>NC_064638.1:1170349163-1171549163 GCF_023864345.2 Schistocerca serialis cubense
TAAGAATTCATTAAGTGGTCCAGGTCAGTTTTGAGGTTGTTATCAGTTAAGAAGTTGACATTAAAGTCACCTACAATTATTAAATTTCTAGTTTTAGAGAACAATTTGGTCAAAAGAGATTCTAACTTATTCATAAAGATGCAAAACTTCCCTGCTGGAGCTCTGTAAATTGCAAGCACAGTAAGTAACATGTCCTTTGCAGAAATTTCAGTCCCGCAAACTTCAAAATGTTGATCTACACAATACTTACTTAGATCTAAAGATTTATAAATGATTTTACTGTCTATATAAATTACAGCACCACCTTTCTCCTTACTTGTTCTGCAGTAATGAGTAGCTAGATCATACCCATCAAGCTGCAGCCCATCAATTCCAACTGTTACATGATGCTCAGTAAGGCATAAAACATGAGGACGGTCAACAGTGTCCATGTCCCCTAAATTTACAGATAAAAACTCTAATTTACTTTTGAGACTTCTGATATTTTGATGAAGAATAATAAGATTCTTATAGCTACCTCTACTGTCCTTCTGCTGGTCTGCTTGTCCATTAACACCGTTAGTCCCCGTTGCACTCAAAACTGTGTTGGATACATTAAGACCTATGTCGCAGCTGGAGATTTGTTCACTAGATGTCGTTGGCGAGGTCTGGTGGGTGCTGGCCATAAAAAATCACTGTTTCTTTTTGGAATTCTTCTTTCTCTCATAGAAAATCGGGGATTACCTTTTATCCTTGGAGATACTGCATCGGAATTATTTTCCAGTCCTTGAGGTTCTTTGGGTGGAACTTCATCATATGGTATTAATATGTCATTGGCAGTGACAGGGTGAGACACAGCTATACATCTGTTTCTTGTATTCACATTGGCTCCCTGTCTATCTTGGCATGAATTGGTTTCTACAGTACCGGTACAAAATCTGACCTTTCTTGCAGAGCTGGTTGTAAGTGTTTTTACTACATCACACCGTTTCCATGGGTTTGATACTGATGAAGCAATGTTCCTGCACAGTCTGAGCTTTCCTGTTTTGTTCAGGTGTAGTCCATGATTAGTGTAATCAGGCCTTTGCAAGAATAAATTGACATCAATTACTTTCACATTAACAAAATTAGATGACAAATTCATTATATATTCATTAAATCTGTACACTGTTTCGTTGACTTCTGGCTTGTCATAACAGTAGGGAACGGTACATAACAATAGCTTTGTATGATCAAGTGCTGCAGTCAACTTTTCTAAGTCTGGAATAAAGTTGTTTTTCTTACGAATGTCATTTATTGCTGCAAGGATAATAACTGCATCGTCCTAATTGAAATCACTAGTAAGATCTGATGCCCCTTCAACTACACCACTGAGGCATGCATTTGGTTTAACAACAGATGATGTGTAGTACTTGGGTTTCAAAAATTCATTTAGCAATGATGCACAGTTTCGCCCATGACTGTCCGATAGTAATAAAATCTTATTCGTTGGCTGACTCTCAATTGGTCTTTTTGTCGAATTTTTAGGAACATTGTCTCGTCCTACCACCTGAGTAGATTTCTCTGTTTCATCAATTTTATCACTTAAGGCACTAAAACGGTTGCTTGTATTCAGATGATATAACTGCTGAGAAACGAGATGTTTTGGTATCTTCTTGGGCTGGTGACAATTTGTGCTCTCGTCTTGGGATTCACTTTTGTTCTGTTGACTTCTGGCAGACAATTAACCAATTCCCTTCGTTCTGGCAGCTTTTATGACATTTCTTTTATATAGTTCTGGTTGCGCACCTCTCTTCTTCGACATTGTGCATAGATAATCCAAAGAAACGTGTTCTATAAACAAAACTAAACGGCAATGTATACGCAGCTGCTACAACAATGTACACAAGTAACACGATGACAGGCGTCTGATGTGCTGCCATCTGGCATGCATTCTATTCACTACATGAAACAAGATCCGATTGTGTTCGTTTGGTGCTGCCATCTGCCACTTCTTGCAATAATAACATAAGTCCTGGACTCATGTTGTTACTGCAAAGAACACGAGAAACTGTATGCCCGTAAAAGCATTAATATTTGTAAGACAAGTGTGATTTTTTGCATCGATGCTACATCTAAGTATCCTGAAGGCTTCTCTGCATATATCTAATTTTTGCCAAAAAGTGGACATGTGCTATTTTTACAATTACGGATTCAACTGTTTTTACCAGTCTTGAAAACAGTAGTGGTCAAACCAACCAGATGAGCTTCAGTTATATCTGGTCCTCCAATTGTCCAACTATCATAAACATGTGAAGCCTTGTATACAATGTATTCTGGTAAAAGCTCACCATCACCTGAAGCAGCATATACTATTGGTGTCAATCCTTCAGTATGGTTCATTACACATTCACCATATTTTGCCCCACGTTTCATAAGGATCTTTTGCCCACGATCATCAGATAAATTGGTTTCATCATAATGTATAATATTTGATGATGGCACATCTTTTAGAGTGTCTTAAAGCCTGGTGCAATAAGCTTTTGGTGTTTCAGGAGTAACTGGAGCTCTGGATCTCTTAATGTTTTCGCACGTTCTATCTGACAACTTCGCTTTGTAGCGTTCCAGGAAACTACATGCAAAATGTTTTCCTGGAAAATTGTTCTTAAATTTAGAAACATTTTGTTCCTTGGACTCCAAATATGCCTTCACTACACACCTTAAATCATAGGCATCTGGAGAGTAACTCCATTCAGCACGCGTCATTAAGCATTCCACGAAGTGATGCTCCACAGCTTCGGGCAGTACAGGCTGGCTACAAATTTTTAGAGGTGGTGTGTTTGATTCAGTGCCTTTCTTATGTCTATGCAGCACTGACTTGTGAATTTTATATTTCTCAGGTGCTTTCCTTAAAGACAAACCTCTTGAAACAGCTTTTAAGGCCTGCTGAATTTTCTCTGTTGACTGTAAAACATACTGATTACCTCTTAGGTAAGTTTTGTAGGTTCTAGGCATTTTGTCCTATATGGAGTCCAGATAACCTATAAATGATATATGAAATTAGATTTGGTTTTATTATAACAAAACCAAGTTTAATAATAAATCAGTGCAGACCTTTACCTTCTATCCCTCCTAACAACAACAGTTAACCTCAGATTCGATTTTTGCTGTATTAAAATAAACCACAATGATTTAATGAGTGAAACATCACAGGAATTGAGTACTCTATCATACTTTTAAAAAAAGATAACAATAATTTACCCAGTGTTACAACAGAAGTTTCTTGCTTCACAAAGAATTTAGACTACAGGTTGTATGTAAAGTCTGGGAACACTTCCAGTTATTTATTGCCAAGAACCAAACATTGTACAGATATCATACATATGTCATTTTGAAGAGAAACCCTGAAAGTTTTTTCCCCCCATCATCTATACCGCCACAGTGTAGTTTGATAATTTGCCGATAGTCAGTGCTAGTCGCAAACATGGTGAGTTCAGGTGCGGAGCGAGCTGTTTCATGAACTAGTCTGCCTCATCACCAGATCTCACTCATGTGACTTTTTTCTGTGGGGCACATTAAAGATCTGGTGTATGTACTGCCTCTGCCATGTGATGTAGCAGAGCTCCGGGAGAGAATATGGGAAGCGAATGCCACAGTCGATGATGCCATGACAGGACGGGTGTGGCAAGAATTCGATTAGCATATTGACGTCAGCCGGGTCACTCACGGTTTACATATCGAATGTTTGTAAAAAAAAACTTCCATAGTTTCTCTTCAAAGTGCAATATGTATGATATCTGTACAATGTTTAGTTCTTGTGCAATAAATAATTGAAAGTGTTCCCGGACTTTATGTACAGCCTGCATTAGGTGGCTAACAGAATATCAAAATGGCAGCAATAACAGATACAGCATGACCACCTACTGAGTCAAAGCCACAAACTAAATCTGTCACTGTTGGAAAAAATAGTGGGTAATCTTAAACATATTAGAATCACACCCTTTACAGTTAAAAGTAAGTTTACTGAATTGTATCCCTATTCATCCCAGTGTCCCTTTTCACCCCATTCTATGGTATGTGTTTCACGGTATCTGGTAATACATTGTATAGTTCGATACTAGGATGGATAAGACTGTTTTGAAATAACTTTGTGTTGGCACTTTTAACATATACATCCAATTTTTGTCATGTATTGTAGCTGCGTATTGTGTGATTTGGGTTGTGAGTGATCTTTTTGTGTTTAAGCTTTGATTTAGAGACATTGTATTTTCAAGTATATAAAGACAAGGAAGAGGCAGGATTATCCTTATTTGAAGCAATTGTCTACATGATTTGAGATTATCTACCCCCTCCATTATTCTTATAATTTTTTTAAAATTTTTGATGTTTTGATGGCATCTCCAGAATTTCCCCAGAATATAATCCCATATTGGAAGTGAGTGTGTACAACTGCTTAATATACAAACTGAAGAGTGTTGTAGCTGGACAATTTTTAATATCCACAACACAAAACCAGAAATATTTAATTTTTTTGTTCATTTGCTCAATATGTACTTTCTGTTTCAAATTGTCTTGTAGATAAGACCTTGAAATTTGGCACAGACTGTTTTGGGAATTGTCTGTCCATAGAGCTCTAGATTGGGTGATACCAAATTCTTTGTTTGTGCTGTGTGTGTATATCCATAGCTACAGTGAGATTTTGACAGAATGCCATTATCCTCTAAGAACTCTGTTAGTCTCTTATTGAAAAGACTTTCTAATATTTTTGAGAAAACAGACAAAACTGCCAATGGTCTGTAACTGGAAATATCATCATTGTTTCCTTTCTTGAACAATTGCTTTACTTTTGCTGAAGGAAAAGTTCCTGTAGCGAAGAATAAGTTACATAGGTGAGTTAAGGGCTCAGTAAACAGGCCCCCATATTTCTTTATAATAAAATCAGGTATATCATCTACTACTGCAGATGTTTCATTTTGAAACTTTTTTTTTGTAAGCTGTACTTCTACTTTTGTTCGATATGGGAACATTGCTTTTCTTGTGACTTTTTGTCCTTGTTTCTGTATGCTGTTTTCTATTGGAGGTCTGTTGTGGTAGTTTCTCTGTTACATTTACAAAATAGTTATTAAACATGTAAGCTACTTTATCTGGGTTATTAATGTTTACCAATCTAGCTCTTATTACAATATTATTAACTCCATTTTTATTTATTTATTTATTTATTTTATTTTTTTGCATGGAGACACCAACTGGTGTCTTTTGCAAACGTCATAGCATTTTTTTACAAGTTTAGTACAGTCATATATACATATGTGATTACTTATACATGATACAAATGTACCATTGTACCTAATAAGGCACAATAGTGGGTGTTACATCGTACTTATTACAAATGTTCCTGTTGTACCATATTTGACCACTAATGCATGGACTATGGTCTGTTGTTTTTAATTCGCCGTGTTAACCTCCCCTAGTTCATTCTGAAGATGTGTCAGAAGAACATGCCCCTTCTTTTCCTGTGATGTCAGAAATTTTTTCTGTCTTGGTATACAGTTCCTGGTTGGCTCAGTTTCTAAATTGATCGTGTTCTGTTCTTCGAGGTGCTAATATTTTCCTGAGAATCTTTCGTTCTATCAGTTCCAACCCCTTGATCACTCTGGTTCTTGCTAAGTTGAGAATTTCTACTGCATATAGAGCTTCAGGGCGGATCACTGTTTGGTAATGTTTCAATTTTGCACTTATCGAAATATTCTTCTTATTGTAGGTGTTGATAGGTGGTTTATTTGCTAAGTTCATTTTGTTTATTCATGCTCCCATTGCTTCTTTTTTGGTCAGTCCAATGTCTATCCATTCTACAAGGTATTTGAATCTTCTGAATTTTCCCTCCTCCTATTGTCGTCCATCTAGGAGCTGTTGTGACGTTTGTCATATATTGTATCTTCTTGATAGCGATCTGTAGGTCTGCTTTAGCTGCCTGTCTCTGTAGTTCTGTGGTTTGCTTAAGTCGCTCTTCTAGTGATTCTGACAAGATGGCAATGTCATATGTGAATGCTAGACAATCTACTTGTACTCCTTTATTCTTACACCCCAGTCGTATAACACCTAGTCCTTTCATTCCTTATAGCCATTCTCTGATCACCTTATGAAGGACACAGTTAAAGAACAAACTGTAGAGTCGGTCTCTGTGCCTCACCCTGTTTTTGATCTTAAAGGCCTCCTACAGCTTTCCTCTGAATTTGACCTTGGATGTTGTGTTGCTTAGCGTCTGCTTAACCAGTTTTCTGGATTTTCTTTCCAAATTCATCTCTCCTAAAATTTGGAATTGTGTGTGTGTGTGTGTCTACAGAATCATAGGCTTCCTTGAAGTCTATGAATGTAAACATGAACTTTTTGCTCCTCTGTTTTTGATAAGCAATTATCAGTTTTAGATTCAGGATTTGTTCTGCACATGATCTCCCCTTCCTGAAGCCTCCTTGGTGCATTATTATTTTATTTAAGAAAGATTTATATTTTTTGAAGTATCTATCAAACTCCGGAATTGTGTTGCAACTTTTTGCAATATTATGTAAGTACTGTTTTCTAGCATAAGATTTCCTTATACCATTAGTAATCCACTTGTTGAATTTAGTAATTTGGGTTGTTTTGACTTTCAGTGGATAAGCAAGATCAAAATGATATTTAAATATATTCAGGAATGTCTAGAATTTATGTGTGTAGTCTTCCTCATAGAATTATAAGATTAATTATTGTTTACACAAAAGCTTATAACCTATGTGTGTTGGTTTGCCAGTCTAGCTTTAATTTCTTCTTCTTCTTCTTCTTCTTCTTCTTAACTGTTGCTTGTGCCTTGGAGACCATACGTATTCTTTACATTTCTCTTCCAGTGCTCTCCGTTCCAGGCTTTTGTATTCTACTTTTGTATTCTACTTTACTCAGGCCCATTGCCTCCGCGTCCTCTTCAGTGTCATCCTTCTATCTGGTTCATGGCCTTCCTTGCTTCCTTCTGCCCCCTAAGGATCCAGAGAATGCTACTTTAGGTAGTCGTTCCTCCACCATCCTAACTAGATGTCCAGCCCACATCATTCTCCTCCTCTTCATCCTTTGACTAATATCAGTTTTGACTAATAATGCTTTTCTAAATGTGAAGCTTTCTGACCGATGTAGAGCTACTGGCATAACAACACTCTGATATAGCCTAAGTTTTAAGCTTCCGGAAACAGCTCTACTGGGTAATACATCTTGTAGACCAAAATAAGCTTTTTTTGCTGATGCTATCCTTGCTTTAATTTCAATTTCCATTTTATTCTCCTCATTGATGATGCGTCCCAAATATTTGAAAGTGTCTACTCTTTTAAAAGTGAAATCATCAACTGTTAGTGGACTAACATCATTGGGTGCCTTGCTCACTACCATGTACTCAGTTTTCTTCTCGTTAATTTCTAATCCTGATTTCCTTGCAAAGTTTCAGTAGGAACTTGTCATGAGTTTTAGTTCTTCTTTGTTTCCACTTACAAGGACAATATCATCCGCATAAGCAAGGTGATGTATTGTATTCCTACCCATCTTTACTCCAACTGGGTTTACTTTTTAGTGTGCTCTATCTATCTTTTCTAAAACCAGATTGAAAAGTATTGGAGATAAAATGTTTCTTTCTCTAAGGCCTGTCCTGACATCAAACTCCTTTGGTACTCCTGTGTTGGTCTGTACTTTGCAATAGGTTTCCTCCAAGCGCATCTATGCTAGGCATATTAACTTTCCAGGAAATTGAAACTGTTTGAGAAACCTGGTTAATTGTGCTCCTGTGTATGCTGTCGTAAGCTTTTATTGAAGACGACAAATACCATGTGGATGTCAACTTTATGTTCCCATGCTTTCTCAGTTATCTGTTGGAGTGTGAAGAGGTGGTCACTAGTTGACCCATCTCTCCTAAAACAACACTAATAGTCACCTATGATTTCTTTAGCTAGTGATATCACTCTCTTGAGTAGACATTGTGGTAGGATTTTGTAGGTTACATTAACTCCTCTATAATTAGCACAATCCAGAGGGTCACTCTTTCCTTAATATGGGGCAGATTATGGCCATTTTCCAGTCGTCATGCATTTTCTTGTATTCCCACACTTTCCTTATCAATTTCGCAATTCTTTTTACCAATTCTGGGCCTCCATTCTTTATTAGTTCACCCACATTTTTATCTTCACCTGAAGCTTCATTATTTTTTAAATTTTTAATTATTTTCTGTATTTCTTCTTCACTCAGTGGCTCTACTTTGATTTCTACTGCGTTTGGCACATCACATAAAAGAGGTTCAGTGGGGTCTTAGAAGTTTAGTAAATTAGCAAAGTAATCTGCCCAATGCTGTTCTACTTCAGAATCACTTATGAGGATTTTTCCTTGTGTGTCTTTAATAAATGTTGCTCTCTTTGTATATTATTATTTACTTCTGATTCGTATTTTGTTTTGGATCTAATTATTATTTGGTTTATAGTACTGCTAGAATGATCCATTTCACATGTAGGGGAGTGGATTGTAATCTCTAAATTATTGCCTGTTAATATGTTCATAAACTCAGATTCTTGTCTGAGTAGGTCTCCTCATATAAGAAGTGCTTTTCGGTTTGTTGAGACTTCTTCATTTAGCAAAGTATCAAGATGAGCTGAATTTTTTAAAAGTGGTTATCTGGAGATCGATATCTATTACAATTAACTAGAATACTGGAATTTCTATGCCTTATATTTCAAAATCTTTCTCAGTATTTAAGGATTCAACATTGTCTAAGATACTGAATTAGATATCATTCTTTATGTATATGCAGTGCCCTTTGAGTGTAAACTGATTTCTACATGTTTGTGCTGACATAATCCATAGTTTTCACTGTCTTTAACTCATTTTTTTTTTTGAACCAGTGTTCAGTTGAGCAAAGTGTATTAACATATCTGAGTTCACTTGATTGCAAGATTTCCAGCTCTCTTACTTTTTTCATAAGTGACAGTACATTCTGATCAAGAAGTGTGACCTAGTGAGATTCTAGGTTTGTTCTGCTTGTATTTGGTTGACTACTTACCTGTATTCCTAAATTTAAATTATGTGGGAAATCTTCCTTCTCATCTTGAAACATGAATTGCTTTGCGGGTCATAAGAAAACATCCTGATAATGAAAAGAGGCAGTTCTCTGTCTCTTTGGTCATTCTTCTTGTGTGGTTGATACTGATGGGGTTTCTGTTTTTGCTGCAAGGACTGCTCTTGGAGTTAGTGTTTATAAGTGCACTATTTATCCTAATTTGGTCTTTGAGGCCTTTTGAGAATAAAAAATTTGCAGATGACATGATCGCCTCACATTTCTTCTCATTGCAATTGCTGAACTTCCTCCTGTTGCCAGATGATTGTAATTGATATTGGTTGTGGAACTGCTGTTGCAGGTGTGTAATTGATGTTGATGTGGGAGTCCTTGTTGCTAATAAACTTTCAGCTAGTGGTGAATTTTCAATTGCTACTGCTGTTGATGTTGTTGAGGTTTGATTTGACACAGGAGTTGGAGTGGTCAGTGCCATGTCTGCAACTTCCTCTTCACGTTCTGATGCTGGTATTATTTCAGAAATCTATTGGGAGATAATTCTCCTAGCAATGATTCTAGGCTATGTGTTGCTCTACTCAGGTGATTTTTGTGGACATCGTTCCCTCCTGCTATGATAATATTCTCTTCTCATGTGTTTGTTTGTTGCTATTTCCCACATTGTTGCTTTGGATTTGAAGTATCCACAGGTTTGCATTTCATGTTCATTACGTAAAATTTTTGCCATGCCTTGACCATGCTCATCAGAATGAATGAATATTTCGTTTTTATCAGTATTTGTAGTCAAGGTTTTAGCCTCTAGCATAGTCTTGTTAAATGTATATTGATTTTCACTCAAAGATGAACTTGATTTAGTCTGTATGTTGTTTTTCACGGAAGTTTGATTGCTATCTCTCTTGTTTGCAGTTAAGTTGCACAAATACAATTCAATTCAATTTATCATCATCCATTTTATCATATACATGAACTTTGATTGCTATCTCTCTTGTTTGCAGTTAAGTTGCACAAATACAATTCAATTCAATTTATCATCATCCATTTTATCATATACATGATACAGGTATGGGTGTAGCGTTGTAGGGTTGCCGAATCCAATGATGCACGCTATACCACATGTAATAAACACTATTTTTATTTCTCGTAAGCACACATATACAGTTGTTTACATTCTGAATTCTCGGTACACGTCCGTACACTTTCACGCGCGACCACAGACTCGGGCAAAGAGCTTGCCAAAAAACAAAGATATTACACGCGACTTGGTCGATAGTCGCCACATTAGCCGCCCCCCCCCCCCCCCCCCCCTAGAGTGTGGAGCACAAACATAAATATTGGGGCATACATGTAAAGGGAACACCCAGGGGGGAGGGAGAGGGTGTTTAATCAGAAACCATACCTTACATTACATTACATTAGTAATTGAAGTCTTCGAGCCAGCGAGGGGGGCGGATGGTCCTGCCTGACCGGGTGAATCCTCGTACAGCAGTTGAGGGATCTGGGGAGGGGATGGTGGGTTGTGAGGGGCCAGGATAGCGGATCTGAATGCCTGTGGCGGTACGTAGGACTTTGACCGTTGATGGGTCAGTACCAACAGGCAAGGGGACAGACTGGAGGAGATGAATGTGAGTTAAGTTGTCACTGGGGAAGCTGGCTTGTTCGTAGAAGATGTACACATTACCCGGCTGCATAACAAAAAACACATTAGAGCTGCAAATAAGATCTGTGTTGACATTCACTACCACTTCCTTATACGGGTTGACAGAATCTCCACACGAGTCGTCATCGGTGACATCACACGCTCTGAGGCTGGTCCCTGATACATCACTGAATCCTAACAGGGGAGAGGCGAGGGGCTGCCTGTAGGAGGGTAAGTCATCACACGCATCACTCTGCATAGGAATGTCACACGCACCTGTAGCACTGTCACACGACTGGGAGTGGGGAACGTCACACGTGTGGGAATGGGCGTCGCTCATCCATGGACTGTCGGTAGATGCCTCATGCAAGGTGGGTGCAGCAGGGGATGGGGTCTGACTGGGTGGGGTATCGGGCAGTTCTCCCAGAGTCCATGCAGGTTTGAGGCGGCAGACGGATACCGTTTGAGGCGTGCTGTTAATGAGCACTTCGAACGTGTTGGTACGCCGTGATATGACTCTGTGCGGGCCCGTATATGGAGGTCTGAGTGCAGGTCGGATGGTGTCATCACGCACCATGACATGAGTGCACGACGCCAAGTCCTTATGCAGAAATACGGGAGGGGGCGTGTGTGGTCGAGGAGGCGGCACGCGGATGTTAGCAATTAGCTCCTTGACCTGCCCGACGAATGTCGAGTCGCAGATTTGATCTGGAGGAAGTGAAGGCTCGACTAACTCTGCTGGGAGTGTGAGGGGTTCTCCATACAGTACCTCTGCTAGGGATGCGCCAAGGTCCTCTTTGTACGCGGCCCGAGCGCCTAACATTACCCATGGTAAGGCACTCACCTCCGTGGCACATCAGGGAAGCTTTAAGCGTTCGGTGCCAGCGTTCCACAAGCCCATTGCTCTGGGGGTGGTATGCTGTAGTCCTAAATCGTTTCACCCCACACAGTTCACAAAGCTGTCGGAAGAGGGCAGACTCGAACTGGCGGCCCTGGTCGGTGGTGACAGAGACTGGGCAGCCGAAGCGCGAGATCCACATTAACAGCAGGGCTCGGGCCACTGCATCGGCTGTGATAGTAGTGAGAGGAATTACCTCTACCCAGCGGGTAAACCTGTCAATTGCGGACAGTATGTAACGGAAGGGGCCTGAGGGGGGTAAGGGCCCGACGATATCGATGTGTATGTGCTGGAATCTTCTTTTTGCCACATCGAACGTACCCATGGGGGGCTGTGCATGACGTCCTACTTTTGCGCGCTGACAAGCCACACATGCTCGTGCCCAACTGCGACACTGTTTTATCACCCCGGGCCAAACAAAACGTTCAGATACCAGACGTGCGGAGGCGCGAATGCCAGGGTGTGCCAAGTCGTGGATACTATTAAATATGTCCCGGCGGAGAGGTGCAGGAATCACCGGGCGTATGCGTCCTTTTGAAATGTCGCACCAGATGGGTGATGAAAACCCAGGAAGTGTCCGTAACTCTAGTTTGAGTCCTGTTTTGATATCGGAACGCAATGCTGCGAGTTCAGTATCCTCTGTCTGCAATTTAGGGAGCTCACTGAGGTCCAGTTGTGAAGATAAAACCGACACCCGAGACAGAAAATCAGCGACGACATTGTCTGCGCCTCTGACGTTACGTATGTCATTCATAAACTGACATATAAGGTCCATATGCCTAAAACGTCTCGGGGATGAGTCCTTACCTGGGTTACGGAAAGCGTAAACCAATGGCTCGTGGTCGGTAAATACCACGAGATGGCGACCTTCGATTTCGTCTTGGAAATATTTGATAGCAGCGTAAATAGCAAACAGTTCCCGGTCGAAGGTCGACCATTTACGTTGGGAAGCGGTCAGTTTGTGGGAGAAAAATCTGAGCGGCTGTACAACAGAACCCACGGATTGCTGAAGTACTGCCCCCACTGCTGTATCACTTGCGTCTGTAGTAAGCGAGATGGGAGCATCAGGAATGGGGTGAGCAAGCGTAACAGCTGTCTGTAAGGCTGACTTTAGATTATCAAATGCGCGACGCATATCTGGAGTCCACGTGACCGCCCGAGACCCTGATGTGTTTTTTCCTGCGAGGGCATCCGTCAGTGGGGCTTGTATGTTGGCGGCGCGGGGAATATGTTTACAGTAGTAATTTACCGTTCCAAGGAAGCGGCGGAGGCCCTGAAAATCTTTGGGCAAAGGCACCGTACTAATGGCCTCCACCCGTTCAGTTAGGGGGCGGATGCCGTCGCCAGAAACTCTGTGGCCCAGAAAAGTGACACTGGTGCGGCGGAGTTGTGACTTAGTATTGTTCACTGCGATACCGTTTGCTTTTAATAGTTGGAACACTGTATTTAAATGTTGTTCATGTTCCTCGAGGGAGGAAGAAAAAATTAACAAGTCGTCCAGGTACGCATATGCAAAGTCCAGTTTTCCAACCAGCGAGTCGATGAACCGTTGCCACGTCTGTGCAGCATTTTTAAGGCCGAATGGCATAAACAAATACTCGAACAACCCGAACGGGGTGATGATAGCGGTCTTTTCAACGTCCTCAGGTGCCATTGGCAGTTGGTGGTACGCCTTATGACAATCGACTACACTGAAAATTTGTGCCCCATGCAGCTGGGAAGCAAAGTCTTGAATATTTGGGACGGGATAATTATCTAAAATTGTTCTGGCGTTAAGCGCCCGATAGTCACCGCAGAGGCGGAAAGTGTCATCTTTCTTGGGCACCAAATGAATGGGTGACGACCAACAACTAGAAGAAGGGCGGATAGTCTTATTATCTAAAAGTTCCTGAACAATAGCTTTAGCGTGTTTAAGTTTTTCCGGATTTAAACGCCTAGCCTTTGCACGTACCGGTGGGCCTTCTGTGGTATTTATTCTGTGGACAGTACCGTTATTGATCGCGAACACCGATGGGGATGCTGGACCAGCACCCGTTGCACTGTGACTAACCTGTAATGCACACGTGTGTGTGTCCAAGGCCGGCAGTTCAGCAGCAGTGGCGGTGATCCACTGGTAGTCCTTGTCGAAGAGCTCGGTGGGGTACCTGGTAGCGTCGCGGGTACAGCTTCCGTCCGGCAGTAGAAATGTCACGCGGCGTCGGCTGCAGGTGCGAGGAAGTGGTGCGGGGGTTGGGGGCGTGGCCGTGTGCGACAGCTGGGCGATATTCTTACGCGCGTCCGTGAGCTTGGCTTGCACGGCGGCGATGCGTAAGCGGAGGGCCCCATTGCTGTCCCGAAGTTTGTCGTTGTGTGATCTAAGAGAAAGCACTGCAACAGCAGTTTCCGCTAGCTCACACAGCAGAATGGCGCTTTCGGATGAGAGGGGTAAGATATCTGAACCGGTGGTACGGTCTCCCGAGTTAAAGGTTAGTGTACCTCGTTGTAGGTTGGGTGACAGTGCGTGGGCTAAGAGAAAATCTACCCCAAGCACGGGTTCATCCACATCCGCGATAACGAAAGTCCACTGTAAGGGCGTATTAATGTCCTGCAGTTTAAGGCTTAAATTCGTTATTCCATGAGAGCGGATCAGGGAATTATTGGCGGCTCGAAGCGGGGGGCAAGGCTGAAGCTCGAATTTAATACCTGCGGACAAAGGTATCACACTAACCTCGGCCCCCGTGTCGACTAGAAATGAAAGGTAAGACACTGCATATTTCACGTACAAGCGTCCTGGCGCGTGAGGAGGAGAAGTATTTAGTGATAGGCGTCTGTGCGGTGCAACGCGGCCCGTAGCGCCTGAATTGGGTCGCGTTATTAGTTTGGGAACGCGCATGGAGAGCGACATTTCTTAGCCGCGTCGCCAAAGCGGGAGTGGAAATAACACCAAGCGGGGCGGCGCGTGGCGTCGCCCGTCGCGCTGGTTGAGGTCGAAGCGGCAGTGGAGGGGGACTTGTTTGTAGTTCCCTCCGATGGCGACGCTGCAGTAGTGCTGGTAGGAGAGGAGTTACTGCGGCGGTTGCCAGGCGGCGTTGGCTCCGCGCGCATGCGTGGAGCGAGTCGTGCGCACTCTGTACTGCAGGATGGGAACTGCCACGCAGGTGTGCCAACCCCTGAGGCCTGAGGGCACCCTGGGGGGGTATGCGGGGGGGGCAGAATGTTGTAAACCTGGCCTGCGATCTTCAGTTTGGCATCTAGTGGGGCCGAAGTTACATGTAGAAGGTGAAGTTGAACTTGCGGGGGAAGTTTCAGCAACCAGATGGTCCAAAGTGTAATGTCCGGAATGTGATGCGTGTCAATCATAGCGCGGAGATGACGCCAGAGTTGCGACGGGGACCTGGATCCCAGCGATTCCTGACTGATGAGGCGGATAGCTTCCTCTGTCGATGTGGATAGTCGCTCGAGGATGGTGCGTCGGGCGAACGCATATTTGTCCGTAGCGGGGGGCGAAGCCACAATGTCGCAGATCAGATCCAGTTCGTCATGGAGGTGACACAGTAAGCATAGGAACTTCGAATTGTCGTCGGCGATGCCGTGTAGCTGCAGGACGTGGTCGACCAAGGCAAACCATGTGCGTGGGTGATCCTTGCGAAGGGGTGGTAGCTTCGGCCAACGGGTGGGAAAGTCTTGACATAAATGTTTATCAGAAACTGTCTCTCCCTGTCCATAGTTCTGCAACGTAATTGTCTCGGGTGCAGTAGCGGTGCACCAGCTTCCGCCACTGTCAGTGGCACGCGGCACGGTAGGCGCGGCTGGCTCGACCTTGGTCGAGAAATCAACGAATCGAGCGGTCAACGGAGTAACGCCGACGGGCGTAGAATGGACCGGCGCGGTAGAATCGACCGTAGTCGACCGATGTGCGGCGAACGACGGAATACAGTTTCCGGGCCCCTCCCCTACAGGTGCATTAAAATAGTTAAAATCACCTAATGTTTGTGGAACACACGCGGCAGGAACGGCGTGTGCCGTCGGAAACACTCGTAAAGCGGACGCTGGTGGTGTAGGGGGGGTTGGTGCAAAATCCGGAGATCCGGCAGAAATATGAACTCTCCTGTCTTGAGCGTCCGGCTCGATTTGTACAGTCACTGATTCGGGTGGAAAATTCACACTTGCATTTGGGAAACCTGTATACATAGTCACTGGGGTTTGAGCACATTGTGTTGGCTGTTGAGCACTCGGAACACGTGGAAAGTTCGTATTGGACGTAATACATTCATATTCAAAGTTTTGTGCGCGGAAAACGTTCTGATGGTACGGAACACTGTCACACGACGGCTGACTCATGTACGGTAACGGAAAGTTATTGTTCGTACCTGATGCCGGCACACGTGGCTGTGGAATTGTATAAACACTGTCCTGTTGAGTACAGCTAGTCGATGTGTTCGGAAACTGCGTAGAACTATTGCGGACGCCCGGTGGATAATTGTAAAACCATCCCGAAGCGTCCGTTGGAACACTTAGTTGGCACGTGTTCGGTGTAGCAGGCGGCAAGCGATCCATTGTGTACTGCTCGACGGTATAAGATTTCGTTGTAGCACTCGCGAACAAAATTCGGGGTCACCAGTATGGGTGTAGCGTTGTAGGGTTGCCGAATCCAATGATGCACGCTACACCACATGTAATAAACACTATTTTTATTTCTCGTAAGCACACATATACAGTTGTTTACATTCTGAATTCTCGGTACACGTCCGTACACTTTCACGCGCGACCACAGACTCGGGCAAAGAGCTTGCCAAAAAACAAAGATATTACACGCGACTTGGTCGATAGTCGCCACACAGGAATTGTCATATAGGATGAAAGAAAGAAAGAGAGAGAGAGAGAGAGAGAGAGAGATTTATATTTTTAACAATTAAGGGAAATAACATTTTGTTAGTTACACTTTACATATTTTGTCTTCTTTTTACATGAAAGATGAGAAAAAAATTTACAAGGTTTATACAAAGAAAAATCCATTAAGGGGAATAACATTTTCTTAATTACACTTCAAATTTTTCTTACTTAAACTTCACATATTTTGTCTTCTATTTACATGCAAGTTGGAAAAAAACGAAGGATTATGCAGAAAAAACAAAAGATGAACACTATCTGTGTAGATAGCAAAGAAATTCATCAACTTTATAGAAACTCTGACCTAATAATAGCCTCTTTAATTCTTTTTTAAATATATGTAAGTTTAGTATGCTTTTTATTTCTTTTGGTAAGGCATTGAACTTTATTTTGGGTAGATACATCACACTATTTTGGTATAGGGATT
This sequence comes from Schistocerca serialis cubense, assembly GCF_023864345.2. Taxonomy (NCBI): domain Eukaryota; kingdom Metazoa; phylum Arthropoda; class Insecta; order Orthoptera; family Acrididae; genus Schistocerca; species Schistocerca serialis. Next base: position 1,170,366,022 of record NC_064638.1, read on the forward strand.
TTGAATGTATGTTTCTATGGAAATCGTGCCTGATTCTGGTCTGATAGTTGTGTACCTCACTGTTTAGAGAAGATAATTCTTCACTTGACTTTAGGAAACATACTGATTCATAAATGACTAAACCAGGGAGGGTCAAAATTTTCAACTTCTTAAAGAGTCCTCTACAGAGAGTACGAATAGCTCTCTTTTGGAGCTTAAAACAACTTTTTGCAAAATCTGTATTCCCCCAAAATGTAATACCATATCTTAGATTACTATGAATGTAATAGTAGTAGGCACATAGCACTGTTTCAAAATTGCAGTTTTCTTTTAGTTTTCTAATATATAACAGTATTTACTAAGTTTTTTATTCAATAGTTCAACATTTTTTTCCCATCTCAAGTTGTTGTCCAGCCATACACCTAAAAATTTTGTAAAAGAAGTTTGTTCTATCAGACATTTCCCAATCCCTACTCTTATTTTATTTTTTACTTAGTCCTTATGTGCCTAGAGTTCATCCAAGTGGTTTTCTTGTCATTTATAATTAAGTAATTGTCTTTGAACCATTCAGCTGCGTCATTCATTGTTGAAGCTATTTTTTCTTGTAGGTCAGCTTCACTAACTCCCTTAATAAAAAGGCTCATATCATCTGCGAAAGTACTGATTCTGCTTTTGTTGGATGGTTAGGAAAATCATTAATAAAAACTAAGAAGAGCAGAGGGCCTAGAACAGAACCCTGGGGTACACCACAGTTGACTTTCAGATATGTTGACTAATATTTGGTGCCATTATGTATTATTACAACACTTTGATATCTGTTGCACAGATACGATTGAAACCAGCTGTATGTTTTTCCACGTACTCCATAGCAATGCAGTTTCTCTAGCAAAATATCGTGGCTGATGAGGTCAGATGCCTTGGATGGATCTAAAAATATTCCACAGTTTAAGTCCTCATTATCCATTGCAGTTAAAACCTGTTCCAAGAAGTGATATAGGGGAGAGTTAGATTAACAGGGCCACATTTTTTAAAATTGGTCTGAATCATTTTCTGTACAACTTACCAGTGTTTAATTGTATGGGAAACCTAGGATACATGTTTTCTTTGCAATGTAGTGTTCAAGGACACTGTATTACTTCCAGTTTGTGTGAAATCTGAGGTAATAAACTTCTTCACAAAATGACCGCTTAACCTAACCGGTAATAGATATACAGTAAATACATTTGGTTTTTATTACATTACATGTCAAATGTACTGATTGAAATTTTAAATAAAAGCAGTCTTAGCGAAGGCTGTATTCATATAAATCGACGTTGAAACAAATCATGTCTTTAAATCTTTGACGGAAGTCTCTAAGGGGCTGGGGTAGTTTCATAATAATGTCTGCAGTGGCAACAAATGCATTTTCATCTGTTATGGAAAATCTGTTAGACGGTTTGTGCTGCTTATAGAAAATCACTTCAGCCCCAGAACTAAGAGATTTTTTCACAACAGCTACGTAATTGCTACCGGAGTCTTTTTTAATTCCAAGGACTTTAACAATTAAGAAGTCACCAGCTTTAATTTCTGAAATATCCTCATCTGCTTCAATGTCTTCTTCCTATGAACAATCAGATTCTTCTAAAACCAAGTGAGTGCTGTCTTCTGATGATGAATCTGGTTCTTGTGGAGTAGGTTTCTTTTTTTTATTCTTTTTATTCTTCTTTTCATCTCTGGCTGAGGCTTCTTCTTCCAGGCGAGCCTTTACTGGTGAACTTGTAAGAATAAGAGATTCTCCTTTCTTTCAGCCACGATTTTTTGGGGACCACACTTTGGAAATGGAAGCAAGGCTTCTGGAGCCATAAACAGTTCTGCTTTGAATTTTTGTTTATTAGGACAATGAGGAATGAGATTATCAGCAGAAGTTGAAGGAACTGGATGAGAAGCAGATGCAGGAGGGGGTGGAGGAACTGAACCTGGAACTGTATTAGGAACATTACTTTCTGAAATAACTTCATTCTCAATTGGCTCAAATGGTCTGTCTGTCACAGATGAACACAAAAAATCTGTGTCACTAAATGTTTCATCATTGAAAGGCATTATTTCTGTAGATTTGAAACCTTTGCTGATATTAGACGGAGTGAAAGCAGATGGAAATGCTTCACCTACTAGTCCTGCTACATCATAGATACGCAGTGTCTGACCAGGATGATTTAGTAGCCATCTGTCACAAGCTTTGTTGTAAAAGGACTTGAAAGGTCCAAAAACGGCAACATCCAGAGGCTGCAGCTTATGGCTGCATTGTGGTGGTATTGTTAACAAAACTATGCCATTTTCTTTGGCAAATGTTATTGTCCTTATGGCCATGTGGCTTTCATGATTGTCAATGATAAGAAGTTTTGGATTTTCTTTGCTTGATCGTTCACGTTTGAAAAATATGCCAATACGTCCATAAATGTGTCCCTGATCATCCATCCTGAGGTGTGCCCCTGCACTTCCATGTGGTGCATAATGGAGCATGTGATCATGAAAATGGACTCGTGGGAACATAAAAAATGGAGGAACAGCTTTTCCAGTGCTCACAATTATGCCACACATGGTTACAAGCATGCCAATCTCTGCAGAAGTTATCTTCCCCACTTGCTTCTGGCCACATGGAGACACTACCTTTCCAGGCTTCTGTACTGTTGTGAGGCCAGTCTCATCAAGGTTGTAGACGTCCTCTCGACTAAATTTGAAGTTTCTATAAGCTTCCTTCAAGTTGGTATAGAATTTACCAACATTTGACTTATTGAAACTAGTAGCTTCAGGTTGTCTAAGAGAGAGCTGATGCCTCTTCATAAAAGAAGGAAGCCATCCTTCACAGCCACATTTTGTTGTTGCCAGTTTGCCAGAAGTTCCTTCTTGTTAGCTGCAGCAAATTCATATGCTAACTTCCTCGTATCTGCGAGTGATAAACTGTAATGCATGCCAGAAATTTCTTTCAAGTAGAAACACAAAGAAAGCTCCTCTGCTGGTGTAAACACCCTTTTGTGCTCATTTGATGGCCTGAAGTTTACTTCGCGGTCATCAGCAGATTTGCAGACATAACGTTTTAGCATTGTTCGAGGAATCTGAAACTGATTAGTTGCTGCACAATACTAGTTCCTTCTTTGATAGCTGTCACTGCTAGTTCAAGATCTTCAGCTGAATACGACCAGTGGTTAGTTGTACGAATATGAACTCGTGGCATCTGAAAGAAAAACTCTCAGCTAAAACAGGCCTTAAGTACAGCTCATCACTATTCTAACTAAATATTACGTGAAATATTTTGAAATTAAAAGTTGTGTAAGTTACAAAAGTAAATAATTATGTTGGGGTTAACTGGATCGGTCCACATAACCTAACTGCCTTGGTGTCCAGATAACCTAACCACATATTTTTCTTTTAATGTCGCTAAAACAACTGCTAAACTAATGTTAGTCAAAAACAGAATCATCTGCTGTAAAGGGTAAACACTTACAATTGCTATGGTGTATTTGACTTCTCCAAAACTCTTCCTGAAGTCACAAATAAACAACAAACAATATGAGCGGGGGGGAAATGTGGGACCTCCGAAACAAAGAAAGCCGCACAAAACAGTAGTTTATTGCTTTTCAACTGTTACTGGTAGCTGAAGATCTTTGACCTGAGTAGTTACTTGAGCCATCTGCTGGAAGACACAGAAAACAGATTCTGATACAAATTAAAAGCAAGGACCAGTTGACCTGACCTGTCCAGTTAAGCTAACTCTCCCCTGCAGCTGTTTCTGTAGACCTGTTTTTCCTGAATCCATTCTGTGCATTGGTTAGAATTTTGCATTTGTTTAGGAAACTCAACAGTCTCTCATGCATAATCCTCTCAATTACTTTAGCAAAACCTGAAAGTTATTTATTTATTTGCCTGTAGACAACTGTTGTGTTGTATAGGCATCGTCAGATGGTTATACAAATGATTATACATAAAGTTAGTAGTTACGTAGTTATACAGGTTGTGGTACAAATGATTACACAAAAGTTAACATATGGTATATGATTATACAAAAGGTCAGTATGGTTGTATGACATAAATTATGGTCTCTTTGATCACAATCACCATTTTAAATCTATTCTCATGCAATTCCCTTGTTCCATGTGATGTATAGTTGTAAAATGTTTTGCCAACATGTAAAAAATTATTTTGGATTTTACTCAAACATGTCCAAGGAATGTCTAATAAGTTCCTATTTCTGGTTTCATATGAGTGCACATCTGACCTGCTTTCACACATGTGGGCATTCTCTTTGGCATGTATAAGTGCTTTAAGTATGTATAGACTGGGAACTGTAAGAAGTTTGTGTTCAATGAAGTACTGTCTGCAAGAAGTTAAATTGCTCACACCAAAAGTACATCTAATGGCTTTCTTCTGCCAGATGAAAAGATCTTTTGCCCCAGCAGAGTTTCCCCAAAGAAGTATTCCATAATGCAGATGAGTATGAAAATAGGCATGGTATGCCGTAAGTATGCACTCCTTACTGACACAATCCTTCAGTTTCCTAAGGAGATATAGAATTTTGCCAACTTACTGCACAGCTTTTCTGTGTGGGTATTCCAGCACAATTTGGTATCAAGATAAATGCCTAGCAATTTTACTTAATGTCTGAGTTCATTAGGTCCACCATTAATATCTCTAAGGGAAAAGAAGATGTGTTCAGTTTTATTTTTATTTAATGACAGCCTATTTTCATGGAACCGGTGAGCTGCCATTTCCATCATGGATCTGTTCATTTGTTGGACAACATTCACATCATTTTGTGACGTGATAAAAGTTGTGTCATCAACATACATTACAGATTTATATGGTAATGTGTTGGGCAGGTCATTCACATACACAATGAATAAGAAAGGTCCCAGTACAGATCCTTGTGGGACTCCATATTTTATCATGAGAACGTCAGATTTGTTGTTTGAATTTATATAGACCATTTGGTTTCTGTTTGTCAAATATGATTTCAGCAGTAATAGTTCTGTTTCAGTGACAATGGTCTATAATGTTGTATGGTATATGGACAGTCTTGTCTATAAAGTGGCTTTACTATTGATTTTTTAAGTGCAGAAGGGAATTCACCAGTTTTAAATGATTATTTATTTATTTATCGTATGATGTGTACATTGATTTACATTTATATACAATATTTTCAGGACTAAAATGTACAATCACAAGTTCGTACAATTTTACAGCTCTATGTCTAGTTCTTCAATCCACTTGACTGCTTCATCCGATGTACGATGAATGTCCATTAAAGTTCCTCTGAAAGTACGATGAGGGCAGTCAGCAACAATGTGATGAATCGTCTGTGAGGGGGCACCACAGTCACAATTTGCAGAGCCAACCCATCCCCATTTGTGCAGTAGATAGCCACATCTGCCTTGTCCAGTTCGAATGCGGTTAATGATCCTCCACTGACGCCTTGGAAGATCAAATCCTTGCGTCTGCTTGGAAGGGTCCTCGACTAGATGTTTATTGGCTACTGAAGACTGATCCCACTGGAGTTTCCATGAACTGTTAATGTTGAAAGCAGATCCTTCAAGGTCGAGTGCTGTGCGCCATGGTGGTTTCCTCGATTTCAAGCGTTGGTGTGTTCCTTGTACAATATCTTGATGGATGGGGAGCTGGGGGTTCTGCTGAATGTTTTTCCACGTCTTTAGGAGAGCTTCTGATCTTCTTAGGGCTGGAGGTGGGATATTGCTTAGAACCGGCAGCCACAGCGTGTTTGTGCTCCGAATACATCCTGTGATTAATCGCATTGCCTGATTGAGTTGCACGTCTATCTTCTTAGTGTGAACACTGTTGATCCAGGTTGGGCAGCAATATTCAGCAACAGAATATGACAGAGCTATTGCTGTAGATCTCAGGACGTTAGTATTGGCTCCCCATGATGTACCAACAAGCTTCTGAAGAATATTATTTCTAGTTTTAACTTTAGCAGCCACATTTGATAAATGCTGCTTGAAAGACAGAGTTCTATCTAGTGTTAATCCCAGGTACTTTGGTGTACTACAGTATGGCAACACTTGGTCTCTGAATACAACTTCTGGTTTGTAATTTGACTGTCTGTTACGTAGGTGGAATGCAGATATAACTGTTTTCTGAGGATTTAGGTGGAGGCACCATTTCTTGAAATATTTGTCTAAGGCTTCCAGATCAGTGGATAGAATAGTTTCAGCATCAGCAAAGTTGGAGCACTGAGTCACCAGACAAATATCATCAGCATATATGAATTTCTTTGAAGATGTTTCTGGTAAGTCGTGTGTATACAAATTGAAAAGGAGGGGAGCCAGAACAGACCCTTGAGGTAAGCCGTCATTTAGTTTAAACATTCTGCTCCTATCATTATCTGAGTAGATCTGAAAGTACCTATTGCTTAGCATATTGTTGAGTAAGGCCGTGAGTTTACGACATGGGATAACACTCACAAATTTTAAAAGGAGTCCTTCTCGCCAGACAGTGTCATAGGCAGCAGATAGATCCAAAAAGGCAGCCACACTTACTGATTTCTTCTCATACCCATTTTCAATGTGCGTAGTGAGAGATAGTACCTGATCGTTACAACTTCTCCCAGGTCTAAATCCTGCTTGCTCGATAGGAATATGATGGTTGATTGTTTCACAGATTCTGTTGTAGATCAGGCGCTCAAGGAGTTTATAAGTGATACTTAAGAGTGCTATTGGACGATAGTTTTCCACTTTTGTGGGATCTTTATTTGGTTTCAGTATGGCTAATATTTTTGATTTCTTCATCAGATGTGGGATGTTTCCAGTTTGCAGGATGTTTGAAAGGAAGTTGGTCAACCATTTTACTATAGCTGGTCCACAGTGAGCCAGGAATTCTGGGTATATTCCATCATATCCAGCTGCTTTTCCAAGTTTCATACTTTTGATTGCAGCTTTAGTTTCCTCTTCTTGAAATGGAGTAGAGAATTCGGAAGACTGTAGGGCTGCTCTTTTCTTGGTGTTCAACTGTAGTTTGATATCCCTTTTGGCTTGCTTGTCCTTTATATTCTTTGTAACTGACACAAGGTGTTTAGCATAGTCATTCAAATTGATGGCATTTTTTGATCTTTTTGTTGTAGGGTTTGAAGAGTCTAATTTCCTGATGATAGACCGGGCTTTTCTGTTAGAATGGGTGTAATCTAGGGACCCCACAGTTTCATGCCAGATCTTTCTTCGATTATCATCCAGGGACTGGAGGAGGCTTGTTGCATTGTCAGAGTTAGGATGGTCTTCATATTCTTTTAGTAACTCCTCACTCTCGGAACTCCAACCAGGGATATACTCTTTACGGTACCCTCTAGGAATACATCGTCTGGCTGCACCTTTGATAACCCCAACAAATCTGCTGTAGTTGTTGTACGTTGGTTTGATCCATCTGATATTGAAATCTGTTTGCTTTGCAAATTCAGTCCAGTTGGCTTTCTTGAAGTTCCACCTCGGTTTAGGATGTGATCGTACAACAGGTATAGACATCCCCACCTCCAATATAACAGGTCTGTGTTGACTATGTGGGAATTCCTTGAGCACAGTTCGTCGTACTTGATTTAGGGAATTATGAGACTGAGTTGTGAAGCACAGATCTGGGGTATAGCCTTGGGACCAGCGAGCTGAGTGGAAGGTAGGCAGATCTTTAGCATCGTAAATTAAATTCAGGTTTTCAGTTTCCATCCAGTCCTCAAGCGCTTCACCGTTGAGGTCATTCTCCATATATCCCCACAGGTGATGATCACTGTTGAAATCACCGAGGTATATAGTTGGATGTTGCAGAGACGGTAGAACGGGATTAGGCCAATTAGTCCCTGGGGATTTGTACACGTTAACTATCGTTAGGTTTTCAATTTTAACAGCAGTTGTAAAAATGTCATTTTCAGAATTTTCTGACAGCAGTTGGTAGTTTGTTATGTGATTCTTGACGTAAGTTGCAAGGCCATAATTTTGATGGTGATTAGAGGCTATCAGTTTAAAGCCCGGTATTTTCCCCCTACTCTGTAGCTGTGGTTCATCAGCTGTGTGCGTTTCTTGAAGTGCGATGATATCAACTGCATATTTCTGTGTGAGCCTGGAAAGATACTCACATTTTGCTCGACTTATCCCTTCGATATTCAGTTGACAGATGCGCAGAGATGGTCCAATTCTACGAGCTTGTGGGTCCTGAATAGGACCGCACGTGTCCTTCGTCATTCTTTGACCGAGAGGTCTTTTCAGACAGTTCGGTCTCATCTTATCGTTGTTGCTTTCTTAGCACCACCCAGGGGTCACGTGTAGGGTATTTAAAGGTTATACCTACGGACGTGAAGCAACGCAGACCCCCAGTTTTAAATGATGTATTAATAATAACAATTAGTTCAATTATGATTTTTGTTTGCACTATATTTTTTATGACCTTAACAGGAATACCATCACATCCATAGGACATTTTATTTTTCAGCTTATTAATTGCATTTCTTACTTCTGAATGCGTAACTGGGTACAGAAACATTGTCTTTTCATGTGCAGGAAGTTTTGACTTACTACCTTTTGAGTTCACCAGGTTCTTGATAAGATTTTCAGCACTGTTAATGTAGTAGTCATTGAACATATTGGCAACACATCGATGGTCTTCAACAACTTTTCCTGCCTTTTTTATGATAAGATTATCATTTTTCACTTTCGATTTACCAATGTTATGGTTTATGACCTTCCAAACCGATTTGGTTTTATTGCTGCCTTTTCTGATAATCAAATCAATGTTCAGTTTTTTAGCTGCATGAGTAACTTTTCTGTAGACTTTTTTGTAGCATCAAAGATATGGTTTAATGCTGCATTAAGCTTCTAATGCCAACCCTGATTTCTAAGAGTACCTGCAGATTTCTTAACTCCTGGAGTTAACTGTGAATTAGATTTGAGAGAGATTTTTGCTTTTTTGAGGGGCAAAGCGACATCAAAACAGTATTTATAATCAGAGAAAAATGACTCATATTTAGAGTCTACAGTTTTGTTTGGGTCTCTGTCCCATTCAGCTCCATGCAACATTCTATGAAAATTCCAAAGGCTACTTTCATTAATATATCTTGTTTCTATATAGTTTACACTGCCATGTTTTTTCCTAACCATATTTTTTAATAAGAGCTTGATTGCCATGTGGTCAGAGAACCAGTATCTGTTACTTCAACCACATAACTACAGGTCTCTTTGTTAATAAACACCTGATGAATTGTTGTCTCTCACCCATCTCCATACCTGGTGATATCAGTTACTGTAGCTTCGTAAATTATAAGAGGTGAAGAGATTTAACAATTGATCCTTGGGTGCATTACTATTACTTCTAAAATTGACATTGAAATCACCCAGTACAACTGCTGATTTTTACCTAAGTCTCAATTCATTCATTAGATCCTCAAGATTTTTTTTTTTAAATAAAGAAATATTCCCAGAAGGTGACCTATATATACAGACAGTTACCAAACCACAGTCAGTCAGTTCACACACACAGTATTCAAATTATTTTTCTATACACTTTACTTTGTTTAACTTTACTTCTTTAGAATTAGAATTGTCTCTAACATAAATACAAACACCTCCACATCTGTACTTTTTTCTGCAAAAACTGGGAAGGGCTGCTGTACATATTTGAGAGTTGAGTAACCAGTGTTCACGGACACATACAACAGATACTTGGTTAAAACTGTCATTTAACAAAACTTCAAGTTCACCCAATTTATCACATAAACCTTGTACATTCTGATATAGGACTGAAAACTGATTATTAGACACAAAGTTAAATAAATTATTACTTATCTTAAAACTGCTTTCTTGTGGCTCTTTGACACTAAAAAATCCTTGAGGTGATTTGGCTGCCTCACACTTCTTCTAATTGGTAGCCCAGAAATTATTGCTGCTGTTGGATCTGATGAAGTTATGGCGAGTGTTATACTTATAACACAGAAAACACCATTTACTTTCACTATGTAATATTTTTATTGGCACAAGATAAATCAAAACACAAACAAATAGTTTTCGACAATCACGGTAACAGTCATGAGGAATGTCTCACACCAACTAGTCAACAACCAAAGTAAGTAAAACGAAGTACAAAAAAGGAAAGATATTAATATTTTCTGGCAGTTCTGCCACACTCCGTATATGTAGTTCATTGCAATCAGATTTTCTTCTTCCCACATATCCGCCTTGTCCGCGCTTGTTTTCGCTCTTGAAGCCGCTGTGTAGCATTTCTTCATTTTCAGGTACATTTCCATTCTTCTTTTCCAGTTCCCGTAGTCTTCTCCATCAAATACCAGTATCTTAATATCAGCCATGTTCAGTTTCACAAATCACACTTTTTCGAATACCAGTCTTCCATTTAATGTACAACCGATCACTATTATTTTGATGGACACACTTCGTTTGTGGTTTACAACCGCGAACTGCTACCATGTTGATAATATTTATTCAGAACAAAGGTTAAGTACAAATCATGGTACAACTACACACAGCCATCTTTTTACAGTGAGAGAGAAAACGCGCAAAGAACAAAAAGGTTGTGCTATAAAGATATATCACTATTCATTGGATTCCATATATCGATATAAATGTACGAACATTCCAACAGAGTGGATCCACACATGAGTTATCGAGCATAGACTGACACCTTTATGTACATTTCTCTGGTTTTTATTGATTTTAGATAAAATAAATTGCCGTTTTCCGTGAAACGATTTACTACTGGTGTATACGTGACGCCATCTTAACTCTTGGGTCTTCGTGAAAATCAAGACTATGTACACAGTTTCTATTTATATTGTTTTGGATTAGTATAGCATTACCCCCTCCTTTACTATTTCTTCTGTATGAACTAGCTTTTATACTGTAATTTGCTGTGGTAGGATTTACAATTTCATGCTCATTTAGTCCATGTGCTAGAACGTCAGGAATTTCTTCATTTAGTTTTATTTATAATTCGCTTGCCTTATTTTTGATGTATTGTATTTTCTGGTGGATTATCGCTTTAAATCGCAGTTGTAGGGTGATAAATGGACTATTTTATGGCATCTGCTCACACTTTCATGGCTGGTTTATTTTCCTTTTTAGACAACTGTCCAGACTGCTTCGTTGAGTCGTTGCAGTTCACTTGCCAGTCTCGCAACCACTCTAACATCGTAATCCTGATCTCATATTTATTAAGCATTCTTCTGAACTTCTCAGCTGTGCTATGGCGCATTATCCATACAATCACAGAAGTGGGTGGAATATTACAAACGACCATATCTGCAACCCATTCCTCCTATCTACGTCCGTTAATCCAGTCAAATTCAAGAACTTTGCAAATTAGTGAAAACAGTTCCTTGCATGAAACTTCCTTCAAAAGTAAAACTGTGGGACAGACCAGGTTCCCAGCTTTGAGTCCTGGTCTGGCACACACTTTTAATTTCTCAGGAAGTTTCAAGTCAGCACCCACTCTGCTGCAATGTGAAAATTCGTTCTAGTTTCTTGCATCTTGTTGCAAGTACTTACCCGTAAACCGGTTATTGGTATACTTTGATCGATTTGCAGATTCAATTGTGATATCATGACAATTTTTTAACTGATGTGATGTTTACGTTTCTCAATTTGGGGGCTTGTATGAAAGGATAACACAGTAATCAGTAAAACACATTTTATAAAATACAGAAGTAGTTATGGGGAAAATTGTTGGTGGTCAACGTTACCATGGCTTTGGGGTTACATTGACTGGCCTCTATCTCCGCCACAACTGTCAACTACAATTCCATCTGTGGTCAATATTTCAACAGCACAGTGAAACTTTGACCACCCAGAAATAAATACATTGGTCTAAATTTATCTTAAGGGCTTTATTAAACATTATAAAAGAGAAAACATAGTGAGGTACATGAATGAAACAAAGTGATCTATCATCAAAATTATAAAAATAATGAAAGTTACCAGGATGGAGTACTACACATATAGCCCCAAAAATAAGTTCAGCATAATACTCTCAAGTTCATCCAAATTAAACCTAAATCCCCATTTTAGAACATATGGTGCAGTGAGAATTAGGGCTACCTGTTCTTCGTGTATCAAGTATGTGTTTGGCATTTCTGGCCAAACAAACTTCTTCCCTTGCTTTCTGAGATATTTAACGTTATACATCACACTTGAACCACTGCTTAAACTACACACACTTATAATTTGAGCTATGTATGGCCGACATTTGTTTTTATTTGTTGTAGGTACATTAACAATCACAAAGGAACCTTTATCTATATACTGACAGTTAATGTTTGTGAGTTCTATGCTGTCACTATCATCAACACTGTTTAATAAATTATGTTCAGAAGGATGCTGATCTTTTGGATCATTGGTGTCCAGTGCTTCCTCATCTATGCTGAGTTCCTTTGCATAGTCACAATCTGAGTTATCCATATATGAAATATCGGAGCTGTTCACAGATTCAGCATGTGATGACATGCTGCTTTCTCGTGCGCATCTCCTTTTCTGTCCTTCGTTTATTTTCTTCTCAGTCGTTTTGGCATTAGAGCTTGAGGAAGTGTCAGTATTCTGTGGTGTTATTCCCTGTCCTGGGGGTACATTTATTTTTCTCCGCCTGTTTTGCAAGATTTTCACAACACAATTTGAAACAATAGAAGAAATAGTATCCAAACACTTAGAGGGATTATCAGGCAAGCATTCATTCACTTTATCCTGGTTAAAGGGCACAGTCCCACATTTCTTGAAGCCCGCAATCAAATTTTGATACTGATTCATTGTCTCCTTGCTTCATGTCACATACTCTCTCACAAAGACTTTTCAAAAGCTTGGGAAAGCTCTCCTTAGGGATTGCTTGTGACTTCCTCCTTTGCCTTTGTTTCCATGTGTCAAGGATTTGCCTCCAATACTTCTCCATAGGACCATAAAATGCTACATCTAGTGGTTGACACACATGTCGCATTCTCAGGAAGGCATATGAAAACAATGTTGTGATCCTTTGCTAATTGTAACACCAGTGGTGAGAAATGACTGGAAAGATTTTCACCTATGAGAGCAACTTGACTGCCAAACTTTCTTACATGTTGGATAAATAAATTTTGAAATCAGTCACAAAATATGTTAGCATCAAACCAGCCGGATTGGCTTCTGTTGTACCAAGCAAATTTTGGTCCACCTTCTGTCAAAGAGTCCCACATGTGTTCAGCTTTGTACACCATGTAAGGTGGAAGAATGTACCCTGATGCCGATCCACAAAACATAACTGACACACTTGATTACTTATAGACCTTCACACGTTCCGCATACTTAAAAAGACATTTCTTCTCTCCTGGATTGTCACATAAGTTTGTCTCATCATAGCTGAGGATTCTACAAGGGTGTAACATATCAGTGGAATTTGTTACTGTTAATGAGGCTTTCAGATGATCAAAATACTTTTGAAGTGAACCTACAGTAATTTCTGCCTTTGAGGTCTTCAGGTTTTGGCATTTCCGGTGGGATAAGAGATCCTTATGACGCTTCATAAAACTGCAGGCCCACCAGGTGTATTGGTTGTACCAAATTTAGATACTTTTTTCCCTCTTGTATCTAAATATAGCTTTCTCAAATATCGCAAGTCTTGCACATCAAATGGAAAACCCCATCCAGTAATCGTCAAAGCATAATGAACAAATGTTTTTTCTTCTTCATTTGTAAATACACTTGGTCTTCCACATTTAGGTTCATGTTTTGAATGCACCTTACAATACTGTATTTCTTTGATGCTGCATCCATTGAAATTGTTCCACTTTTAATTTCGTCTAATGCAATCTGTATGTCTTCTTCACTGTAAGTGTTATACTGTCTTGCACCAGTCACCTTTCTATGACTTCTCAGCATATTGTATCTGTGTATAGGAGAACATTAGAAGCATGAGAACACAATTACAAGAGTGTATCTGTAAGCCTGGGGTAACACTGACCGGTGGTCAGAGTAGCCCCGAAACAGAGACGTCATGCACATGACCTCAGAAAAAGTATTTATTTATTTTATTATCCATCTTTAGGCATTAAAAATGCAATTGATGTCGTCATTTGTGTACATATTCAGTTTACATAACTAACAGAAATGGTGTAATATACTGTAGATCATTATTGTTTAATAAGATACAAACATTTGTCCTTGATGCTGCACAAGGTATTTGCATTATATTTACATCTATAAGTTTAATCTAAGTGAAACTATATTAGTAACGGTACTTAAGATCATCTTTAGTGCACACTATAAACTCTTCTATTGTATAAAAAGCTTTTTCTCTAAGCCATTTCTTTGTGACACTTTTAAACTCATTCAGTGACACATGATGTGCCTCTATTGGCAACATGTTAAATAGTTTTACTCCCATGTACATGTAACTATCTTGAGTTTTCTTTAGTCTAGCAACTGGGATGTCAATTTGCTATTTTATACCTGTGTCATGGTGATGGATAGATTGTCATAGTTTGTGACTGTGTTGTTTTCTTTTGTGTGTATCAGACAACTTAGTATAAAGAGGGCTGCAGCTGTTAGTATTTTTAGATTTTTGAAATATGGTCTACAAGACTCATTATTTCTGACTCCATGGATGCATCTGACTGCCTTCTTTTGCCAAATGAAAACTTGTTTTGCTCCGGGTGAGTTTCCCCACAACAAAGTGACATATGTTAAATGGGTGTGGAAAAAGACATAGTATGCATTGAGTAATAACTTACCACTAACACATGACCTTAGTTTACCTAACAAATATGTCACACTTGCTAACTCAGTACAAATATAATTTGTATGACTCTTCCACGTTAATTTTGAGTCAAGGTGGATCCCAAGTAGTTAAGCTGAGACACAATCCATCTTATCACTCTTAACACACAAGCTAAAGAGAATATTTACAGTTTTATCATGATTTATATGCAAGTCATTGAGTTGGAACCACTTGATGGCTGCTCTGAGATGAGCCTCACTTTCCTCGTTTAATTTTCCTGAATCTTTCCCTGCTGTAACAAAAGTTGTATCATCTGCATAGAGTGTGGATTTACATAACATGGTGCTGGGCAAGTCATTTAGATATATTATAAAAAGTAAAGGTCCAAACACAGAGCCTTGTGGTACACCCTACATGATATCCAAGACATTTGACCTCATTGTTAAAATGCACAATTTGTTTTCTGTTACTCAGATATGATCTGATCAGAGATAGTTTTGAGCCTCTAATACCATAGCAGATGTTGACAGATTTGGAGCTGTATGCAATATTCCACTACTTTTGATATGATGGGTACAAGGGAGATTGGATAGTAATTATTAGGACAAGACTCGTCACCTTTCTTGTGCAGTGGAGTAACGACTACCATTTTTAAGGATGAAGGGAAACAGCCACTGACAAACATCCGGTTCATAAGAGAACAGAGTGCATGTGCTATTACATGTGTTATCTTTTTATTGCCAAATTGGAGAGACCATCAATGTCTTCTGATTTTGAGTAACTTAATTTTGCTATTACAGTTTTAATATCTGTTACTTTTACTTCATTCCATTTAAACACAGGAACCATATCCTCAAAATTTTGTAGAAATGAATTTCTATTATTTGAGATATGGTTGTTGTCACATTTATGGATATGTTCATTTGCAACACTGTTATTCATACTGGCAGCATTAATGAAGAAGGTGTTGAAATCATCCAGTGTGATACAAGCATCACATGAATTATTTTTGTTAACATCTTTATTTCTACCCAGATGAGTCTTGATAACAGTCCAGGCTGCTTTGCATTTATTTTGGGACTTGTTAATATAATCATCATTTGCCTTGCACGTGCTTAACCTAATTTATGTCTTGTATTTGTTTCTCAAACTTATGTAGTTTGAGATTTTAAACATGGCTGACACAGCAACTGTTGAAATTCTTCACGATAAAGGATGAGTGCCAAAACAGTTGCAGGATAAAAATGTTTATTAAAATTCTTGACCAAGGTTTCGGTATATATAAATATACCTTCATCAGAAGTAAAAAATCCTGAACAGGAAGACACTTTCATTAACAAAACCTTAGCATCGGAAATGTGTTTCTCATTTCCGATGCTAAGGTTTTGCTAATGAAAGTGTCTTCCTGTTTAGAATTTTTTTACTTCTGATGAAGGTATATTTATATATGCCGAAACCTTGGTCAAGAATTTCAATAAAAATTTTTATCCTGCAACTGTTTTGGCTGTCATCCTTTATCGTTATGTAGTTTGCTTTTTCGGCTTCACTATTTTTTGATTTGTCATAGGAAATCATTAACAGAGTTCTGAGCATTTGTAGGTCAGGTGTGAACCAGTTATGCACTGATGTGAGACCATGTTTCCTCATAGTCCCCTTATTTTTTTCTCATTACTTTAGGGCAGCAACTTTTAAATGTATCTGACAATGCACTAATGAATAATGTAAACGCTTTTTCAATATGATTACTTTCCAGCAGAATGTAATTCCAATTTGCATCTTTATTTGTGTTCTGTAGTTATCAATGTTCTCTTCATTCAAAAGCCTAATGTACTTAATTTTATTGGAGACAGATGCTGGCTCTTTTGTTATCAATTTTAACCAAATACCTTTATGGTCTGATAAAAAATGAGTATTGAATAGCCCTAGTTCATACCGATTTGTCTCAACATTTGTGATTACATTATCAAGGCAGGCAGACTGCCTTGTTGGGTTTTCATTAATGCAGTGCAGGTCATGTGATCTTAACATATTCAGAAAATTAAGTTGTTTAGGTGTGTTCTGCCTTATATCAATATTTATGTCACCAAAAATTAAAATCCTATATTTAGGGCACTTATCGAGGTGTAGTATCAGTTTCTGTAAGGCCTGTGCAAATACTTCAACATCATTATCGGGTGTACAGTATACACTTTGCACTTTCAAATAGGAAACTACATGGAAGGGGAAATAATGGTCTACATGGTTTGTTCCTTTTTATTCCAGCCATGATTCTCACTATTCTTTTTTGCATCCTGAAGAGTTTTAGGCAGAATGGCGAGTTACCCCAGAAAGTGATCCCATATTTTAGGACAGAATGTATATTAGAATAGTAAACTGTCATTAGACAGTCCTTATGACAGCAGTTTTCTAGCACTCTCACACACATGATACATAGCTTCTTTAATATGTTGTCAATGTGAGTTTCCCATCTAAGATTATCCTCTAGCCAGACCCCCAGAAATTTTGTATTAGGCTCACTTGCAATATCTGTGAATTCTTATATCCTCTTCAGTGTTTCCCTTGACATTATGAAAATTTAATGCTACTGTTTTACTTTTATTTATTATTAGTTTGTTTTGGTTGAACCGTTTACAACATTTGTTAATGCCTCAGACAGTCTTGTCTATAGTATCTCTGCAGTCTTCCCACTGACTAATATGCTTGTGTCATCTGCAAACTGGATAGTGTTATGGTACTGATTGTTTGATGTTAGGTCATTTATATATATCAAAAATAGGATGGGGCCCAGTACCGAGCCCTGCGGTATTCCATATTTTTACTGCTTTATAATCAGAATAGTGTCTTGTTGATTTATTTTTTTTGTGAAAATGTATTTCTACTACTTGCTTGCGGTCAGTAAGATATGATCTAAGCCAGTTGTTAGGCATACCTCTGATACCGATTCTTTCAAGCTTCTGCAGCAATAGGGTGTGGTCTATGATGTCGAAAGCCTTAGACAGATCAAGGCGTATGCCAGTTACTTTTTGTCCACTATCAATTTTTTCGAGTACTTCACCCAGAAATTCGTATATTGCTGTTTCTGTTGATCGGCCTTTCCGGAAGCCATGTTGGGTTGTGGATAATATTGTGCACTTTTCTAGAAAATCTAGCAACCTCTTATGACAAATTTTTCTAGTATTTTCTAAAATGTAGATAGCAAGGCAATAGGTCTATAATTGGCTATGTCTTCTTTCTTACCCTTTTTGAACAGTGGTTTCAGTTTCACTGTCTTTAAGCAGGAAGGAAAGACTCCATTTGTTAATGAACTGTTGAAAATATGGGCTAATGGTATTGCAATGAGGTCACCCACATTTTTAATGACATAATCTGGAATCTCATCCATACCTGTTGAAAATTTTGCTTTTAACTCTCTAATTGATACTATAATTTCCTTAGGGTTGTTTGGAGTAAGAAATAGGAGTTGCTGTTTCTATTTTGATTTGATGGTGTTGTAGCAGGATTTTTATTTGAAAGTTTTATGTCAGAGAGTAATTTTTCACTAATATTTGCAAAGTATGTATTAAAAGCATTGGCTACTGCTTCTGGATTTGTAATTTTTTTGCCATCTTGGATTACCTGGAGATTTACATTTTGGGAGGTCTCATTTCCTACTTGTTCTCTGACTATCTTCCACATGGCTTTCATTTTGTTCCTGGCCATTTTTATATGGTGATCATTTGTTGTTTTTTTTAGCTTCTTTTATGACTTTGTGAAGCACTCTCTTATAATTCTTGAAATACACCAGAAATTCTTCTGCAACATTTTGTGTTTTTGAGATTTCATAAAGCCTCCTCTTTTCAGCACATTATATTTTAATGCTTTTCGTCAGCCATGAAACATTTCTTTTTCTGGTTTTTAATGTTTGGTTTTTAACTGGAAAAGAAATATTGAAATAATGGGAGAATATTTCCATGAACATGTCAAACTTTTTACATGTGTCCTCATAGTTGTCCATATCATTCCATGTTTCTTTTTTTAGTAAGTGCCTGAAGTGTTCTAGGTTGTGCTTGCTAAAATTTCTACCTTTACTTGTCATTTGTTGTTCAGTATTTCCTGCAGTCTCTACTGGGAACTCAATCAACTGTGCATAATGATCACTGAAACCTGTATTCATATTTCCAGATTTGTATAAATATCATCTTTACTTCCTTTTTTTATGAATGGGTATGATTTTTGCAGTCTTGGGTTTATTAGGAAATATGCTGTTGAGGAATGAAGAGTTTATTATGTGGGATAGTGGTTTACTTATGAGGTTTCTGCAGTTATGGAGAAGAAAGCAGGGGATCTGATCTTGTTCATTATTTCTGTCGGTGCACGCGATATTTGTTTTATATAGTAAATGTTTCACTGTTTTAGTGAACAACACAGCATAAGGAAGGCAACTTCAAACGTTTTTCTGGTCTTAAATGCGTATTCGATACAGTAATAAGACACGAAAATATGACGCTTCTGGCCTCAGTGCTGTAATTCCTTTTTGTTTATACATTTCGTTGCATTTTCAAGTCAAATGCCAATTTTAAATATTCAAGTTTGCAAGAAACTTACCGCATTTCCTTTGGTGTCCCATAGACGTATGGAGCGATGATATAAACAAGCTGTCATGTCAACAAAGAGAAAGATTCGTTAAATTATGAAGGAAAAGAACTGAATTTAAGATTGTCAGGCCCATTGTAGTTTACACATCTGCTTTGTTTTTAAATTGTACCTACCAAGTGACATTCAGTGTGGCAAATAACAGCAATTTACTGGGTAACACGACAGCGCAGCAATTGATGTAATGATCTAAATACCCTCAACTTAGATAGGGAACTTTGCTTTAACAAATATGTAACCCTTTCAGTACTTATAATTTAACCACTGTAACATGTGTTCCACACATTTTACTGAAGATTTAATTAACTACATGTAGTTACATTACTTTTATATTAAATTATTTCATTTTAAAATGTTAGTCCTAATTTCCAGGATATTTCTTGCCAGGACTTTTCAGTTACTTGGGAATAACCAAACAATGAAAACCAAGTGTATTGCTCACCTCCTTCCAATTAATTTTAAATTCCATTTTGAGGGTTTTAGAGTATACTGAGTTACAGCAAATAAGTCAGTAACAATACTAATATCCCATGCGACTACTTTTATTTATTCATTCTTTATCCATCCATCATCCAGATAATGTTTAGTACATTGGACATTTTCAGTACAGTATGTTAGTGAACACAAGTATGAAAAATAATTTATTTTTTCTCTATATTGAGTGGACAAATGCTGACATGGCAAAACGTACATAAGCAGTTAAGAATTTACTTTTTGCGGTCTAAACTAAAATGAGACAAATGAATGTAATATAATCTGAAGAAGAAAAGCAATTTTGTGCACAATAATATTGCTCTAAGAGAGAATTCTCCAGTTTTAAATTAACCTTTCCATTGCATGATTACACAGTTATTTGATTAACATTTTAAATTTTAAGTATAAAAAGTGTTTTGGTTAATTATATGTCTTATAAGGGCCATTCTTTTATATACATGGATTTGGTTTCTTTCAAAAATGCAACTGGTAGTCTACAAGATGTGACCCACTAACAAGTTTTGAAAGAGCTTTCCAAAAATATTAATCAAAGTCAACTCATCTGGGCGTAGACACACAAATCTTGGATAACACACAGTATTAAAAAACTCAAAACATATGTGGGAAATTGTTTAAATAGAAACGGATGAAATATTTAAGAAGCAGGGTATTGTACTTCATGAAGAACAGTATTTTACCATTATTTATGGTGTATTAACAACAAGCAGAAAAAAATGCTCCACTGAGAGATAACTTTCAAATTCATTGGCCCTTAAAAAGTACAAGTTTTGTGTATGCTGATCTCAACTTTTTGCATTTAATGCATCTGTTGCAAATTTTGCAATGTGTTTTTGCCGTGTCAGCAGCTTTCTTTTGGCAATCGCCTTGATCAGCAGCAGTAAATGATTGTCTAATGGGTGCTGATCCTTCATGTGTTCTGCCAAATCAGTGAATATTGGTTTGTGCAGAAATGTTGTGAGTATTTCTGACACACACTTAGAAGATAGGTGTTTCTTTGGGTCTTACGTCAACATCATCTTTTGATGGTGAAATTAAACCACCTCGGCTCTTCATATGTATAAGGGCATATAAAGTATGACTGCCAACACCTCACAACACAGATAAGCATTTTTCACACTGAAGTGTACTTTCTAAGTGGCGAATGACAAATCCTGCAATGTAAACTACAATATGAGTGGCTACTTCAGAGAGAAACACACCAGCTTCAACATAGTCATGGTCACGAGTTACTAAATAGCTGTCCATGTCTACTAGCTGTGAGCGAGTTGTGGTGAGATTTATGTGTTCTTCAATATTCTGGCCACAGTAAGTCAGAATAGAGATATATCTTAAAGTGCTACACGATTGCCTTTCTCAGACTCGCGAACCTTATTGTGGACTAATAGCCTTTTGTAGGCAGACATGAACTGACGTGCAGTTGGGTTATTGTTCCACCCACCACGAATAAGAATGGCACTGAAAAACATTTCTAAGTGGTCATGAGAGCACTTGTAAATTGGTAGGAATTTCAGCAAAGTCGCAGAAGATTGAGGATCAACTAACTTTGCATACAAGTGTAAAACGCGGTGTGTACAAATAATAAAGCCAACAAATTATTTGTGTTACGATGCACTGGAGGCACTGAAAAGTATTTTGATGTACTTCTCTGCATCCAACAAAAATCCTTCCACAACTCAAAAGTTACGAACTGTCAGAGGCTTCTTCCACTGATTCTGGATGAGGCTCCTCAGATTCAGCACATCGAAAAGGTTATTGAATGTGCAGATAAATTTTATAGTTGCAGATGCATCGTCAAAGCTGGGGATCTTCATATCACAACAATGCTGCATTGCATCTGCCACAGTTGCTGAGCAGCTGGGCTGCTAATCTAACTTTCATTTTGTTGCGTAAAAAATTTATGTGGTAGCCTGTAATGCTGTTGCCTAAATGAAGTCCTCCTTTTACCTGTATCTTATGAAGCAGTTCAGAAAGGTACCAAGAAATTACACCACCTTTCTCATCCCAGAAACATTTCTTCTCTCCTAAGGAATTTCTCACTTGTTTCAGCATATATAGAGGATCTATCATAGATGCTATTTCAAAAGTGGTACCTAAAACGATAAATTTTGTCTTTAAATTATCAAGGATAAGACTGCATACTAAGTATTTGGCCATAGATAACTTTGTGTCACAACCATCACAAGACAGAGAGACCATCTGAACACCACTGACAAGGCTAATGGATTGTTGAACCATCTGAGCTTTCTGCTCCCCCATTATCCCACAAGTCAAAAAGCACCCTACTTGTAGCTTCCAAGAGGCATTAAAAGCGCACAACAGCAGCACAAATGCCTCTTTAGCTACAGGTAAGCTATCCATGGCTATAGAGGACCCCATATCAACATACCCATAGTACTGACTACCATCGAACTCAATGTGTTACCTGATTGCAATCTCATCAACCAATAGGCTGCAGAGAATACTCTTACCTGATCGTATATGAAATGCTTTAGATCTAATTATGGCAAAAGCTTTGGAAGTAAATCCAGATGCCCCACCCACACACTGGTACCTCCTAGATAATGTTCTAGGATGTGGCAGACATGTATTAAAAGTATTTCTTACATACTTATATTTTCTTGAAGAGTAAAAATGTAAGATTAACGCAAATGATCGTACTCTGGGTCTATATGTTCTAGGCCCACTCTGACAGTTAGCTTTTGAAGTTTGCTGCTGCGACAACTCCTTCTGCATTCCAGGAATACTTTCCAGGACAGTAAGGTCACTTTCACCAATAAGATTATTTTTCTTAAGTTCATTAATGACACTGTTCATGGTGTTTCTTTTTTTAGATGTTGTTTTGACTGCTGAAGAACTTTTATTTTTTTGTGTTCTTCATTTTTTGATGACAAAAAGCTCACATCCCTCTTGAGTTTTTTTACTGCAACTGAAGCTTCATCATGTCTACCACTCGAACACTGTGTGGTCTCAGCAGCAAGTAAAGACACTTCAGATTCAGTTGCTGTCTTTGTGGCTAGATCTGCAGTACTTTTTGTAGCCATCTGCCTTTCTGCTGGTTCTGGTCCCTTCCTCTATTTCTAAAAAAAATTAAAACAAAAAACAGCTAAAACATTTGCAACTGAAATGTGTTGCATGTAAATAAACCAAACTTGCCTCACAGCAATCTAGAAACTCCAAAGTTAAATGCAAAATGTCACATTCTCATAGGAACTTATTAAATTAACATAATTATTATCTTGTGCACAAACAGATTTGGTGCACTATCAGGAATAATAAAGGGACATGCATATATGGCAGAGAAGACACTGACGACCGATGCTTAAAGTTCATTAATCAGGTAGGGACAGAGCGTGTTTTTGAAATTTCTGCTACAGAACAATGTTAAATATAATTGCAAAAATGGAAATGGTTGTGCAGTAAGAAGTCAAGGAAGTGATTGCATTGTCAAAGTGCTAAGCTGACACAATTTGAAGTTATTTGGCAATCTTGATTTTTTTTGCTAGGAATGGCCTGCCAGTTTAAAAGCAATTACATATAAATTCTTGTTTAACATCTACAGCAGCAGAAATAAGATCTGTAATCTTGCCAGAAAACAGTCAAACAACAAAATAGTACAATAAAGGACAGTAAATGGTGATTTAATTTGCTTGAAAACTTCTAATTAAAACAAACAACTGCCATACAGTGCAGAAATAATGACACACACACACACACACACACACACACACACACTCACTCACTGCACATGTAATTAGAGAAAATATGGAGAAAGGAGGAGTTGCCATATATGTCAAAAGTTATCATTGTGCAAAAAGTATAGAAACAAAAAAGTTTTGTGTAGAGAAATATATAGAAGCATGTGCCTGTGAGCTTAAATTAAATAAAGGCACATATATAATTGTAACTGTATATAGGTCCCCATCGGGAAATTTTCATCTATTTCTGAAAAATTTGGACTCCTTGTTGTGCTATCTGTCAGACAGGGGAAAGCAAATTATTATTTGTGGGGACTTCAATGTAGATTCTCTGAAAGAGGGTAATAGGTAAAATGACCTTGAAGTATTACTCGGTTCTTTCAATTTGACACCCGTTATTGATTTTACTACTCTGGTGGTAAAGGATAGCAGCTCACTGATAGATAACTTCTTTATAGACCAGATAAATGCTCAGCCTGTTGAGAATTGTCTTTCTGATCATGGTGCACAGCTAGTTACAATATATGACATAGCTCCATTCAGCAGTACTAAACAGTCCTCCAAAGTAGTACGTTCAGTCAACGATTTAACAATTGCAAATTTCAGGGAAAGCCTACAGCAGTTAGACTGGGATGAGGTGTACCGTGAACCTGATGCCAATTTAAAATATAATTTATTCATGACACTTTTGTAAATGCATTTGAAAACTGCTTCCCCAAGAAAATAGTTAAATATACTCGTAAGAAACCATGTAACAAACCATGGCTTACTAAGGTTATAAAAATATCTTGTAACCGGAAAAGGGAAATGTATCTGACAGCAAGAAAGAGTAGTGACCCAGAAACTATCAAAAATTATAAAAACTACTGTGTTATACTAAGAAAAGTTATTAAAAAATCCAGGAGTATGTGTATCATGTCTCTGATAATAAAATTAAAACAATTTGGAATATTATTAAAAGAGAAACAGGTCAACCAAGGAAGACAGTATTACCACCAAATTGAATGAAAACTTTACGAACAAAAAGTCAGAAGTTGAAAATATTTTTAATAATCATTTTCTAAATGTTGTGGATATAGTAGGATCCAGGTGTTCATTAGAAGATGCTAGGCTGTTAATGGAAGAGGCCATACCTATGCAATTTGATACAATTGAAATCTCACCCACTTCTCCCTCTGAAATTAGGAAAATAATAAACTTGCTTAAAAGCAAAAACTCACATGGAATTGATGGCATTTCCAGCAAAATACTAAAAGCTTGTTCTCAACAGATAACTAAGATTCTCAGCCACCTGTGCAATAGCTCTCTGGAACAGGGCATTTTCCCTGATAGACTGAAATATGCTATTGTTATACCTTTGCATAAAAAAGGGGATAGATCTGATGTCAATAATTACCATCCAATCTCCCTTCTAACGGCTTTATCCAAAAATTTTGAGAAAGTAATGTATTCAAGAGTAGCTTCACAAAAATGAAGTACTAACAAAATGTCAGTTTGGTTTCCAGAAAGGTTTTTCAACAGAAAATGCCATATATGCTTTCACCAATCAAATTTTGAATGATCTGAATAACCAAACACCACCCATTGGGATTTTTTGTGATCTCTCAAAGGTTTTTGATTGTGTAAATCATGAATTTCTGCTAGACAAGCTCAAGTATTGTGGCATGAGTGGGACATTGCACAAATGGTTTAATTCGTACTAACTGGAAGAGTGCAGAAAGTTGAAATAAGCAATTCTCATAATATGCAAAGATCAGCAAATTCCTCAAACTGGGGAACTATCAAGAATGGGTTCCACAAGGGTCAGTCTTGGGTCCTTTGTTGTTCTTAATATATATTAATGACTTGCCATTCTATATTCATGAAGAGGCAAAGTTAGTTCTCCTTGCTGATGATACAAGTATAGTAATCACACCTGACAAACAAGAATTAACTGATGAAATTGTCAATAATGTCTTTCAGAAAATTACTAAGTGGTTCCTTGTAAACGGACTCTCACTGAATTTTGATAAGAAACAGTACACACAGTTCCACACAGCAAATGGTATGATGCCATTAATAAATATAGACCTTAATCAGAAGCAGATAGCTAAGGTAGAATATTCAAAATTTTTAGGTGTGTGTCCATTGATGAGAGATTAAATTGGAAGAAACACATTGATGATCTGCTGAAACGTTTGAGTTCAGCTACTTATGCAATAAGGATCATTGCAAATTTTGGTGATAAACATCTTAGTAAATTAGCTTACTATGCCTATTTTCACTCATTGCTTGTATATGGCATCATATTTTGGGGTAATTCATCACTAAGGAATAAAGTATTTATTGCACAAAAGTGTGTAATCAGAATAATAGCTGGAGCCCACCCAAGATCATCTTGCAGACATTTATTTAAGGATCTAGGGATATTCACAGTAGGTTCTGAGTATATATACTCTCTTATGAAATTTGTTATTAACAACCAAACCCAATTCAAAAGTAATAGCAGTGTGCATAACTACAATACTAGGAGAAATGATGATCTTCACTATTCAAGATTAAATCTAACTTTGGCACAGAAAGGGGTGAATTATACTGCCACTAAAGTCTTTGGTCACTTACCAAATAGTATCAAAAGTCTGACAGATAACCAACAAGTATTTAAGAGGAAATTAAAAGAATTTTTGAATGACAACTCCTTCTACTCCATAGAGGAATTTTTAGATATAAATTAAGAAAAAAAGAAAAAAAACCAAACAAAAAAATTATTAAAAAAATTAAAAAAGAAACAAAAAAATAAAAAAGTTGTTATATTAACTTAATTATGTTGTTAAATTAACTTAATTATGTCATGTATTGGAAAATTTGACTCATTCCACATCATTACGAAACATTGTATTCATGATCCATGGAACTAGCATTAATCTAATCTAAACACACACACACACACACACACACACACACACACACAGAGAGAGAGAGAGAGAGAGAGAGAGAGAGAGAGAGAGAGAGAGAGAGAGAGAGTGTTTAAGGATATTAGGAAATAAAGTGGCATTAATGTAAATGAACTTCCCTTTCAAATATCTGTAATGTGTAATACAATAACAAAGTGAAAATAACATATCTATGAACAAATACGGAACTATTATTACATGCAGTTAATTCTGTTGCAATCTCTACGTTTCAGTTACTACACGTGCATAATTATTGCAATTGAAATCTCCAGACAAGAAGTTCCGGATATTGAGGTTCGGTACTGTAATTTTATGGCAGCTGAATTCCATATTAATATCCTATATTCCACGAACCTTTTGCAATTGAGCAGGATAAGCGGGAAAGGTTGATGGCACAGCATCTTCCCTAATGTGGACTGACGAAACTGATGTTCGATCAATATCTTCCTCCCGGAAATGCTGCGAACATATTTTACTGCACTCAGTTGGTTTCCAGTCTTTCCTTCTTAAAGTGTTCACCCAGAGAGGTCTTCGTGTTGAATTGATAGGAAATCTAAAGTCAAATCACAGAAATAAAACCATATGTAAAACTTTACAGTGCATCAGATTTTCAAGTATACCGTAAAATGGGGTTACTTTGGGACAGGTTTAGTGGTTTTTCACATGCCCTTTCAAAGTGAGCAAAGATATTGATGTCTTCCCAGTCTCAAGTGATTCCTTTAACCTTCCTCTATCCAAAAAGGACTATAAGATATCTGAAAAATGACTAGATATTTTAAGAAAAACATCTAAAGTTGTCCTAATTTTACCCCGTCAAGGTATGTAACTTTGGCATGGCTACGTTTTTGCTATATTTCAAACAGGAAAGTAGGGTTTATTCTAATGTTACCCAAATAGACGTTGTTTCATAGCTTTTATTGTTCGATAAAACTAGAAATACAGGTATAAAAAAATTGCTGATACAATTAAAGATGAAAAATACAGATACAATGACACATTTGTGAAAACACATGCAAAACTTAATGAATCACTGGATAGTCTTCAACCTAAAACATTTAAAGGATCTAAACATCGCCTGAATAAATTGCTAGCTCAGGAATGGTAAAAATCTCTCGACGGCTTAACTGTTGAGGAGTATTAATGGTTTGAAGAACCTCATGTATGTTGTAGATGATATCATCAGGCTTTTTAGACTACTTCCAATGAGCACCAGATTTCATCATTCACTGACACGAATTTCACAGTCGCTTACAATTTCAGTTATTTTTCCTGGATAGAGCCCCCCCCCTCAAAATTCACAATTACAAACTGTCCTTCATTTAAATCTTCGATTTCTAGGTGAGACACCTCAGGTACTGGTATT
This sequence comes from Schistocerca serialis cubense, assembly GCF_023864345.2. Taxonomy (NCBI): domain Eukaryota; kingdom Metazoa; phylum Arthropoda; class Insecta; order Orthoptera; family Acrididae; genus Schistocerca; species Schistocerca serialis. The sequence goes on from NC_064638.1 coordinate 1,170,393,828, forward strand.
CTGCTTCCTTTGTGGATAGCGATGGTACCGGTGAATACACCACTGAAATCTTCTGATCGTAGGCTGTCATCTGTATCTTGGAGGGACACCACATCTTCTCCATCAGAGTCGGAGTTATCTGTCACTTCTTCTTGCCTACCTCATCCTCTCAGTTTGGGCTGGCTTGCCTTCGATGTAGATGGTACAGATTCTTCTGCCTTTTTTGCAGAGATACTTTTGCCTGGTGGAATGGTCAGTTTCTTTCGCCCTTTTGTCTGAAGGGGTTTGGTAAGCTCTTCTCTGCATTTCTCAATTTTCTCCAAGAAAGTGTCTCCTAGAGCTGCAGTTTCTTCAACTGACATCCCTTGTGATGGCAGTCTCTTGAGGACTTGTTCCCTGTTGGCAGGATACAATCCAGACTTACGAAAACCACTCTGCAAGTTGATGTGAGAGCCAGAGCTAAGAAAGTCGTTCCATAAATTTTTTAGAAGGCGAGGAAACTGATCCTTTGGCACCGATGTGCAGCGACTTCCAGCAGAGGATGCTTTCCAGTTGGAAAGAATTTTCCTCCAGCGGACCTTCATTGGCCAAAAATAGGCCACATCGAGAGGCTGCAGGAGATGAGTTGCATTTGGGGGCAAAGCAATGAACTTTATATTATGTTGTTCACAAAGATGCAGCACTTGTATATTGATATGGGAGCTTAAGTTGTCTCCAATTAGCACCTTCACGCCATCTTGGCGCCGCAAAATGGTCTACATGAGGTACATAAACCAATCTTCAAAAGTATGGCCGTCGAACCATCCAGATTTGGACCTATTGTAACGAGCTTCTGGCGGTCCATTCTCGGTCCAAGTCGTCCATAATTTTTCTTCCTTATAACTGACGTACAGGGGCGCCAAGTTTCCGGCACCATTCCCGCAAACCATAATTAAGTTTCAAACTCTTTCAGGACACTATGTCCCCCTTTTTGTATTGATCTTGTCCTTGCCTGGGTCGTCTAACAAATTTGTTATGTCATAGTTCCAAATCCTGGCGAGCGAAACACCAGAAAGTTCTTCTTCTAAGTGATCAAAACAACTGGTTAATGATGTCTTCATCAATGGCAGCGCGAGCATAGGAGATGTTCTTTGCAGTTCTTTGAGATAATACCTGCTTGTTTCTGATTGGGAAGCCCTGTGCCCATTCTTTTCCTGGAAAATTGTCTTTGAATCTCGGTTCTTGTCTTCCGATCCGGTCAAGATATGACTTTACAATGCATCTCAAGTCGAATACACCGACTGGAAAGCCGAAATTTGACATCGTCACGATATGATGGATGAAACTTTCTTCCTCCTCTTTTGAGAAAACAGTCCTATGACCAACAAATCCTTTGTGCTTATGCTGACTTTTTTGGTTGTGGGAATTTGGGTCCTTATCGTTATAAATAACAATCCATGGATCCACTTGTTAAAACAATGAGCACATTTATTGTCACATTTCAGATATACATCATTACACATTGAAAGTATGACATAGACAGAACATAATGGCCGCCTTGGCCCAAAGAGTTTTTGCGCGCCTGAGACGTTATGGTACGTCAGTGTTGCCACAGAGCGCCCCCCCCCCCCTCCCCCCCCCTGCAGTGCGGAACACGAGGCTCTGGGTGTTGTGGGGGGAGGGTGCAGTTGTCGCACTGTCTTCGTCCGGAGGGGGAACTGGGAAGGGCAGGGCCGGGGTTCGAGCTCTTGTGGATTGAAAAATGTAATCACTGTGCTACACCGGTGGGAGTATGCGGCGACCGGTTCGTGAGGTGACAGAGGGGGTTGGGGGAATAGATGAAGACACGGGGTACAACAAGTACAGTGTCCCCGTGGTGTCAATGAAAGATTGAATGAGGGAAGGATCTAAGGAATCAGGGATCGGTGAGGAATGGAGAACGGAAAGTTGGAAGGTGTCATCTTCGGCGGTGCGGGGGGAGCGTGGATGACTAAGAGAGAATCATTTGTGGTAGTTATACAGATGTCAGGCGGTAAAAAGTGTGAGACGTCGATGGAGATGGTAGAGGGTTGTTGAATGTCGGGTGAGAAGTGTGTGACGGGCGTAGCAGGAGAGGGTGGGGTGAAGGGCGTGGACCCCGGAGTCTGCCCAGTGAGGGTTCCCAGCATTGAGGAAGGGGGCGTGGCCGGCGTGTCGCTCCTTGAGGAGGCGGCGGTGTGGAGGTCGTCGTCCGTCGAGGTCAGTGGCGTCGGGTCACTGGAGGTGTTGTCGTCTGCAGTGACGCATGCCGGCTTGAGTCGAGACACTGACACTGTCCAGGGTTTGCCTTTGATACAATGTCGAATGTATTCGACGAGCACCTAAATACCCTGTAAGGGCCTGTGTATGGGGGTTGCAGGGTGGCGCGCACTGTATCGTCCCTAAGCATCACAGCTTCACACGTGGCTAACCGCTGACGCACGAATGTTTTAGGCAGTGTGTGTGCTTTCGGAGCGGGTGCTCTGTCACGAACCGGCTCTACTATGCAGGAAAAGTTAACTCCATAAGGACACCGTTACGGTGTGGCTAATGGCTGTAAAGTAATTTAGTAGAGCTGGCCATGATGTCTCCTTTGTTGATGCTGCTGTGTCTGCGTTGTCATTGTGGCTTCTTGTTGTCTAGGCGATGATTCCTTGGCTGCTTTGGGTCCAAGAAAAAGGTGCGGGTTTTTTAATTATTACTGGACTATCGAAAAATGACGCAGTATTCCACGGTTTCTTTGTATCAAACACATTTATTGCAAGACCTATATGCACAACTACACTCAACCGCGGCCAACACACAAGTGGCCGAAAGCCCGTAGTAGACCAAAGATCACGGTCATAAGCTACAAAGAACGTACAATTCCAATATCGATTATTGATCGCAACACCTAACTTAGTATTATCTTAAGCAAAAGCTTTTATAACACGACTTTAGTGAATAATAAAATAAAGTGACGTCTATTAGTGTATCATAAAATAAAATGACGTCTATTCGTCAGTTCCATTACAATAGCCCCCCAAGAATTTTGTACGTATGAACATGCGAACAAAATTCTGACAACAGAATAATGGAACTGCCAAGAATATGTTTTTAAATAAATTAAAATTTTTAATAGGACTGTTTCCTTTGAGTTATGCTAACACTGAAATTGTTATACTTAGTAAAGGAAAACATACAATTTTTTAACCTTAGGGTAAATGAAATACGAAAGAAGATTCACAATTTTCACTTAGAAGAGTCCACAATGTTTTAGCACTTCACATGAGACCATTGAAGAACTGTAACTTTTAACTGCAGGCTTGTTTTATTTTCTTTAAGTGTCCACTTTTCACACTACTCACAGTCTGTCCCACATTGACCATCTGCACATAGGTGACGTCCGTTAAAAGGTCTGATTCTTGCTTGTCCTGCAGTGCGTCTGTTTTCAAAGCTTAGCTGTTTGTATTGCTTTGTTGTCTATAATGCCATGTTATCTAAAAATCACATATAGAGATTACCTTTTGGTTACATAATGTTTATATGTAAGTACATGGTTAGGATACATAGTTAACCTTCTGCTAATGTTTATCTAGTGGGAGAAGTTTACAGTATCTGTCTGAGTAATACTACACAGATATGAACTGGTCAAAAAAGATTCTTTAAATACTAATAAATTCTATAAACATGTAATACAAATGCATTAACATATTGGGTGTAAAATATCTAATCACAGAGACATTACTCCAAGGATAAAAAGGTTCAATTGTTTGTTCCGAGGGTTCATATTCACAATAAAAGTGCAAAGGTAGAATCATGGATGAAAGTTTTGGAATGGTATGTATACAGTATATCAAAATTAAAAAAATATTACTGCCTTTGCATTTGTAGTGGTTGAGAGAGAAATATACAGTAATTCATGTGGTTTACTGAAAATTATTATCTCCTTGTAGAGTTGGACATTTCAAGCACTTAAGTGTGTAGTAATTAGGACTCTGCCTTTAAGAGTAACAAATTTAAAAAACTTAATTGTTGCAAGACAGATTTAGTGCAGATTAGTGGCTTGCATTTTAAATGACATCTCAACAAGTGTGGTGTGAGAATTACACAAATTAAAAGTACACAAATTATTAAACTTCAATCAAATTGCATAAACATACAGAAATATCAAAAACTAACATGGCTAGCATATTACACAGAAAATTCATTGCAAACACTTCATACAGTGAATACATATTAGACAAATAATAAACATTTTCAAGGGCACAAAACTGTCAAACTCAGACAATTTTTTTTTATGTACAAAATTTCTAGTGAAAAACTTTTGTTTGCGGCACCTTTTAACTTTCTCAGACTAGTCTTATCCCTTCTTGACACAACTACCAGTGGGTTATTATAAGCACTGATACTCCTTTCAATAATGCCACACACTTCCATCTTATGTAATTCTTTCTCAACTGCTGTACGTTTTGCTATGGGCACACCATATGGTTTTATGAAAAATGGGTCATGTGGTCTTACTAGCAAAGTACATTCGTAACCCCTAACTTTCCCTGGAATATTGCTAAAGACATCACTGTATTCCCATAACAAAGACTCTAGTTCCTGTTTTTGCTCCTCATTTAGACTGCTAGCTTCTGAAATCTTAGTGTTTACCAGAGTGTTGAAATCTACTTCACTTAAATCTAGATCCGTTATGGGTTTGTCAACATATCTTTTCTCCTTTACAAGATTTATAGTGTTAAATTTATCATTACACAAAACTGTATTTGATCTGACAAATTTGGTGGAGATACACCCCCCATTTGGTGTTGTTATGATAAGTTTTTGTCCTCCCCAGTCAAATCTTGCATCTACACTCCGAATCCATGACATCCCGAGAATACAGTCCTCACCGAGGCCTGATATAATTAGGCATCCATGTGTAAATGTGACTCCCTCAATTGTAAAAGATAACAAAGTTTGTCTTTTCACAGTTTTACTATGTTTTCCTGTAGCCCCTCTTATTTTCACCCCAATGACTGGTATTTCAATGTAATCTTTTTCGCGCTTCAGCTTTTCGCTTAGAATTTCAGATATTCCTGACACCTGACTCCCTGTGTCTATAAGGCACTTGCCTTCCCAGGTACCAACTTTTGCTCTAATGAACGGACTACCTATGTCACCACCTTTTTCAGGCTGAACTTATTCATACAATAAATCATTTTGAATTTCACTGAAACAATGACTTTCTGACTTACAAGTACCTATATTACTGTCACCTTTATTATCTACGGTCATTACATTAACACACACATCATTAGCACTGTCACTTGCATTTATAATTTCCTCAATCCAAATATTTTCACCCATATAACATTGTTCACCACTAAGGTATTTATCCTTCAGTTGCTCAACAATAATATGTTTAGTGTTTTTCCACCAATCAGGATATAAAATTTGAGACATATTAAGAATCATTTTTCTAAAATTGCTATCATTTTTAATTGCATCACTATTTAGCCACATATTATAAAGAAATAATTCACCTTTGTTCATTGTACATGGTAGCCTACTTGCACAGTCAGTTTCACTGTTCAGGGAACCTTTATCAACTGCCCAGGTTCCTTCATAAGATGTTGGATTACTGAGCCTATTGGTTGTGACACTGGCATTAACACCACTTAAACTGTTAATAACACTTTTAGGTACGTCTAAAACATGCATATCAGTATCTCCCACAACACCTAATGCCTCCATTTCCTCTTTCAAGCAAACAAAATATTTTTCACCATCATCATGAATCATTAAATCTTCATTTCCCCACATACTACAATCATCAACCTCTCTCTCCCGAAAACTTGAAACATTGCTTTCACATCCAGGTGTTTTTAATTCTTTGCCCGTTAAATCAGTGTCGACAATTTGCTCACGTGGTTCCCTCATCAGTGCATCAATTCCTAGGTTATTTAAATCGTTAATCTGCAGGTCCTCTGACAAACTACAAGCTTCTGCCCTTTCATAAAATTCAACTAAGTTAAATATCTTCTCTGGCTCTTTATTACAATCAATGTGTTCATTCTTAACAGGTACTGTGTTTAGAGGGTAGTACACATTCATAAGATAACTACTCATTACTTGAGACGTATCTCTTGGTGCAATGTAGTCACTGTTATTGGTCCTTCTATTACCTATGCTTTTCGCCCCTACCTTGTGGACCGACAATGGAGCGTACACTAGTTTTTTGCTTCAGGACTTCCCATAGCATTTTGACCCCTGGTGTCACTATGTTCATGCCAATTCCTGTTTTCAGAATCCCTGTAATTACTTCTGTTCCAATTGTTCCCAGATTGTCCTCTCGAATGGAAATTATAGTTTTCCCTTGCATGGAAGTTGTTATTAATATTGTGACTATTTTGTTCCCTATGATGAAAACTATGGTTGTTGGGCCTACTGTTTTCCCTCCTGTTAAAATTAGTGTTTCCCCAACTATGATCCCCACCTCTTTGTGCGTGATTGAAATAGTTTTTTGGTTTCCCCACTTTGTCTATAATCCTGTCAAGCTTGTCCACATAGTTAAGAAATTGTTCAATGTTGTCATCTGGTCCATACACTAGGTCCCATTGCACATCTGTTGGCAACCTTCTCTTCAAAGCATCTATCTGTGTGAGCTCATCGAAGGGTTTACTCAAATGTACAAGTTTCTTCAGTTGATTCTTACAAAACTGTTTCATAGTCCCCTGTGTTTCTCTATAATTTGGCCCATTTAGGAACTCGCTCTTTATCCTGGCTTGTTCAGTTTCAGACCAGAACCGTTTTAAGAACTCAATTTCAAATTCTGCATAAGACATGTCCATAGAAAAATTTTGATTGGCCCATGACAAAGATTCTCCCTCCAAAAATTTTTTTAACAAACTTAATTTTGAAACTTTCACTCATATTGGGCAAAAAGTTGTCTCTACAACTCTGCAGAAAGTCAACAGGATGCAAACTACACTCATTAGAAAAGTTTTTAACTGGAATATTGGATAATAAGGTACATGTGTTCATAGAAAAATTTTTGTTAGCTACCTCATTGCTAAATATTTCAAACTTTTGGTTCAACTCTGATACTGTACTTTTTAATTCACTAACATCTGTCTTAGTTTCAATCTCGTGTAGTTTTACCGTGTTACTGACTGTTTCCACTTTATCATTCACAACATTTAGTTTAGAGTCTACTCTGCTTTCAAGATCTACTGCCATAGCTTTTACATTTACACTAACTGTATCTATTTGATTATTAACATTAACAAAACATTTTGCATTTTCCTCTCTGTCTGTGACCAGTTCATTTTTTACAGACTGAATTTTGTTACTCAGACTAGAATTTACTTCTCCCACTTTAGATTCTACCACTAAAATCTTTGTTTCTGCCTTGCTAAGTTTCTTGTCTATCTTTAAAATATCGTTGCGAAGTTTATTACCCCAAACTAAGACATTATCAAATTTTTTGTTCATAGTTCCCTCTAGACGCGACACTTTCTGATTTATAACCCGAAAATTGTCCGCGACCGACTGATTCATGCTTTGCAATTGTTCTTCATTAGCTTGTAAGCGGGCTGCAACAGTCTGATTAAAAACTAACGATTTATTCATCATTTGTAACAGTAATTTAATGTCCGACGTCTCACGTTCTGAGGGATTAAGGCTCTGATCCGTTTCATTGACTGACTCGTCTTCCGTTTTTATCGGTATGTCTACGTCCCCAAAGACTAACAAATTTTCACACTCCTGTTCAGATTCCGCACCACTTTTCTCTTTCACAATGGTCATCTTCGTGAAATTTCACACACACAAAATAATAAAAGGAAAAAAAAAACAGCACTAAACAAATGTACTTATCTTTTCAGTCTTGGTCCTCACGCGTGTGGTCAGTCCACTTTATTGCTTCGTACCACGTGGTCATTAGACTTCTGCACGACAGATTTCGTCAATCCAGTACATATAAATGTCTAGATCCCGGACGAGCCCCCAGTTGTCACGAACCGGCTCTACTGTGCGGGAAAAGTTAACTCCATAAGGACACCGTTACGGTGTGGCTAATGGCTGTAAAGTAATTTAGTAGAGCTGGCCATGATGTCTCCTTTGTTGATGCTGCTGTGTCTGCGTTGTCCTTGTGGCTTCTTGTTGTCTAGGCGATGATTCCTTGGCTGCTTTGGGTCCAAGAAAAAGGTGCGGGTTTTTTAATTATTACTGGACTATCGAAAAATGACGCAGTATTCCACGGTTTCTTTGTATCAAACACATTTATTGCAAGACCTATATGCACAACTACACTCAACCGCGGCCAACACAAGTGGCCGAAAGCCCGTAGTAGACCAAAGATCACAGTCATAAGCTACAAAGAACATACAATTCCAATATTGATTATTGATCGCAACACCTAACTTAGTATTATCTTAAGCAAAAGCTTTTATAACACGACTTTAGTGAATAATAAAATAAAGTGACGTCTATTAGTGTATCATAAAATAAAATGACGTCTATTCGTCAGTTCCATTACAGCTCTCTGCACTTGTATCGTCTGTCGTATGTTCTCGATTAGCACGCGGTATTCAATGGTATCTTGGAGCGGTGAAGGCTCGACAAACTCGGCTGGTAGGGTCAACGGCTCGCGATAGAGCAGTTCGGCCACCGAGCACTGCATGTCATCTATATATACAGAGCGGAGGCCTAGCAGTACCCACGGGAGGGCGTGTAACCACTGTTCCTCGTGGCACATTAGCGCTGTCTTTAATGTGCGGTGCCATTGTTGCACTAAGCCATTTGATTGGGGGTGGTAGGCTGTCGTGTGAATGTGGCCGACGCCGAAGATCTCGCACATTTATGTGAAGAGGACAGCCTCTAATTGACGGCCTTGGTCTGTAGTAATGGTTTTGGGGCAGCCGAAACGTGCGACCCATGTGGAGAGAACAGCGTTGGCGACTGTTTCGGCCGAAATATCGGCTAGAGGGGTTGCCTCGACCCATCTAGTTGTTCTGTCGATAAAAATAAGCAAGTATTGGTAACCATCCACCTGGGGAAGGGGGCTGACAATGTCTATCTCGATGTGGCAGAGTCTGCCAGAAGGAGAGCGGAAGACGCCTGAGGGGGGCATTTTGTTTTAGACTGATTCCTAAACAGGTTGTTTTGTGTTAAATAGTTATTTGCATTTTCTATAGTCAGGAGCGCTTCCTTCTCAAGCTCCTCCTTTATGTCAGCTGTGCAAATGATTTTTGTGTCATCAGCATACATTATAAGTTTCTGATTTATATAGCTAGGGAAGTCATTTACGTAGAGTATAAATAGTATTGTCCCAAGCACCGACCCTTGCAGCACACCGTGTTTAACTGTTTGCAATTCTGATCTGTAGTTTGTTATATATTCCCCCACTAGTATGTCTGATTTCCGTGCATTGTTTCTGATTTGTAATGTATGATTTAAGTATGTCATAGCATTTTCCTCTAATTCCATACTGATATAATTTCATCATTAATTTTGAGTGGTTCACACAATCAAATGCCTTAGAGAGTTCCATAAAAATCCCACAAGTGTTTTGTTGCCTGTCAAGTAAATTTAGAATGTGCTCAGTTATATCTGTTGATGCTGTTTTTGTTGACTTCCCTTCTCTGAAACCCTGTTGTGATGAATGCAGTATACTGTACTTTGTTATAAAACTTACAATTCTATTCTTTATTATCATTTCATAGATTTTAGCAAATGTTGAGATCAATGATATTGGCATGTAATTTCCTAATTGATCTCTGTTCCCTTTCTTAAATATTGGCTTCACTTTACTTATTTTCAGTGAATCTGGTAATATACCTTCTTCTATCACAGCATTCAGCATGTGTGTCAATGGTATTAATATACATTCTCTGCATTCCTTTATGAGATGTGATGTGACACCATCCAAGCCAGATGAATGTTTAAGTTGTTTTATTAGGTTTGACACTAATGTATCTGTTGTAGGTATGAAAACCATAGTATGATTTGTATGTGGGGGTTTAACAATTTACTTACTGCATTTGTTTTATTTTGTCTTATTAATTCATCTGCTACAGTAATATAATAACTGTTAAAAGTGTTGGCTATTTCTAGAGGGTTTGCATTGCTTTGCCCACTCATCAGTGGGCAGATGTCCTCTGCCCGATTTGTTACTTTTCCTCTCTCTTCATTAATGAAAGACCATAAACCTTTTGAGTAGTTCTTTCCTTTATCTATAGACATCCTGATGAATGATGCTTTAGTTTCTCTGATAAAACGACAGTACTTTCTTTTTTATTTTATACAGTGTGTTGTAGGCCACAGAATTTTTGTTTGGAGAGGTCATAATACACTCTCAGATTATTTCTGGCATGGATTACTTCTCCAGTCACCCAGCTTTTCCTTTTTTGTTGTTTTTTGACAAGCCTTTTACTAACAGGACATGTAATATCAAATAATAATTGAATAAAGAAAAAAACTGGTTCCATTTGGTGTTTGTGTCTTTAGCTGCATATGTTGTTTCCCAGTTTTCTGCCTCTAACATCTTTTTTAGCAGATTTATGTTATGTGGGTAGTTCTGTCTTCTCATTTCCCATATCTTCTGCACCAAATCGCTAGTCTTTATATTTATGTCTATCATGATTGCAAAATGGTCTGTTAATGTGGAGTTCATTACCTGTGTGTCACAATAGCATGTAGGAATATTTGTTATTACATGATCAATTATAGTTTCACTATGCTTTGTTACTCTGTTTGGTTTATCTATTTTTATTTTTAGATTGTATATCCACAATAAGTCCAGTAGGGACTTAGTAGTGTCAGCATTTTAACTTGTGTCTATGCTCAGATCGCCTATAGTGATCAAATAAGCATATGTTTTTGAGAGATGTTGGATTATATCTTCCAGCTGTTCAAAGAAGGTTTTAATTACACCATTTGGTGATCGATACAAATTTAACACACAACATAATTTCCCAGCAATTTTAGTTTCCAGTGCTGTAGCTTCAAACCACAATTCTATAGTACATTTTGTTATATTTATGGCTTTCGAAATGTGGTGCGACAGAAAAATGCTGAAGATTAGATGGGTAGATCACATAACTAATGAGGAGGTATTGAATAGAATTGGGGAGAAGAGGAGTTTGTGGCACAACTTGACAAGAAGAAGGGACCGGTTGGTAGGACATGTTCAGGCATCAGGAGATCGCAAATTTAGCATTGGAGGGCAGCGTGGACGGTAAAATTCGTAGAGGGGGACCAAGAGATGAATACACTAAGCAGATTCAGAAGGATGTACTGGGAGATGAAGAAGCTTGCACAGGGCAGAGTAGCATGTAGAGCTGCATCAAACCAGTCTCAGGACTGAAGACCACAACAAACATGGCTTTAGTTGATTTATAGTTAGAAAAAATGGCAACCCCACCACCTTTATAGGAAGTTCTGCAAAAACTGGCTACTTTCACATAATTCTTCAAGTAGTACATTCCTATGTGATTTTCTTTTAGCCCATGTTCTGTAACTACTAGAATGTTTGGCCTATATTCCTGTAATATTACCTCTAGTTCCTCTGTTTTATTGTTTTTCTTTTGAACATTTTGGTGAAGTATTCTAACAGTTGGCTTTAAATTTAATAATTCCCCTTCCTGTAATACATTAAGCACATCACTTACTTCCTTTGCTTCTGGTACTGTGCAGTGATTCTTTTCAGTTTATGTCATTAAACCTGGGTGATATCTTTGTCCTATGTTTATATTCCTCTCACTATTGTCACACTGGTATTTAAGATAGACAGTTTTACTTACATCTTTTTCCATGTTCTATTTCTGCTTACTCGATACCATAAAAAATCTTCCCTTAGCGTCTCCTGGGAATACTAAAAGTGCAGAAATGCACTCGAGGCATCCTTTTGATTGTTTCCTTTAGGATTCTCATTGCATGCCAAGTTTCATTACAGTAAACGTCATTTGTGCCTCCTATTATGCTGCAGCTGTTACCGATCATCAATATGTTGTCACTGTTTTTACAAAATTTCGTGTAGTGGCGCGCCTGGTTTGATGATGATGCCTGTTACATTCAGGTCTGGCTGATTTCTTCTCATAATTTCTGTAACTCCTCTCCCATGACTATCTGCAAAAATATATGTCTGTTTCTTGTGTCCTTGCTTATGCATAACATAGTTGTTTACTTTTCTTTCTTTATGAATATTTACCTTGTGTTTTTCACCGTTTAATCCACTTGCAACTTTTTGTGTGGATAGTTTGTTCATATTTTTATCCATAGACACACTATTAACACTTTCTTTTCTTGCGTTTAATTCACTTGTGTCTTTTTGAGTGATCACTTCATTCATATTTGTAGTAACAGTCGTACTGTTTACACTTTGTATATTTGGTTGTGCAGACCTACGAATTTTATGGCTAGCATTAATGTGATCTTGTTGCCTTGACGATTCAGACAGTTCCTGTATGGTTAGTGCCACATTTTCCATTGTTTTTATATATATTTTTTATAATGTCAAGATCTTTTTGAAGCTAGTCATGCACGTTGTCTTCTAAACCCGCGTAGCACTTTTCACTACGCAAATAAAAGAAAAGCTTTTAATGGTGAGCTTCAAGAGTATACTATAGAATGTATTTAATTAGTTAAAAATGTTCACCTACAATTAATTACAACCTAAATTCACGAGAGCTGTGTCTCCATACGTGCGGCCTTGTGCAGGGCTACCAACACGGAGCTAGTTTCGTATTCTGATGACTTTTTCAACACCTGCAGAAGATTATGCCATAGGAGAGAACAGAATGGAAATATGCAAAATATGACAACAACATTATTTCTCTGTCCACTAACTGATGGAGAGCTCTTAGTGTAAAGCACAGTGAGCTAAGTTTCTTGACCAACAATCAATTTGTTCTTTCTATCTTAGGTGACTGTCTATCTGGATACCTAGAAATTTTGTATGTGTGGTTTCATTAATTTTGTGATTGTGAACATGTATTTCAGGAACTTTATTTTTTTATTTTTTGTCAGAAACTGTATCATATTGGTTTTTGAAAGATTTAAGGTTAGGCTATTCACATTGAACCATTTGTGTACATGAGTAGAGACTGTTATGGCTGTTTCCTGCATTGTGGAGTTGGGTACAAGGATACTTATATCGTTGGCAAACATTACTATTTTTACTGTGTTATTAATTGTGATTGGTAGATCATTAATGCAGATCAGGAAAATTAGTGGCCCAAGAATTGAGCCTTGCAGGACTCCATACTTTATATTTCCCCAGTCTGATTTTAATGGTGTACCTGTCCCCCTTAAGACTGCTGAGATTTTGTTAGAGAAAGGATATTTGCATACTTGGAAAAAACATGGTTTATTAGATACCGGTTCAACACAAAGCATGCACAACTACAACAACAACAACACACAGACAAATCACACACTGGTTCGTATTACCAACCACTTAACATACAGAGAAACCACACACAGGTGTGTATTACCAACCACTGAACATAAAATACTGACTTTAGTTATTAAAGAACACCAAAGATGTAAAATACATTAACAAAGACAACCCTTTACTTCCTTTTCTGTAAGTGTGATTCTATCCAAGTCAAAGATTTTTCTTTAATTCCATAATGTGGAATCTTTTTTAGGAGTGTGTTGTGATCTACACAATCAAATGCCTTGGCAAGGTCACAAAATATCTCCATTGGATACCTTTTGTAATTTAGTTCACCTAAAATTTCATCTGTTAGGTTAAATATAGCTGTCTGTGGAGGAGCCCTTACTTACAAAAGCCGAACAGTGTAGGAGCCAGTAAGCCATTTTGTGTAGTGTGACTATAAATCCTATCATACACTATTCTCCCAAATACCTTTGAGAACACGGGCAGCAGAGAAATGGGCCGATAGTTGGATATTTCATCCTTTGTTCCACTTTTGTGGATTGGCATCACTACTGTGTGTTTTAATCTATCTGGGAACAGGTCATGAAAACAACTTTGCACCATCTAATGGCATAACCTCCTCTGGTCCACACAGGTCTGCATGTACTACTCAAAAGTGGTTTAGAGGCTCTAGTGCCTCCAAGTGGAAAAGGCTGTCTTGTTTGTATGGCTTCATTGCATACTACACAATTTTGCTTGCTAATGTTGATGTCTTCATGTTCCATTCCTTCTTCAACATCATTTTTTATTTTAATAAATTCCTTTGCATTTAGGTGACCTAATCTTCTATGCCAATCAGACACTGTGATTATTCCTAAAAAATCACTTCTTAAGGTACGTTTACACTGGGATACATGTATTGCGACATGTATGAGCGACATGTCAATTTGACATGTCGCGATACATCACCTCATACAAAAATTCACGGAACTTGTATGCGGACCCTCGAGCTCATACATGTCGCGTATACATTTTGTATATCGCTTTTTGGCCATATACGCGACATGTATGAGCAACATTTGAAGAACTCGCGCATGCGCAGTACTATCATTTCCTGTCGCCTTGTCGACTGCCGCTTATTTCGACGATTAGCGTATGCGTAGTACCAGGCTCTTTGGCGGCTGTTTGAGTTTTGAAGGTGCCGACTGTCGTTTCGACGTTAATGTATCTGCATAGAATATCAAAAAGTGCCATATGCAATATTATTCTTCGTGTTTCCGAGGCCATTGTGCAAGTTTTATCCCAAGAAGTGAAGGTAAAAGTTTTATATATATCAGAGTATGTAATACATTATATAATTTTTCCATGCATCTGGCAGGTATATCAATGTTTTGCTGTTATTCCGGCGGCCTCGCGTGATAATGTTGACAACGGATGCCGACAATCGTGTGTGAGACGTTGGCATTAGCTATCGCGCGACAATGCAAATGTTTTGTCATGAAATCTTCGTTTTACGAGGAATCCCCAGTGGCTAAAAAACGGATTGTTACTGCCAACTGATCCTCTGGTGGAATCGCTTCCCGAAAGTTTGTGTTGGTTTTGGACACAAGAGGAGCCAAAAGTGATAACAAACCGCGGAAATCCTCCATACTCATCCTAACATAATTTCTAAAATATGCCCCAATCTTCTAGCATTAATTCGCGAGAAACTCTCTGTGCCACCATCTACGCTTCCTCCGTCTTTTCTTCTTATCATCTTCCAAAAGAGCAAGTGTATCAGCACATAAAAATGTGAAAACTTCCAAATCGTCGTCGGAAGCTATCGCACAGTGATACGTACCAACCAGTGTAAACGCACACTCATACATGTATGAGGTTGATACTTGTCGATTCTTTGCGATACATGTCGCAAAGTCGCATATACATGTGTCTCATACATGTGCCGATACAAATCGCAGTGTAAACGCACCTTTATGTCAACATTTAGCTTGTACACACCATTAATCAGATGTGCAGTTGCAACTGGTTCCTTATGTTTGTTATAAATATTGCTCTGGTCACTATTAAATCCAACAAAATTTCCTTGTTCAAACAACCTGCTCACAGAGTCAAATTTGTAGTTGGTTCTGGAGCACACACAACATTTCTTACAGTAATATCAAAAAAGTTCTTCCAGACCACTGTTGTTAAATCAACTTCTCTAGAGCATAACACGGGGATTTCTGTCTGATTTGCAGCCATCATCTTTTGAATGTTAACGTCATTCACTTTGTTATTTTATCCATTCTTAATTTGTGAGATGCACTCTAACACCTGAATCAACGTACCAGTTACTTCTCTCAAGAGAGCCACTTATAAATACTGCAGTGAAAATATTTGAAGTTTTGTTTTGTCATGTATCATTTTCACTGTTAGGGCACTTACTTTTAAAATGTCCTGGTTTCCTGCTTTTACAGCAAACAACGTCCTTCCTGTTTTGGTTTCCATCTGTATTTCCATTTCGGTGAGAAAACTTTGGTTTACTTTGCCGACCTTTGGCCCTAAAAGCACTACCAGTCGTGGTGACCTCTTCTTCCATGTCAAGAAGCTTACTTTTGATTGTGTCCATTGTGACTGGAATTCCTGAGTGCTCAATTGCCAATATCATGGGAGAATATTTTTCTGGCAATCCTGCTAGCAATAACAAACCAAATCCATTCATCATTAACAGCAAAACCTGTTCCACGTAATTCATAACCATTATCTACTATCTGGTTCACATAGCTCATCACAGAATCACATTTTTCATGACATGTTGGTATCAGTGCTCTCAATAAATTTATTCTTCTCGCAAAACCAGAGTAATCAAACATTTATTTCAGTTTCTTCCACAAGTCCACTGTCGTTTTTGCTTGTCTTATGTGCGCATATAAAGATGGATCAATAGTAAGAATTATCTTGGCTTTGGCCTTCGAATCTTCTGATGAAACTACAACTGAGACACGCTTCGCTGAGCCTTCGA
Source organism: Schistocerca serialis cubense (assembly GCF_023864345.2). NCBI lineage: Eukaryota > Metazoa > Arthropoda > Insecta > Orthoptera > Acrididae > Schistocerca > Schistocerca serialis. Next base: position 1,170,410,156 of record NC_064638.1, read on the forward strand.
GAATAAGCACATTTTCGATATCGAATGACCAATCTCCTTAGTTATCACAACCTCTTAGCTTCAGCACATTAATTAGATAATTCGTCGCCATATTTGTCAACTCGAACGATTCTTCTTTGTGAACAACAGCACACTGGACTTTGAATCACGACACCTGCGTTTTAAACAGCGATCCCTGATACTTTTAACGATCGGTTATCTGTGTATCAGGGCCAATAACATGTTGAAGTTCCGTGGATATTGAGAACACAATAAACTTGTGCACATTATATAATTTATTGTACTACCTTTTATTTTGAAATTTTTTTTAAATTTTTCTTTGAAGGAGAAGATTGTCTGTATGTCTTTTATGATTTGTGGTAATTTATTATATAATTTGATGGCCTTGTACAGTAGACTATGTAGCGTCTTAACTATATTTTTTTCTATCCAGATGCAAATTATTGCAGTTCGTAGTTTCGTAACTATATACAGAACCATTGTTAAAATAGTGTCCAATATTTTTTTAAATGTACATAACATTCTGAAAAATATATTCACATGGGACGGTTAAGATTTCCAGGATTTTAAAAAGTTCAAGGCCAGTGCACCATGCTGCCACTCTTGGTCATTATACGTATTGCTCTTTTCTGCAATTTGAATATAGCTTCGATATTTTTCCTGTTCACTCCCCAGAATATTATCACATAACTAATAGCAGAATGGATATATGCAAAGTATACTGATCGAATACATGAAATATCGCATGCTGAAATAAGAACTCTGAGGGCATAGCATGCTGTAGAGATTCTGTTACGACGTATTTTTACATGGTCTTTCCACTTCAACTGAATATTAACTTGCATGCCAAGAAATTTTGTGCCTTCCATCCATAGTATGGTTTCATACCTAACTTCAGGTTATTATAATATGGTTTTTTGTTTGGTTTGTAAAAGTTCATAGCACTTATATTCTTAATATTAAGCATGATTTTGTTGTTAGCTGCCCACTCATTTACACTTTTTAGTGTTTCTTCAGCATTCTCTCTTAGATCTACAAGTGACGTGTCACTGATTAGCACACTAGAGTCATCTGCAAACAATATTGTATGCCCATGCTTTATACTTTGTGGGAAATCATTAATATAAATTAGAAATAGTACTGGTCCTAGGACACTACCCTGTGGTACACCTATATTTATATCTTTGGGGTCAGAAATATGTTTTTCAATACAGTTGGAGTTACATGATAAATGTGTTATTTCAGTCATCTGTATTCTATTTTCTAGATATGACTGGAACCATTTTTTTTACAATCCCTCTTATTCCCAGTTCATCTAGCTTAACCAACAGTGTTTTGTGATCCACTGTGTCAGAAACTTTGGTTAGATCGAGAAATATACCTGTTGTATAGTTTCCTTTATCAAGTGCATCTATGATATATTTAGTGAGATATGCTGTTGCTACTTCTGTGCCTTTCCCTGTTCGGAATCAAATCTGGTCCTTGGCTAGGAGGTTGTGCTTATTTAAGTACTCATAAGTCTATCTTGCTCAATAGTTTCTATTATTTTTGCAAATCACGAGAGCAGTGAGAGTGGCCTATAATTTTCTGTATTTCCTGTGTCTCCTTTTTTGAAGAGAGGCAGTACTTTAGCATATTTTAAGTAGTCAGGAAAGTAACTCTGCTTGAATGATTGGTTTATAATATTAACTAATGGTCATAACAGGCTCTCTGTACAGTCTTTAATTAGAAAAATTGGAACTTCATCTAAACCAGCTGAATTTTTATTTTTCAGTTTGCAAACTACTTTGTAGACTTCTTCCTTTGTTGTGGGCAGTATTACCATTGAATGTGGTACACTTTTGTTTAGCTTTGTGATCTGAGGGACTTTTTGCAATTTTTGCTGTAATTTTGTTCCTACACTGCTGAAATAATTATTTATATAGTTTGCTAAATGTTTTGGATCTTTTATTAGAATCCCTTCTTTTTTTTATTTTTATGTTTCACACATTCATTTTTCTGTGGCCAGTTTCCTGTTTTACAATCTTCTAGACTGGTTTGTTTTTGTTTTCAGCACTCAGCATCGATTGGGAGTTGTGAGCCCTCTTAGCAGCACTCAACACTTTCCTGTATGTTTTCCTATACTTTTTATAAAAGAGTGTGAAAGATGGATTTGTTTGACTGTGTTTGATAGAGCTGAGGTACTTCAGTGTTTGAGATGATTTTTTGATACCTTTTGTCACCCATTTGTTTTGTTCAGCTGTTGAGAATGGATGTAGCACTTTAAGAAAGATCTCTTCAAATTTTAGTTTGAATAGTGTCATGAAGTTCTTGAATTTATCATTTGCATCTACCTCTGAGTATACTGTTTCCCATGTCTCATCTGCTATTTGTTTAGCAAACTCTTGCCATTTTGGTTTGGAAAAATTTCTCTAAATCTATTAAAACCTGATCAATAGCTTTCTTTGAATGGTTTGTTATTCTTGTTGCACTGTTAACCCTTGGGACTAAATTGAAACTTTGAGTGATACTTATTAATGATTCCCAGGTATTTATTTTTTATTTATTTAGTTATTTATTGAGTCCTTTGATCATATGTAGTACAGTGTACAGGATGATATTGGACTTATTACTAAGTTCAAAATGATACATATTTAAATAATCATTTTTCAACATGCTACCAATTCCAATAGTTGTAGTTCTTACAATGATACAATGTTACAAAATACATTAGCTTTAGTTCTTAACAGTTATTCTGGTCCATGTATTCCTTTACTGAGTAGAAACAGTGGTACTGTAGATATTCTCTGACAGATCTTTCAAAAGCACTAATATTTTGTAAGCATTTTATACTATTTGATAGTCTATTATAGAGTTTAATACCCAGATAGCATGTACCTTTCTGATACAAACTGGTACTGGCTGGGGATACATGCAAGTTGTATTTTATTTGAGTATTATAATCATGTATATCTTTGTTTTTTAAAAGTATTATAATCATTTCCAATCATATACTTTTTTATGTACATTAGTGTGTCAACAATAAACATACATGGTGGAGGTAGTATATTCAGTGCTTTAAATATTGGTTTGCAGGACTGTCGAGCACCACTCCCTGTCATAATCCTAATGGCTCTTTTTGTATTCTAAAAGTCCCTTGAGCTGCTGGGGAATTTTCCCAGAATATGAGTCCGTACTTGAGATGGGCATTGAAGTACGCATAATAGGCACAAAATAGTGCCTGTTCATTTATGCATAATTTGAGAACCCTAAGAAGATAACAGCCCGTGCTCAGCTTGGCATTAATTTGTTCTATGTGTTTGTCCCATTTTAAGTCTCTTTGTATCCAGATGCCGAGAAATTTTGTAGCCTCATCATTTGCAATAGGGTGTTGATTGATTTTTATTTTTGGATATATCAATGTTGTGTTTTGGTGGTTATGGAAATTTAAGGTTACTGTTTTGTTGTAGTTTATTATCAACTGAATTTCTGCTGTCCAATTACTTAGATGTTTTGTAACTGTGTTTACTTCTTCTTGTATATCTTCATTTTTTGCTGCTTTTACCAGCATTGTTGTGTCGTCAGCAAACAGTATTACTTTGTGGGAATCAATATGTATATCCAAATCATTGATATATAACAAGAAAAGTAGGGGTTCCATTACTGACCTTTGCGGTACCCCGTAAGTGATTGGGCTTTCTGATGATACATATTCTGTGATTATTCGTGCTTTATCATCTATATGTCTGATGGATACTTTTTGTTTACGGTCGCTGAGAAATGAATGAATCCAATCATTTGCCAACCCCCTAATTCCATAGTGCTCTAGCTTCTTCAATAGGTTTTTGTGGTTTACCATATCAAAGGCTTTGGTTAGGTCCAAAAATATACCTGTTGTTTGTTGTTTTTCATCTGTTGTTTTTAATACAGTAGATATGCATTCATAGATTGCTATTTCCGTTGATTTCTTGCTTCTAAAGCCATGTTGAGTATTAGATAGCACACAATTTTTGTTTATTTATTTATTTATTTATTCATTCATCCGTAGACAACTAGTGTTGTATGGATGTCGTCAACTGTATACATGGAATGAGTATATACATAATAGTACTTCTGGTAGTACCTATTTCTATGGTGCAACTTAATCGTTTGTACACAAAACAAATGCACACCAATCTTAGTTACAAATAAATATAAATTTTCAAATGTATTCTTGCATGGATTACACAAAACAAATACACACCAATCTTAATTACATATAAATATAAATTTACAAAGGTACTCTTGCATGAATTGAGGTGAACACATGTCATTTACAGTATTCTTTGACAGTATAGTAACATTTATCTGCTAAATAACTTTTTGCAGCTTTCCTAAAGGCACGTATTCCAGTTTCAGCTTTGATCTCCTCTGGAAGTCTATTATACATTTTTATTCCATTAAATAATAAACTATTTTGGGTTTTTGTTTTGTTTTTTCGTATGAGATGCAAATGGTGGCAGGATCTTGTCAAGTGTTGGTGTATAGATCTGTTTTGTGTGTACTGGTCAATGTGTTTCTTTATATATATCACAGTCTGAAAGATGTATTCACATGGTACTGTCAAGATTCCCATGGTTTTGAATAAATCAGTACAGTGAGCTCTCTTGCTGCTTTTTGTTATTATTCATACAGCCCTCTTTTGGAGCTTGAAAATTGTTCTGCACATTTGTGCCCCAGAAGGTTATGCCATAACTAATTATTGAATGCACATATACAAAGTATGTAGTCTTAGCACACGAACTATTACATACTGACATAATTATCCGGAGTGCATAGCAAGCAGTAGCAATTTTCTTTTCTAGTGCTGCAATATGGTCAGTCCAGTTAAGCTGTGAGTCAACATGCATTCCTAGGAATTTAGTGTTTGTGACACAATCTACAAGTTCATCTTTAACTTTTAGGCCTATGCTATTATGTTTTTTATTTATGTGGAAATTAATACTGTTTGTTTTTTTAATATTGAGGGTTAATTTGTTGCTTACTACCCACTTGCATACATGATCGAGAGTTTCTTCAGCTTTGTCTCTCAATTTGTCTGGTGACTCATCACTGATAAGGATGCTGCTATCATCTGCAAATAGTATTGCTTCCCCGTATTTGACACTCTGGGGAAAATCATTGATATATATTAGGAAGAGTATTGGCCCTAACACACCTCCCTGAGGGACTCCTATGTTAATATTTTCTGGTTTGGAAATGGGTTTTGTCAATCTGCTGAACTTCATTTGTGAGATCTCTACACACTGTACCCTATTTTCCAAGTACAATTGAAACCAATTATTTACTGTTCCCCTTATTCCTAGTGCCTCCATTTTGTTTAGTAGTATTTTGTGGTCTACCGTGTCAAATGCTTTGCTAAGGTCAAGGAATATGCCTGTTACATGTTCACCTTCGTCAAGTGCTTCTAAGACAAAATTTGTGAAGTGGGCTACTGCTGAACCTGTGCATCTTCCTGGCCTGAAACCAAACTGTTCTTTACACAGTAGGTTGTACTTGTTTAGGAAATCCATTAGTCTCTTTTTCATTATATTTTCTATTACCTTGGAAAAGGATGAGAGTAATGAGATGGGCCTATAGTTTTCTATATTTTCTGGATCGCCTTTCTTAAATAGAGGCAGGACTTTTGCACATTTTAAGTATTCTGGGAAGCAGCCTGCAGTGAAAGATTTTTTATTTATGTATTTATTTATTTATTTCTTACACCATGGATCCAACTGTGACAATTTCACATGGATGTAGTGTGTGTCAATTTTTACATTGTCAATGACAAGTACTTGTACACTATGTTTACAGGTAAAGAATATAAAGTTACTTAACCACTACAATGATCCATAACACAATATAATGGAATGAGAATCCTTAGACCTACAGATTACAGGTATAAAACAAAGTAAATTAAACCTGAAAAGGTCATATAACCCAGACTGTTAAATATAAGCAGTTAACACTAAAAGAGTTACATATGTGACAAGAATGTTCAGCTTAATGTTCAATTTATATGATAATACATCTTATTTTAAGGCCGTTTCTCACTGTGTTTCATAAACTCTTCCAAACTGTAAAATGACATGGCTAAAAGAAATTGCCTCAGAAGCTCTTTAAATGTAGATTTGTTGGCAATTTCACATTTGATTTCTGGAGGAAGAGCATTAAATATCTTTATACCAGAGGACTGTACACCCTTCTGCACAATCTTCAAATTTTTACCTTCAGTGTGGAAATCATGTTTCCTCCTTGTGTTATACTGATGGTATTCACTGTTACATTTGTATAAATCAGTGTTTTTACTTATGAAACACATAAGTGAGTATATATATTGAGAAGTAGTTGTAAGAATTCCCAGATTCCGGAATAGGCTTCTGCAGCTGCATCTAGGATCTACACCAGACATCACTCTTACAACACGCTTCTGAGCAATGAATATTTTCTTTGCAAGAGGTTGATTTCCCCAGAAAATAATTCCATATGCCATCAAAGAATGGAAGTAACCATAGTATGCAGCTTTTTTAATGCTTAAGTTTGCACTGACAGAGATGATTCGCATTGCAAAAACTGAAGAGCTGAGTCTCTTGTAAAGATCTAAAATGTGATGGGACCAGTTTACTGTACAGTCAATCTTCACGCCTAGAAACTTTGTTACTTCCACTCTTTCTATGACCTGTGTGGCATATTTAACAGTCATTTCTTCCTCAGTTTTGGCAGTTGGGGTGAACTGAATATAATTAGTCTTACTCAGGTTAAGTGAAAGACCATTTGCAGTAAACCATTTCATTAAATCTATAAGAATAGTATTAACAGACTCTTGAACATTTTCACATTTAAGACCATTAACCATTATGTTAGTATCATCTGCAAAGATGGTAAAATTGCACTGAATCATTGAAGAATAAGGTAAATCATTTATAAATAACAGGAACAATAAAGGACCAAGAATAGAGCCCTGTGGAACTCCACAATTTATGTCTCTCCATTCCGATGAAATCATTCCACCACACAAATTGTCTGACTTATCTAAGACTACTTTCTGTTTCCTCTCTGTCAGGTATGACTGAAGTCAGTTATTTGCTCCACCACTTATTCCTAGATGGTCTGCCTTCAGTAACAGTATTTGGTGGTTCACAGTGTCAAAGGCTTTACATAAATCACAAAATAACCCTGTTGTCACCATTTTCTCATTTAGAGATTCCAAAACCTTATCTATAAAAGCATATATTGCTTGTTTAGTTGACAGACCTTTCCGGAAACCAAACTGATGTTTGCTGAGAATATTGAATTTATGTAGGTGTTCTAAAATTCTAGAATACATGAGCTTTTCTAGTACCTTTGAAAACACAGCCAGGAGAGATATTGGTCTGAAATTTTTAACATCAGTTTTCTCCCCTTTCTTAAAGAGAGGCTTCACGATAGCATACTTTAGTCTATCAGGAACAATTCCTTGCTGCAAAGAGGCATTGAAAATATGACACAGTATATTGCTTACAGAAGTACATCACTGCTTTAACAATTTGCTAGAAATATTGTCTACTCCACAGGAGTTCTTGGTTTTCATGGAGGCAATTGTTCTTTCAATTTCTGATACTGTAACAGGTCTAATATGCATTTGGATGATTTTGTTAGGGAAAGCATTTCGCAAAAAGGTCAGGGCATCATTCACAGAACCCTTGCAGCCTATTTGCTCAGACACTGACAGGAAGTGTTTATTAAAGATTTCAGCTATGATCTCAGGATTTTGCACAAGATTCCCTTCATGTTTGATTATGAAGTTTTCTACAGCTCTTTTTTTATTGTTCCCTGTCTCCTTGTTAACTATTTGCCAGACAGTCTTCATTTTATTATTGGAGTTATCAATTTCTTTTACATAATACAGTGCTTTTGATGTCTGAATAACTTTCTTTAGGATTTTACAATACATGTTATAATGGCTGATTAATTCTCTGTCCCTTGACCCTCTGGTTGCAACATAAAGTTCTCTCTTATATTTACATGACACTCGAATACCCTTTGTGATCCATGGCTTCTTTAAGGACGAGGAAATATTGTTCCTAACAAACTTTTTAGGAAAAGCTTCTTCAAAGTGGGATAGGAATTCATTTATGAATATGTTGAACTTTGTATCAACATCATCTACTCTGCGAACTGAATTCCAATCTTCATGCTGCAGCTTATGGTTAAAAAATTCCAGGGTCTCTTTGTTCATAAGTCTGATTGCCTTCCAGGATGGGACTGCTTTCTTGACAGGTCTGTAGTCATGTAGAGTGAGGAGCTGTCCATCATGGTCTGATATGCCATTTACTATTGCAGTGACAGTGAAGTTCTGGTATAAATTTACATCTAAAAATATATTGTCTATCAGAGATTGACAGTCAGGTGTGATCCTAGTAGGAAAGTCAACCACTGATGTAAGATTGTAGGAACTCAGCAAATTCTGGAGCTCTACTTTGTTGTTGCATTCCATTGCGAAGTTGACATTAAAGTGCCCAAGTAAGATAATGTCATTATTTTTAGAAAATAAGGTTGATAGTAACAATTCTAACTGAACCATAAAGACTGTGAAATTGGTTCCTGGTGCCCTGTACACTGTAACTACTATTAATTTGGAACTGTTTAATGTCACTTCTATTGCACACACTTCAAACTGTTGGTCACTGCAATATTTCCTTACATCTACAGATCTAAAAGTTAAATTATTCTTAATGAAAATTACTACTCCACCTTTTCTCATGCTATCTCTACAGTAGTAGGTGGCAAGGCTATAACTGTCTATATGTAACATTTCAATTCCTTCTGTAATATGGTGTTCTGAGAAACATAAGATCTGAGCATTGTTCATAAAGTTTTTGTTATTTATGTTAACTTCTAATTGATCTAGTTTGCTTCTTATTCCCCTTATGTTTTGATGAAAAATGGAGAAGTTGTTTGGATTATTACCTATTTTGGTGGTTTCTTCTTTCTCGTGCCTGTGGTTAAAAAATCCTTCAGATGAGGAGGACACACAACTTTACGTTTACCTCCTGTTCTCTGTGATGATGTCGATTTTTCTTCAGTAGATGCTTCCTTCTTTACTGAAGATGATGAAACTGATGACTTGCTTGTTGATTTACCTTGAGCTGATGCTCTCAATTCCCTTGGAGATGATGAAGCTATTGACTTGCTTGCAGGTGGGGATAAGATTGCTGTTGCTGTAGGCTCCAGGGGTTGTACTGCTGTTGCAGCTGGTGTTTCTGCTGGCAGTGATATTTTTGACGAACTGCATGTAGGCAGGTGCACAAGTGGTGTTGCTGTAGGTTCACAGAGTGGAAATGCTGCCTTTTCTTCTTCTGCAGTACATGTAACCATTGAGTTATCTCTGTTTGGTGAAGAAACAGAATCATCTGAGCATCTAGGTACTGAAACTTCTGATCCATTCATTTTCTTCGTTTTTGTTATTAAGCATACTGGCAGAGGGATTACAGCACGAGCTTCCACTGTGTTGCAGTTAATAGAATTTAACAATTGTTTGCACATAGCTTCCTTTCCCTGTGTGTTCCTGTGCATACCATGCTTTGTAAAGTGAGCTCTCTCCATGCTGTTTGCGTCAATAAAGGTAGCCTGTGGGAAACTGCAGCAGAGTTTTCTTATTTTTCTGTTGACTTTGTTAATTTCTAGGTTAACACACGAGCTACTTATTAAGTCATGCCTATGTGGAACACTAAGCACGAAAACTTTTATATGTGAGAGTTTTTCCAAAGTTTCTTTGAGTGCTCTTGTTGCATGATGGCTTTCATTACGATAAACATCGTTTGCACCACCTATTATGACACAGACAGAGGAATTTTTTGTTAGCTTTTCACAGTTTTTCACAATCTCGCCAAGAGGTGCACCTGATTTCACAACACTAGTAATTTTGTAGCGAGATTGCATAGCTATCATTATACTGACTACTCCTTTGGCATGGCTATCTCCTAATATACGTATTTCACTTTTATTTGGCACTGGATTGACATTAAGTTTCTTCTCTGTAGATTTACAAGTTAAACTCACTTTTTTGAGGTTGCTGTTTTCATCATTGGCAGACTTAAACATCACACTCGCAGCATTTAATTGTTCAGTAGGCCTGTATAATAACAGCTTGCTGCACTTGTTAGTATTTGCCGAGAATAATGTTAACATAGGTTCATGATGTTTTGAATGGATCGTTTCTATAGGATTAGGGAAACGATTACAAATAACACTTTCTTCCGAGTTTCTTCTTTTTTCAAAAGAACTTACCACTTTTTCAATGTCGAGGACGTATTTTCTTGCATTCTGTAAATCCTGTTTCAAACAATCTTCAACGGATTCATTGTGACCATTTAAAAATTTCGTGAGAGCAGTTACTTGTGGATCACACTGCGCCTGGCCACAACAACATGAGTGATCTGTCGTATTTATTTTACACAAACACGATGAGTGAATCCACTTATTAATCACTGGACACAATCTGATACCTTCTATAACCTCTTCATTGCACAATACGCAATTTATATCAATAATACTACTAAATTTCGCGGAGCAGTTTACTATAATGTCTATACTCGCCGCCATCTTACATCATTCATTTATGATGAGTGCCAAAGGATGTTGTATGCTGTCAATGCAGTCCTTCGGTAAGCACACTGGCACTTCATCTAAACCTGCTGATGTTTTATTCTTTAGATTCTTCACAACCATCCTTACTTCTTCTGTAGAAGTCGGTAACAGTAACATTGAGTTATCCATATAGTTCAATTTTTGTTCAGGCTGTTTTTTGCCAAACTTTTGCTGTAGCTTGGTAGCAACACTGCTGAAGTACTCATTTACAGTATTTACTAGTGTATTTGGGTTATGTATAATAGCACCATTATGTTTAATTTGAATGTTTACTGTTTTTAATTTATTACTGTTTGTTTCCTGTTTGGTAACAGTCCAGGCTGCTTTAATTTTATTTTTTGCCTTTTCTATAATACTGTCATTGTGGGCTTTTTTTACATCTCGTAATACTCTTCTGTATATTATTTTGTATGTGTGGTAGTAGTTTAGGAAACCAGGATCACTATGGTAGTTTTTTAACCTGTTCAGTTGTTTGAGTGTTGCAGAGGATTTCCTTATTCCTTTGGTCACCCAGGTATTTCTTTTGTGTGAGTGTACTGCAGTTTGCACCTTTGGGAATGCTTCATCAAATCTGAGTTTAAATAGTGACATGAATTTAGAAAATTTCTTATTTACACTAGTTTCAGCATACACTTCTTCCCAAGTTATACTGTTTATTTGCTTGCCAAATTCTGATCTGTTTGGTTTGGAGAAAACCCTTCTGTATGTGTATGTTTTAGTTGTATTGTCTATATTTATGTTTAATTTTAGGATTTGACAGGAGTGATCAGAAAGGCCAAGGTTATCTACAATAATTTCACAACTTTCTTTATCTATGTCTGTGATGATGTGATCAATTGTTGATGATGAGTTTTTGGCTATCCTCGTGGCTCTGTTAACTAATGGTGATAACTTATAACAGCACAGTATATTCAAGAATGAGTTACAGAATCTCTCTGGGTTTTGTGTGTTTATATTTAAGTCTCCACAAATGAGAACCTTCCCTTTAGGATTCGAAGCCATGTCTAGAATCTGGATTAGTTTTGCAGTGAAAGTATCTATATCACCGCTGGGTGAACGGTAAATACATATTATAGTTAACCTTTGTGCCTCATCTGTCTTGCTTATCTCTATGGCTGATATTTCTATGTGTTTTTCCTCACTTACAGAATTAATATCATTTCTAATTTTATAGGCAATTCCTTGCTTAACATATATACATGATCCACCACCTGTAATGGTGGTTCTACTATAATGACATGCTAGTGTATATGAGTTTAAATTTATTAATGTTATTTCAGTTCCTCTACACCAATGTTCAGTAATGCATGTGCCTGAGCTGTTTAAAGTTTGTAGTTCCACTTCTAATTGTTGCACTTTGTTTCTGACAGATTGTATATTTTGATGAAAGACTGAGAAACGAGCACAGCTTACCTTGCCTGTATCTTTTGTTTGCATTTTGTTGACAGTGACTGATGCTTTGTGCCGGTTTGTCCCAGTTTTTTTCTCCTCTTGGTGCTGAACCATAAAAAATCCTCCTTTGGAGTGATGTACCTTCTTGTCCTCTGGCTCCTTTTGATGGGGTGTGGTTTAGCTGGTGGCTTCTCCATTGGTACTGTCGTTTCTGGTGCTACTGCTGTTGTTGGCTTTGCTGTTGTCTGTCCCACTGTTGCTGTGTCTCCTGTTCTTATTGTTGGTGGTGGTGGTGGTGGTGGTGGTGAAGGTTCTGCTGATGTCAGTTCTGCTGTTGACGAGATGACTGCCTTTGTTGATTTTTCTTGTACTGTGGAATGTTCTATTACTGATAGTGGTATAACAGTTGTTTTTGTGTTGAAGGTGTTTTGAAGTAGTTTTAATTCCTTCATTATCATGTTCGCCAGATATTCTGTCCCAATACTGTTTAAGTGTAGTCCATGTTGTGTATGGAATCTACGACCTATATTATTTATATTAACACATTTAACATTTTTAAAACGTCTACATATTTTGACAAACTGATAGTTGGCTTTTTGTATTTCTGTATTTACACATGATTGGTTATCCAGATCGTGCCGATGTTGTGTGTTCAAGATTATCATGTTTGTATGCGTGAGGTTCTTCAGACACTGTTTAAGATAACGTGTAGCATTTGCAGTTTCATTTTTATATACATCGTTTGAACCTCCGATGAGTATTACACAGTCTTTATCGTGTAGATTTTTAACCTCTCTAGATTCAGTCGTTTTTATTATTTCCGCTAGTGGGGCTCCCGGTTTTACTATGCTACACAAACGTCTATTAGTTTTCTCTTTAATTTTCTTTGCGAGTCCACGGCCATGACTATCTGAAAGCATGATTATTTTATTATGCGAGTTATCTGTTACAATGTTTTTAGTTTGAGTGTCTGTCTGTATCGGTATTTTGTGACGTACTTCAAGGCCATTTTGTACCAGCATTGTCTCATTTATTTTATTTTGATCCAACATCAACTGATTACAAAAAAAGGTTTTTTTGTTCCAGTCTTCTGGATAAGTCAGAGCCTTACTTACTAGGGTTACATATTATTGGCTGGCACTTTTATCTACACAGCTTTTTCTAAATTTAGTTGAGAGAACAGAGTTACATATATGGACTATACAAAAAAAAAGTTGTTATTGCCATACTTAGATTAAGGAGTCTACAGTTTGTAACAGTATTCATATCTGACATTCAAATATTTACAGTTTGTGACACAGTCTAAGACCTGAGATTACATATATTTTTAGATAGATGGTCTTCCATCATACGAGTGTACTAAATCTAGAAACTCATCTATTGACTATACAGGATTGTTTAGGAGCCATAATTTTAATTTCATTTTTAGTTTTGTAATGGGCAGTTTGGAGATATTAGGATGGAAGCAATTCAGTAGTTTTACGCCTGCATATTGAGGGCTTTTCTCATAAAGTGTTGTTCTATGAGAGATGATGTGGGGTCTCTCTCTACCTCTAGTGATGTGATCGTGTATTTCTTTATTAAGTGTTTTGTTACTGTTTACTGCCATAATGATTATCTTCAGCACATACAGGTTATGAACAGTTAGTATTTTAAATTCTTTAAACAAATTTCTGCAGGACTCCCTGGCACATTTCTTTCCCATAATTCTAAGTGCCTTCTTTTGTAATGTAAGTACACTTTTCATATTACCTTTACTGCTAGATCCCCATACTCTATCCCATAACTTAGATGGGATTCAAATAGTGCAAAATACATTTGCCTCAGAGTGGTGATGTTGCAAAAAGGTGTGTTTCCTTAGGACATACATGGTAGTACATAGCTTTTTGCAAATATCATTCACATGATCAGACCAGTTTAACTCTGCATCTAGTGTCAGGCCAAGAAATTTGGTCGAGTATTGTTTTTTAATGTATTTGTCACCCATTAAGATTTGGTTTTCATGAGTTTTTTGCCTCCCAAGATCAAATTCAATATGTTGTTGTTGTGGTCTTCAGTCCTGAGACTGGTTTGATGCAGCTCTCCATGCTACTCTATCCTGTGCAAGCTTCTTCATCTCCCAGTACCTACTGCAACCTACATCCTTCTGAATCTGCTTAGTGTATACATCTCTTGGTCTCCCCCGACGATTTTTACCCTCCACGCTGCCCTCCAATACTAAATTGGTGATCCCTTGATGTCTCAGAACATGTCCTACCAACCGATCCCTTCTTCTGGTCAAGTTGTGCCACAAACTTCTCTTCTCCCCAATCCTATTCAATACTTCCTCATTAGTTATGTGATCTACCCATCTAATCTTCAGCATTCTTCTGTAGCACCACATTTCGAAAGCTTCTATTCTCTTCTTGTCCAGACTATTTACCGTCCATGTTTCACTTCCATACATGGCTACACTCCATACAAATACTTTCAGAAACGACTTCCTGACACTTAAATCTATACTCGATGTTAACAAATTTCTCTTCTTCAGAAACGCTTTCCTTGCCATTGCCAGTCTACATTTTATATCTTCTCTACTTCGACCATCATCAGTTATTTTGCTCCCCAAATAGCAAAACTCCTTTACTACTTTAAGTGTCTCATTTCCTAATCTAATACCCTCAACATCATCCGACTTAATTCGACTACATTCCATTATCCTCGTTTTGCTTTTGTTGATGTTCATCTTATATCCTCCCTTCAAGACACCATCCATTCCGTTCAACTGGTCTTCCAAGTCCTTTGCTGTCTGACAGAATTACAATGTCATCGGCGAACCTCAACATTTTTATTTCTTCTCCATGGATTTTAATACCTACTCCGAATTTTTCTTTTGTTTCCTTTACTGCTTGCTCAATATACAGATTGAATAACATTGGGGAGAGGCTACAACCCTGTCTTACTCCCTTCCCAACCACTGCTTCCCTTTCTTGTCCCTCGACTCTTATAACTGCCATCTGGTTTCTGTACAAATTGTAAATAGCCTTTCGCTCCCTGTATTTTACCCCTGCCACCTTTAGAATTTGAAAGAGAGTATTCCAGTCAACATTGTCAAAAGCTTTCTCTAAGTCTACAAATGCTAGAAACGTAGGTTTGCCTTTCCTTAATCTTTCTTCTAAGATAAGTCGTAAGGTCAGTATTGCCTCACGTGTTCCAGTATTTCTACGGAATCCAAACTGATCTTACCCGAGGTCGGCTTCTACTAGTCAATATAGACAGATTTATTTGTGTTTAATTTTAGTTTGTTTTCATTAAAATACTGCAGAATTAAGCCTGCTGCAGTATTGGAGTCCACTTTGAGCTGTGAATAGCTTGGATTGCTGCATATTAACGTGGTATCATCTGCATATAAGATAGCTGTTGCATGGTTTGTTATGGACTGAATATCATTTGCATAGATAATAAAAAGAAGTGGTCCTAATATTGACCCCTGTGGGATACCAAAATTTATGTCAGTGGTGTTTGATTTGTATGTTCCCTATGTAGTGCTAATAGACACAAACTGCTTCCTATTTGTCAAGTAGGACCTCATCAGATTATGGGCTGTGCCTCGAATGCCATAGTTCCACAGTTTGTCCAGCAATATGGTCGTATCAACACAGTCAAATGCTTTTTGTAAGTCTAGAAAGATGCCACATACATGTTCTTTATTATCTATTACTTGAGTGACACTTTCGATTAAGTTTGATGCTGCTGTAATGGTGGATGACCCCTTGACAAACCCATACTGCACCTTAGAAATCACTTTTTTCCATACCAGGAAGTTCCAGATTCTTATGTATATTACTTTCTCAAAGATTTTGGATATTATTGGAAGAACAGAAATGGGTCGAAAGTTTTCTACTAAATTCCTGTTTCCTTTTTTGAAAATAGGCACAACTCGGGCAATTTTCAACTCATCTGGAAATGGACCATCTTCCATATGAGAATTGATAACTGTTGATAAAGGTGATGCAATTTTATGTATACATTTCTTAAGAGTGTCCAGACTAAGACCATCATATCCTTCTGCATGGGAATTCTTTAAGCTACTCACTATTTTAATTATTTTTTCTTTACTTATTGGCATCAAAAATATACTTCCTGACACTGGTGTTCCTCTGAATTTGTATTTATGATTTTTAAGCTGATTGTTTATGCTGGAGCCAACAGAAGCAAAGTAATTGTTAAATAGATCTGCTATCTTATTCTGATCAGTTTCTATTGTGCCGTTTATCAGCAAGTGATTTTCGGTTGTATGGTTCCCAGATTTACCTATTTCTCTATTTACTAGTGACCATGATGTTTTGGAGATATTATTTGAGTTCTGAATGACACTTTCAAAATGTTTCTGTTTTTCTGAAATTAGGAGGTCTACATAGTATTTCTGATACTTTTTGAATTCTTCTTTTAATTTTTTATTGCTCAAGTCATTTAACATAGCATACTCATACCATCTTAGTTTTTCTCTAGCCTCAGTGACTGAACTTGATATCCAGTTTCGGGTTACAGCATGTGACTGAATTCTCTTTTTTATTAACGGGCAGGCTTGATTAAGAATGTAGAATAGTTCACTTGAGAATTTGCCATAACTATGAAGTGTCGTTAGAACACTGTTCCAATCCACATTCCTTAGCATATTATTCAGCTGAGTTATATTTTGGTCTGTATTAACCCTAATATATCTATAGCAACTGTGTGTGGGAACCTTTTTTATGTGCACACTTAGTTCTACTGCATGGTGGTCTGACAAAGATGTAAGATCGTAAAGATGAATACCAGTGATTATGTTATTTATTGCAGACTGGCATGTCTCAATCTCCCTGGTTGCAGTGTTTATCAGGTATCTTACATTATATTCAAGCAGAATATTCTTGAATAGTCTAGTGTGTAACTTATCTGCTAATACATTTATGTTGAAATCTCCTATAATTACTAACTTGTTCAGGTGTGATATAAAAACATTCCCTATCATGTCACAAAACATTGTTAAGAAAATTTCGAAGTTTCCACCTGGTGGTCTATATAAACATATAACACAAATTTCATCATTTGGTATCTTTATACATGCTGCACATAATTCAATTGTCCCTTCTAATGAATATTTACTTACATTTACAGAATTAAAATCAAATGTGCTCTTAACATACATTGATACACCCCCACCTCTGATAGTAGATCTGCAAAACTTATTAGCTAGTACCATGTTTAGAGGTTTAAGAAGTTCTAATTTGGCATCAGATAGCGAGTGTTCACTAATACCAAGCACATCAGGCATAGTTTCATTTACAAACACGTCTAATTGTTCATATTTCTTGTTCAAGCCCTGTACATTCTGGTGGATTATTTTAAAGTTGTAAATACCTTGTTGTAGATTTCTCTACTTTACTGACTTAAATAAGGTATTTTGTGGTGTCATACTCCGTTCCTTGCCCTGGCGAGGTACCAAAAGTCCTCCAGAAGGACAGGTTTTCTGCACCGTGTAGGTCGTTCACTGGGATATGGTGAGTTGCTTGCTGCTGCTGCTGGTGTAGCTCCCGGTATCATTGATGCTGTCATTTCTGTTGTTGTTGTTGGTGATGATGATGGTGTATCTGTTTTTGATACTTCAGGTGTTGGTTCTGTTGTTTTTGATATGCTTCCTTATGAACTACTAGCACTTGGTGTGTTTTCTTGCAATGCCAGAACATCACACTTGTCTTGTAGTGGTGATGCTTCATTTTCAGATTCACCAAGTAGTTTGTAGGTCTTGTCCTTGAGGGGAATTACGTTTGAAGTGTCACAACTTAGTTTCGTGTTGGCATTTACTATTTCTATTATTTTTGCAATTACGAAATTTTTTCCTAATCTATTTAAGTGGAAACCATGTCTAGTATGGAATCTCCTTCCTAGTTTGCTTATATCAATGAAAGTCACATTTTCGAATCGTTTGCATATCTGTTTCATCTCACTATTTGCACTTTCCACTTCTTTGTTAACGCAGGACCATTCTGCTAGGTCATGACGATGTGGTACTGAAAATCGTTTGCAGATCTGTTTATTTATTTATTTATTATCATCCCAATGATCACATTTGTGATATAGGATTTGTCAGGGTACATTTTAACAACTATATAATATCTTTACAAAATTTGTATCTGTGCTGAAATCATATTAATTTATCTTATGTTTAATACAATATACAACTAATAAGTGTTTTTATAACATAATTTATTATGCGCTGATTTTATTTCATTTGTCACATTAACGTAAACATATATTTTATACAGTTGCGCAGAGATATTCGCTTATGCTGTAATAGCATTTGTCAAGCATGTGGTTCTTTAGAACAGTTTTAAATTTATCCTCATTTTACAGCTCTTTAATATGTTTTGGTAGTGCATTAAAAAGTTCGATGCCTTGATTACATACATGTTTCTGGCTTCGGGTCCTTGTTACAGCTTGTATGTGGAGATCTTTACATTGCCGTGTATCGTAATTATTGAAGTCTGTATTGGCTTTCATTTTGTCCTGATTTCTTTTGATCACCAACAGACATTTCAGAATGTATAATGATGGAATTGTTAAAATTTTCAATGCTTTAAAAAGGGGCCTACAATGTGTTTGAGGTGAGCTGTGGGTCATTATCCGAATAGCACGTTTTTGTAATTTGAAAATCTCATTTAGACGACAATTTGTTTTTCCCCAGAATACTATCCCATAGGCTGCAATGGACTGAAGATAGCCAAAATATACTAACCTGTACAGTCACTACTACAAACTCTTGAAATTATTCTAAGCACAAAACATGCTGAATTTAGTTTTAGTGCTAAGTTCACCACATGGTCCTTCCAATTAATCTTCTCATCAATGTGCATACCCAGGAATTTTGCACACTGTACTCTTTCAAGTTGTTTGCCCTCCATGGTGGGATTCAGGTCATCCTGTTCACTTATTTTTCCATATTGCACATAATTAGTTTTTTTGCATTCAGTGTTAGCTTGTTAGCACTAAACCATTTTTGTATATCTTGTAGGACATGGTTCACAGTACTGTGCAATGACTGCTTCGTATCACTAACTATTAAAACTAGTATCATCAGCAAATAACATGATTCTAGCTTTTCTCTCTGACACCTGAATATCATTAATGTAAATGAGGAACAGCAAGGGGCCTAATACACTTCCTTGGGGTACTCCTACTGTGACCTCCCTTGGATCTGATCTCACTATTTGCACTTTCCACTTCTTTGTTAACGCAGGACCATTCCGCTAGGTCATGACGATGTGGTACTGAAAATACAATGACGTTAGTACATCTTAGTTCATACAGTCGTCTTTTTAGTGAAAGCAACAGATCTTGTTTTTCGTTTCTTGCGACGTCGTTTGTTCCCGCCAGGAAAACGGCAAAGTCTTTGTTGCTTAATGTGGGAATTTTTTCGTGGCTTATTGCAGTTGCTGTGCAGAATTTCGCACCTGGTTTCACCATGGAAGTTAAGTTCACATTGCTTTTATTACGAAAGTCAGTAGCTTGGCTGTCTGAATATATTTCGATTTT
The DNA here is from genome assembly GCF_023864345.2 of Schistocerca serialis cubense. Taxonomy (NCBI): domain Eukaryota; kingdom Metazoa; phylum Arthropoda; class Insecta; order Orthoptera; family Acrididae; genus Schistocerca; species Schistocerca serialis. Next base: position 1,170,429,731 of record NC_064638.1, read on the forward strand.
TGTAATTGTTTTGGAGCTACAAAATGTAGGCCTAACTGAGTTGTTTATTTCCTCTTTCTTTTTCACACAAGCCGATAATCCATCGGAACTACATAAGGTCGGCAGATGTTTGTTTACTAAATTTACATCGGATTTCTTATTTTTCTGCGTCAACGAATTCTTTTGTTCTGGCTTATTTACAAGATCCTTTTGCTTTTCACATGGTTCATGAGCACTATCACTAAACACTGCACTTCCACAATCTGTTGTGGAAAGTACTTGAAATAAGTTGTCGTGCACGAAGCTTACATTTATTTCACAATTCTCTTGATCTTGTACTTTTTGTTTGCGGCCGCTGCACTTCACCTTTGTCCACTTTTCGGAAACTGTCGAACTATCTTTCAGAAAACGTGGCGTGTTCACTTCGGTTTTTCTTTCTTGAATTTTAGTAATATTCATTTTCAGGGCATTGATTACGAACTGTAGGCTACTAATTCGTTCATTTAGCTTCTTAATTTCGCCCTTGCAGTTTTCACACGATTTCTTTTTTGGCGCAAAATTTATGTTTTTGTGGAGAGACACATTTCGAACTTTTACCTTCAACGCCATCTTAAAGTTCATGCGACACTTAACGCTGTTTCGAGATTTTTTGATGTGCTTAGACTGTTCACTGGTGGTTTTAGGCCTACTATCTTGAATGTTTTTCTTCCCAAGCGACTCGTAACGGCTCGTTTTACCCTCGCTGTCTGCAATTGCGAGTATTTCAAGCGAGTTTTCATGCACGAAATTAACGTTGCGGTCATTGTTCACACGATTTAACACTTCTTGTTTGTTGTTTTTAAACGTAGCTTGGTTGTTTTTAAACGTAGCTTGGCTGTTTTTAAACGTAGCTTTGTTCCAGTTTTTGGAAGCAGGCGAAATGTTTTGCACCGAGTCCCGCGTGTAGCACGTACCTTGTTTTGATCGGAGATCATAATTTTCTTTCTTGAGCCATGAAATTTCTTTACGAAGCACTTCGACAATTTTCTGTAGGCTGATAATACGTTCATTTAATTTTGTTGTGACACCATTATCATCCACATAATGACTGTTTTTCACTACGGAGCTGTAATTTTCGCGCACAGGAATATTACGAACACTTGAATCTGACGCCATGTTGTCGCCAGTTTATAAACTTTAACAACTTACTACACATAATTTTTTCTATTACTTTTGAGAAACAGGATGTTAATGTAATGGGACGATAGTTTATTACTTCATCTTTGTCACCAGCTTTGAAAATAGGGATGACTTTTGATGTTTTTAGTTGATCTGGAAAGATGCCTGACTCTAGGGAACAGTTGCATAATTGAGTAACGGGGTCAGTTATATTTTGGATACAGAGTTTTAGGATTATGTTCAGTATACCATCAATTCCTGCTGAGTATGTTGTCTTTAGTTCTCTGACAGCCTTCAATGTCTCCTCCCTGCTTACTTGGCCCACAAACATTGAAAATTTATTACTGTTGCACTTGTTTACCACTTGATGCTGAGTTGAACTAAAATTAGTTTTTATTAAATTTTCAGCTATCCCAGTGAAGTATTTGTGAATATGTTTACTGTTTCTCTACGCTGTAAAATCTTTTTATTGTTGTGTATCAAGACAATGTTCTCCTTAGTTCTTTTATTTTTGCCAGTTTCTTTTTTAATGATGTCCCACATAGCTTTCACTTTATTTCTAGAATGATTTATGTTGTAATCATTGTACATTCTTTTTGTCTGTTTAATGACCTTTTGTAAGATTTTAGTGTATGTTTTGTAGTGAGTATGCATTTCCTCAGTGGCATTATTTTCTTTGCAGATTCTGTGGAGCTCCCTTTTTTTCTGGCAAGGAGTTCTGATTCCCTTAGTAATCCAACCCTTTCCTCTTGTCTTCTCTCTTATATTTACCATTTTTTGAGGGAAGGCTGTATCAAAATGCTTTACCATTTTTTCTAGAAAAATATTGAATTTCGAATTCAGACTTTGCTTTTCATAGACATCAGACCAGTCTTCAGTATGCAATAGTGAGTTACAGTGGTCAATGCTTTTCTGCCTGTAGATCCTTCTCTTGACCTTTAGTAAGTTATTCTTAACCGGTCTTCCTTCCTTTGTGGTGGTAAGTATTTGAGCTTTGTGGTCACTGTATCCTGTGTTAAACACTTTTACTGACCACTCCGATTTCTCTTGATCTCAACCTGTCTGACTGGTTGGTGGTGTTCTCATTACAACTTTAACTGTGGCTGTAAGGTTATGTGTTTTAATGAGATTGCCAAGGACGGTTTTCTGTTTACATTTACTAAGAAAATCTATGTTAAAGTCACCATATACTACAACATCACACCTTGTTTTATGCAGCTTATTTAAGAAAATTTCCATTTTTTCTGAAAATACCTCAAACTTTCCCATTGGAGAGCGGTACACTGTAGCTATTATCAAACCTAATTTTGGAATTTTTATCACTGTCATCTCAAAGTCTTTTTCACAATTTAGGGAGGTGACATTATCTATTTTAGTAACCTCTATATTATCTTTTACATATATGGCTACACCTCCATAATGACCACTAGGTCTCCAATAGTACTCAGCCAGAGTGAAATTGTGTAGGCAGACAGATTTAATTAAGTTCTCGTCAAGCCAGTGTTCTGAAAGACACATTACGGAAATATCCTCTAGTTCATGCATTAATAAAATATTTAGTTCTTCTACTTTATTGCTTAGGGTCTGAACATTTTGGTGAAAGATCTTTATTACAGAATTTGTGGGAAAATCTACAGTACCACCTACCTTCAGTTTAAATGTTTCTTGTTTGTGCAATTTGTAGTTACTGCTTTTGGCAGTAAAAAATCATTCAGATGAGGAAGCTGCCTGATGTTTCTTCTAGTTGGGCGAGATGAGTCTTCCCTAGTGATCCATTTATCCAAGGTACTCTGATCTGTAATCTTTTTGTGCTTCTTGTCACTCTTGTTTACAAGACGGCAGATTTCTTCAGCCAAGAACTGTTTACCATAGTAATTCAAATGTAGGCCGTGACTGGTATGCATGTCTCTGTTTAATGTACTGACATCTATTAGATTCACATAAGGATATTTTTTACACAGTTCATTTATCTCGATGTTCACTCTTTCTATCAGTTTGTTTACACATGACCAGAGCGGTAAGTCGTACCTATGGGGTTGATTTACCACAGTTACGTTTGTTTTGTTTAATTTGGGCAGCACACTGTCGAGAATTGTGATGAGCATTACCTTTATCTCTGCCAACGTCGTTTGGGCCTGCACAAATTACGACACAGTCATTAAAGTCAAGGTTTTCACATGATTTTGCAAGAGACTTCATAACTTCTTCCATTCCTGCCCCTGGCCTTATAAAGACTTGTACACTTAGGTTTGACTGTGTGTCTGTCACTTTTTCCGCCAGTTGACGACCGTGACTATTGGCAAAAATTAGTACTTTTTTGCGTTGGGTGTTTTTTTTTTTAAACCACTAGTAGATTTCACGGAACGTGACTCCTGCTGTTTTTTAATAGTTTCTGCACTCACTTGTTTTTCAGCTACACTGTTTCCAGACTCGTTTGGAGTTTTGTTTGAAGCAGTTACTTTGATATGTCCAAGTTTTGTGCTGATGGCTGCTGTACTTTTTTGTTTACTTCACTGGTGTCCGATATTGTTTGGAGCTTGTGTTGATAATGTTCTTCTTGATTATTACAGTCCCGATTTTCCAACTGTTTCTGTAGTTGGATTACAGTCCTTTTTAGTTCTTCTATTTCACTATTTCTTGCGGATGTCACAATACGAAAGTCGTCACAATGTTTACATCTGGATTCAGTTTCTCTCTCTTTGGAGTGGATATCATATCAAGTACTTGATTTAGTTTAGACAAAAATTTACTTACGTCTCCACTAGGAGACCTGCATAAACACAACGTAGTATGTCTGTACTAGTCTCCAAATGCTATTGCTGCCAACTCAAAATGTTTGTCTTCACTGGTTGCACATAAATCACTTCTGACATTATATGGATAATTTTGTTTAACATAAATACAACAACCTCCACACTTCATAGAACTTCTACTGTATGTACATGCTAAATTGTAAGATTTAAGAGTACTTGATTGATTTCCACTTCATTGCACCAATGCTCTGTGACACAAACAACTGAGCTGTTTATAGTCTCTAGCTCGACTTCTAGCTGTTAGACTTTAATTATTAAACTTTCTATATTTTGGTGAACAGTTGTGAAATTATTATTGCTGTGTTTAGCATTGTCGCTTCTCACTGTCTTTTTGTCCTTGTGAATTACTTAAAGTACCTCACTATTTTGTTTACATTCACGTTATTTATTTTCAAACGGTATCTTTGGAACATCACCCTTTTCAGAACATATCAGTTTCCCTTATTTTAAGGGGACCCGGAATGTCCTATACCTCCAATGTTAAATGTAAGGAACATTTTCTTTTGAACTATTAACACCAGAATGGTGAAACTTTTACAGTATAATATTACATATATTTAATACCATGTACCATATGGATTTTAATTTATTGGTGTTTTTTGGGAAGAAATTATTTGGCATAGTATCTTTGAAATAAAATCTGTTATCAATTATGTATCACAAAAAGGCTATGATACAAGGTGTATATTGGCACTGTTTACATTCCTTGAAAATTTTAAGTCTTTATCTCTAATAGTTTAGCAGAAAATGTTCCTTATATGGCAAAAAAGTGAACTTGTGGAAAACGAGTTTCAATAACATTTTAGTGGAGTCCAACACCATAAGAGGGGTTTTCACTGTCACTAGACATCACCCCATCTAGCCTTCTTTTCACACCTTTCATTCTTTGTCTGGCTTGCCTCTCACACTCCTTTTCTTTCCTTTCAGCATCCCGTTTCCTCTCATTGTCTATCAACATCATTGCACTCACCATGTACTTTCCAGGCATCACATCCAACTTCTGCAGCACATTGCACTTTATAATGTTACCTTTGTTGTACGTAGCAATGGCATCATATACTCCAAAATGAAGCGTATGAATTTCCACAAACACATGTTTTTGGGATTCTGGTCCAAATTACATTATTCACACTCTCATTTTGATTTTGTGTACGTCCATGGAGACATTTCTTCAAAAGTTCTGTTGCAGAAAGATCTCTAAAAATTGGTTTTATAGCCTTATGACAGTTTCTGGTATACTCTGATGATGCTTGTATACTCGTTCAGATCCCTGATATTTGTTGTACTTGCACCAGGAACTGGGTCCCAGTGGGCATAGTCCATGTAGTGGTTCCTCGTTAGTCGATAAGATGCGGTAGTAAAGTACCATTACAGCCTTTTCCATTGCATCAACACTGTGAGTATTTTGTCTTATTGCCAGTCCATAGTCTCTCTGCAATCTGTTGATTACCTCATCTGTCAATCTTTTAGCTCCACCCAAAGGTTTTCCATCACTGTGTACTTGGCCTTCCATTGTGGTCTTCAGTCGACGCAGCCTTGTTCCCACACGTTTCTGGATGTGACCTATGCACTCCTGTTTGGTAATGATAACATCATTTCCATAAGGTTTCAGCTCAGATACAGCAGCAAAAGACTTCGAATCACCATCACCCAGGAACTGTAGGTATCTGACCTTGTACCACAGAAGAGAGCGACTGAAATGTCTTTCACACTGGAAACTTCCATGGCCCCACTAGACCCACTGTAATTCCTTCAATAGTTTCCTGCATGCTCATCCTTCAATCTTTTAGGACACCTACAGTGCTTGGATTTAATTACAACATCTATAACTTTCGTAGTATCAGCACTTGCCGTTATTACCCCATTATGTGAAGTGTGCCCACACTTCTGCCACGTACCATCTAGTGTGACAGTCAGGTCCCGAGGATTCTAACATCTGGAATTTCTTCATTCACCGCCACAGCCTCCTCCACTGCTTCTTTCATGGATTTTTGGGCAATATCTTCAACACAGGATCCAACAACTGAGTTATATTTTGAGAATTTCGTTGGTGGTGGTGGTGGTGGTGGTGGTGGTGGTGGTGGTGGTGGTGGTGGTAGAAGATTCATTACACCACAAAACATTTGACCAGCAGAGTATCCCTTACCGATTGACCTTAGAGCATAAACACATCTAATATTTACACCATAGTACTTGCTTTTCTCACAATCAGTTTCACCTTGGCCTATTCTGAGTTCCAAAATGAAACACTGGTACAATGGAGACAGATTCCTGCTGCAAGTCCTATGTGTCACTTGACATTTACTGACATACTCAATTTGCAACATTCCTTACACCGTACGGAACTCTCAATCAGCTTTGAGAGCAATGAAATGTTAATTATTTCGTTCACATTATCCTCACTACACTTCTCCAATAAACTGCAGTATTTTTCAGTTGATCCATGCAACTTCTTGCTTGTGGTAGAGACAGGAGTAGATTTCACTTCATGAATAACCTCACTATTTTCAGAATCATTTCCCAAGGTTGGAGAAATTGTCACAGTTCCACTAGTGTACCTCGGAGGCGGCTTCTTCCTCTTGTAAACTCTGTCACTAAATCAAGGCATATTTGATAAGTTCCAGTTACGCAATAGAAATACAACACAAATTGTGCAATAACCACCAAATGCTCAATGTAAACAATAGTATCCAAAGACTAAAATACACAGACAAAACAATTGCCTATCAAATCGTGTTGCCAACATAATATAAAGTATTTGGAAAGACCGGAAGTTTTGAAAAACGATGTCTTCAATGAACATGTATCCATGGAAATTCAGTGTCGCGACATGCCCTCTATAGCACATTAGTGAAAATAATATTTTCAATACTTGGAGTTGAGCTACAGGTAATAATAGTATGTCATTTTAAAGGGGAAGATATGTAGTATTTTATTTCACAAGAAACTGAAAACCCAAAATTTCATCATTTTTAGGTTCCGGGTTCCCTTAAATATGCCCACGAGCATTTTACTAAAGGTCACTGTGCCTAGTCCATTCAAATGCAAGCCATCCTTGCCCAGACATTTGTCACTCAGAAATTTGTTAGGGTCGGCGAAAATCGCACCAAGTTCATCGCACTTTTCAATGACGGCGCAGTATATATAAGTGTTACTCACCTACCTTCTATGTAAGATTCCACTGATTACGATTTTAGAGCTTGTAAATAATATTTTCGCCGAATGAATTACATTTCTTGTATCGTTTATGATTTCTTCTTCGCTGCTACTTCAAATAGAGTTTGTCCCGATATGGATTATCACAAGTCTGAAGTTTGTCGTCCTATCGCTACTACTCCTAAAGTTAGTCTGTTTCGTGTACATAATATTTTTAAAATGCTTATTAATTTGTTGTGGTCGAATTCCAGGGTGTACATCGACATCACAGTTCGGAACTACTGCATTTTTCAATATGGAGTCGCCAACTGCGAGAAATTCATTTTTGTCTTCCTGTTTAGACAAATCACTTTCACGCTTCTTGTTCTTCTTGTATGTCACCGTTTTCAGCTATATTTGTTTACAGCTTCACCACACGATTCGTTTTCTGCGTCCTTTTTTTCCCGAAGTTTACACACAAGAATCGTCACAGTTTTTACTTATGTTTGATAAAGGATTTCCACATAAACTGTATGGTGATTCACTTACTAGTTTAGCGTTTGCATCTTTTAGTGATTTAATTTCTTTTTTGAGCGCACCAATATCACTTTGTAACAATTTTATTATTTCGTCTTTTGACTTTATTGAACTTACAAGATCTGTTGTTTCACACTTAAGGCAGTCAAACCAAGTCCAGGGAGAGTCCTCACTTACGTATTTTAGATTCACTTTTGCGCTCTTTTCATGTAGCCAATATTTCCACTTAGCACATAATATGCCTTTTGTAACACGTTTTTTGCACTGCTTGCACGATAAACTGATTTTTTTTTTTTTTTCCTTTTTGTAAGAGAACGATGTGTCACTGCACTGTTCCTTCGGCGCCATCTTGAGATGGGGATGTTAACCGCACATCGATATCATTTAAATAGGTTTGATCAGCTTAACAATTTCACCCAGTATCAAATATTTGCATAATTTTCTAACAATCTATCAGTGAACAAGGTGCAAACAAAATAATGTCATCACATGAAGGAAGCAAGGAAACTTAAGTGACCAACAACAGAAGTGAACGAAATACATACCAAAGAAATTAGCAGCCCAAGTGGGCCAACTTCTTGAGTTTCTTCTTTGCTTTCTTGTTGTTAGAAACTAAGTCCTGAGTCCAATATTTGAGCCGGTAAACGAGTCTCACTTTAACAAATATCTTGATCAACAGCAGCTTAGTTTCCTCACAACGTCCAGGAGGAATACTTGGGATAGCCATCAACAAGTCCACATATAATGCACCACAGTTTTTCTCGTGAGAATGTTCATCAAAAACTGAAGCCATCTGATCTTCCCAATCTCTCAAAAATAAGCTAACATTTTTATTGCAAATAACCAAGCTTCCAAAATTGTCTTCATAACTTTTGAAATGGCAATCAAATTTGTCATTTGCATCTAAGTCCTGGCTGTTGTCTACAAGTAGATACCTGCACTTCACACAATTATGTAAAAAAAAAAAAAAAAAATAAAAAAAAAAAAAAAAAAAAATCTTAAAGATGTAGCCAAACACATATCTCATACTGTTTTGTTCTCCGAGATCTGCTGGAATTTCAACATTTGGTAGCTTTGTTGTAGAATTTGTATCACTACTGCAAAACAACAGTGAGACCTTTAATGTTTGAGCAGATTTCATGTGCCAGTATTACCTGACCCCAGTCCGTTCCTTCACAATTACTGTTTGCCACATTAGAAGAGTTTATCAAATTACTTAGTGTACAGTTGTTAAATGCAGCACAAAACTGCCCTGGAGATGGGTTGCTGCAAAAAACCACCTCTCTGCCTTATAGTTGAAAAATAATTTTCTAACGTGTCTTGGTTAATTTTACGTGAGAATAAGCACAATTTTGTTCCAGTCAGTACCACAGCAGCAAGCATTTCCAAAGCACATATATTACTTAGAAGCCCCTTTACACATTTTATCCTCAGGGAATAATCTTTCCCACCACAGTCTACAAATTTCCAAGAGTGAATCCGTGGCTACATCACATGTAGAACATCCAGGTGCTCTGAATTACTCCTAATACAGTTCTTTAGATGCACAGGCCCTTTCACACTGTATGTATTAAAGTTATCAAAAATGTCAGTAGCTTTCTGACAATAGTCTGAAGTGCCAATTGCAGAGAATGGCATACTACCACAGAATAAAAATGTGTCAACACCAGCTGCCACTGTGTGGCTTAAGACACGAACTGTAACTTTCGTTTTTGAAAAAGTTGGCAGTTCTACAGGTTCTTTAGTAAGCTTGGGAGATAACTTGTATTTTCGGTGCAAGTCATTTGAATTGAGCTGAGAAATGTCCTTCCAAGAAGCAATACCAACCAAACATCATTTGATGTATGAATTATGTCATAATTAAACAGGTTCTTTCTGATACTCTTAATCAAATGTGGGGTGTCATAGAAGAAGTAGGTCTTCTGCTCCTCATATACCAAACATGGATTGTCTTGTGTGATTCCCAGTCTTTCTCCAGTCCACAAAATTTGAAGCCTGGTCGGTCACACAAGTCTTCACATCCAAGCCAATTTCCTTAAGTCTTTTGCTACTTCATAAAATATAGCAGTCAAATGCATAGCTCCCACTATTCCTTTACAAAAACAGTACAGCAATGGTTGTTTGAAACATAAAAATATGCCATTAATCATTATCACCAACACACTTTTGGCAATTTTAGCTGTGCGTGTAAACCCCAACTCCTCAAAACCAATAACACTGTCAGAAGTGCTGCCATATGTTAAATTTGGCATTAGAGACATTTCATCCAATGACGTATTCACTAGTTTATCATTATCAGAGAAATGCTACACCTTTTGCTTTAAAATGTGGAATATATTGTGACTTATCCCACATTTTATTTGTATGCCTTCTACATACCTTTGCAACGTACACACTAATGGCAGCATAAAACATTCTGACAAAAACCTATATGCCTGAGTGCTGTAATATAATAAATTTAGAGCAAACAGCTATTTTCGTCTTTCCATCTTGCAGCACGTTTCTCTTTCAATGGCATGCTAATCTGGCTTAATAACAAGTGAAGGGCATCTTTTTTACAAATACCGGGATCCTACAGTCTTCAACATATGTTTGTCCTTGTTTAATTGATCCTTCTGATACAGTTTCTGTTGCTGTCTGTACTTAAAATGATAGGCACTTTCCTCATCCCGTAATAATTTTGTTCGAAGTCTAGCGATCTGCACATTCTGACACTTCACACGCTTTTGTAAGACACGAATAACTGCACTTAGTCTAACCACTTCATCGTCAAAGCAGGTCTGTGTTGACAATTCACATGAATTTGGTACTGATACATTGAGAATTGAACTGGCTGCTTCTGTGTCATTGGACTGTTTTACAGCTTTAGATGGATTGCCGATTCTTTGTGACAGTTTCCTCTTCATCGTCAGTTCATGTGGCTTATTTGGGATGTCAAACAGTGTTTGTACTGCATTCCACACGAGTTTATTATTGTCTGCGTTCATGAATTGGTTTAGTTCGAAATGTAGTGTACAAAACTTCATATTGTTATACAGGTAAAATGGGTCTTTTTTTCCTAAGATCTTCTCGTCTGCTGCTAACTAGCTATATTCTGCTCCTAAAACGAAATATTAATTATTAATATACATGTGGTTTGCAAGCGAATCGTGACGATACAGTTTAGTGTTTTTTTTTTTTTCCGTGTCAGAAGCACCATGGATACAGGAATATAAAAAAAAAAAAATAGCACACAGAAAGAAATTAATTACAGGCATATGAAAATATATATAAATATATATACGAATATGTGTGCACAGAAACAAAATGTTATAGGCATTTGGCCCATAAGCGGGCTACGTCGACAGCATTTGGGGTTGCCAACATCAGATCCTCTAAAGTGCAGTGTGAAGGACATTCAGGGCAGTTATACATGTGCTGGGTCGTCTGCACCTTTCCACAGTCGCAGAGATTAGATGTAGTAGAATATCCCCACTTAAGAAGGTTATCTCTTGACTGTGCAGTGTTGGTGCGTAGCCTGTTTAGTGATCTCCAGACCACCCAGTCCTCATCGTAACCTGGTGCCAATTCTTCCTTTGGTTCTATCCAGTGCCCTTCTCCCGACCGCTTCCATCTCTCCACCCTATATCCAGGTTGGTCGCTAAAATCTTCGGTTGCTCTGAGAAAACTGCGTCTAGATTTTAAGCATTTGGTGGCTGGCTGAGTTTTGTTGAGGGGGTGGCTCTCTGCCATCTCAGCCCTTGCTCTTTCACTATAGGCTGCCACTTCTCTTCGCGCTGCAGGAGGTTCAATCCCAGCAAGATGGTAGAGCTTGTCTGTTGGCGTCGGTTTCAGACATCCAGTGACGAGCCTGCAGGTCTCGTTCAGAGCAATGTCGACCTGTTTAGCGTGGGTAGAGTTGTACCAGACACTGCTTGCGTATTCGCCTGCTGGGAAGCAAACTGCTAGTGCTGTGGTCCTCACTACCTCTGGCTTTGTGCCCCAGGAAGAGTTCGTTATTTTCCGAAGAATATTATTTCTGCCACTCACCTTCATTTTGGTGTTAATACAGTGCTGTTTATATGTCAGAGCCCTGTCTAGGGTTACTCCTAGGTATTTGAGGTTAACGCAGTTTAGTAACATGACGGTATATTCCTCTCAGGATCCTTAGGAAACCTAAAAATACAGTTGTGGTGTCTTCTTCCTGTTGTTTCTTCCATTTATTGTGCTAAAAACGCTCCCACTTGTAAAAACCATTGTAGAAATCAAAATAAACGACTACTACGGCTTTCACGATAGCGCCGAAATCAACATTTTAACTTACTGGCCGCTTGGGGCACTGCAGGCATGGCGGACAACAAAATCGAGGCGAAATGTCACGACTGTTATGTTAAGTCTGTACCTGAAAGTAACAAAGGCGATAAATGCATCTGATGCAGTCGTTAACATTCTGTGGTCGATTTTTCAGCCACAATCAATCAATCAAATTTTATTGTCATTCAGCTCATAAAGCAATAGACAACTTCAAGAAAACTTACATTTTTAACATTAATTACTAAATACAATTTAGTTTGGATTAATAAGGCCATCCGCTAGATACAGTGTTGAAAGACAGTATTTTCAGTTTCAAAAAATTTGTCTACTGTGTAGAAAGGATTATTTACTAGTATTCTGTACAACTTAGCTTTGGAGATATTGACAGGTAACTCTTTTAAATCTATACTTAACTTATTGTACAACTTAAGTCCTAGAACTAAATATGAATTCTGTGACTTGTATAGTCTTTGATATGGTACATCTAAACATGATTTGTTCCTGGTGTTATGGCTATGTACATCCCTTCTTAATGATATATTTGAAATATTGTTCCTAACATACAATAGAACATTACAGATGTACAAGTTTATTACCGTCAGGCATTGCAATTTAACAAACAAGTGTTTACAGTGTTCTAACTTGTCTGAATCGGTTATTATTCTTACTAATTTTTTTTGTAAAAGTAGAATGCCCTTTACGTGACTGCTATTGGCCAACAATAAGATTCCATATGATATGATACTTTGAAAGAAAGCAAAATATGCAGATCTTATGTAACTATTAGGGACATGTCTTTTTAATTTTCTAATTAAATAGATAACTCTTGAGAGTCTGGCAGATAAATGTTTGACGTGTGGTTCCCATGTCAACTTGTTGTCTACTATAACACCTAAAAATTTTATACTTTCTAAGTCATGATTCCTCTCTTAAGCTAAAGGAAAGTGCCTGGGTCTTACTTTCATTTAGTAGAAAACCGTTTGCTCTAAACCATAATGAACTCTGAGCAAGAGTATCTTTAACTATATTTTTAGTGTGTTTAAATCTGAGCTTTTATTTAAAAAAGTTGTGTCATCGGCATACATTATTGTTTGAGAGTTTACAAAAGACAGCAGGTAATTAATCATAAGTAAAAACAGTAGAGGTCCAAGTACTGAGCCCTGTGGCATGCCAGACCTAACATTAATCAGATCTGACTTCTCCCTGATAATGCCTACAACTTGTTGGCGGTTTAATCATATTTATGCTGTTATTAGCAAAACTATAATAGGATAGCTTATTCAGTAAAGCATCATGGTCCACACAGTCAAATGCTCTGCTCAGATCACAAAATGTCGCCTGAGCAAATCCCTTAGCCTCAAACACATCCAGAACAAATTTTACAAGAGAATCCATAGCATCTGTTGTGGATTTACCTTTCATGAATCCATATTGTTTGTCACTTATTAAGTTTAACATATCTAAATACGTGCTAACTTGATTATACATAATTGTTTCAAGAATTTTTGAGGAAACAGGAGTTAATGATATTGGTCTGTAACTATCAGGACAGTTCTTATCACCTTTCTTATATACTGGGACCACTCTAGATACTTTTAGTACATCAGGAAACTTGTTTTCAGCTAGACATTTATTTACACAGTAGGTTAAGGGATCAATTATGCAGTCAATAATATCTTTGAATAAGTTACATGATAAATCATAGTAATCAATGCTATCTGAGGATTTGATATTTTTAACTATTTTCGAAATTGTATTGGTACACACCTCTGTGAAGTTGAAAATGCTCTGGTGGTGCCTTTCAAAATAGTTATCAATGAAGTTAAGGGCATTTTCCAGAGGTTTGTCTATTGAGCTGCATATTTCTTCAATAGATTGGACGCAGAATTTATTGAATTCATCTGAGGATATGGCAGTAACGTCTTTTCCTTTAGTGTGTGCCACAGAGTTAATTATACTCCAGGCTTATTTCTAGACTTTTCAATGAGGGCTGTATGATATAGCTTCTTAACATCATTAATAGCCTGTCTATAATTACACTTAGCTCTGGAATATAATTCTTTATGTAGTTCAGATTTGCTGTTCTGTATACCATTCCCTGTTTTTCCTTCTCTTATAACAACTACTATCCTTAATATTTAGAGTACATTTTCTCAAAGGTATATTATTTTCAAATGTATTTTAGCTTTTGGGCTGGAACAGTCTGGAGTTACATTGCTAAGACTAATATATACTGCATTATGGTCTGAGAAATGAAAACTAACTACATCTGAAGACTTATGAGTTCTATTAATATTTGTAAATATATTATAAAGACAAGCAGGGCCCCTGGTAGGTTTGGAGTTAGTATAGTACAGGTTATATTGCCTAAGTACATTCTTGAAAGCTGCCACAGTTTTTTTCCTCAACAGTGACAGGAGGCATGCTAATCTGGGGTGTTGCACTAAGTCAACTTCTTTGTAAAAGATTCAGAGCCTCATTTGTAGAACCATTACACCCTATTTTATCCACTGCAGTCAAAAGATGCTTGTTGAACATTTTTGCAACATTTTCACCTTTATCAATGATATTCCCATTATGTCTAACTTCAATATTTTCTGCATCATTTGAGTAACTACCAGTTTCTCTTTTAATAATACCCCAGATGGTTCCCCGACATTGGGGAAGATCAGTTTGGATTCCGTAGAAATATTGGAACACTTGAGGCAATACTGACCTTACGACTTGTCTTAGAAGAAAGATTAAGGAAAGGCAAACCTACGTTTCTAACATTTGTAGACTTAGAGAAAGCTTTTGACAATGTTGACTGGAATAATGTCTTCCAAATTCTAAAGGTGGCAGGGGTAAAATACAGGGAGCAAAAGGCTATTTACAATTTGTACAGAAACCAGATGGCAGTTATAAGAGTCGAGGGACATGAAAGGGAAGCAGCGGTTGGGAAGGGAGTTAGACAGGGTTGTAGCCTCTCCCCGATGTTATTCAATCTGTATATTGAGCAAGCAGTAAAAGAAGCAAAAGAAAAATTCGGAGTAGGTATTAAAATCCATGGAGAAGAAATAAAAACTTTGAGGTTCGCCGATGACATTATAATTCTGTCAGAGGCAGCAAAGGACTTGGAAGAGCAGTTGAACGGAATGGACATTGTCTTGAAAGGAGGATATAAGATGAACATCAACAAAAGAAAAACGAGGATAATAGAATGTAGTCGAATTAAGTCGGGTGATGCTGAGGGAATTAGATTAGGAAATGACACACTTAAAGAAGTAAAGGAGTTTTGCTATTGGGGGAGCAAAATAACTGATGATGGTCGGAGAAGGTATAAAATGTAGACTGGCAATGGCAAGGAAAGCGTTTCTGAAGAAGAGAAATTTGTTACCATCGAGTATAGATTTAAGTGTCAGGAAGTCGTTTCTGAAAGTATTCGTATGGAGTGTAGCCATGTATGGAAGTGAAACATGGACGATAAATAGTTTGGACAAGAAGAGAATAGAAGCTTTCGAAATGTGGTGCTACAGGAGGATGCTGAAGATTAGATGGGTAGATCGCATAACTAATGAGGAAGTGTTGAATAGGATTGGGGAGAAGAGGAGTTTGTGGCACAACTTGACGAGAAGAAGGGACCGGTTAGTAGGTTAAATTTATCTGAGGCATCAAGGGATCACAAATTTAGCATTGGAGGGCAGTGTGGAGGGTAAAAATCGTAGACGGAGACCAAGAGATGAACACACTAAGCAGATTCAGAAGGATGTAGGTTGCAGTAGGTACTGGGAGATGAAGAAACTTGCACAGGTAGGGTAGTATGGAGAGCTGCATCAAACCAGTCTCAGGACTGAAGACCACAACAAACATGGTTTTTACTTTGTTGCCAGAATTATCTATTTCTGATTTGATGAACATACTGTTTGCCTTTATCAGAACTTCATTTGAGATCTTGCAGTACCTTTTTATAATGAGATCTTATTTCAGGATCATTTGTATTTCTGAGAGAAACATAAAGCAGTCTTTTAGTCCTACATGATGTTTTTATTTCTTCTGTGAGCCACTGTTTGCTGGTATGGCTCTGGTACTTGTTCTTTGCTGTTCTCAGGTGGAAGACAGCTTCAAAGAGGCACATAAATTCATTTATAAATAGGTTAAATTTATCATTGAGTTTCAGTGCTCTATAAATTGGACTCCAGTGAATGAGTTGAAGATAACTGTTGAAGATCATGAGATTTTCATTATTAATTACTCTAAATGACATTTTACAGACTTTGTCCTTGTGTGGGCATATATCATTGATAGTTAGCAATTGGGCGTCATGGTCTGAAAGACCATTTAGGACTTGTTTTACTGTTGCATTGGTGTTTCTATTGTCATCAATGAAAATATTATCTATAATACTTGAGCAGTAGTTCGTAACACTTGTGGGGAAGTCTACCATGGGTGTGAGGTTGTATGTGTTCATTATACATAGCAGGGCAGCTGTACTATCATAATCTAGAAAGTTAATGTTAAAGTCTCCTAAGACTACAGTATTTTTATTTTTTGAATATATATGGGATAGAAGAGATTCGAGTTGCTTAAAGAACATACATTGCTTCCCTGATGAGGCCCTATACACTGTTACTACAAGGAGTAACAGGGTCTTGGTACTAATTTGTATACCACAAGCTTCAAAATGCTGATCAAAACAGTATTTTTTGAGCTCTAGAGATCTATACGTTATATTCTTTTTTTATCAAAAAACAAAGATGATGTGACTTACCAAACGAAAGCGTTGGCAGGTCGAAAGACACACAAACAAACACAAATATACACACAAAATTCAAGCTTTCGCAACAAACTGTTGCCTCATCAGGAAAGAGGGAAGGAGAGGGAAAGACGAAAGGATGTGTGTTTTAAGGGAGAGGGTAAGGAGTCATTCCAATCCCGGGAGCGGAAAGACTTACCTTGGGGAAAAAAAGGACGGGTATACACTCGCGCGCGCACACACACACACACACGCACACACACACACACACACACACACACACACACACACACACATATACAGACACCATATGTGGAGATCTGGTGTGAAAAAGGCGAAAAGGTGTTGGTTACAACTGGGCTATGTTAGACTTGGGTTGGTAGACAACGATGTGCACAAAGGTTAGGTGGTTGTGTTGCCGCCAAAACACGTTAAAGGACGGAGAAATTCGGGAAAATTACGAAAAAACTGCGTGTAATGTATTAAAAGGAGTGGTTTTGTGGTGGTAGATTATGAAAATGAGGCTAACAATTGTCTGACGAAGAAATAATGACGTTAAAACCTGTGGGAAGCGGCTAAAAATTATCAGTGATGTGGGAAAAACGGAAATGGAAATAAAGCGAAAGTTATTAGAAATAGCCGAAATGGTTGTTTAAAAGGTGAAAGGAACTGTTTATGAACTAGAAACGGTGGATTTTATAGCAACGGTAGTGTTGAAAGCGGCAAAAAATTTTTTTTTGTTATGGTTTGGAAGTGGGTTACGTATTATTGAGTATATATAGGCGGGATAAAATTGTATAGCAGATTACGGTAAAAAGGAGAAGGTTCAAGATTCAAGATTCTTTATTAGCCATTGATCATGCAAGATGAAATAGGCTTCGTCAGTACATAATAATATTAATATTCCAGACACTATATATAAGGCATAGATATAATTAGCATATGAGTAACTTACAAATAACATAAACCTTAAGCAGGTGACTACAATGCTTAATACATATTCTTGTTTCAGATACATACAAAGGTACCAAAAATGAGTTACATTGTAGTAGCAAACACAGTAGTTACGTAACACATCATAACACTGGCAAATAAAGTAGTTACCTAACACAGTTGAAATACAAAGGTATTAGATATGAAATATTTTGTAACAGTAGATATAGTAGTTAATTAAGTTAATTATGCAATTACAGGTTTATCTCTGTGCTACTCAGATCATAATATTCTTGCATAGAATAAAATGGATTGTCTGATAACCAATTGTACAAATTTTGTTTAAGAATTTTTGTGGGCATGTCCCGAGCAGATTGCGGTAGTTTGTTGAATATTTTTAAGGTATTCACTTTGTGTGAGTTACTACTTTTTGTTAGTCTGTGTCTTGGTATATCATAATCTGCCTTCCTTCTAGTGTTGTAGTTATGAATTTCTTCCCTGACAACACCTTCCATACCATTGTTTTTAATGTGTAACACACAGATATAAATATACAAGTTTACAATGGTCAACAGTCTTAGCCTTATAAAGAGAGGACGACAGTGCTCCGTGGGACCGACTTTACACATTATGCGCAGCATTCTTTTCTGCATCAACAAAATTTTGTTACTGTGAGAGCTGTGCCCCCATATGAGAAGGCCATATGTAATATGTGACTGGAAGAGTCCACAGTACATTGTTCTCAGAAAGTTCATGCTAATCATGTCCCTAAGTTTCCAAAGGAGATAGGAGACTCTTGAAAGCTTTTTGCAAACCTGATTTACGTGTTCTTCCCAATTAAGTTTGGAATCAATATGCATTCCTAATAGTTTTACAGTTTTGTTTTCTATGGTTTTGGGTAACCCTAAGAGAAGCTGTTGTGTTTTCTCTGAGTTACACAGTAATTTATTGGATGTGAACCAGTGGATGGCTGATTTGAGTGATTCCTGTGTGTTATTGTCCAAAGCTGAGATGTTCTGATGTGAGGTGAGGAGGGTTGTGTCATCTGCATAGCATATGGTAGTACTATTTATGTGATGAGGTAGGTCATTGATGGCTATGATGAAGAAGAAGGGTCCCAGAACCGAGCCCTGTGGTACACCAGTACTAACTGCTGCTACAGGGGAGTAATTATTTTTAACTGAGACAAACTGTCTTCTATTATGAAGATATGACTCTATTACTGCTAATGCTGGGTTACATACACCATAAAATTCTAGTTTTGCAACCAGGGTGCCAAAGGGAATGCAGTCAAAAGCTTTGCTCAGATCACACAAGACCAGTGACACCATATTCCGGTCTTCAAAGGCTGTTAATGTCTGGTCAACAATTTCCAGGATGGCCGCAGTGGTATTTCTGCCCTGTCGGAATCCGAACTGACTATTGCTCAAAAGGTTGTGTGTCTCAAAATAGCTACTTAATTGAGTGTACATAAGTGACTCAAATACTTTAGAAAATATTGGCACAATTGAGATTGGGCGATAACTTTTAGGAAAATGTTTGTCACCCTTTTTAAACACTGGAATAACTTTGGAAATTTTGAGGGAGTCGGGAAACACTCCTGACTGTAAACATTTATTAAATATGAATGCCAATGGTTTAGCGATCGAGTCTACAGTTTTTTTTACTATGTAATTGGAGAGCCAGTAGCAGTCCATACTTTTAGAATTTGAAAATTTTGTGACTGTTCTTTTAATCTGAGCAGGTGTGATACTATACCAGTTAAAGACATGATCTACTGGTGGAAGGGCATTAAGTAAATCGCTTGCAGATGTATCTGTTTTTTCTATCTTACTTTCAATTTCTTTAATTGAGCTAATGAAGTAGTCATTTAGTTCCCTTGGAGTGAGCTGAGTTTCATGTGTGTGACGTGTGGGATTTTCTTGTGCTACAATCTGCCATGCTGCCTTGCACTTGTTTGTTGCACCTTCTATGTACCCTTCATAAGCAGCCTTTTTTGTCTGTATCAGCTTAAGTTTGTAGAATTTTTTACATTTTTGGTATGCTGCATAAAAGGTGCCCTCCTGCTCTGATCTTTGTTTACATGCATTTTTATATGCTGTGTATAGTACGAGCATGTTTTTTCTTATCTGGACCAGTTCGTCTGTGTACCATTCCAGCTTTTTATTTTTATATGTTCCAGAAGAGTTGGTTTTAATTAGTGGTGAGCATGAATACCATAATTCTGTATAATTTTTAAGGAAGTTTTCAAAGGTAGTTTCAACATCAGACTTCTCAGATGAACACTTATAGACAAAGTCCCAACTTGCATCCTCTAGTATACGAATAAATGACATAATGTATTCTTCTTTTTGTCTTCTTACCCATGTCATATTGTGCACACTAGTGGAATTTGGTTGCTTACTAAAGAGATTGAGAAGCAATGGGTCGTGGTCTGCAAAGCACCCATTTGCAAGGCTAACAGTGTAGCTGCCACGGGGAAAATTCACAATAATATTGTCTATGCCTGAATTTTTACGTGTTGGACACTGGATGGTACAGTACAGATTAAGGGACCTTAATAAATTAAGAAAAGTTCTTGAGGGCTCATTACTTGTGTTTACCATTTCTATATTAAGATCACCACATATGGCAATCTTTGTTTTATGCATTAGTATTTTTCTAACCAGTAGTTCAAATCTTTCAAAAAATGTATCAATGTTGCCATTGGGAGATCTGTATAGGCTTACAATTATTAGATTTTCATCAGTCATTTTTATACAACTAAATTCTGCATCTAACTCTGTACAGTAAGATGATACATCTATTTTTGTAAAGTTGAAATTATCTCTGATAAAGATCCCAGCCCCACCATTTCGCCTCTGCAAAATACAAAGTGAAACTAGTGGCAAAAACACAAAGAGAAAATAAGACGACAGGAAAGATTTCGAAATGCAACAGTGACAATAACAAACGTAATTGTTGGGTTCATGTTTTGAATCACGTTCACACTTTTACTTATAAAATACTTTATTAAAATATACATATGTTCACTTTACAAAAGACACACGAAGACCATCTATTGCGTCTCATCACTCACGCATATATACACAAACATAGCTGTCACCACAATCGATACTTCTCGAACATACTCGATATAACTTATTCTAGAACGATGTTCTGGAACTTTCTCATATCAGATATAAATGTATTACATAATTCCAACACACCTCCTTACATTTATATCGCGATGTTTAACATATTCCTAATTTTAATGAATTTTTCTTTACATAACGACTTTGTGAATATATCTGCAACATTTTCATTTGAATCTACTTTAACAATATCAATGAGTCCCTGTAAATAATACTCATTCACAAAATGGTAATGCACTTCTATGTATTTTGAATTCTTTGTAAAATTACCAAACTTCGCTATATTTAATGCTCCTGAATTATCTTCATATATGACAATAGATTTTTCAAATTTAACTTTAAAAATGTCTAAAATTTCATGTACAAGTTTCACCTCACTTACAGCTTCAGACAATGCTATATATTCTGCGAAAGTTGAAGCCTTTGTAACACTCGCTTGTTTTCTTGACTTCCAAAATACAACATTACCAAATAATCTAATTACATAACCAGAAGTTGACTTTCTATCCACACTATCACCTGCCCAATCTGAATCCACAAAACAATTTAATATCTCAGCACTTTCATTCCTACAATAGTTTAATTTCAAATCTTTAGTTAAATATAAATATTTCAAAATTCTCAAAGCATATTTAAAATGAGTACTACTGTAACAATTTTGGAATCTGCTCAAGTAATTCACACTATAGCTAATATCTGGTCTAGTACCCGAACTTACGTACAAGAGTGCACCTATCAAGTTTCTATATCTAACGTCATTACAATCTTCATACGCTGGTTCTAACTTTAAATTTACTTCCATTGGAGTTTTGTACAAGATCGAATCTTCAATTTTGTATTTCGCAGCTAACGAATCAATATATTTTTCTTGACTCAAACTCATAACTCTTGTTTCACAATCATAATTAATATTGATGCCAAGATATCTTTTTACCTCACCTAAATCTTTCATATTAAATCGTTTTGACAATAAGTTCTTAATCTTAACAATTTTTTCTTTTCTCACACAGCAGATGAGCAAATCGTCGACAAAAATAATCAAATAAATCAAGACATCTCCATCTCACAATACATAAAGACAATAATCATATTTACTCCTTTTAAAACCTAAACTTCTTAAAAACTCGTCAAGACAATTGTACCAAGCTCGTGAGCTTTCTCGCAAACCGTACAATGCTTTATACAATTTACAGACTCTATCCGTATCATCATCGTATCCTCTTGGCTGCTTTACATAAACTTCAGATAAAACTTTACAATTTAGAAACGCAGTCCCTACGTCCATTTGTTCTATAACCAAACCTTCTTGACAACAGTATGACAACAAAATCTTTAATGTTTGCATATTGGTTACTGGAGAATAAATATCCTCAACGACTTCTTTTTGTTGAAACCCCCTGACAACTAATCTTGCTTTGTAAACACTTTCTGATTTCTTTGTGAAAACCCACTTTACATCAATGGCTTCTTTATCAACTGGTTTATCTACTAATTCCCATGTTTTGTTTTTGTTCAAACAATCAATTTCCTTATTCATCGCTTTTTCCCAATAATTTGATTCGGTGCTGTTAATCGCCTCCTCAAAGGTTTCCGGACTATTTGCACTGCAAAAGTTTACACAAATAAAATTGCTGTAAACGTAATCATTTAATATTTTTGGTTTTCTTTCTCTAGATGATCTCCTCAACTCAAGTACTTTCTCTGGTTCATGATTATCAGAAAGCTTTTCATTTTTCTCAATTTCCTTCTGTTTTTCTATTAGTTCAGTTTCATTTTCTATACTTTCGTGTTCAGAATCACTAGAATATTCACTTACTGAATCATAATCTTTAAACCCAATACATTTAACACCACTTTCAACAATGTTCACATGTCGAGCAACAACTATCTTATTATTTATTAGCACTCTGTAGCCTACTTCACAATAACCCATTAAAACCCCCAAATCGGCTTTCCTATCCCATTTCGGCTTCCTCAGTTGCTCAGGTACTCTTACAAAAACTCTACTCCCATACAACTTCAAATGATTAACATTAGGTCTTTTCCCCAGTAATATCTCATAAGGAGTTTTCTTTTCAATGGTGTTAGCTAAAGTTCTGTTTTTGAGGTACGCTGCTGCACAAACCACTTCAGGCCAAAATCTCGTGTCTACTCGCGCTTCGGCTAGCAGACACCGAGACATGTCCATGATGGATCTGTTATACCTTTCAGCAGTACCATTAAGCTCATGCACATAAGGTGGACAAGCATTCAATACAATTCCTTTTTGTCTCACAAATTCATAGACATTTTCATTTAAATATTCCTTCCCATTGTCACATCTTATCTTTTTAACAGTTTTCCCAGTGAGATTCTCAACTTCATTAATATACTCTACAAAACAATTGTATACTTGATCTTTAGATTTTATGGTGTAAACACGAGCTGCCTTACTGTAATCATCAATGAAAGAAAAAAAAAAAAAATTCTTTCCCCATGCATTCCAGTAGTTGAGTGAGGCCCATTTAGATCTGTGTGAACAATTTCTAAGATTTCTTTTGCTTTGGTTCTATTATTTTTAAAAGGAACATTATGCATTTTGTTTTCGATACAAATTTTACATTTCATAAATTCTGATTCTAGTTTTGAAGGAACCCCATCTAACAATTGATGTTTACATAAAGTATTTAGATAATTGAAATTAACATGTCCCAAAATGCGGTGCCATTTTTCCTTTGTTGTCATATTATTGTCTTTACTCATAACAAACATTAACATTAACTTCTCCTTTATTAATAGTACTACTCATTTTATACAACCGACTCTCTTTCCATGCAATCGCAATCAATCCATTAGCTTTTTAAAAAATTTTAGCATTATTCCCTACCGATACAATTTTGTGATTATCTGTAATTTTGGCATACCTGTTCAAGTTTTTGTCTATGTCTTTTACAAAGAAAACACCTCGCATATTAATTGGAACCATTCGATCATAGACAGGAAAATTACTAATCACATTACCAACTTCAGTAGCTTGCAAAATTTTTCCATCAGCAATTTTTACATTTATAGGTTGTTTTAAAGTTATACTCTTAGAAAAATATTCCTCATTATTAATAACATGATCAGTACAGCCACTGTCTAATAACCAATTGATTTGAATTTGATTGTTGTTACTTGACTCTACTGTTCTGTTTTGACCTATCATAGAATTAACCTCTGTTATAAAACTACTCATACCATGATCACTCTGATGGTAACCTTGGTTGCTGTGATGCCGACCGCTGCTAAAACCATGCTGCTCTCCTCAACCACGTTGCCTGCTGCCATAACCTCCACGCTGCATGTTGCCGTAATTTCCACGCTGTACATTGCTATAGCCTCCACGCTGCATATTTCCATTACCTCTGTCGCTACTTTGAAAATGTACTCCACGATGCCATGTGCCTCTGTTACTTGTTCTTCCCTGGTTACAATCACGTTTGAAGTGACCTGCTTTGCCGCATCGATAACATACTTGCTCCTGATTTCTTCAATTCAATTTTCTTTCTGTGTGAAATGCATTTGATTTTACCTCTTCATTTCCAGTTTTTGCATTCAATAATTGAATCTTACTTTTAACGTATTCAACTGTCTGGTCCTCTTCCTTCAAGACGTCCACTAAGTCCCCAATATAGCTCATTGACTCTGGTAACGTTCACAGCATATAATTTAACTTCTCCTTTTCCGTTACTTTAGCGCCTGCAGATTTCAGCTCATTTACAGTTTTTTCAAATGCACTGAAAAATGTCCTCGTATCACTGTAATCACTTAACCTCAATTTGTCCAACTTGTTTCTGCATAATATTTGAAGGGCTGTAGACTCTTTCGAATATAATTCATCAAATTTCTTCATGATCTCGAAAGCACTTTATCTGTCACTCACGAATTCTAGTTGCTTATTTGTGATTGCACCATAAATATAGTTGATAGCCTTCAAGTCCTCTTCATCCCACGTTTCGTTGTCTGAGCTCACTTTTGCCCTTGTAGTCACTGTATGACATTTCTTCATTTTTAGGTACATGATTATCCGCTGCTTCCAGTTCCCATAGTCCTCGCCATCAAATACAGGAATAGTTATATCAGCCATGTCGAACTTTCTGAATAACACGCGACGGCCACAATATAATATTTAACTTCTACTTTTCTTTTCAATAACCACGCTCTGCTACCATGTTTTGAATCACGTTCACACTTTTACGTATAAAATACTTTATTAAAATAACATATGTTCACTTTACAAAAGACATACGAAGACTATCTATTGCGCCTCATCACTCACGCATATATACACAAACATAGCTGTCACCACAATCGATACTTCTCGAACATACTCGATATAACTTATTTTAGAACGATGTTCTGGAACTTTCTCATATCCGATATAAATGTATTACATAATTCTAACAGTTCAAATTAATGATATTAATATAATAGAGGGAAACATTCCACGTGGGAAAAATTTATCAAAAAACAAAGATGATGTGACTTACCAAACGAAAGCGCTGGCAGGTCGAAAGACACACAAACAAACACAAACATACACACAAAATTCAAGCTTTCGCAACAAACTGTTGCCTCATCAGGAAAGAGGGAAGGAGAGGGAAAGACGAAAGGGTGTGTGTTTTAAGGGAGAGGGTAAGGAGTCATTCCAATCCCGGGAGCGGAAAGACTTACCTTGGGGGAAAAAAGGACGGGTATACACTCGCACACACACACATATCCATCCACACACATATATGTGTCTGTATATGTGTGGATGGATATGTGTGTGTGTGCGAGTGTATACCCGTCCTTTTTTTCCCCAATGTAAGTCTTTCCGCTCCCGGGATTGGAATGACTCCTTGCCCTCTCCCTTAAAACACACATCCTTTCGTCTTTCCCTCTCCTTCCCTCTTTCCTGATGAGGCAACAGTTTGTTGCGAAAGCTTGAATTTTGTGTGTATGTTTGTGTTTGTTTGTGTGTCTTTCGACCTGCCAGCACTTTCGTTTGGTAAGTCACATTTCTTCTTGCATTTTAGCAATGAAATCTGTTCTTTCATAAAGTTTATAATTTCATATTTATGTAGCAACTTTTCAGATACATTATTCAAAATTTTTTTTTCTTTTTTTTTTTTCTTTCGAATAACCCATTTGGAGGGTACGATGAATCAACTTTGGCTACTCTTCGTTGTATTAGATTTCTTCAGTTTCCAAATTTCCTTCATCCTTTTAGAGTGTTGTTCCCTTTCTTCTTGAGTCCACTTTCGTCTAATTATTTTCTTTCTCTCCTGAAATTCTGCCTTTTGAACTGCCTTTCTGAAATGTGTTCTGTTTTCTATTGTGTCTATTGTAACTCCAGCATTTTCAATGTCCTTTTCAGTCTCTATGAACCATGCTGGCTTGGATTTGTAGCTATTGAGTAATGTGAATATCCTATTGAGTAATGTGAATATCCGCTTGGTTAGTCTGTTGTTATCCATTCTGAATATATGTCCAAAAAACTGTAGTCTCCTCTTCCTCATTACATCAGTTAGTTTCTCCGTTTTCAGATATAGCTCTCTGTTTGGTCTTAACCTGTATTCAGCATTATCGTTTCTTTTAGCTCCCAATATTTTCCTTAAAATTCTTCTTTCGACCTTCTCTAGTTTCTCAAGATCTCCATTTCTTGTTAGTTTAAGTGTTTCTGCCGCATAGAGAGCTTCAGGTCTGGCCACTGTTTGGTAGTGTCTTAATTTCGTGTTCCAGGACAAGAGTTTTTTATTATAAACGTTTTTGGTCATATGAAACACTCTTTCCACTTTGTGCACTCTAGTTTCTATAGCTATCTTTTCTTTGGCATTGTATGTAATCCACTCTCCTAGGTATTTAAAGGAATCTGTTTTGTGTATTGTGTTGTTGTCAACTGCAATAATTTGAGGAGCATCACAGATGTTTGTCATAAACTTTGTTTTTTCATAGGATATTTGTAATCCTACTTTGGCTGCTTGTTTTTGTAGTTCTCTTATTTGTTCTTGAGCATTGTCTAGTGAATCTGTAATCAATGCCATGTCATCTCCGAAGGCTAAACAGTCGACAGTTATCTTGTTTGGATTTCTCCCTAGTTGAATCCCTTTAGTATTGATGGCCTTCCTCCATTCTCGAACTACCTTCTCCAAGACACAATTGAAAAGCAGAGGTGACAGACCATCTCCCTGTCGAACACCTGACTTTATTTCAAACGATTTTGAGAGCTCTCCCCTGAATTTTACTTTCGATTTTGTATTTGTCAAAGTACCTTTAATTATTGCAGTTGTTTTAGCATCGAGTCCCAATTCTTTTAAGATATCAAGTAGTGTATTTCTGTCAATTGAATCATAGGCTTTTTTAAAATCCACAAAAGTAATTACATATTTTAAGTTCCTGATTTTCCTCATTTCTATTATGTTCTTTTAAATTTAGTATTTGTTCTGCACATGACCTTCCCTTCCTAAATCCAGCCTGATACTCTCCTAGCTGTTTGTCAAGTATCTCTTCTGCTCTTTTTAAAAGTGCCTTAGACAAGATCTTACAGGTCACTGGTAAGAGGGAGATTCCCCTATAATTGCTAGGATCTGTTTTCTTCCCTTTTTTATGTAGTGGATGTATTAATGCAGATGTCCAGTCTGGTGGTAATCTGTGTGTTGTCCAGATTTCTTTTAGTATTTCTGATAGACACTGTATCATGTTGTCACTAGAGTACTTCCATAGTTCAGCAACTATATTATCCTCTCCAGGGGCGTTATTATTTTTAAGCTCTTTTATGATTTCTTTTATTTCTTCTGTGGTTGGCGGCTTGGAGTCTGGTGGTGTGGGGTTTACAATATTCAAATTAAATTTTTCTTTCGGTGGATAACAGTTATGTAGTTCTTCAAAATAATCAGCAAGTATTCTACAGTTCTCTATGCTATTGTATGCAGTTTTCTGCGTTTTTGGGTCCGTGAAAAATAGACTAGGAGGAGAGTATTTCTTTAAGTTACTTTTGAAGGTTTTGTAAAAGTCCCTAGCATTGTTCTGTTTGAAGTTGGAGTCTATTGATGCTAGTTGGTCTTTTATGTATTGAACTTGGATCTTTTTAAGGCCTTTTGAAGTTTGCTTCCGGGCTTCTTTTAGGGAGTTCCTATTTTTATCATTTTTGTCGGCATTCCAAATGTTCCAAGCTCGTTGTCTTGTTAGGATTAGTTTGTCACACTCATCATTCCACCAGGCATGTTTCTATTTTTTGGTAAGGAGAATGGTTTCTTCTGCTGTCTGTACTATATCTTTTTGAAGTTGTTCCCATGTTTTAGGTGTTTTCTTTTCCAAAAGTGTCCTGAAATTGTGTTCCTAGGTTAATTTCTGAGTGTCAAACTTTTTAGGTTGATATTCGCTCTTTCTTTTGTATATTGGTCTACTTTTGAATTTAACGACAGATAGATAGTGATCTGAATCTAAACTTGCGCTCTTAGCAACTTTTACATTGAGTATCTCTGATGCAGACAGTCTGCTTATAGCAACATGGTCAAGTTGTTTCTCCCCACAGACTGGATTTGGGGATACCCATGTAGTTTGTTTTCTAGGGAGTTTTTTGAAATATGTAGACTTTAGAACTATGTCATGTTCTCTGCATAAACTAATAAGTCTTTCTCCATTTGCATTGGTTCTTTTATGTGCAGGGAATTTGCCTACTATGGATTGGTGATGACGTTCTTTGCCGATTTGAGCATTAAAGTCTCCCAACAATATTATTGTGTTTTTGGATGAAATCTGGTCTAAGGTGTTTGACAGTTCTTGCCAAAAAATTTCTGTTTTTCTCATTTGTTGGTGCATGTGAGTTTACAATGGTATACAGTTTGTTTACTGATTTGAAGGTTAATGTTGAAAGCCTTTCATTGACAGATTTAAATTCTACTATCGAGTTTAATATATTTTGGTTTACAATGAATCCTGTTCCAAATTGGGGTACATTCTTCATAACTCTTTTTCCTGGCTTCCCTTTGAAGATTCTGAATCCCTCTGAATCAAATGAATGTTCATCAGTATACCTTGTTTCTTGGAGTGCAGTTATCATTATATTTTTCTGTTTTATAAAATTTATTAACGTGTTAAGTTTTCCTGTTTTTAGAAGTGAGTTTACGTTGAACGTTGCCAAGTAGTTTATATTTTTGTGTTTAATTTTATTTGTTGCTTGCTTAAGGCAGGTTTCAGGATGCTCAGACTCATCCTTCGCACATTGCTGTAGGCCCCCAGAATCCGAATGCCTACTTTTAATTTCCTTAGAAATTGGAGATTGGTTACTCCCTGGGGTAAAATCTCTAACAAGGTGCATATCCATTGTTGATTGTTTCTTGGGTTAGGGGAACAAGTCCCCTAAGGATTCTACTCGAGGTTATTAGCTCCGAGGAATGGTTTCCAGCCGCACCACTGGTGGACAGATGCTGACCACTCAGCCACTTGTTTCAAGACAGACGCCAAGTGGATTTTTTTCTTTGGTTGCCTCTTCCACTAGTTCCGCCGTACCGAGAACTATTCCCTCCGCCTTCACTACCGTTGAGGTCTTCACTGTAGTCCTAGCAAGGAGCCCTTACAAGGTGCTATCACCCGGGCCAGGTGAACCTTGGTTTTTTAACGAGGTTGTTACTCCTCCCCCTCCTCCTTCCTCACCTCTTGTATGGTGAGGCCCCGGGCTTGTGACCGGCGTAGCGGAGTTATTATTCAAAATAGTGGTTATGAAATCAATACTCTCATTAGTTTCCTGATCTCTGTTGCTAAATTTTAATTTGACAATATTAAGAATATTAGTTAACTGTGTTGTGGTACTTACAGTTACTGGAAACTTTATGTTCCCTATTTGACCAAGCTGTAAATCATTGACATGGACAGTGAGAGTGAGATTTGCATTAATTGTAACATCACACACAACTTTCAAAATTGGCACTTCACTAATTAAAAGAAAGTACACACTAGTCAACTTTTTGACACAGGTCCACTCATTCAAATCACTACTATTAATTTTATCACTCCTTCAATGAAGAGAATGATATTGCCTTCTTATGGTCTTCATGAGTAATCAAACTTTCTTTCAGCGCAGAGCTAACGAAAGCATTTTCCAAATGCTGTCTTTGATCTTCAGGATGTTCTCTTGATGCTGACGGTGTAGATAAATATTCAGGACATCCTGGCAATAGTGCTGGTATTGCACCTATAACAAAATATTAATTCTCAGCACCTTACCATATAAACCAAAAGCGTAAGAGATTCATCCAATAATTATATAACCTAACCCGAAGTCCGTAAACAACCAACTTACCTTTCCTTAGACGTGGACAGTCAAGAGATGCTATAATTAATCTTCCAGTCTTAGCATCATATGCTGATGTAGTTCTTTCTATATCGTGTGCATGGAAATGCATGTCACAAACCTATTAAAAATAATGGATTACATTACGTTAGTATGAGAAAAGTTTGGCCTATGTATACAGGTTATGTTTATAAATTACAATTAACACTCAGACTAAACAGAACCATTTCATAGGTTTATTTACTAAAGCTGCTACTTACCACAGAGTGATCTGAAGGGGTAAAATTATCATGGTGAACTGCTCTTATCCATTCTCTCCTCGCATCTTCATCATGAGGGAATTGGAATGTACTGACTCTTTCCTGAGCAGTATAATTGCCTCTACAAGCACGCATACAGCATCTACGTGGCATATTTATATGTTGAAGTAGTATGAACACTATTACACTAACATTTCAATTCACAATCATATAACAGCCACACAGGCAAAACAACCAAGACAGCAAGTGTAGCTTTGTGTTTGTTATGACCCGTAGTGCTTACGTCACGAGCAACTCCAAAGACAGTGTAGCGGCCTTGTTCCTAGGTGGCACTGCTTCAGCTCCGTATTTTCGGACTTCAGGCTGTCGATTTCTACTCTTAGACTGCTGATTACACATTGTAAACTAGCAATACGTTCACTATACTTTAAGAATTCACTTTTGCACTTTACACACGACTTTTTAATGGATTCGCTGAAACTTATTTTTGGAGTAAAATCGCGGATATCTACACACGCCACCAACTTTGTGGCTGTTTTGATAAGTAGTCACATTTACATCAGATTTTGTTACATTTATTAGAAACTTATTAAAATATAATAGTATTCTTGTTTTGTTTGATTTTTGAAATTTCCTGGTGGTTAACTGTTGTACCTAATTGTTGTTTAATAATAGAACATACTGCTTTAGACTTATTCTTATGTCCTAAAATTAACTTATCATTTGAAATTCTTTAAAACCACTTTTAAGTACAACTTTATAACTTCTCACATAGTTAACAAATTCAGGATTTTATTGTGTTTCATTTCTGTATGTAGCTCTCATTTTCAAGCACTAGATACTTTTAAGCTTGGAATAATCCAATTTAGTTTACTTTTAACTTTTTTGTGGCAGATCCTAGGTGGGAATGATTCATTGAACACCTCTAGAAAACTTCTTCCAAATTATCAAAGTTCTCAGTACCTGACACACTATTATTTACAGGCCATTTCACTGCATCTATCTTGTCACGGAAAAGGTTAGTTATTTTTACTAAAGTCTCTTTTCATAAAACCTTTCTTAACATTTGGTGTATTTTTTTCTGGCAGATGAATAAATAATGGTCTTAAATTCCTAAGTCTAAACAGGACTTGTTTCCACTGTCGAACACACAATTTGTTAAGATGTTGTCTACACAAGTAGCAGAATTGGCATTTTTTTCTACTAATACCGTCTAGATTGCTGCAAAGGCTTTGCATCAATTTTTTAAGCATTTTAGAATATTGTAACACATTTGCACATCAGACTGTAGAGAAGTCAATACACTTTCCATTTGTCCACTGGCAAACATTTCAGTTGTGGACTGATGACCATTACACATAAACATGCCACACTCACAATAGAAGTAAATTAAGTTAATATCACCACAATACACTGTATGGTACCATTTTTTTTAAAATGTGGAACAAATTTGGATTCCTTTATAAACAATTTTATGGCATAATATACACTTTACCGACACCAAGAAATTTGTTTTCACTGAATGATTTACACACACTTTAATAGTGGACACCATTTTAAACAAAACATCTTATCACATGTTCATATTATTTCCTTTTATTCTGGCACGATATTTTTATTCCTGCTGTGATAAGTTTATTTGGATAGTGCAGAAAATTTATTACTGATGCTTGTTTATGAAAAGCTGTTTCAAAACAATGTTGGTATTTGCATATGTGTTGTTTGAGCTCTAAACATCATTCCAGTTTGCTCTTATCAAGAGAGACATCAAAAGTAATCTGCATTTTCATCATTGAACTTCCTGATATTAACTCTATTTTCTTGGAGTTTTATGTCTTCTGCAATAGCTATTGTTAGTATTTGGGCACAGTGATCACTAAAACCAGTGTTTACAATTGGTGTGTTGCAGGTATATTTATCCGTATTTACAAAAACTGGTTCAATGGTTGTTGCAGAAGTTTTCATTATACAAGTTGGGTTAGTTACAATTGGTTTTAAGGTAAAGGTCTTCAGTAGATCTTTAATTTCATCTTTAAATTTATTGGGTTTGGATAAATCAACATTGAAGCCTCCACATATGAAAATATTTTTTTTGAGAGTGTTGAAAGTCTCTAACAGCTCTTCCATATTATTATAAAAAAAACTTTTTTATCACCATCTGATAACCTATATACACAGATGATGATAACTGAATTTGGATTTGTCAGTTTTACATCTCTTTCTATTGATAAGCTATCAAATTTGGTTATATTAGTGAACCATATATTTTCTCAGACATATATGCAGCCACCACCATGCCTGAGTATTTTTCTACAAAATGTGCCTGCTAATTTGTACTGAGATAGGTGTGTGTGATTGATCTAACATGACTCTGTTCAAGCAGTGCTCAGTGAAACATAAAACAGAAATATCACTCAGATTGTTTAACAAGATATCTATTTCATTCACCTTGCTGGAAAGAGACTGAACATTCTGGTGGAACAATTTAAAGTTTGAACTAGGGATTTTTTTGTGTCTTGTCTGGCCACTTACCTCTTTGTTTTGATCTAGTGTCATTAACTGTAATAAATCGTCCTCTTTTTGAGAGGTAGGTGATGTCTTGGTTCCCTGGTATCTAGGTCTTGCTTGTCTTGTGTTTTTGTGCTTCTAATTATAATCCACGTGTCGAGAAGCATTTTTTCATTTTTGGCACTTGTATCTCACTGGCTTCTAAACTGTACTTATTTTATTGAAACACTGAAGTCTTCACGCAGACTTGTCGCTTCAAAGATGAATGCACCTGTTTTACACAACTGATAATTTTAATTAATGAAGAAAGCCCATTGCGTACTTGCCCCTTCCCCTGTCTGTCCAAGTGAAAACTGTGACGTGGTTTTATCACATAACATTACGATTTATTACCATGTCTTCATCGTTCACCAGCCATGGCTGGACAGACTGCGTCAAAGTTACAATCAAGTGATTTACAATATAATGAATTACAGAATAACATCCAAACTTTATACAGGTAATGTATATAGACTATGTCATGTTCACTGTGTCCATTCGCTTTCTTCACAGTCAAAGAATTCTTGGACCGAGTATAGTGGGCATTGTTTCAGGCCTTCAGCAATTTTTTTCTTGAAGTTGTCCAGCGGCAGTGTCTGCAATTTAACAGGTAGTTTGTTGAACATCCTCACAACGATCTCTTGTTTTGGACAGTTGGCAGGTGGGTAGATTTATGTCTTCTTTGCTGTGGGTATTATGTTTATGGATGTTCACAATATCCACAGATGTACTGCCGGTCTACAGTGTCCAATGGGCACAATATTTTGGGGATCATACATGTCGCCATCATCAGGTGAACTGACGGACTGAGCTCCTGTGAACGTGCCGGCACGGAGATCCGTACGCTATGGCTGCTCAGGGGGAACTGGGTTCCGTCATGGCGGCGACTGATTTAAATACCCTCCACACGTGGCGCGCTCCCTCCGCCGTCCGCGTCCCGTGCCACGGTCGCACAGTGGAACAGATTGCGACGGTGTCTGAGATGACATCGGTGTGATGGCTCTGTCCGCCGTGGTCATCACAACTATAAGTTTGCTCGATTTACTCTTGATTAACCCAATCGCTGGTTCCCAAGCCTCGCTAAGATTATAGCCACAGTCATGGTTTATGAGGTCGTCATTGGTGCGAATTTCGATGACCTCTCTAACAACGCTCTCCGAGTATCTCGACGTCTGTACCAGAATCCTTGTGCGTTCGTACTCCATAGCGTGATTTTCCGACAAACAATGTTCAGCGACCGCTGACTTGCTCGGATACATCAGTCGAGTGTGCCTCTGGTGTTCACGGCATCGATCCTCGACGGTACGCATTGTCTGACCAATATACGACTTGCCACATTGACACGGAATCTGGTACACGCTGGCCTTCCTCAAACCGAGGTCATCTTTGGCGCTCCCCACCAGTATTATTCGGAGGACAAAACACAGTTCCGACCCGGTGTTTCTTCAAAATGCGGGCGATTCTCCCCCGAGAGTGCGCCTGTATATGGAATAAACGCAGTGCCAACTTCCTCCCTCGTGATTTCATCCATCTCCACAGGTTGTGCTGTAGTGGTTGGGTGGAGAGCACATTGAATCTGCCACTCTGAGTACCCATTTTTTCGAAATACAGTTCTCAGATGTTCCAATTCCTGGGGTAGGCACTCTGCGTCAGAGATAGTGCGCGCCCTATGTACTAGAGTTTTAAGCCTAGGGTGCCGTCAGCCCTTCTCTTCACCAAGACGTCAAGGAAAGGTAATTTACCCTCCGTTTCAGTATCCATAGTGAGTTTGATGTTGGGGTGTATGGAGTTTAGATGTGTAAGGAAGTCAAGGAGTTTATCCATACCGATGACGAACGTGTCGTCCACGTAACAGAAAAAGCAAGTAGGTTTCCATTTGGATGACGACAGGGCTTCCCCCTCGGAAGTTCTCCATGTACAGATTCGCTACCACCGGTGAGAGTGGGCTACCCATGGCGACTCCCTCCGTTTGTTTGTAGTATTCTCCATTAAAAAGAAAATACGTGGAAGTCAAGACATGCCTAAAAAGTTCAGTGGTCTTCTCGTCAAACTTTCGACTAATTAATTCTAGTGACTCTCGCAGGGGTACCGTCGTAAACAAGGAAACGACGTCAAAACTCACCATGAAATCTGCCTCATCCAACCTGAAGCTATCAAGGCGTTTAACAAAATCCACGGAATTACGGATCTGATGAGGGCATTTACCCACATAAGAACTTAATATTCCCGTCAGGTATTTGGCCAACAAATATGTAGGTGCCCTGATGTTGCTGACGATGGGGTGTAATGGTACCCCCTCTTCGTGAACCTTCGGGAGTCCATATAGCCTAGGCGGTACCGGACCTTGGGGTAACAATTTCTTAGCGTCAGCCTCCGGTAAATCTGCGTCCTTGAGAAGCAACCTCGTCTTGTTCTCCACCTTCTTTGTAGGGTAAATGCTGATCTTCCGGTAGGAATCGTCATTTAGCAGGCTCTGCATCTTATCAGTGTAGTCCTTATGGAAGACAACAACTGTAGCATTGCCTTTGTCAGCCGGTAAGACAACAATTTCAGAGCACTCCCTCAGATCATGTATGGCCGCCCTCTCGTTACTGGTGATATTTGACTTCATCGGCTTGGATTTCATCAACGCACGACAAGTTTCACGACATATTTCCTCAGCTGATTCAGGCGGAAGTCGAGCTGCAACCTGTTCAACAGGACTAACAATTTCTGCGACCGGAGTGAACTTGGGGGTGGGAGCAAAGTTGAGACCTTTCTGCAAAACCGAGACCGCATCATCACTCAACACCATGCCACTCAGATTGATGACAGTCTTGCACAGAACCTGAAGAGAGGGTTTGTATTTGTATTTATTTATTTATCCTGTGGATCACATATTGTACAAAGTACACTTGATATAGGACAAGTCATTTTTCTTAACAAATATGTAGTTTGGAGAAAAAAATAGGCAATGGACTGCCATTTAAAAAAATGTACACGAAATTGTTCATTGATGAATGTAGTAACTTCACATACAGAGAATACAAACAATTTACATGGGGAACTAAGAAACATGTAGGCAATGTAGTGCTATTTTAAATTTACACAAATAATCACTGAGATTACAGAATAGTGAAAGTGTCAACTGGAAACACAACAGAAGGACAATGTCATTTAAAAACTACATTAAACATGAAATTAACATTGAGATTTCACAGACAATTAAGTTTTAATACTAATAGAATGTGTACTTGTACATTCAAAAGGCGAGGTAAAAAATTTTGGGAAGTGAAACTGAAACATAGTTGTGTATAGTAGAAATTAGGTTATTATTTTGCCTACAGAATGTTTTACTCTAATCACAGTATTTTACAAAGGAACTTTATAATTTTTCATTTCCAGGAATTCTTGTACTGAATAGAAACAGTGCTTTGTCAGAAATGCCTTTAGTTTATTTTTAAATATTGGATCTGGAGCAGTTTTTATTTGTTCTGGAATTTTATTGTGTAATACGACACCCAGATGAGTTACATATTTTTGGTATGATGATGGCCTTGAAAAAATTTGATGGATATTAGATTGCCCTCTGGTATAATGAGCGTGTATATCATTGTTTTGGATTAATTTGCCTGTTCTTGAGAGGTATTCCCTGGTGAATAGGATTGTTTCTTGAATGAATAGGGATGGGATGCTTAGAACATTAAGTTTTATAAATTGACATTTACAGGATTCCAGCTTCTTGAGGCTACAGATTATCCTCAGTGCTCTTTTTTGTAGTTTAAATATATTTGTACTGGTAGTTGAATTTCTCCAAAAGATGATTCCATAGCAGAGCAATGATTGGAACTGCGCATGGTATGCTTGCATTAGTTTGAATTTACTTGTAGCAGATTTTAGTATTCTTAGTCCATAGCACAATGATGAGAGTTTCTTTGATAAGTTGTTTATATATGTGTCCCATTTTAAATTTTGTTGGACCCATAGACCCAAAAATTTTGTTGCATTTACATTTTCAATTTTATCATTATTTAACTTTACTTGGATAGTTTTTTGATTGGATGTGGGAATTGGATGGAAGTTGATACATACAGTTTTCCCACTATTAACAATTAGGCCATTTTTGTTAAACCACTCAGAAAGTTTTTTCATAGAGTTATCAGATATTGTCTGAAGGGATTCAGGGCTAGATCCAGTCAACACTATGCTTGTATCTTCAGCAAACATGATAGTTTTTTGTGGGCTCATACATTCAACAAGATCATCTATGTAAATGAGGAAAAGTAATGGCCCTAGAACAGAACCCTGGGGAACACCATATCTTATTGTTCTTTCCTCCGAGAGGAAAATTGTGTTATTTATTTTATTCTGTACATTAATATCGTATTGAAGTGATACCTTCTGTCTGCGGTTTTGTAGGTAAGAACATAGCCAGTTGTGAGCCACACCTCTTATTCCTCTTCTTTCCAATTTACCAAGCAGTATTTTATGATCTAGTACGTCAAAGGCTTTAGAGAGATCTAAGAAGATACCTGCAGCTATATTATGTTGGTCAATTGATTTCAGTATGTGGTCCAACAGTTCAAAAATTGCTGTCTGGGTGGATAAAGATTTACTAAAACCATGTTGTTGAATGCTGATTGGTGCGTGGTTTTTTATGAAATTAATAAGCCTGTCATAAAAAAGTTTTTCCAGGATTTTTGAAAAGATGCTTAATATGGATAATGGTCTATAATTGGATACTAAATCAGGGGAACCTTTCTTTAGTAATGGTGAGACTTTAGCTATTTTGAGAGCATCTGGAAAAATGCCAGTTTTTAATGATTGGTTGTAGATGGTTGATAATGGCTTTACTATATGGGGAGCACACACCTTTAATATGAGGTCAGGTACTTCATCATAGCCACTAGAGATTTTATTGGGTAACAATTTTATTATGTTCCTAATTTCATCAGGGTTTGTTTCATAAACAAACATTGTAGCATTAGTGCTGTTTGACGTATTGGTGGAATTGAAGAACGATACCT
Organism: Schistocerca serialis cubense; assembly: GCF_023864345.2. Classification (NCBI taxonomy): domain Eukaryota; kingdom Metazoa; phylum Arthropoda; class Insecta; order Orthoptera; family Acrididae; genus Schistocerca; species Schistocerca serialis. The sequence goes on from NC_064638.1 coordinate 1,170,467,553, forward strand.
TGCAGTTTGCCTGAATGAGATCTTCTGCTAGTGAGGTGAAATATTCATTGAACTTGTTTACAACTGTGTATGGATCTGTGACCTTAGAGTCATTAAGTGTTAGAGAAATGTTTTCCTTTTTAGGTGTTGAACTACAAGTTTCTTTTTTAATAACTTTCCACATACCTTTCATTTTGTTTGAAGAGTTTCTTACGAAATTGTCATTCCATAAAAGTTTTGCCTGTCTAATCACTCTAAGATAAGTTTTTTTGTAGGCTTTACAATAGTCAGAAAATTCTTCAGTGACTATGTATTTTTTGGAGCAATATTGGAGAAATCTGTTTCTCTCACTAGAAATTTTGATTCCTTTTGTTACCCACGACTTTCTATTTTGATAGCTTGAAGTTTTTGTTTCAAAAGGAAATGCTGTATTAAAGTAATAAAGGAAGGTGTTATGGAAGCTTAAGAACATATTATCAACAGTTGTTTGCATGTAAACACTGTCCCAATTTTCCTTAGCTAATAGGAAGTTAAAAATCCTAATATTGCCGTCTGAAAAGTTTCTTCTTTGAAATACTTTTTTGGGGCTGATTTTACTATTTTCCATGTCAATGCTCAGTAGCTGAGCATCATGGTCATTGTATCCCATGCTCAGTACTTCGCCAGTGAATTTGTAACCAGTATCAGTTATGAAGATTTGATCAATTATTGAATCAGTATGCTCTGTTGATCTTGTTGGAGAGTGTATTGTGGGGATCATATTAAAGGAATTGGTCATGTTTAACAAATCAAGTTTAGCATTACTGTTTTTTGATAAATCAATGTTAAAATCGCCACAAAGTATTATTCTCATATTTAATGAGCTGACACTATTCAGCAGAACTAATTTGGTCATAAAATTTGGAATATTACTACTTGGTGCTCTGTATACATTTATAATTATATAGTTTAGTTCAGGCAGCTTAACCATAGAAAGCTCAAATTCCTTATCTTCAGATAATGCAATCTGTTCATTTAGGCCTACCTCACTGAATTTTATCTGGTCCTTTACAAATATAGCAGTACTGCCATGTGTGGAGAAATTCCTATCATAAAAGCTTGTTAATGAGTACCTTGGAATAGAGGTTGACTGAATTTCTTCTTTAGACAGCCAGTGTTCGGTAATATGTATTACATCTGGATTTATTTGAGACAGAAGTAACACTTCCAGCATTTGAATCTTATTTCTGAATGACTGGACATTATGGTGTAATACAAGAAATGATGGACTTGTGACTTTTCAGTTAAGGGTTTAATTAATTTCTTTTCTAAAGGTATTTCTGACACAGCACTTACCCTAAAAAATTGGCCGAGATTTTATTTTTGTGTGTGGCTTCTTGCACGCAATTTTCAGTAGCAGAGATGGTTTTGAGCGGTTGACACAGTTCTGCTTCCATCAAAGCTTCTGTTTTTGGCCTAAACCATTTTGTAATTTGTGGTTGTTTGGTGATCTTGATACTTGGGGCTGATTTCTTCAGGATATGATTTCAGAGTTTTTCTACTATTTGGTCTTTTCCTAACATATTTAAATGCAGTCCATGAGCTGTATGAAATCTTCTTCCTAAATTGTATGTATCAATTATCTCTACGTTATGAAATGTAGAACATATTTCTGATATCAGTTTGTTTGCAATGTAAATTTCTTGGTTGACACAGGACCAGGAGGCAAATCATAACGATGAGGAATGTTAACAACGAGTACATTTGTATGTAATAGGTTGTTTAAGCATTCCTTCATTTCTTTTGCAAACCCTTTTGTTTCATTCCTATATATATCGTTTGAACCACCTAGAAGCACGACAAAATCACAATTACTTAAGTGAGATACATCAGTAGAGTCTGTTAGTTTATTTACCTCACAAAACTGGGCTCCTGGCTTCACAAAACCTGTTACCATTAAATTACATTTATCTTTCAATAGTGCTGAAATTCCACGTCCATGACTGTCACCAAGCACACAAATTTTTTTGTTTATCACAGTTTTGGGGCTAGAAGGTTTTGGAACGTGTTTTTGCTGTGTAGATATATTCTGTTTTTGCACATTCGGTAACCTTTTTTGATAACTATTAACCTGTGTTAACTTTGCGGTCTTGGGAGCAAATTTATTTTATGCAGCAGAAGTTTGTTTTTCACAATGACCATCGTTTTGTAGTAGGATATCGAATTTGTTTTTTTGAGCTATTACTGAAGAAGAAACACTATTTACGATATCTGCACACTTTATTTTACACGTACTCTATTGTGTAGGTTCCACATTTTGCTTAATAACAGGCTTTTCTTTCAGATGGTGCACGATTTGATCTTTTGTAGATAGGCCTACCGTTTTTTGGAGCACGGCAGGAGAATTTATTACTAAAGACGACGAAATGATTGCGCTATGGTTTGCGTTACCGGTACACCCAGAATGTGTTGGAAAACTTGAAATGGCGACGGAATCATCGGTTACTGTGTACACTTTATTTCTGTCGAATTCACTTACGCCCTGCTCGGCAGTTTTTAGTTTTCCATGATCATTTTCAAGACATTTGAGTCTATCAGCTAACACTCTGTTTTCTGCCAAGGATCTGCGCACAATTTCTTGCAACGAATTAATAGTTTCAACTAGTTTTGCTTTGTCAGGATGGACTTCACATGTTACACACTTACATTTTGATTTGGATGATTTTTCACTGCAGGTTTTTTGCGTGGCACTAGACTTGAAACTTTGCGAAGCACTTTTGTTGATCATCATCTTGTTATTGATGCCGGATAACATTTAAAAATTCGAAATAACTGTAGGCACAAATTCACTAAACTTCTCAATCGCCGCCATCTTGCTTATTTTGTCGAGGAGACTTGAGAACTTAAGGATGTTGCTATGCCTCTTGCTGTATGTGTCTAGGTTTTCCCTTATGTGGATGAGGCAAAGCAATAGTGGCTATAAACAGTCGTTATTCCCAATGTTCTGAATAATGGTCTGCCATGTTCCTGGCTGCTGCTCGATGTAATAATTCTTATTGTCCCCCCCCCCTCCCCCCCCCCTCCCGCCTTTTTTTTTCTTGCAGTAGCAGCACATCCTTGCAGCCTGTAGAAAGACCCTATAGCTGTAATCCATACAAAATGTGGCTATGGAACAAAGCATAGTGGACAGTTTTCAGAAACTGGTCTGTAATCACTTTTTTAAATCTTCTTAGGAGGTATATTACGCACGAGTGTTCCTTGCATACATGCACAGTGTGTCCATTCCATCAGAGTTTGTGGTCTATTGTGAAGCCTAACAGTTTCACAGATTCTAGATGCTCAGAGTATGCGTTTTTTTTCTAGGGCTGCATACCATAATCTGGATTTTTTCCTTCGTTTGCTTTCATCTTGTTGGCGATGAACCATTTTTAGCATTTTTGAACTGTACATCAGACTTCATGACTGCTTGGGCATAATTTTCCCCTTTGGCAATAAGAGTGGTGCCGCCGCAAATTGTAGTGTCTCACCAAATTCACTTCTTCATTTACAAAAATGAGGAAGAGGTGTGGGGCTATGACCAAACCTTGTGGCACGCTGTGTTCTACCTTCTGTTCCTGGGATGTTGCTCCTTGGATTGAAACAATTTGCCTTCTGTTTTCCAAGTGAGACTGAAGTGTAGCTAGGGCTGTACCTCCCACACCATAGCATTTTAGTTTTTTGAGCTAGATCTTGTGGGGGATGCAGTCGAAAGCTTTGCTCAGATCGCAGAGTGTGAGTGCCACAAACTCTCTCTCCTCGAATGCCTGCATTACTTTTCTTAATAAGTCTAATGCTGCAGTGGTATAGCACTTTCCCTTCTGAAACCCGTGTTGTGCATCTTTGAAGAGATTGTTTTCTTCAAAATGAGTTACAATCTGATCTTTCATGATGGATTCAATCACTTTTGCTAGTATAGGAGTGATTGATATTGGCCTAAAACTTGACACATTATCTGGGTTTCCTTTTTTGTAAACTGGTACTGTTCTTGCATGTTTAAAGAAATCTGGGAAAACTCCTGTAGATAGGCAGTTGTTTATAGCTGTTGCTAATGGTTGTGCTATATCTCCAATAATTTTCTTTAGGACACTACAGGACATCCCGTAGATATCTTGACTCACTGAAGGTTTGTAAGGTTTTACTATTTTCACTATGTCATTTGCATGTACTTTTTTCCATGTTTCAAGTTTACTGTGAGTTTTATTTGGTAAGTAAACAGCAGTATCTATAACAGAGTCTTGGATTTCAGCAACGGTGTTTTCTATAACCTTGATAAAGTAGTCAGTGAAGTCGTCAGGACAGCAGGCATTAGAAGAGGAAGTAAGCTTCTTCCTATGTTCATTTATTACAGTCCAGGCTGCGTTGCACAGATTATAGGCTTCTCTTGTGAATCTATCATTCCCCCCCCCCCCCCCCCCCCTTTAGCTTCTTCTACTTTTTTTCTGTAAAATCTTTTGGCCTGTAAGTAATTGCTGTGTAAGAATTGTTTACTATTTGAATCTGTGGCTGCTTTGGCACAGTCATTCCACATTAGGACAATTTTTTCAGATTGGCTAGCTCAGGTGTGTACCATGTTTTTGCATTTACGATTTTCTGTTTTCCTTATGCTTTACCTGTGTGGCTTTTCTTTAGTATCAGTGGGAACATCTCATCAAATTTGGTTTCTGGTGTCTGGAAAAGAACATTTAAGGCATCATTGGATTTTGCTTCTGTAATTAATTGGTGCCAGTGTGTACTGGACAGTGAGGTATTGAAAGTGTCTTAGTTTTTCTTTTGGCACTTCTCTTCTGTGAAACACATAATTTGATTGCCGTGTATTTGTCTGTTGGTTACCCAGAGTCTTCGTTTGTAGTTTCATGACTAATGCATTGTGGTCTGTTATCATAGCATCAACTACATTTATTTTGTAACTCAAGGTGTCTAAATTTGTAATAATGGTGTCTAGGCAGGCCTCACCTCTAGTTGAAAGTCTGTTTGCTCTAAAGAGACCACAACTATTTACTAAATTCAAGAATGCTCTCTCTTTTGTACTATTTTCACCTATGTGTACATTAAGATTGCCACACAGTCTTTCCATCTCAGTGTTTATGGATATTCTGCTTTTGTTGCACGGCTTTGAAAAGTTCACTGTTTGCACTAACTAATGATTAACCATACTGATTTTCTTGTTTATATATTTTTTGTTGAATTTTTTGGGAATTGGCTGTAAAATAACATTGGCCTTATTACTGATTTGGAGAACATTTGGTAAGAGGTTACCAGTGTTTTCAAGAATGTTATCATATGAGTCTTCAGTCTCGTTTGACCCTGCCATTAATACAACAGTATCACTCGCAGTGGAGTCTTCTGCTGATATATCAGTTTGACTAAAAAGCTTACAGAGTGTGGCATTTGGCTTAAGAAAGCTTTGAATGTCATACTTTGATTAGAGTTTTCTTTTTTTTTTTTCCCCAGAACGTTTCTACAGTACCTGCCTTGCCTGTCACTCACTATTAAAACTTTCGGCTTCTGCACTGTATTCCTTGACACACATTTTTGTTTTGTATGTCTTAGTGCTCTATCTACCAAAATACTACTGGTGTTGTCAACCAAAGTTTCATGGTTACTGATTGGCATGTAAACGCTGTCTTTAGTTACACTTGCATGTAGCATTTGTGATTTTAAATTACCTGTGTTCAGTGCACTTTTTACTGAACAGCACATCCCCAGGGGTCTTGCCACTCTATTCTTTTTCGCCTCCCTTGGGGCACATGTCTGGGATGTTTTTGGGAATGTTTTGCATTCTGTCGCTAATGTCAGAACAGTCTTACCTTTGTTTTTCACTCCCTTTTCCTTTCTTTGATTCCCTTCTCCTCTCATTCCTCCGCTTCGGCGTTTGCGGTTCCTCTTTTCCTTCATCCTCCCTATGTGCCCCTGAAGGCTGGCCTGTGCACCTGACATGTAGCAGGTGACTGGGTAACATGTAATTCCCAGCTCTGGGTTGACAGGTAGGGCTCGCATGTACCCCGAGGTACAGGCCAGGCCCAGCAGGGAGGGGTGATTGCCTGAGCTGCAACATTCCCAAATTGTCGATTGGTCCCTCTGTCAGGTATTCAGGAGGTGTGAACAATCACCTAAAGTGGGTGCCCCGCTGAACAATCACCTAAAGTGGGTGCGCCCCCCTTGTGAAAGGAGCCCCCAGTTGGAAGGAGCATGCCATTGGAGACACTGGCAATCATGGGAGATTTTCTTGCAATGAGTCAACCATCTTCCCTATCAACGTCTATGCAACATTAATGTAATGAGGCTAATGACTGAAAGACCCTTCCCGCTGCACCATGGTTCGTCATGGTCTCATGTACTGAAGACGTTAGTCCTTCGCCACAGTAAATCAGTTTATTATTCAGAAAGGAGTTGAAGCAATTGCTCTCAATTACTGAAGAATAATTGCCAGGAATAATTTGAGTTTCATTTTAAAGATATTTACATCATAGCACATAAGTCTTTTGGCATTTTGCTAAACCAAATTTAACCACTTATGTACGGGCTGTGATCTGTTATTTTTAACTTTGTTCTTTGCCTAAAGTAACTATTTTTATTTCTAGTGTTGTGGTCATGTATGTCATTGCATCTTCTCGAATTGTTTTCATGATTTACAAAAAATAAAATTACCTTATATAAATACAGGGAATACACTGTAAGGTACTTACGTTGCACAAAAATCTCTCTAACAGAATGATTGTGACCCAGATCATGCATTATTCTAATTGCCTTCTTCAGCAATGACATTAATCTATTGAAGTGTGTATCAGCAGCACAGCCCCAAAGTTCAACACCATAATTTAGTAAAGGATATGTTGTTCCATAGTAAACAGTTTGAATAGGAGGGTTTGTAACTATTTTTGCAAGATGACTGAGTAGATATAATCCACTACTAATCTTTCCGCACACAAAGTTAATATGCTTTGACCACCACAAGTTTTTGCCTAAGTATAGGCCCAAGAATTTGCAGCTATTAGTGTCTGCTGCCTCAATTCCATATATATTATTTGTAGAGGTATGATGAGATTTAACAGCCTTGAATGATAATAATTGTGATTTATTAACATTGACCTTTAGCTCTTGTTCTTGAAAATACTTAAATATAGTTATTACTCCATCTGTTGCAGAAGATATAAGTTCACAGGTATTTTTGCCTAAAAACAACAGATGTGTCATCTGTGTAGCTCACTGTTATGAAGTTTCGTGGCTGGGTGACATCATTCATGTAGACTAAAAAGAGAAAGGCACCAAGAATAGATCCCTAGGAGACTCCTTGTTTGACAATTTCATTAGAAGAGATGGCGATTGCAACTCAGTCATTAATTTGGTATGTTAGCTTTGTGCACTGCTTCCAGTTTGTCAAGTAGTTGGTTAGCAGTAGTATTGCTGAATCTTTTAAGCCATATGCCTGAAATTTCTTTATTAATAGGTCATATTTAACTAAATCAAATCAAGAATTTTATTCACCGTAGATCATTTTACAATTACATTGGCTTCGTCATACAAGATGTACTAGTACATACAGAATAATAAAATAAACTTCTGTCAATACATTTGAAGCATGGCAGTGTACCAAATTACAAAGGATAGCTTTTAAAAGTTAACGCAACAAGCTATCTTATAATCTACTTTAATATGGTATTTTATTGTTTATAGTATAAACTTTGTAATTACACACGATTAACCACAGCACAAAATAATATGTTTAACTACAGACAACTTTTAAACGCTTATATTCTCCTCAGGCATCTCAAATAATTCTTTAATGTCATAGAATGGATGATCTGACAGCCAGCTGTACCACTTAATTTTAAAAGCATTTGTATCCAGAGACTGAACATGAACTGGCAGTTTATTGAACGTTTTGAGAGGGTTAACTTTGTGGGAATTTCCTGTTCTCGCTAATCTGTGGCGCGGTATGTCTAAATTACTGTTAGCCCTGGTGTTGTGTTCATGTATTTCCCTTCTGGCAATAAATTCTGAAATATTATTTTTAATATAGAGTACAGACACATAGATGTATAAATTTATAATTGTAAGTATTCTGAGTCTGGAAAAAAGAGGACGACAGTGCTCCCTATGACCTCTTTTACATATTATACGTATGACTTTTTTTTGTAATTTCAATACGTTTTGATGTGTGGGGAGTGCCACCATATGAAATATGTGACTGGAATAGCCCAAAGTATGTCACCCTGAGGTACTCCAAGCTCACTACCTCCCTTAGTTTCAAGAGAAGGTATGCCACCCGAGATATTTTTTCACATACATGATTGACGTGTTCCTCCCAATATAGTTTTGAGTCAATGTGAATACCTAAGAGTTTTACCGACTTATTGCCTGCTTCATTTGATGTTCCCATTAAAAGTTGTTGTGTTTTGTCAGGGTTGCATAGGAGCTTATTGGCTGCAAACCAGTCCAGGGCCTTATCTAGTGTTTCTTTTCTTAGGTTATTCAGATCTGAAATGTTCTGATGTGTGGTAAGAAGTGTTGTATCGTCAGCATAACACACAACAGGGTGAGCTATATTTTTAGGTAAATCATTAATAGCGACAATGAAGAAGAAGGGTCCAAGGATAGACCCTTGTGGTACACCTGTGCTCATTTCCATGATGGAAGAATTTAAATTTCTGACTCAGAGAATTGTTTTCGGTTACTTAAATAATAATTTATCACAGATAAATTGCTCCCTCTCACCCCATTAAACTCTAGTTTCCCCAGTAGTATGTCAACAGGAATGCAATCTAAAGTTTTGCTTAGGTCACATAATACCAGTGATACCATGTTGTTATTTTCAAAAGCTGTTAAGGGTTGGTCAAAGATTTCTGAGATGGCCCCTGTTGTGTTCTTCCCCTTTCGAAAGCCAAACTGATTGTTACATAGGATATTGTGTTTTTCAAAGAAGTTGCTTATTTGTGTGTGTATCAGCGCCTCAAATACCTTTGAGAATATTGGAACAATGGAGACTGGTCTGTAGCTTTGGGGGAGATGTTTGTCTCCTTTTTTAAAAACTGGGACAACTTTTGATACCTTGAGTGCATCCGGAAAAACTCCAAATTCTACACATTTATTAAAAATATAAGCTAATGGTTTGGCGACTGAGTGTATTGTCTTTTTAATTATGTTATTTGATAACCGATAACAGTCCATACTTTTAGAACCTGAAAATTTGGATACAGCTTTCATAACATCAGCAGGTGTGACAGCCCTCCATTGAAATGCCAGGTTCACAGGCAGTGGTGTTCCAACAAGGTTCATTGCAGATGAATTTGTTGCTTTGATACTATTACTTATTTCTTTAACTGAGTTTAAAAAGTACTCATTTAATTCTTCAGGATCAAGCAGAGCTGTTTCTGTGCGTTTCGGTGTATTCTCTTGTTTTATTATTTGCCAGGCTGCCTTGCATTTATTGGGAGCTCTTTCTATATAGTTCTCCACTGCTTGCTTTTTTTCCAGAAGAAGTTTAGCTTTATAGTATTTTTTGCATTTCAGATATGACCTATGAATGTTCACACTCTGTTCTGCCCCTTGGTCAGAGGCTTGTTTATGCATCTGGTACAGCATATGCAAGTTTCCTCTAATTTCTACTAGCTCTTGTGTGAACCAGTTCAGACTTTTCTTTTTAATTTCATTTGGATATCTATTTTTTTTACTGGTGAGCAAGAATACCATAAATCTGTGTACTTTTTAAAGAAGTTACCAAAGCTAATTTCAGCTTCCCTTTTTCCAGATTGACAATTATATATAAAGTCCCAATCTGCACTTCCTAATCTATCAACAAACATATTTATGTTCTCTTCCTTCTGTCTTCGTACCACTACTACTTTAGATTCTTCAATTTTAACTGGCTGCCTCTTACAGAGTGTAAGGAGTAGTGGCTCATGATCTGCAAGTCCATTTCCTGCAAGTCTAACTGTAAAATCCTCCCTATGGAAATTCACAATAATATTGTCTATACAGGCATTCTTACGTGTGGCACAATTATTTGTACAATAGAGGTCTAATGATCTTAGCATATTCAAAAATGTCCTAGTAACTGGTCTCTGTGTGTTTACCATTTCTATGTTGAAATCACCACATATAGCAATTCTCGTTTTACTCTTCAATATTTTTTTAATTATTAATTCACATTTTTCAATAAACAAATTTACATCACCATCTGGCGACCTACATAGACTAACTACCACTATATTTTCATTCATTAGTTTTACACAACTAAACTCCCCATCTAGTTCTGAGGAGTATGTAGATACATCAATTCTGGAAAACATTATTCCTTCTTTGACAAAAATTCCCGCCCCACCATTCTTTCTCTGTTTTCTACATGTCATGTTTTCCACAACATACCCTTGGGGAATGAACATGTTTACTTGTTCTTGTGTTAACCAGTGCTCAGATACACATATAACATCTACATGCTCAGTGTTACATAAATGTTCTAATTCTAAAATTTTATTTCTAATACAACGTATGTTAACTTGTAGAAAAGTAAGTAGTTTGTCTCTGTCTGTATTCCTCTTAGAGCAATTTGACTTTATATTTGAAGTTGTAGGTTCCGTTAATGTCTTTAATCTTGATGCACTGTGATCATATGTGTTATGATAGTCACGTACCTGTTCATCCACTTGATGACTCACTTTGTTAACTGCTTTCGTCTGTGAAACCACTGCTGATCCCACCAAAAAAATCCTGGTCCCTCGGTTGTGGTTTTGTTTTTTCGGGTTGACTGCTGTACTCCACGTGTTGGTATTCTCATCCCTTGAGCTTGATTTGCTGTTCTTCTTTTTGCAAGTAGGTCTCTCTTCTTATATGGTGCCTTCTTTCCTGCCACCTCATTTGCTGCTTCTTCAAACTTTTGCACTGTCCTCTTGGGTAAGTTTGTGGGTTTTTATGGCTATAGTGACGGTCCATGCACCAAAAATTCCAACTTATTACAATAAGGCACTTTTATTACGGTTCGTATATTTACAGAAACACAAGAAAAACAATGCACAATTTCACGACACGTGTATCACTAGTCAAGTCGCAGACGGGACTGCCAAAGAAGCTCCAGTCTCCAAAGACCTTTTACTCTGTTCTTTGCCGGTGAAGTTACTGGAGTCGACTGTCGCCACAGAGCCCCCCCCCCCCCCCCCCAGGAGTGCGGAGCACTGGGGGAAGGACGTGGGTGTCTTCCTGTGTAGTGGCGTTGTGCGATGCTCGCTGGTTGATAGCAGCGTGTGCTAAGTGTCCATACTGTATGTGCAGGGTGGACTAGCGCTCGTATAGTCCGCCATCCAGTGGGGGGGGGGGGGGGGGGGGGGCGGACTGGTCGACCTGCGCGCGTGAACTGGACGGGCACAGGAGATGTTGTTGCAGTACCGGCGGAGAGGGGGATGCGAATCTTGAGCATCCCGTCGGTGCTGAACGTTGCGGTTATGGCGGCCAATCCACCCATTTGGGATAGGGACTGTGCGCAGGATGGTGATGTGTGACGTGGGTGTGGACCCACTTGAAGTGTACCCTATGTGGAGGACGAAGATGGATCCCTTATGGAGCTGCAAGGAAAGCTCGTCGCGTTGGCACTCCGAGGCATTGATTGTGATGCAAATTTCGTCGACAGCGGATGTAGGGTGCACTAGGGGGGGGTGGGGGCGAACAGTAACGTAGTTCAGGAGAAACATTGTAACACTCTGTGGAGGTATTGGGTACCAACACTTGGGATGGTGTAATGTCACATGCAACATGAGGTTGAGCCTGAGGTTGTGGATTGTCACACGCAGTGCCTGTTTGGAACGACGATAGAATATCATCGTACACAACCGCTGAGTTGCCCACGGGTGTAGGCTCGGTGCACATACGATCATGGTGGGACGCAGGAGGGTGGGTGGTCTGTGTGGGATCGGGGTCGTCACCATCCGATGGAAGAACACTCGACTTGGGGGGGTGTGTTACAGATTCTTCGATCGTCCAGGCTGGTTTCACGCATTGGAGGGAAACTATCTGCCGGCGACCACTGACGAGAATGTCCATAGTATTGTCCCTGCGAGCCACTACTCAATGTGGGCCAGAGTAGGGTGGTTGTAATGCCGGTTTGACTGTGTCATCCCATAACATAATGAACTCACAAGAGTCCAGTGCCGCATGCCTGAACACACGAGGGCGGGTATGTGGCCATGGAGGAGGCGTGCGGATCGCGGCTATGTGTGTCCGGACCCGTTCAACTAGCATGGGGAGGTCGGACAAGTTGGCGATTGCTTCGTTGTTGACGAACTCTGCGGGGAGGACTAGGGTCTCGCCATACAGGAGCTCTGCGAGTGAAGCCTGGAGGTCTGTCTTGTAAGCCGTGCGTATTCCTAGCATAACCCAGGGAAGGGCGTTGCACCACTCACCACCGTGGCACATGAGTGCCGCTTTCAGCGTTCCGTGCCACCGCTCGACCAGTCCATTGCTCTGGGGGTGGTAAGCTGTAGTGCGGAATCCACCCACCCCACAGAGGACGCAGAGTTTGTTAAACAGCAGGGATTCAAACTGTCTTCCCTGGTCAGTGGTGATGGATGTAGGACAGCCAAATCGAGCTATCCAGGAGGATACAAATGCGCGTGCTACGGAATCTGCTGTGATGTCCTGCAGGGGGATTGCCTCCACCCAACGTGTAATGCGATCAATGCCGGACAGGATATACCTGAAACCACCCGACACGGGTAATGGTCCTACAAGATGCACATGTACATGACGGAAGCGGCCTTTCGGGATGTCGAATTTACCTAGACTGGGTTGTGTGTGCCTGCTGACTTTGCTGCGCTGGCACTGTAAACAAGCACGAGCCCAAGTACGACAATCCCTCTTCACACCTGGCCACCCCCCCTGTGGGTCCGGGGATTAGAATAGGCCCGCGGTATTCCTGCCTGTCGTAAGAGGCGACTAAAAGGAGTCCCTCCCCCACACGGGGGTAGTTAGCACCTGCGTCCGGAGACGGACGGTTCCACAACCTCTATTTGCGGTCATTTTGCTTTTTCACTTCTCGTTTCTTCCTACCTTTGGTTGGTTCCTTTCTTTGCTCTTCTCCACCTCTTTGTCTTCCTTACTCTTTCCCCTGCAAAATCTCCTTGCCTTCTTCTCCTTGCCTTCTCATTGCCTTCTTCTCCTTGCCTTCTCATTGCCTTCTTCTCCTTGCCTTCTCATTGCCTTCTTCTCCTTGCCTTCTCATTGCCTTCTTCTCCTTGCCTTCTCATTGCCTTCTTCTCCTTGCCTTCTCTGGTCTCCGCCTCGGCGTTTGAGACAGTCTGTCTCCTCTCTCTCTCTCTCTCTCTCTCTCTCTCTCTCTCTCTCTCTCTCTCTCTCTCTCTCTCTCTCTCTCTCTCCCTCCCTCTCTCCCTTTTCCTCTTCTTCCTTCCTCCCTGTGCATGCCTGAAGGCCGACCCACGCGTTCGCACGCGTAGCCGGTGACGGGGTAACGCGTAATTCCCCGCCCTGGGTAGACATGTAAGGCACGCGCGTACCCCCTGGTAAAGGCCAGGCCCGGGGAGCTGATACCTTCTGACCATGCCAATTGGTCCCTCCGTCTGTTTCTCGGGAGGTGTGACCTGAGGTGACCTAAGGCGGGAGTGCCCTCTGAGAGGGTCCCCACAAGGAAGGAGCGCGCCATCGGAGACGCTGGCAATCATGGGGGATTCCTCCGCAATGGATTTCACTCCATCTCTCTCGACTTCTGCCCAAAAACGGAAACATGACCAGCCACCAGTGACAAAAGTACTACCGCCTGCCCCACAGTTCCTTGTCGTATTTCGATCTGAGGACGGAAAGGATTTTTCCTCTGTCAACCCTTTCGTTATCCAGAAGGGCGTAGATGCCATAGCCGGATCTGTCAAATCTTGTACCAGGTTGCGTAACGGTACCTTATTACTAGAAACTGAGAGCGCCTTTCAGGCACAAAAACTGCTTCGGGCCACACTCCTGTACACGTTCCCTGTCCGGGTGGAGGCTCACCGAACTTTGAATTCGTCTTGTGGTGTAGTCTATACTAGCTCCCTTGACGGATTGACTGACGAGGAGATTCAATCTTTCCTCACTGAGCAGGGCGTGACGGCTGTCCATAGGGTCATGAAAAAGGTCAACAACGACCTTGTACCGACCCGGACACTTTTCTTGACCTTCGATAGTGTTAAGCTGTCATCGCACATCAAGGCGGGCTACGAGGTTATTTCTGTTCACCCCTATGTCCCGACACCTACGCGCTGCTACCAGTGTCAGCATTTCAATCACACTCGACAGTCTTGTTCCAATGCGGCTAAATGTGTCACTTGTGGCAGGGATGCCCATGAGGGTGACTGTCCACCTCCGTCTCTTCGTTGTGTGAACTGTCAGGGTGACCATGCCGCATCCTCCGTCGACTGTCCTGTCTATAAGGAAGAACGCTGTATGCAAGAAATTCGGGTCAAAGAGAAAGTGTCCACCTCGGCTGCTCACAAGCTATTGGCTAGTAGGAAGCCCACGCTGCTCCCAGCGGGGAAATACAGTACTGTCCTCACCTCTCCTCGGACTACCAGGGAGGTGGCAACCCAGACATGCGATCTGACCTTCAGCACCACGGTTGTCCGTTCGGCCAGTGCTAAGATCGCGCGGTCGACGTCTCCTCTTCCTCCCATCACCCCACAAACACCAGCCCCTTCATCAGCTTCTGCTAAGACGAAGACCCAGAAGTCAGATGCACGGGCCTTCAAGAAGGAACCGTCCCGTGCAGACTTCCTACGTACCTCGACCTCCCAGCCTTCGACCGGTACTTCCACCAAACGTCCTTCCAAGAAGGCTCATAGGAAGCACAGTTCTCCTTCTCCGCCATGGCGCACTTCTTCTCCTGCGCCACCCAGCGGTTGCCGCCCCAGGCCGTCATCCGTTTCGCCTGGCCGCGCCGCTGGTAGCCGAACATCTGGCCGTTCACCGGCGGAGGAAGCTCCCCCTCCTGGCCATCCTCCCAAGATGTCGATGAACCTATAGACCCAATGGACGATGACTGTCCGCCTACTGATAGCGGCGGCAGTGCTCGCTCGAAGCCAGGCCCTCAGCGGCCTTCGAGGTGACCCCGTCTTTCATCTTCCTTTTCTTCTTACAATGGCACTTATTCACTGGAATATTCGCAGCATTCGCTCCAACCGAGAGGACTTGAAGTTGCTGCTCCGCTTGCACCGCCCGCTCGTCGTAGCCCTCCAGGAAATGAAGCTACGCCCATGCGATCAAATTGCCTTGGCACACTACACCTCTGTGCGTTTTGACCTACCCCCTGTGGTAGGTATCCCAGCTCATGGAGGGCACGCCGGTTTGAGTGGTATGCACTTTCCGATACATATTCGAGCGACCACTTTCCGTGTGTTATCCATCTCCTGCAGCATACCCCCTCTCCGTGCTCCTCTAGTTGGACCGTCTCCAAGGCAGACTGGGGGCTCTTCTCTTCCAGGGCGACCTTTCTGGATCAAACCTTCACAAGCTGCGATCGTCAGGTCGCACACCTCACGGAAGTCATTCTCGCTGCTGCTGAATATTCCATCCCTCACCCTACTTCTTCTTCACGTCGCGTACCGGTCCCCTGGTGGACCGCAGCATGTAGAGACACTTTACGTGCTCGTCGACGTGCTTTACGCACCTTTAAACGCCACCCTATAGTGGCGAATTGTATCAATTATAAACGATTACGTGCTCAGTGTCGTCGTATTATTAAAGAAAGCAAGAAAGCCAGCTGGGCTGCTTTCACAAGCACCTTCAACAGTTTTACTCCTTCTTCTGTTGTCTGGGGTAGCCTGCGCCGGCTATCTGGCACTAAGGTCCACTCACCAGTTTCTGGCTTGACGGTTGCGAATGACGTCCTTGTGGCCCCTGAGGATGTCTGCAATGCCTTCGGCCGCTTTTTCGCCGAGGTTTCGAGCTCCGCTCATTACCACCCTGCCTTCCTCCCCCGCAAACAGGCAGAGGAGGCTAGGCCACCTAACTTCCGCTCCTCGAATCGTGAAAGTTATAATGCCCCATTCACCATGTGGGAACTCGAAAACGCACTTGGCCGATCACGGTCCTCCACTCCAGGGCCTGATTCTATTCATATTCAGATGCTGAAGAACCTTTCTCCTGTGGGTAAAGGTTTTCTTCTTCGTACTTACAATCGCATCTGGATTGAGGGACATGTTCCCGCATGCTGGCGCGAGTCTATTGTTGTCCCGATTCCTAAGCCGGGGAAGGACAAGCACTTGCCTTCCAGTTATCGACCTATCTCGCTTACCAGCTGTGTCTGTAAAGTGATGGAGCGAATGGTTAACTCTCGATTGGTTTCGCTGCTCGAGTCTCGACGCCTACTTACCAATGTACAATGTGGATTTCGTAGGCGCCGCTCTGCTGTTGACCATCTGGTTACCTTGTCGACCTTCATTATGAATAACTTCTTGCGGAAGCGCCCGACCGCGGCTGTGTTCTTTGATTTGGAGAAGGCTTACGACACCTGTTGGAGGGCGGGCATTCTCCGCACCATGCATACATGGGGCCTTCGCGGTCGCCTCCCTCTTTTTATTCGTTCCTTTTTAATGGATCGACAGTTCAGGGTACGTGTGGGTTCTGTCCTGTCAGACACCTTTCGCCAGGAGAATGGGGTGCCACAGGGCTCAGTATTGAGCGTCGCTCTCTTCGCCATCGCGATCAATCCAATAATGGATTGCCTCCCAGCTGATGTATCAGGCTCCCTTTTCGTGGACGATTTTACCATCTATTGCAGCGCGCATTATACACGTGTCCTGGAGCGCTGTCTTCAGCGTTCTCTTGACCGTCTTTACTCCTGGAGTGTCGCCAATGGCTTCCGTTTTTCTGCCGAGAAGACGGTCTGTATTAACTTCTGACGCTACAAAGAGTTTCTCCCACCGTCCTTACGACTCGGTCCCGTTGCTCTCCCAATCGTGGAGACAACCAAATTTTTAGGTCTTACATTTGACAGGAAACTTAGCTGGTCTCCACATGTGTCATATTTGGCTGCCCGTTGTACCCGTTCTTTAAATGTCCTCCGTGTTCTCAGTGGTATGTCGTGGGGAGCGGATCGAACCGTCCTGCTCCGTCTATATCGGTCGATCGTCCGCTCCAAGCTGGATTATGGGAGCTTCGTGTACTCCTCTGCACGGCCATCCATCTTACGCCGCCTCAATTCCATACAACATCGGGGTTTACGACTTGCGATCGGAGCGTTTTATACTAGTCCCGTAGAGAGTCTTCATGCTGACGCTGGCGAATTGCCACTCACCTACCGGCGCGATATACTGCTTTGTCGGTATGCCTGTCGGCTACTGTCAATGCCCGACTACCCGTCTTATCGTTCCTTTTTTGACGACTCTCTCGACCATCAATACGGGTTGTATGTCTCTGCCCTGCTACCCCCTGGAGTTCGCTTTCGTCGCCTCCTTCAACACCTTAATTTTTCACTCCCTGCAACCTTTCGAGTGGGCGAGAGCCACACGCCACCTTGGCTTCAGGCTCAGGTCCGCGTTCACCTTGACCTCAGCTCGCTCCCAAAAGAGGTTACCCCCAGTTCGGTCTACCACTCCCGTTTTGTGGAACTTCGTTCGAAGTTCATCAATATGACCTTCATTTATACCGATGGCTCTAAGACCAATGACGGGGTCGGGTGTTCTTTTATTGTCGGGACACAAAGTTTCAAATACCGGCTCCATGGCCATTGTTCGGTCTTCACAGCTGAGCTCTTTGCCCTCTACCAGGCTGTTCTTTACATCTGCCGCCACCGACATTCTGCTTATGTCATCTGCTCCGATTCCCTGAGCGCCATCCAGAGCCTCAGTGATCCGTATCCGGTTCACCCTTTCGTGCACCGGATCCAACGCTCTCTTCAGCAGCTGGTGGACATCGGTTCTCCGGTTAGCTTTATGTGGGTCCCTGGCCATGTCGGTATCCCTGGGAACGAAGCTGCAGATGCCGCGGCCAAGGCTGCGGTCCTCCAGCCTCGGACAGCTTCTTGTTGTGTCCCTTCACCAGATTGTAGCAGGGTTATTTGTCGGCGCATTTTCTCGCTGTGGCATGCCGATTGGGCTGCACTTACAGACAACAAGCTTCGGGCCTTGAAACCTCTTCCCGCGGCTTGGACGTCCTCCTCCCGCCCTTCTCGGCGGGAGGAGGTCGTTTTGGCCCGGTTACGCATTGGGCACTGCCGGTTCAGCCATCGCCATCTGCTGACGGCTGCGCCGGCGCCGTTCTGCCCATGTGGGCAATTGCTGACGGTCCGCCACATTTTAATGTCCTGTCCGGCTTTTAACACACTGCGTCTAGATCTTAACCTGCCATGTACTTTAGATGCCATTTTAGCGGATGACCCACGAGCAGCTGCTCATGTTCTTCGTTTTATCAATTTGACAAACTTCTCTAAGGACATTTGATGATGCTGTTTTTTAATCCTATGCCTGTCAGTCTGTCTTTTATCGTGTTTTCCTTTTTAGTTGTTGTTTTAAACTTGTGCCTCGCGGTGCATTCTTAACGTAGTCAGGGCGCTAATGACCATTGAAGTTGTGCGCACAAAAAAAAAAAAAAAAAAAAAAAAAAAAAAAAAAAAAAAAAAAAAAAAACACCTGGCCACACAAAGCGTTCTGTAACCAGGCGCGTAGTAGCCTTAGCACCAGGATGTGCCAGGTTATGTAAAGTATTGAACACTTGGCGACGCAGCGCAGGGGGAACAATAGGCCGAGCGGTGCCTGTGGATGTATCACACCACAGTGGCTTTGCCGAGCCTGGTAGGTTGCATGAAACGATCTGAAGGGAAGTATCTGGGTCCGGTCGGAGGTTGTGCAATTCGGTGTCACTGTCCTGTAAGCGGGCCAATTCATCGAAATTAATGGGGGATGAAATTGCAGTGATACGTGATAGGTAGTCAGCCACCACATTTTCTGACCCTCGAATGTAATGGATGTCTGTTGTGTATTGGCAAATTAAGTCCATTTCCCGGAACCTTCGTGGGGGAAGGTCAGTAGCGGGGTTACAGATAGCCTCCGCGAGGGGGCGGTGGTCCGTGAAGATTGTTATATTCCTTCCTTCAATGTCTGTGCAGAAATATTTTACAGCTT
Source organism: Schistocerca serialis cubense (assembly GCF_023864345.2). Classification (NCBI taxonomy): domain Eukaryota; kingdom Metazoa; phylum Arthropoda; class Insecta; order Orthoptera; family Acrididae; genus Schistocerca; species Schistocerca serialis. The sequence continues at coordinate 1,170,486,641 of NC_064638.1, forward strand.
CATAAACTGCAAGCAATTCTCTGTCGAATGCTGACCATTTACGTTGAGCTGTAGATAATTTTGTGGAAAAAAACTGGAGTGGTTGAGTCGTGTCATTGACATGCTGTTGTAGGACTGCACCGATTGCGAAATCACTTGCATCCGCTGTAATCGAGATGCAGGCATCTGGCAAAGGATGGGCGAGAGTGACACCACGTGCTAACGCTGATTTAAGGTCTTTGAAAGCTCTCACCATGTTGTCAGACCACGGTACTCGGCGACTGCCTGAGGTTTGTTTACCGGCCAATGCATCAGTCAAAGGGGCTTGAATTGCTGCCGCCATCAGCAGGGTACAACGATAGAAATTGACAGTTCCTAAAAACCAGCATAATTCGCGAAACGACACTGGGAGGGGTAGCTCACGAATGCAGTCAACCCGTTCCTGCGGGGGGCATATACCATCCGAGGAGACTGTGTACCCCAGAAAAGTGACAGCGGTGCAGTGGAGTTGTGACTTGTCATTATTGATCTCAACTCCATTACGTGTCAATAAGTCCTGTATCGTGGCCAGGTGGAGTTCATGTTCCCTGTCAGAGAGGGAGAAAATTAGTATGTCATTGAGGTATGCGTAGTAATATGTGCAGTGAAAAAGAAGTGAGTCTATAAAACGCTGCCAAGTTTGGGCCGCGTTTTTGAGACCATAAGGCATGTAACAAAATTCGTACAGGCCAAAAGGTGTGATTACTGCTGTCTTTGGGATGTCACTCTGTTCCATAGGTATCTGTAAATATGCCTTGCCGCAGTCCAAGACACTGAAGATGCGTGCTTCGCTAAGTACTTGCGCAAAGTCTTGTATGTGAGGTATCGGGTAATTGTCTAATACCGTCTGCGCGTTGAGGCGACGATAGTCGCCGCACAGGCGCACAGTGCCGTCCTTTTTGGGAACTAAATGTATGGGGGAGGACCAGTTACTGTCCGATGGGCGAACAATGCCTGTCCTTATAAGTTCCTCCACTGCGGCTTTAGCAAAGCGTAGTTTATGTGGTGGCAGTCGACGCGCTTTATGGCGCACTGGAGGCCCATCTGTCGTGACAATTTTGTGTGTCGTGCCATTTGTAATAGCATTCAGCTTGGCTGGCGAACTCATTTGGGGGCCGTTGTGAATGGGGATCGGTAGCACACAAGAGTCACTAACCTGATGTGCCAGGGAAGCAGTCTGCTTCGGTGTCAACAAAGTTCCACGAGGTGCATCTCCGGTGTCAGGTGGTAGTGACGTTGGCAGGCGTTGTACGAGGCGTCGTGCCTCGGTGAGGGCTTGCGTAGCCGATGATCTGGCACGGTTCCGTTCAACGTTGTGAGGACGGAGATCGTCGACTGCAGGGCATTCAGGCTGGAGATGGGCGGTGGAAATTGTGAGGCTGTCTGCCGATGAAGAGCACTTGATGGGAGCTGTGTCCAGGTCGTCGGGCAGCCGAGGGGGAGGGGGGGCTGAAGAGGCGACTGAACATCCAATGTGCGTGGATGAGGTGTGGTGCAATAATGTGGCTGACTGAAGATCTGGAGACAGTCCGAAGTGGAAAAGGAAGTCGATGCCTAATACTGGATCTTCGACATCAGCCACGTAGAAGGACCAAGTGAACTGTTTACCAGGTATGAGTTCAATAGGTAACTTGGCCAAACCTCGACACGAAGTGTCGACTTATTTGCTGCTCGAAGGGACAGTTTGGTTGGTGTCGTGTCCTTTACAGAAAATGTGGGAGGTATGACACTAACATCTGCTCCGGTATCGACTAGAAAATACCGGCGCGAACCTACATCCAAGGCGTACAGACATCCTCGTGGGGTGGGGGATCTGACAGAATGCAATGTCTGTGGGCGCCCCTGCCTGTATCCGCGGGCCGTGGCGCCTACTGCGGCCCGCGTGCGGTGTTTGGGAACGCGCAGGGCGGACGGCAGTTGCGAGTGGCGTCCCTGAAAGTGGTGTGAAACCAGCATATGCGTGAGTCGGCTATACTCGTCCCGCCAGCCGAAGCGTCACGTGGGGGGAAGGCTGGGCGGGCAGGTGCTAGCCCGGTTAGGGTGGGGAGCGGCTGTTGCCGACCCGCTGGCAGTTCCCGGTCTTGGCCGCTAGGTGGCTGCTGTTCCGTGTGCTGTCCGCAATACGCACTCGCCCAGCCTCTACCGCCCGACGGTGGAAGTATACACACAGGGTTACCAACCTCAGCGGTGTTAGACACTGTGCTGTGTCGAATAATGGTGTATGCCTGATCCGCCAGCCGTAGTTTATCCTCGAGTGACGCTGCGGTATGTGGAAGCAAATGTAACTGTAGTTCTTGCGGCAGCTTCACCAACCACAATGCCCAGAGCGCTAAGTTTGGCAGGATCTCGGTACCGACCTGTGCATGCAAGCGTCGCCACAGCTGTGAGGGTGTTCTGTCGCCTAAAGTCTTGTCGTAAATAGTATCAGCCGCCGGATGAGAGAGGAGTTTGATAAGTAATGCGCGAGCAGAGGCATATTTGTTGCTCTTAGGTGGGTTCAGCAATAAGTCACTGAAGAGATCAGGGTGGTCGTGCAGGTGGTTCACTAAACACACGAAACGGGTGCTGTCGTCTGCAATACCGTGTAGGTCCAACATGTTGTCCACCAAGGTAAACCACCTCACTGGGTTGTCCAGTTGTAACGGCGGCAGCTTCGGAACACGGCCGGGGGCCAGTGTTTGCGGGGCTGTAGGAGAGGCACGAAACGCACAGGGATTCTGCGCGGTGTTCACTGGTGCGAAATGTGCCTCAGTGGCAGGCGATGTGTTGCGTTGAACGTCCGTTAGCTGTGTAGACGAGACGTGGTATCCAGTCCATGTAGGCACGGAATCTGTGCAGCCACACGACAAGCACGGTGCGGCAGGCGCGGGAGGGTCATCTGCCGGTGCAGCCGGAATCTCGAGCGGAGGCGCGAGATTGCGATCGAGTGCCGAGTGACGGGGCGGAACCATGGCAGGTGCGTCGCCCGAGGTGTGCGTGGGGCGGCAGGACAGGTAGGCGTATAAATGGTCCGGCGCCATTGGCACGAGTGTCCCTTCGACCGGCGCGAAGGGGGGCACGTTAAACGGCGGCCGTGCATGTGGACCCAGAAACTGGCCAGCCGCGTGGTCCATGCTGTGCGGTATAAACTCGGGGTTTCCGGGATCCTGTGCTGAAGGGGCATTCTGTTGAGCGTAGAATGCTGTAGAAGGTGTCCGTGACGATGTGTACAGCGCCCGGTGTGGTATGCCGGCAGAGTTTAGAGTCGTCCGGCCAGGCGAGGCAAACACGGGAGATACGAACATTCCCGGTGTATTAGTGGCACACGGGGTGAAGCATTGCGCTTCACAGTCGAATGTCCATTCTGCGGTCACGGCGTCGTGCACTGCCGTAAAAACTGGAGGCTCCGACATTGTCTATTGGTGCGAAACCGGTGATACACAGCGAGCGACTGCAACGTATTTTCGCGACTCGGGGTCACCAATGTGGGTTTTTATGGCTATAGTGACGGTCCACGCACCAAAAATTCCAACTTATTACGATAACGCACTTTTATCACGGTTCGTATATTTACAGAAACACAAGAAAAACAATGCACAATTTCACGACACGTGTATCACTAGTCAAGTCGCAGACGGGACTGCCAAAGAAGCTCCAGTCTCCAAAGACCTTTTACTCTGCACTTTGCCGGTGAAGTTACTGGCAGTCGACTGTCGCCACAAGTTTATTGCTTGAGTAATTGTCCTCTCCACACAAACAGAGTTCACTTTTAAGGATTCTGTTGTTATTTGTGCTGGAGTTGTGTCAGTAACAATTCTCACTGATTCTTTATCTGAGACTTCAGTATCCTTCCATTTAAGTTCTATTGCTGTTTTGTACACTTTCCTGTTTGTTTCCACTGATTCATAAATTCTTGTGGCAATTAGTTCTTTACCAGTTGCATTAAGGTGTTGTCCATGTGCTGTATAAAGCTCCTTGTTACTAGGAGTATCAATAAAACAAGTGTTATGGAAGCCTTTCACTATTTTTTTTAGTTTTCTGTTTGCAGATTGAATTTCTTGGTTTACACAAGACCATTCAGGCAGGTCATATCTATGTGGTATACCAACTACAATCACCTTTGTATTTGTATTTTTTTTTTTTTTTTTTTTTTCCTCTTTATTGTTATTTTCAAACCCGTACAAACAGGCAGGCTGTCAGCAGCATGGTACGCCGCTCTTTAGCCGTAGAGGAGATAAAGATAGAACAGAAAGAATACACAAATGTGACATAACGGTGGGTAATAAAACAGTAGACACATAAAGACAAACACGGAGCCGTTCACACTTGACGAAAATTCACTACAAACTGTTGTCACGACGCACTAACACTGAAGATGGCGATGGCACAGGTGAACGATGGAGTATGACGGGAACACTGAACACGAAACACGACGGCACTCACGAGTCACTGATGGCGATGATCTCCGGCGCGCGAATGTCCACTCAGCGTGTACAAGTCCGGGGACCTGCCAAGAGAGGAGGTGGAGGAGGAGGAAGGGGAAATGGGACAGGGGAGAGCAGAGATGCCATGGGCAAAGGAGAGAGGGGGAGGGAGGAAGGGGGAGCGAAGCCCGGAGGAGAGGGTAGGAGGGAGGGGGGAAAGGAAAGAGAAGGGAAGGGAAAAGGGGGGGGGAGGGAGGGTGCCTGAAGGAAAGGACACAGGAGGGGGGGGGGAGGATCAAAGTTGATAGGAGGGGTAGATGCAGGGGAGGAGGACATCATCAGGGAGGGGGAGCTGGCGGAAGCCACCTTGGGAGAGGGTAAGGAGGGTGGAGAGATGGAGACCGGGTGGGACATGGGAGTACAGGCGCGGCAGCGGGCGGGGGTGGGAGAGGACCGGGGAGACGAGCGGGTGAGGTGGATCGAGTTTACGGGAGGTGTATAGGATTCGTATCCTTTCGAGGAAGAGGAGGAGGTGGGGGAAGGGGATAAGGTCATACAGGATCCGCGTGGGGGAAGGGAGACGGATGCGATAGGCAAGGCGGAGAGCATGGCGTTCAAGGATTTGGAGGGATTTATAAAAGGAAGGGGGGGCGGAGATCCAGGCTGGATGGGCGTAACAGAGGATAGGGCGGATAAGGGACTTATAGGTGTGGAGGATGGTGGAGGGGTCCAGACCCCACGTTCGGCCGGAAAGGAGTTTGAGGAGACGGAGTCGGGAACGTGCCTTGGCTTGGATTGTCTGGAGATGGGGAGTCCAGGAGAGGCGACGGTCGAGGGTGACGCCAAGGTACTTAAGGGTGGGGGTGAGAGCGATGGGACGGCCATAAACGGTGAGATAGAAATCAAGGAGGCGGAAGGAGGGAGTGGTTTTGCCTACAATGATCGCCTGGGTTTTGGAAGGATTGACCTTGAGCAACCACTGGTTGCACCAAGCGGTGAACCGGTCAAGATGGGATTGGAGAAGGCGTTGAGAGCGTTGCAGGGTGGGGGCAAGGGCAAGGAAGGCGGTGTCATCGGCAAACTGGAGAAGGTGGACGGGGGGTGACGGCGGCGGCATATCCGCCGTGTACAAAAGGTACAGAAGGGGGGAGAGGACGGAGCCTTGGGGCACACCGGCGGAGGGGAAAAAGGTGTAGGAATCGGTATTATGGATGGTGACATGGGAAGGACGGCGGGAGAGAAAGGAACCGATCAGACGAACGTAGTTCATGGGAAGGGCGAAGGTTTGGAGCTTGAAGAGGAGACCGGAATGCCATACGCGGTCATAGGCGCGTTCGAGGTCAAGAGAGAGGAAGATTGCGGAGCGACGGGAATTGAGCTGTTCGGAAAGGAGATGAGTGAGGTGAAGGAGAAGATCGTCGGAAGAGAAGGACGGCCGAAAGCCACACTGGGTAACGGGGAGGAGGCGGTGCTGGCGGAGATGCTGGTGGATGCGGCGGGTGAGGATAGATTCCAGGACCTGGCTGAAGACCGAGGTAAGGCTGATGGGACGGTAGGAGGAGACGGCGGACGGCGGTTTGCCAGGTTTGAGGAACATGAGGATACGGGAGGTTTTCCACAGGTCGGGGTAGTAACCGGTGGACAGGACTACATTGTAGAGCCTGGCCAGGGTGGAGAGAAAAGAGACAGGAGCTTCACGAAGGTGACGGTAGGTAACACGATCGTGACCAGGAGCGGTGTTGCGTTTGGTGCGGAGTGTATTGATGAGATCCTGTGTGGTGATGGGGGCATTAAGGTCCGTGTGTGGAATGTTGTCCAAGTACTGGAAACCAGGAGCGAGGGGAGGGACAGAGGTGTCAGTTCGATCGCGGATATCTGGGAAGAGGGAGTAATCGAACTGGGGATCATCAGGGATGGAAAACACATCGGACAGGTAGGAGGCAAAGTGATTGGCCTTACTAAGGGCGTCAGGGAAGGGGTGATCATCGTGGAGAAGAGGATAGTAGGGGGAGGGTTTAGTTCCGGTAAGGCGACGGAAGGCGGTCCAGAACTTGGACGAGTTTATAGGGAGGGTAGCATTTAAACGGGTTTTGTATTTTGTAATGTTGACAAGGCTTTATGTAGTGAACGAATTGCCAACTTGGTTTCATTCTTTGCTACATCATTAGCCCCTTGGTAAGATCAAGGAATATGGCTGTTGCCAAATTTCCTTCGTCTAGTGCACTATGTACATTATGTAAGAATTCAGAGATTACTGTGATGGTGCTGTGGCTTTTCCTGAAACCATGTTGTGTTTCAGTGAGTAGGTTATTTGTTGTGAAGTGGTCACCGAGTTGTGAAAGCAAAACATATTCAAAGATTTTGCTAAATATGGGGATTAATGATATTGTCCTAAAGTTTTCAACCTGTTTTTTAATCCTTTCTCATATACTCGTTTTACAACACTCATTTTTAAAGAGTCTGATTAGGTGTTTTCCCTAATACAGCAGTTAATGAGATGGGTAATAGTGGGAAATAGGTTTAACTAATTCTTTGTGACACTTTTTAACTTGGGCACTAGATATCTCATCCCATCCAGCTGACTGTGTGGTCTTTAATGTGCAGATTATTCGACTCATTTCATGTTCACTTACAGTTCCAAATTCAAAGTTGTACATTGGGGTGAGCAATGTTTATCTTGCTGTTTTGGTCAACAGGTTGAATTGGAATGCTACATGGAGTGATGAAATATTTATTAAAAATGTCACAGATCTTCTATTAATTTTCCCTCAAGCAACATGATTATTTCTTTTGTATTCACATTTGATGGTGCTTTCCAGTATTGATTGATGAGCTTCCAAGATGCTTTACTCACATTGTCAGATTTAATGACTGTATCACTGTGTACCTTTTTCCTGAAATTCAAAAGCTCTGCCTTAAACATTTTCTTGGCTTTACAATACTTTTCTGTAAGGATGATATCCTCTTTTGGTTTATAAAGAAAGAAGAGGTCATGAACATTCTGCTTGAGTTTAATCAAACTACTTGGTAGTTTCAGCTTTGGTTTCTTTCTGTGTATTAGAGTCCTTTTTACATCTGTAACTGGGCAACAATGATTAAAATGTCTCAAAATTGTTTCATAGAATTTTTCCCATTTCTGGTTTGAGCCTTTTACCTTATAAACACAGTTACATTCCTCCTGGGCTAGTTTATGTTTAAGGCGATTTGTATTGTGATTGTTCAAGATTTGTTTCTGTTCAGTGACATTCGTTACTTCTGCTGTGTTTACACCAATGTTGATTTGTATTGTGATTGTTCAAGATTTGTTTCTGTTCAGTGACATTCGTTACTTCTGCTGTGTTTACACCAATGTTCTCAATGGACTGAAAATAGTGGTCAGAGTAGTGAAATTCTATATTTCTGTGACTAACCCTGTTAGTAGCAAGTTTACTGACTATCGCATAATCTATCCTGCTGGAAGTGTAGTTTGTCACTCTTGTTATCAGTGTCTATTGTGTTTACAAGGTTATATGAATTCAGTATATCTGTCAGCCTCAAGCTAGGCATATCATTACAGTTTGCATTAATATTCAAATCCCCAAGTATAGTAAGATTACTAGGGCTGCTTAAACTAATTACTGATCTGAAACTACTAAAACGAGTGAGACAAATCTGCATTTGGTGGGCGATAAATTCCTATTACTTTGTGATTTGTATAATTACTACCCTCTCCCTTCAATTTAAGAGTAATTCCAGTAATTTCTAGATTTCTTTCACTACTGTGTTTATACAGGAATGTCGTTTTAGTAGTAGTGTTTCTCGGACAAAAATAGCCACCCCACCACCTTTATGTAGCTGTCTACAGTAGCTGTTAGCAAGAATATAACCCCCAATTTACAAAATTTTAATTCCTCAGCTTTATGACGATGTTCAGTAATGACAACGACATGGGGGCATGTTTTGTCACAAAAACTTGTAAAACATCTAGTTTATTTCTGAGGCACTGAATATTTATGTGCATTAGTTTCAGGGCTTGTTTCCTATCTGCTAAACTACTATATTGTTCTGACCAGCTTGGCTCTCACGAAAAACCTTGTCTTCAGTAACAAGCACATTATTCCTTTCATTCCAACTTAAATTAGTGTGTAATATTGCATAACAAAATGGGCTCTATTGGTCAGTTCCATTACAATCTGCGAACAACATAATTGTGGTAGCGATACTTGCATTCTTTATTTCATTTATACAAAGCAAGAGTAATAAAGGACCAAGAACACTGCCCTGTGAGAAACTATTTCCACTTTTCTTCTTCTTCATCATCTGAAACCCACTTGATTTTGTAGTTACTATGATCTGAGATGATATCTGCAACCTGAGTTCTCTCCTGAAGGTAAGATTCAAACCATTTCCACACAACTCCTCTTACCCCTACTGCCTCCATTTTGTTTAACAAAAACTTTGGTGATTTACTGTATCAAAGGCTTTCATTAGGTCTATGTTTATTCCCACTACACATTTTTTATTGTCAAGATACCTGACAATCTCTTCAGTATAAGCACAGATGACTGATTCTGTGCTGTGACCTGAATGGAAGCCATGTTGATTTCAGTTCAGAAGTTTGAATGCATCTAAGTAATTTGTGTGTCTTTTTTTGATTAATATGTTGCAAAAGTTTGCTATATTGCCATCACTGAAATCCCTGCACTAAGTTATGTTCTGAGAAAATATCTAATATTAAAATAATTCCAGTGATAGCAACACAGCCTCATGATCACTGTATCCCATATTAACTGCTTCACTGCTGTACGGAGAAAAGGTTTCTTGAATAAAAATTTGGTCTGGTGCAATTTTACTATGCCCAGTGATTCTTGTTGGTGTATTTACTGTGGGGATTAAGTTGAAACTCTTTGTCGTATATAGTAATTCATATTTGTAGTTTGAGGGTTTCAAAAAATCTATATTGAAGTCTCCACAAATTATTTCTTTTTCTTCGGTTCTGCAATATTTAACATCATTTCAAATTTATACAGGAATTCTTCTATGTCAGCATCAGGGGATCTTTATATAGTTATAATAACTAGTTGAATGTCAGTAAGTTCAATAGCTGACATTTCAAAGACTTTTTCTTTATTCCATTCAGGGTATGTTTGGATTGCTTTATACCTTAAATTCTGCTTTGCAAAGATAGCTGTCAATGTGAGTATGCCAGGTAAGCTTAGGTTGGAGCCACATACCTAAAAATATGTGTGTCTGATATATGCATTTTTAAATCCTCTTCACTATTTCTCTTGACATTATGAAAATTTAACACTACAGTTTTAATTTTATTTATTACTAGTTTGTTTTGGCTGAACCAGTTCTCAACACTAGTTAAGGTCTCAGATAGTATGGTCTATAACATTCCTGCTGTCTTCCCACTGACTAAAATGCTTATCACCTGCAGCCTGGATAGCACTGTGGCACTGTTTGGTTAATTTTTACAAAATGGGGCCCAGTGCGGAGCCCTGTGGTATGCCATACTTCACTTCTTTGTAATCAGAATAGTGTCTGGTTGGTTTATTATCTTCCTGAAATTGTACTTCTTCTGCTTGCAAACGGCCAATAAGATGTAATCTAAGCCAGTTGTTAAGTGTACCTCTGATATCAGTACTATCAAGTTTCTGCATCAGTAGGATATGGTCTATGTTGATGATGATAAGGGCTTAGTGAAATGAAGGCATATACCAGTTACTTTTTCTGTATGTTCAAGTTTTTGTACCACTTCACTCAGAAATTCAGTATTGCTGTTTCTGTTGATTGGCCTTTCTGGAAACCATGTTAGGCTGTGGATAATATGTTACACTTTCCTAGAAAATCTAATAATGCTTATACATGATAGTTGGTAACTTTGTGTTATTATTTATTAGATTGACAGAGATTAATGTGATGTTTTTAAGCACGAGTAGCAGGATAACTCTAGAATTGTACAACATTGTTTTCTAATGACTGCTGACTCATGTCGCTGTGGAAACCTTAAAACATTTGCAGTGGATGTACATCACAAATCTGACTGCAAATATAGATGTAGAACTGTTTTGGTAAGAAGTTGGACATTAAGAGGACAATTCATGCCCATAACACAAGAAGTGGACATGCAATTTATATGCATATGCTAGGCTGGTAAAAAGACCCACAACAACTACAAACATCTTAGTCTTATCTGATTCAACAAATTACCTGAATATCTTCACAGTGCCCATAGATATTTAAAACTAGTCTTGTGAAATGGGTGAGAAGCAGTGCTTGTAAAAAAAGAGCTTCCAGCACAGTGACCTTCCAGGGGTGTTTTTTTTTTTAATTTAGATGTCTTAAAACGTTATTTTAATGCTGCTTTCTCATCAGAGATACCAGTATAATGTACTGGCACATACTATCACAAATCAAGCACTGGTGGGAGGCAAATAATTTTGCTATGCTCAAGAATTTCTTGAGTATGTGTCGAAAGAGCCTCATTTCATATGGAAATAAACAATGAATAAACAACGGACTTTGTTTTGTAACCATCAGGCTGTGTAACTATTTTACTACCATACTGTCTCATGTGCATACTTGAATTAATCTCTTTAATGATTTTTTGTCTTTTTCATTAACTATGTACTGCATTTATCTTGTAATTGCTTTATTTTGTAATTATTCATTGTTTATGTCATTTACCTAATTATATATTTATCTATTTTGTATTTCTTGTGCTTAGTGACGGGTGCCCGAGGTTTTTTTAATTATATTATTATTTATATAACTTCGATGGCACCATTTTGCATGTAAATATGCCCCAATGTGAATAAAGCATTTGTATTTAAATTTTATGTTACTTCTAAAACTGTCATCTAAAATACCACAGAATTTCAAAGTTTCACGAAACGAAGTTCTAGTAACAGTTATGTAGCCTACATACTTCCTAAGCAGCGCACCCTAAAATAATTGTGAAATGCTGAATTAAAAATGTAAAAATAAAACATTTCTAGGGTATTATATGCTGGAAAAACTCAAGTATATATAATAAAATATATTCATCTGTGAAAACTTTAACAAATCATTGTATAGTAATACGTATCAAACCTAATGTAAGTGACATGGTTCACTTAAAAATATAAGTTGTTATGAAAGAATGAACTCTGATGTAGTTTGCCACAAAATTATATAAAGGACGGAATATAAATTTCTGTACTAAACTGTAATTCTGTAATAGGGACATAATTTACAGCTATCTCTGAAGATATTGTATTTGTATGACTGATGCATGATATGGTACCTCAAAGTCCCACAGAATTTGAATTATAAATAAAATTATCTATAATAGTTGTCTGTATTGTTGGAAGTTCTGTTTATGTTTATTCCCCTCCATCAAACATTTGTTTTTATTAAAACTACAAAACAAATTTTACAAAAAATGTTTTACAATCCATACCTCCCCAACCTTATCCTCAAAATTGGCAGGTTGTTAAACTCTAACCTGCATTCTTTTGTTTGCATCTTTAAATAATTCCCAGAATTAAGAACAAAGTTGAGTCCACGTGAGAATGTTAGGGGAAAAAAAGCAAGAAACATTAAATTTTGATTGCTTATTGTGAAGTAGTATACAGCTACTTGTCACCCTTTGTAATGTAGCTTTATGGAGATCTCCAGAGGCTTATTTTCTTCCCTGTATAAATATGTGGACTACAGAAAGTTTAAACAGGTAAGAAAGCCTGAAATTAAAGCAAATGCAGTGGGTTATTTATCACCCCACTCCAAAAAGTCCACAAAATATTATGAGAAACGTGCAGAATATCTGCCAGCCAATTTATTCATGATGGCAGTTTGGAAAAGTGATTTAATATATTCTTTGGATCAACTGGAATGCTATGATGCACAGAGAGGAGAGCAAGGCCACTCAGTCTGATTTATATTATTCCTTAGGTTTTTAAACTTTTTAATGTCATAAATGATGTTTCTGGCATTACTGTTGCAACTGGGAGGATGACTAGAATTTGGAGGAGAGCTCTAATATTCCGGGAAAATTGGATTGTAGGTCTATAATACTGCCAATGCATTCTCTGATGTTTTACTGCACTAATCATTCACCTATTTTTGTTTCAAAGCAGACAAGAGTTCTGACGACATCAGTTGATAAAATTTGAAGGACTCCAGATTAGCTTTGGTACTGCAGTCTAAGTACTTTCTCAGAATTATGCTCAAAGAAATTTAATTAAATTTTGATTGCTCTGAAACATGTCATGGAATGGGTTTCTTCTGTGCTCCGAGAAAAGTAAGGCTGTTTTACATAAGAAACATTCCTTTGGGATCAGGTCTGTTATCTCGATATTTCGTTGTGGACACAAACATCATACTGTGATTATTACTTCAGCTTCCTCTGCAAGTTTTGAGGTCACACTAAACAGATTTTATATCACTATCCTGTACTATTTGTTCTAAGATATTGGGCACATTGCTAATATGTTGTAATGCTGCAACAAGGTTACAGTTAACACTTTGAAGAATTGCAAGGAGAAAGCGTTAAGGAGATGATTTTATCCAGTAGTACAAGACAAACAATGAAATGACCATGCGTGATCACACACAATTTGTGTGCTGCTTCAGCAATTTCTTTGTTAACCCATGATTCCAACTGTTGCAGAAAATGCACTATGACAAAGCATTTCCTTAAACCACACAACTGTCTCATGTTTGTAAATCCACAGTGTTTCACACATTATGAAAAGTGCTGAGGGAACTCCTAAAGAAGTTTCCAATGGATTGTAATGTCTGTAGCCTGCAGACAGCACAAATCACCTAAGGTTTAAGAGTAGCCACAGCAATGTATATAGCCATTGGATAAGAATTGTTATGAAAGTCTGTGCATTGTGTAAATGACTGCTTGTTGCTGCTGCTCTGTCTGCCCCCGAGCAACCAAAAATCCATAATTACCACCCAATAGTTTCAAATTGAGTAACATTATGTTTGCTAGACCATGCCTGTTAAGTCTGTATAGAGCACAAAAATCAGGAAGGTTTCATGAATAAATTTAATTCTAAATCTCCATAGCAAGCACACAAAGATAGTTGCTAAGTTCCTGCAGTGGCTAATTGTTTCGTCATGAAGAGTGGTGAAACACTTAGAGCTCTGTGGATGCTTTGCTCTCTTATAATATTGCCATGTTCCCGTTACCTTGATTTGATTACTAGTGCTGATGAACTGTGCATTCTTAGGACCATTTTTAAGGTGTCTTGGCAAAACTAAACTCCCAGATTTAGTTAAAACCAGAGGAGAGAATGAAAATGCCCATCATTTAATTAGCTGTCATGACACTCCACTCACTGTTACCATGATGAACTGAAAACAAGTGTAACTTTGGCAATAGTTTGTACCCAAGAACATGGGATGCTAGAAATGTAGGCCCTTAGGTAGCATTCATTGTCATCTATCAGCTAACTGGGAATGCATTAGGAGCTGTGTCAAATATGAAGGGCCTGGTAAGCGTTACAACACAAAGAACCCTGTAATTCAACTGTCAATCCTGCTTGCAGGGTGGTGGGTTCCTGATGTTATTTAAATCATTGATAAATGAACAATTTGTACAATTAATTAAAATGTAACTGGACATTAAGATTCCTTGTAACACATGAAATTTCATTTGCCTAATCTGAGGTGTTGGACACACACACACTGAAAAGAAGAAGATTGTTTTGTAAATTGTGGCTAGAGGACATAAGAAAATGAGTAGGAGCAATATGGATCCCAATGACTGAAGACAGCAATCCAAAGAGGTCTGGATGATAATTTCAAATAGCTGATGATAGTGAAATGCATCCTCTGTGACTATCATTCCTTATAGTCTGAGAATAGCAGGAAATTTGGCACAAATGAAAATTGTCTGCCGCAGCAAGGAATTGCAAAAATTTTCCACGACAGAGGCTATCTAAATAGTCTCATAAGAAGAATGTTAATCTTGTATATGAAGTTAGTATGTACGTACACACACACACACACACACACACACACACACACACACACACACACACACACACACACACACACACACACACCTAGGTTTTAGGGAAATGGTATGTTCTGAGACAGCAGGCTGAAGGTTTCACATTAGTTGTGAAATTCAGTCTTGTGGTATTAACAATGGCTTTAACAGGGCAGGTGTGGCTGAAGCAGTGAGGGGGAAAAAAATGTATCACTCATTCCTGAAGGCTGGCCACCACCAGCAGTTGTAGCTGCAGTGCCTCTTCATGTCTATTTGTACTGTGTCCTGACCTTTATGACAGCAAAGCCTCACTTATAATACTGGTCTAAGACAGTGGCCACCTACTGCTAGTATGCAGGTAGTTTTTGTCTGTTGGTGCCACTGTCTAGCCACACTTTAGTTACCTACACTAATGAGGAATCCCGTAGAGCCGCTGCCCCCCCCCCCCCCCCTCTTGGATGCCCAAGGGCCCCAGGAATATTAATTAATATGTCTGTAAGTAGTATACATTCAGATACCCTTCCTGATATTCACATTTGTAGGATAAATTTCATGCTGTATTGGAGGCTTAAAACAAATTTTCCATATATCCTAACAAAGAGAGAGCAGCACACATCTCTTAATAAATCTCTAATGAATTTGTATTTCATTATATGTCTCTTGGATGTGCAGTCTTCAACAAAACACGTAGTTGTCTTCTGGTTGGCTTATTGACCATGTCCAAGCCACTCGTTTAACAGGAGAATAAACATGGAAGTCAAGTCTGGCACAAGCTGTCCACATTGAAGGCTGTAGCAGTTTGTAGAGGAAGCATTGTCTTCTGCTCTAGTTGGTGTTTGCAAAATGTGGTCTAATGGTAAGTGCACTACAGTGTAAGTGCATAGTCAATTGTTTGAAACTACTTTTTGTGTAACTTGTTTACACTACAGTTTATCCACTACCTAACACACATTATAGATCCATCCACCTATTTTTTTCTGGTGGAGCTCTTGACTGTCTTTCAAGCCTGGAATACTTCATACTCAAGCCTTTGCCCTTGACAGCATTAACTGACAGCAACTTGTTGACATCCAGGTGTTTTCTTGACACTGCAGTGAACACCTACGATCAACAGTGCCTGTTATTGCTTTCACTTTGGCAAGTGTAAAGGTGTTTATTGTTGTTATTACGAGTTTCTGTGATAAAAGACTACAATAAACCTATTGCACATTCAGTGCAACTGCAAAAAGGCCATCCGATCATTTACTTCCAGGAATGGTGTTATGAAGACCGTACGTTGATCAAAAGTGATGCAATAGGTACTCACCAACATTTTATCACCCCCCCCCCTCCATTTTATGCTTAAATAATTATAGACTGAGTTAAGTGTACTGATTTTCCAAAAGATACTTTTTATGTACACTTTGTTTTTGAGTTTCTTATTTGTATGTTAAAACTCTTAGCATCTCAACTTAAAAAAAAATTTATGCATATAAACCATTTTTACTTGAGAATGGAAAGTCCAGGGTGACTAAATAACACGAGGAGTATAGGTAACAAGTAACTAAATGTACAGTTGAGGTGTGTGTGTTAAGGGCTAGCAACATTTTTAGTCTTGCTTATGTGCATACTAACCACTCCACACCTTTACTGGTGTAGAGGTTGCACTATGCAACCTTCGTGCTGATAGGGCGTGCAAATCAAGGCACCTAAACCCACCTTTTTGCTGGTGCCCAAGTAGTGTGCTAATGGACCCTCTCTTAAACACACTTGCGTATCACCTTGCTGACTTCAGGACTCTAATCCTGCAACACCTACCTTATTTCTGAATGGAATTTTTACTCTGCAGCAGTGTGTGCACTGATATGAAACCTCCAGAAGGATTAAAACTGTGTGCCAGACCGAGACTCAAACTCGGGACGTTTGCCTTTCATGGGTGAGTGCTCTGCCGACTGAGCTGCATGAGCATGACTCACGACCCATCCTCACAGTTTCAATTCTGCGAATATCTCGTCTCCTACCTTTCAAACTTCACAGAAGTTCTTCAGCAAACCTTGCAAGACTAGCAATCCTGGAAGAAAGGATATTGCAGAGATATGACTTAGCCACAGCCTGAGGGATGTTTCCAGAATGAAATTTTCACTCTGGAGTGGAGTGGAGCGGATCGTGCACCAATATGAAACTTCCTGCCCAATTGCTGCTTACTGAGAGAGGTCTCACCATGAACCTCTTTCCATGTTGGCTCTCATTGCTTTTGCATGTACACTCTCCTCTGGTGCGTAATTCAAGCTCACATTGCCTCTTTAGATCAATTACACTTGAAATATTCAATAAAGGCTTCCTCCCACTTAGTCTTTTAAATTAACTACTCAGTAATGGTTACAGGATGGAATGAGGCAGATTGTTCATATTTCTCTGAAAGACTCAAAAAGCAGCCACAGTGCCTCTTATAACTTAAGTGTCAGCCAGTTTACAAAATACCTTTCGAAACAAGTTTACAGAATTTCACTGTGATAGACTGTTGGGTAAGGAAAATGCTACTTTATTATGTCACTAAACATATAGATGTCTATGTTTGGTGTAATTATCTGAAAACAGCTAGCATGAAGTTTATATAAATCTCAGTCTCACAAGTAACCGCTCAGAATCTGATGTATTCTACATCATTTGAACCTGCTGTGTATATTTTGCATAGAACAGCAATTGGCAGATTTATTTTGAACCATAAAAAAAAAAAAAACCACCACACACACTGTTTTAGCTATTACAACATTGTTAACAAAAGCAAATTATACTTTTTTTTTTTTTTTTTTTTTTTTTGTAAGAAAAGCATTACAATAAATGCAACAAAAATCAAAATAAATATATTGTAAGACATATAACTTTGTGATTTTTACCACTGCTTACTGAATAACAGAGGCTCTATACAGGGGCGATGTACTTAAGGGCAATATTATGGAAATGGAAGAGGACATAGGTGAAGATGAAATGGGAGATGTGATACTGCGTGAAGAGTTTGACAGAGCACTGAAAGTCTTAAGTCGAAACAAGTCCCCGGGAATAGACAACATTCCATTAGAACTACTGATGGCCTTGGGAGAGCCAGCCCTGACAAAACTCTACCATCTGGGAGTAAGATGTTCGAGACAGGCAAAATACTCTGACTTCAAGAAGAATATAATAATTCCAATCCCAAAGAAAGCAAGTGTTAACAGATGAGAAAATCACTGAACTATCAGTTTAATAAGTCACAGCTGCAAAAAACTAACGCGAATTCTTTACAGACAAATGGAAAAACTGGTAGAAGCCGACCTCGGAGATCAGTTTGGATTCCGTAGAAATGCTGGAACATGTGAGGCAATACTGACCCTATGACTTATCTTAGAAGTTAGATTAAGGAAAGGCAAACATACATTTCTAGCTTTTGTAGACTTAGAGAAAGCTTTTGACAATGTTGACTGGAATACTCTTTTTCTAATTCTGAAGGTGGCAGGTGTCAAATACAGGGAGCGAAAGGCTATCTACAATTTATACAGAAACAGGGAGTGAGACAGGGTTGTAGCCTATCCCCGATGTTATTCAATCTGTCTACTGAGCAAGCAGTAAAGAAAACAAAAGAAGAATTTGGAGTAGGAATTTCAATCTATGGAGAAGAAATAAAAATTTTGAGGTTTGCCGATGACATTGTAATTCTGTCAGAGACAGCAAAGGACCTGGAAGAGCAATTGAACTGAATGGGCATTGTCTTGAAAGGAGGATATAACATGAACATCAACAAAAGCAAAACGAGGATGATGGAATGTAGTCAAATTAAATCAAGTGAAGCTGAGGGAATTAGATTGGGAAATGATTAGTATATGAATTTTGCTATTTGGGGAACATAATAACTGATGTTGGTCGAAGTAGAGAGGATGTAAAATGTAAACTGGCAATGGCAAGGAAAGTGTTTCTGAAGAAGAGAAATTTGTTGGGTAGATCACATAACTAGTAAGGAGACACTGAATAGAATTGGTGAGAAGAGAAACTTGTGGCACAACTTGACTAGAAGAAGGGATCGGTTGGTAGGACATGTTCTGAGGCACTGAGGGACCACCAATTTAGCATTGGAGGCAGTGTGGAGGGTAAAAATCGTAGAGGGAGACCAAGAGATGAATAGGCCTACACTAAACAGATTCAGAAGGATGTAGGTTGCAGTAGGTACTGGGAGCCGAAGAATCTCGCACAGGATAGAGTAGCATGGAGAGCTGCATCAAACCAGTCTGTACTGAAGACCACAACTAGTACAACAACACTGAATAACACCACACAACAATTGTATGTATATCAGCAACATTTAATTGCCAAGAAATACCTTATAAGGGAGCAATACGTCACTCAGACCCCAGGATCCTTGACTGTATTCTAAGATCAAACATAAAAAGTTTCTTTGAGGTAGAAAAGCTGCTGTCCATAAATCAGCATGGATTTAGAAAGCATCACTCAGGCAAAACTCAGGTTCCCCTTTTCTAGCACTATATCCTGCAAACAATGGATGTAGGACAACAGGTAGAGTCCATATTCCTAGATAGCATTTAACATGGTAACCCCACTGCACACTGTAAAAGAAAATCCAAGTGTACAGAATAGGTTCCCTGATATGTGAATGGTTTGAATACTTCTTAAGTAATAGAAACCAGTACGTTGGCATCAATCACAAATACAATAGCATTATCAGGACTACCGGTACTCCAGGAAGTGTGATAGGGCTGGTCTCGTGTTCTATCCATATAAATGATGATGATGGACAGAGTCCTTAATTGTAGTTGAATGACTTCCAAGTTGTATTAGTCATTTGTAGGTTGCTGTGATGCTACAATTTATTTACAAGTTGCCTGTTGGCTTCTGCCTCTGGTTCTTCAACCGATTTTTATTTGATGATTTTTCCGACTTTAGTGGCTGGCAAAACTTCAGAAAAATCATCAAATGTTGGCCAAAGAACAGGGACAGAATCCAACAGGCAACCTGTCAATAAATGGCTACGAAAGCCTTCACTGTCGTTTGTATGTCATATTGTATTCCACTGGGCAGTCATTAACTACGTTGATATGTATTATGTATGCCAGTTACTGACAATGGTTCAGATGATCACCTACAAGGGGGTTGAGCAGACTACTTGCAACTGTGTTACACTTTGGAGTCTTCTTTTGTTAATATGTGGATTAGGCCCTTAATATTTTTTCCAAGTATTGATTACACAACATTGATGTGCTCCGCAGTTACTTATTATATATATATATATAAAAAAAAAAAAACCAACCTGGTCTAATGTACCCAACTTTACCATCCAGAATTACCATACATTTGTCAAAAATTCGATTTAAGACGATTAAAAATTTTGAGACATTATATGAAAACCTGCAGCTCCATATTACAAATAAACACTACGTACATAACATTAAATGGGACCATATAAAAACCAAGACCAATCAGATAGATTATCAACAACTATGTCAACAACAACTACTTGAAGTGGCGGCATACATCGGCGAAACAACAATGATGCAATGCGCAGACTCATTAACAGACTACCATCAGTGCTGCTTACATGACTATTCAGAACTCATGGCGCATGTGCTTTGACGGCTCTATTAATCTAAAATTCCAAAGTATCGCTTGCACGTGTTGGTCGCTGTAGCATCAGTTTAGAATATCTCTGACGTTGATGTGCGTGGATGGATCAGCTGTGGTGAAAAACACTGTGCCAACAACACGACTTCAGTGAGAAAATGGTAAGCGTCGATGCAATTCCTCTTCCTAAGATTACGAATTTTGGGGCGTTCCACTTGCTGTCATTATTTCTTCCTTGTAGACAACAAATAAGAGTAATTTCCTTACGCGAAAGTGAAACCATGCTGACGAGTTGCCAACATATGTAATGGAAATCAAAGAATTGTTTGGTACGTGGGTACCAACGTAACGTCGTTGCAGTGATTGTATTGTAGTGCCAATAATTCATATTGTGCATTATAACGTAGTAAAAAATATAAGCATTCGTGCTGTACACGCTCTTTTGCTTCCGTGAATTGTCATTGTAGCATCATCCTACTGTGCGCGCGTGTTGATTAAAAAGAAAGTGCGAATCAGTCGTAATGATTGTTCTCAATGACTCTTCGTTTTGTAACCACTTGCTCTCAGGAAGTTTGTGTACGTAGATTGTGTGATGAATGTCTAAACGAAAGCACGACATATGTTGTAAATCATGAACAGTAATAGGTAGAACTTCGCAACAGTTTGCATTGCGTAGACGACTGACACAAGCCGACTAGCAGTATATCACACTCATATGACTGATTTTTAACGTCGAATATTAGTTAAGCGATCAGGCATGCGAGAATCACTCCTTACGCCTACACATCAAATTCCACCATTGAGCCCTCGATTAATTGTGTTTTGACAATGTGTTCATGTAATCAGGGTTCTAAGTGTTTCTGCTCTGTAAGCTGTAACATATTCTATACCGTCATTCTGATGGTCTTGGAAACAGCATTATGAGCCTTTTAAGAATGGTAATTGCTTTATAAGCTGCTCTATCATATGTTAGTTTCATGTTCCCTGGATTGTTTGTGCTATAAATCTTAATGATGTGGAACGAGTCATTTTACATTCACATAAAAAATCTGTTTGTAAATGTAGCTAAAGCAAAACATTTTTAAGTTTGTTTGCTTGTTTTAAAAACATACAGATGTGAGTGAGTAACTTTATCCACCATCTTTTACACGTTGCAATAATAGACATTCTTCTGCAGAATAGGAATAGTTTTCAAGAAAAACCTTTTCAGTTTGTTTTCAAGTTCTACTTGGCCGTACGTCGGACATGTTATTCACTGCAAATGATCAAAAATTTTAGTTACAGCAATGTGCACCCAATGTTATGCTGAAGACAGCATTAATGTGGAGTAATGATCGCCTTTTTTTTCTTCTTCTGGTATTGTAATTATGTTCCTTTTGAAATGCAGTGGATTATTTACAACAGCCTTCATGAGGAAATAAATGTGAAGCAGTACTGTTAGTCAAAATGCCCAATCATATTCTTTATCAAAAATCATCTGAATTTGATGGTGTACGCTACAAGAGTATGACATTTTTGTTCCCATATAGTAAGCTGGGAGATGAAGAAGCTTGCACAGGATAGAGTAGCATGGAGAGCTGCATCAAACCAGTCTCAGGACTGAAGATCACAACAACAACAACATAGTAAGCTCTGCCTTATCTGAAACATGTAATGCATCACTGAGTCAAGGCATTTTTCCTGAGAGATTGAAATATTCCATTGTTAAACTCCTATATTAGAAAGGCGATGGAAGAGGTGTCAGTAACTGCTGACCTCTTTCGTATTAGGATGTCAATAACTGTTGACCTGTTTCACAGAAGAGGCTACCATCCTGTTTCCCTACCGACATTTTCCAAAATTTTTGAGAGGATGATGTATTCTAGAATAGTGTCTCATCTGAGCAACAGTATTTAGAAGAGTCGTATGTGACTTATTGTGTAGTAAAGAAACATAGTATCAACTGTACAATAAAGCACACTATTTTGCCAGTGTTTCACAACTTCTTAATTTAAACAAGATATCCAGTTTTTAATGTTCTGATCAGAAACATAATAGAACACAGCCCAACAGAAATAAAACTTGAAAGTGTTTTCGTTCTTGAGTAATAAGTATGTCATCTGCCACTACCATAGGTAAGATAGATAAAATTAATGCTAATTGTAGGGCTGCTGTTCTGGGCTGCAGGATGGTAGGATTATAGCCATCTTACATCCTGTAGGAAGAGTGCGATGTTGCCTCTGCCTCTCCCCACCCCTCCCCTCATGCCCCCTGAAGTCGTGCGTGTGGTGGCAAACAGATATCGTGTTGTGCTACATATCAAGGCTAGCTTGCAAGTTTATAATTTGTTTGTGGTTTAAATTAATGTTAAAACAGTAATGATAATGATCGTAACAGGAACAACACTCAGTTGCTTGTTTCCCTGGGGTGCGAGCTGCAATACCTATTTTGTTGATATGTACACATATATGTACAAATATTTGTACAAATACTTGAGTGCTACAATTTGTGAGGTTATGCTGAGGAATGCTGTTACAGACTTAAGTTATGTGTAAAGAAGGTGGTAGGCTACATAAATTACTCCTCCTTTGAGCCATTATTATTACATTCCATTTTTGTCGTGTTGTATCTCAAAATTCAGATTTTCGCAATCATTGTACAAGACAGCCAGATAATATTCATTTTACAATTAACAAATGGATATAAAAAGGAGCCTAACATATGGATATAAAACTATAAAAGCAGCTTCCCAACACCATAAAATGTATCACAGATGTGAAAAAGTGAGATACAACTAAGGACATGTCTAAAGTACCACTCGTTCTTATTTCAGTAAGAGAATATTCTGATTAAATGTAATAGTACAATAAGTTTCATTTTTCACTATTTGTAAATCAAATACAAAACTCAATCGTGCTACAAAATTGTTTGCATGGTCATGAAACAGAATGGGCAAATGTAAGTAAATATTATATAGGTTTAAGACGTCTCGTACCGTAAAATAAGCAACACAGTACTTGATCAGGATAACCAAAGATAGCGGTGCCACCTGTCAACTTTGACCCAGTACTCCATCAAGGTGGGCGTGGGGCGGGGTGGGACACTCCACACTCCTATTTCGAAAGTATACAATATGATGACTGTGGTGTCACTCATTACAAATGCAGACAGACACAAATAAAGCAATAATATTTAATTGCAGAAATAACTTGAAATTCCTGGGACGGTTATGATAATTATGGGGTTTTGTACAGGGACAAACTAAATACATGGCAATGCTAATAATGAAGATGTACCAAAACAAATACTAATGCAAAAATTAAACAAACAAAATCCTCAAGAAAAATTTAAAAAAAAAAAATCCAGAAATTTCACTTGACCCATATAGCTCAAACTATTTCACGATACCACAAACCCACACATAATCTAGAAACTGGTACCAGAAATTTCACTTGACCCATACAACTCAAATGAAGTCCACGATATCAACAAACCACAACTCACAGATGTAACTATTATCAAAAGTTTGACTTAACCAAAATAACAACACACTCCACGACACCCACCAGTAACAAGTAGTAATTTTGAACTTCAACTAACAACCCAATCCACATAAGAAACTACTTCAACATCAGTTCTGATCTCCACATCTTTAAAGAAAATTACACATAAACACACATCACACATCTAACAGTAAAACAACAAAAAACTATAGAGCTAATACGTCGACAAAAATAATAAATTTTTGAGAATATAATAAATTGGATAGATAAAAAAAATCTACTCACCAAGTGGTGGCAGGAGCAATCACATATAAAAGTTAATGAAATATGCAAGCTTTTGGAGCCAGTGGCTCCTTCTTGTGGCAGATTTGTGTAAGGTTAAGGAAGAGGGATGAAGAAAAAGGACTGGTGTGGTTTAGGAGATGTTGAGAAGCATGGAAAAGTCACCCAGAACCCCGGTCAGGGGAGACTCCTCGGGAAGGGATGACAGGGAAATACTGATTGTCAGGGACTGCACTGGATGAGATTTCAAGAAGCTGAGAGCTTAACCCCTGATCTGGGGTTTTGGTTGACTTTTCTGTAACCCTCCCCACTTCCTAAAACTAACCAATCTTTTTTCTTCATCCCTCTTTCTTCCCGTTCAACATTTCTGCCAGAAGCTCCGAACACTTGCACATTCCCTTAACTTTTGTTTGTGTTTGGTCCTGCCACCACTTGGTTGAGTAGATTTTAATCTCTAGAATAAATTTCTTTTATTTTATGTATATCGTCACAAACTTGTAGATCCTCAGATTATTGGTTTCAGTCAGCAATGAACAACTTCAGAACTGCAGCAAAACATGCGAAAAAGATAAATGTTGCCTGCAGAAATTGTATCACGGACACACTCCCTTTGACTGTTAAACCTGCCCAAAGATGTAAACAACCATGCATGAGCAGCATCTTTTAGACTGAGGGGGGTCTGACAGTCAATCAATTTGTCATTCCACCAGGAAGGAGGTACACAGCTTGTGTTGTCTATAGTTCAACTGCC
Organism: Schistocerca serialis cubense; assembly: GCF_023864345.2. NCBI lineage: Eukaryota > Metazoa > Arthropoda > Insecta > Orthoptera > Acrididae > Schistocerca > Schistocerca serialis. Next base: position 1,170,511,133 of record NC_064638.1, read on the forward strand.
TAGACGTTCAATACTGCGTTTCGATTGCGTCCGCATTGTTACTTTGTGCCAGGAAGGTCTCTCAACAAGGAAAGTGTCCAGTCGTCTCAGAGTGAACGAAAGCGATGTTGTTTGGACAGGGAGGGGAGACAGAGAGACAGAAACTGTCGATGACACACCTCGCTCAGACCGCCCAAGGGCTACTACTGCAGTGGATGACCACTATCTATAGATTATGGCTCGAGGAACCCTGACAGCAACGCCGTCATGTTGAATAATGCTTTTTGTGCAGCCACAGGACATTGTGTTGCAACTCAGCTTGTGCACAACAGGCTGCACGACGTGCAACTTCACTCCCAATGTCCATGGCGAGGTCCATCTTAGCAACAATGACACCATGCAGTGCGGTACAGATGGGCCCAACAACATGCCGAATGGACCGCTCAGAATTGGCATCACGTTCTCTTCACCAATGAGTGTGGCATATGCCTTCAGCTAGACAATCGTCAGAGATATGTTTGGAGGCAACCCAGTCAGGCTGAACGCCTTAGGCACACTGTCCAGCGAGTGCAGCAAGGTGCAGGTTCCTTGCTGTTTTGGGGTGGCATTATGTGGGGCTGACATTTACCACTGGTGGTCATGGAAGGCGCTGTAATGGCAGTACGATACATGAATGCCATCGTCCGACTGTGATAGGGCAACCATATCAGCAGCATATTGGTGAGGCATTCTTCTTCATGGACAACAATTCACATCTCCATCATCCACATCTTGTGAATGACTTCCTTCAGCATTACGAAATTGATTGACTAGAGTGCCCAGCATGTTCTCCAGATATGAACCCTATTGAACATGCCTGGGATAGATTGATGGGATGGACGATGTGACCCACCAACCACTTTGAGGGATCTTTGCCGAATTGCCATTGAGGAGTGGGACAATCTGGACCAACATTGCCTTGATGAACTTATGTATAGTATGCCACAACAAATTCAGTCGTGCATCAATGAAAGAGAATGTGCTACTGGGTATTAGAGGTACTGGAGTGTACAGCAATCTGGACCACCACCTCTGAAGGTCACGCTGCAATGTGTGGTTTTCATGAGCAATAAAAAGGACGGAAATGATGTTTATGTTGGTTTCTCTTCCAATTTTCTGTGCAGGTTCTGGAACTCTCAGAACCTAGGTGATGCAAAACTTCTTTTTATATGTGTACAACTAGCAGATTGTCTACAACTCAAAACAATAAACTAGACCATGATGAATAGTATTACTGCCATACATATGAAAATTTAAATATGATGAGGCATACCTGTTTTATAAAAACGTGTCTTGGTATACTGGAACCTTAGTGGCATTGTCAAAAGCTAAACACAGAATCACCGCCAGCATCGTCACACATATATAAGTAGTAGTATACACAAGAGATCTTGTCAGCAGCACTACTGTTCAAAGCAATCTCTCTCTGTATCAATGACATGCATGTGTATTATAAAGTATTTGCGTTGTTCTAATTGATCATCCCACAGTGCTCAGGTTGTTGTGTGTATTGCTGCGTCAAATCTTAAGAGGTGACTTCTTGATCACATTGCCTCCAGTTTCCACTCATTGCTTACACTGCTGTTTTGTGTCTGGCATGAGGTGGTGTAACAAAAACAAATAGGTGCACAAGATCAGTTTTCGTTAATTTTAAGAGAATCTGAACATTGCTGAGAAATTTGTACTCTTACTCTCTTTTGATTTTCAAAAAATATTATATCTATCCTGCCCGTAGCTTTTATGTAGTTAATTGCTAATTTGAGGTGTACCATTATCTTTCTTCTGAAATGCCTGTGGCTTCATTTAGGCACGTCTTTTGCGTAGATTCTCATTGAGAAAAATGTAGCCAGTTTTAACTCGGCTGAATAATTTTTAGCTTTTGAGATGGAACAGACATTGTAAAAAAACTGAAGCAACTTGCTAGTAAGTTTGTTTGATGGATAAAAACTTGCCTCTCAAATAATAGAGCACAGCAGCAATCATCTTTTTCTTTCAGATTTTATTAGACAAGTCTAGATTTCATTTAGTACCTAGCCATTATCAATGCGAATCTTAGTACGTTAGTCACTTGTTGTTTGGGTAGTCTTGAACAAACTGTGACAGGAGCCGGAACAACAGGGGACTGACCTACTAGGACAAGAGTTGATGCCATGAAATAGTGCATTGATAATGGCTAGGCACTAGCTGAAATCCAGATTTGCTAATAAAACTTGAAAGAAAAGTATGACTGATTGCTGTGCTCTGTCATTTGAAAGTCGTATCACAGTCGCTGAGTGCACTCACGTACATGATGGAAGGTAACTTGATAAACTTGCCTCGTTATAGAATTTTATGATGGCAGTTTATTTCCATTTGAAAGAAACATACATAGCATAACCATTTTCACATGTTGACTGTCACTAGGGGAAAGCCGGCCACAGCAGAGGCTTATGCCTGACGCCATGTATCCGCCAGTGGCTACAGCAGAGCCTCATGTCTGAGGCTGTATCCCAGCCTGACCTGGTGGTGAAACATCCATCACTATGCATGTGGCAGTCAACATGTGAAAGGTGGCACGAACAAAGGTTTTCTGCAAAGAGAGTTAACTTTTGTCTAATGGAATTGTATAGAATGTACCTACAAAAATTAGAAGACATCACTGCCATCTCTGTGTCAAACCAATTCTCAGTGCTCTACTATTAATCATCATTAGCAATTAGACTGACTCAGCTGGGTTATGGCGTCTTCCACACCCCCTCCCACTTTTTTTTATTGTATTCTCAGCGTGTCTTGTCTCATTAAATCCAAAAAAAATTTTTTTGGGTATGTTAACCATCTTTTCACCTAGGTATTTTTCCTGCCTACCTCCATTTCATTTTCAATACAGTTTTAATTATAGCATCTATTCCCATCTGTTCTCTAACCCTTTTATTTGTGTTTCCTAGTAATTTCCAACATTTATGTGTCCTTAGCTTGCAGATGAACCCCTCAATTTTTGATTATTTTCTTACTGAAAGTCCATATCTCACTCTTGTAAGTCAGAACTAGTGGTCCTCACTTTTCAGACACATTGCAAACCTAGTTTTGAATACTGTTTAATTTAGGATTACACTTCATACTAATTATATTCCTCCTCCTCCTCCTTCTTCTTCTTCTTCTTCTTTTTCCTCCTCTTCTTTGTTGTTGTTAGATTTGTGGATTGTATCGTTAATCAAGGACTCCCATCATTGCCTGTCTCTACACCATCTCACTTCTGCTTTAATAACATCTCCTGGTATTCTTGCCTTCTCTATGGGTACTCTTGCAATATCTGGCCATCTCCTTCTACATCTTCCTCATGGTCTTTTACTAGTTAAGCTTCTGTCACTATCTCCTCTTCCATTCTCATAATATATGCATATCATTTCAACTTTGTTGTTTCTGTCTTGTCCTTTAGTCTCGACCTGTCTGTCCTTTTTCTGGTGTCCTCATTTCTGATTTTATCCTTTCTTGTCTTGCCTTCCATACCTCATAAAAATCTGCTGGATTCATTCATTCTTCCCTTTTTATTGTAGCCCATGTTGGCGTACTAGTAGTGCATGCTATAATGGGTTCATAGTAAGTTGAATATATTTTCACTCCTATGTTTGATTAACTTCTCTCATTAGTAGTTGATGTATCTGCACTAAGATGAGCAAAACAATGCCATCAGCACATGTGATTCAGATATATTCCATTGACCTATACGCCTTCTTTCTTTCTTTCTTATCTAGGTATGTGATAATTTCCGTCTAGAGCTGCAGAGAATACTGCCTCTTTTTCTTTTACTGCATTGTGTGAAATATATATGTAGTAAATGAGACTTCTTGGCAGATTAATACTGTGTGCTGGGCCGAGATTCGAACTTGGGGCTTTTGCCTTGCGCAGGCAAGTGCTCTACCATCTGAGCTACCCAAGCATGACTCGTGAACCATGACCCATCCTCATGGCCATATTTCCACCAGTACCTCGTCTCCTACATTCCAGACTTTACAGAAGCTCTCTTGCAAGACTAGCTCCCCTGGGAGAAAGAATATTGCAGAGAAATGGCTCAGCTACAGGCTGGGGGATGTTTCCAGAATGAAATTTTTCACTCCGCAGCGGAGTGAAAATTTCATTCTGGGTATATGTAGCAACTTGTACCCTGCCGCAACAGGACTTCAGGAAATGAATAAATTCTAAATAAGGAAATATGACTGGAGAGATATGCTAACTGTTATACTGTGGACTGTTAAAATAATAAGTCTTCCCCTTTTGCTGGGGGGGGACTGAAACTAACTTCTCACCAGAAATTCCTGTGAGTTTTGAATTCAAATTCAGACTGTTTTCAGTTAATGTTGTTCGTTGTTCTTCTTCACTGAAGCCATTCTCAGTCTTCCTGCATCACTCTTTCCTTTTGGTTTATAACTGAAATGAAATGATTGTATGGTATAGATGGCTGGGAGTGCCCCCAACCCCCTTCCGGGGAAGTTCGGCTGCCAAATTGCAAGTGTTTTAAGTTGATGCCATATTAGGTGTTTTGCATGTCAATTATGATGATGACAACACAATGCCTAGTCCTCGAGTGGAGAAAATCTCTGACCTGGCCAGGAATTGAATCCGAGCCTGCTGCATGGCAGTCAGATGCGTTGACCACTCAGCCAAGTGGTGGACAGTTTATAATTTATTACTTGTTTACTAATTTCTTCCCCCCATTCTACTGATATGTTGGTTCCATTTTATCCATCCTTGATCTGTTTCCTCATTTACAGAACATGTGTTAAGTTCTTCTCTTTTAATCTTGTTTTATATTTGATCACTGAGGATACATCTTTTAACATTCCTTAAAAATTTCATTTCAGCCGACTTTATTTCCTTTTGTCTTTCTTAGTTAGAGACTAAGACTCACTTCGATGTATTGGTAAAGGGATAGCCATCACTTTGTAAAATTTTGGCTTTGTGTCCTTCCCTGTATTGCCGCACGGCGTTCTGTGTAGTGCGCCACGTATCGTTTGATACGTATTTAATTTATTACTGTAGTTACATCACTTTTTGTGGAGTTGTTAAATTTTGCACCGGTCTTCTGAGATACATTTCACCATGTGAGGTAGCTTATAGGATACTGGATTCGTATTAAACATGGACTCTAATCCCTATTTAGTCATACTGATTTAGTTTCTTCTAAGTTACTACATCTGAATTCCACTGAGCAGGATGACACATTGATTAAGACAACAGACTTGTATTTGGTTTCCAAACCGTGTACACCAAACTGATAAAAGTGAATGTTGAGACAGTTCCTATGAAAATGGTACCAGAAAATTCCCTCAAGTCCTAGTAACTGTCCCTTCCTTTTTATCTGATTTTTCAGGACTGAAAAAGGCCAGCACTGATTTCCACTCGTATTCTCCAACTGACTCAGTGCTCCATCTCTAAATGTTGTTAACGTCAATGTGTTAATCTGATTTTCAGTCCATGCTACGACTCATATTACAACTTTATATATCTTCAGAGAAAGATTCATATTTCATTTTAGTATCTTTGCTACTTTTGTCATTTAGTCACCTACTTCGAGGTATTTATTTGTCTCAGATTATGCTCAAAGAACATTATTGGCATCATGACAAGTTTTTGTGCTGCAGCATAGTGATGTACTGGCACTAGCTCTAGCACAGGTTGTGATTACATCATTCTCCACGTATTTATTTGGGAGCGTTATTTATGCAGCATTTATGTGTAAGACCTCAAGAAATGAATGCGGGTATGCAAAGATTAAATAATTTTTACTTTTGTGAACCAGTAGATTCTGCCATTTTTTTATATTAACTGACAGCAACTATATTGAACAGAACACCATAAAAAACAGTGTATAAAAAGGAACAACTTTTTATTGGCTCAAGGGTCACTTAGTAAAGAAAAACTAAGGCCTGTGAAAAAGGCTTTGCTTTTCAAATCAACTGCACAGAGGGATGTTGTATGACCATGGAAGAGGTGGAAGGATTATCTCGGAATTCCTAATTGAATGAAACAGACTGTGTGGTCGACCATGAAGATGATCTTATATTGTTTGCTTAATATTTACTTGGTTGTAATGGTATTTTTCAAAGAAAATTGTTTCCATCATCTGTAGTAACAGTGGCTTGTTTACAGTATACTACCACTTGCAGATTTATAATGAACACTGCTAGTCCGCATGTCGCACAGTTGTCAGAAACAATATTCTGCAGTTACAATACACTTTGTCATCAAATAGTAAATCATAGCCATGCATCTTGTTTTGTAACTACTTGGTTTATATAGTTGTGTATTGTCATAGCTACAATAGGGCCACTATGACAAGATCGCTCAGATGGGATGAAGTGACCCTCACACGTCTTAGAATTGGACACTGCCCTCTCACTCATAGCTGTTTTACTATGACAAGAGGATCCCCCATTTTGTGATGCTTTCTATCCGCCATATTTTAACAGAGTGTATTTTATGCTGTGATCCAAGGGCAGAAGCAAATATTGGCGGGAATCTGCCCCCTATTATAGCTGATGATGGGATGGGTGTGACTAAGGTTTTAAAGTTTTTTGATGTGTCTGGACTCTGACCTAAACTTTTAGGGTGGGGGTTGTTGTGTTTTGCAGTGTGGCTGGCTTCTCCTTTTTTTTATTCTTGCGGTCAGCGAGCCACATCTATCTGCTTTATTGTTTCAGCTCCTTATACCACTTTCTTCCTGTGTCATTAATGTTTTACTACTTATGCAATACTTTGTTCCATGGTTCTGAGAGGGTACGCAAGTTTTCCAGCAGCACAATGTTTTACTTGCTGTTTTATCTTCCTGTTTTGTGTATTTTACTGACAATCGTCTCAATCTCTTTTCACTCGAGCACTAAAGACATTGTTCTCCACATTCAACAACAAGATTAATTACAACCTTAACCGAGGCATTTAAAATTTGCCAGCTCTTTGAAAAGGCATGGTCTACATCCTTCCCTAATCTGATGGGACTGATGACTTTGCTGATTGGTGTCGTCGTCCCCCCCCCCCCCCCCCCCCGTCAATAAACCAACCAACCAACTAACATCACCAGCTCGCAACCAAATTTTCAACTTTCAATCTAACCAAACTTCGGGCTATGCTACAGACCAGCCTATCACCGCAACCAAGTTGCGATTTTTTTTTTATATATATATATATATATATATATATATATATATATATATATATATATATATATATATATATATATATATATTTTTTTTTTTTTTTCCCCCCCCCTCTGTGCATTGATTCATCATGTTCCACAGATCCCGTCAAGAATGAGAGCCTTCTGGGATACCATATGAAACAGGCCAGGGTACACATTGAGTATGTATACACACTGAAAATAAAATATCACTGTGCTGCTTACTGCAGGGAAGAGGGTCAGAAAAGTGGAGATATAGAGAAGAGGAAAAGCTACTTTGGGTACATTGCTGGAATAGAAGGCGGTGTAGTGCTGGATTGGAGGAAGGAAGGTGATAGCTGGGTGAAGGACAGGGACTAACAAAGGTTGAGGCCATGTGAGTTTGTTCCCTGTGTTGTGGTTGCATGTAGGTGTTTACTGTTCCTTTTTACATTCATTCCTGTAGAGGTTATCAGTAATGTGTAACAATCGAAATTGTCAAGGATAACCCTAAACACATGAACACAATTGAAGTATGATGTAGCCAGTTATGTGCTCACTGACTAAGAGGTGAAATGTGGAGAAAAGTCCTACTTGAATTTCACATTACGACTGCTATGATTCCCTAGCCATCTTGAAACACTGCCCTGGATGAAAGGTAGGTGGGATGTCTCTTAGTCCTTCAGGTACTGTCATCAATGAGGCTATTTGAAATGCAGCACCCTTACTGTTTTGGAACAAGGTCATGAATCACTGGGGATAAGAGTGGTGGAAAACTAATGACAAGCTGTGCTTGACAAAGTCAGCTACACCACTTTTCGTGAAAATTGCAATAGCAAGGAGAAGACGTGATCACATTGAAATTTACTTCACAGACTAGGGTCATGGTAATACACAAATGACTAGAATTACAGAACTACACTTGCACTCTGAACACAAGAATTCAGTACAGTTTGAAGTCATCATGTGTTGGAATCACAGAATCTAGATGTTGTGGTATGCAGTCAAAAATGGCGTGGGTATGCTGCTGGAGAAGGCAGGGCCACGTAGTTTGTAGGGATGATCACAAAGCTTCAACAGTGGTTGCTGAAGTAATGGAGTGAATAAGTTGTCGACATACCCTATCCCAGACATGTTGAGTGAGTCACACTTTAAGCAAATGTGCAAGCCAGGAAGTGGTGGCACCTGTTTTTCTTTGAAGGCAGCTTGCACATTCCTCGTCACGTGTGTCCGGGTGTTGTCCTCCTGAAATGAGACATGCGGAGCAGCCTATAGAAGAAACAGTGCCAGGACATGAGCTATCTTTGCAGTACCCCCTATTTTGGAGTTGCAGCAACTCGGAACAGGAATTAAACTGTTTTTGATTATGGATATGAAAATAGTGTCTACCAAAAAAAAGAAAAATTGACGAAGTTAATTATGAAAGAAACTCTAATTGTTGAGCGACCCTTAAAATGGAAAGATTGTAACAGGAAGGTTTCCGCCCCTCGAATGAAGGTATGTTTTTAAAATGAGAAGCACCCGTACTCGCCAAAAGTTGTAAACGACACACATTTTGGAAGCAGTATAGCGTTAAGGTCGAGTAATAGTGTCAGGTGCATAGAGGTTGTGCACTGTATGTGAACGTTGTAGGGCACGGACCAGAGATCAGTGTTTCGGGGTGCCATACGCTACATTCCGCACGTTGGTTTTAAGAACTTATAACTAAAGTTGAATAAATACTAATTTTCCGAAACTTTGCTCATCAGCAAAGTATGAAGCACATGTTAGAATACCAGAGTACGACAACAGCTTGTGGAACTTGGAAGAGTAAATGTAAACGAAGTAACCAAGAAACCCACACTGTAAAATTTATACAGCTAGATGCATCTGGCTGTTAACTGTTGACGGTCACTCGATTTGATCATTCTACCAGTGCAAAAAATGGGGGGAGAAATATGGTTTCATGTTCTTGTTAAATATTTTTACTTGGGGGGGGGGGGGGGGGGCGGCGGCGGATAGCTGAGGTCACGTCGAGGAGAGCATTGTAAAATTCCATAATATCATACTGCTGTACAGAGAAGTGTAAGTGCCCTACATAACTGAAGCTGTAGATGTTTCAACTGAACCGAGTGCAAAACACCCATCGAGGTAATTACAAGTGAAGAAAAGAAAAATGCGCTGTTGATGGCAGGATGGCTGACTGTCGGGAAAGAGCCGCACCCACAATAATATTGCAAAGCAGCGTTTGTGGATTGAATCTGGATCCATCACTGAAACAGCAAAACAATGCTCTGTTATGGACGGACTGAGAACGGCAAAATTCCCGATTCCAACGAGCTCTCGGTGTTCTAGAGAATAGACCTTAGTTCTCTGTTTCTCGTTCGCGCTTCATGGAAGAAAAGACCAATAAATAAATGGGATCAGCTACAAATGACAGATGAATTGCAGTACTACGGCTGTGGTTTGAGTTTCACATTACACCATCTGAACATGTACATGACTGCGTAAGTTCGCTCTTAGGTAAGGCTATCAATCACATCAGATGGGAAAAATCGGTTTTTAACTGTTCTGAGGCCAAAACGATATAAAAAGCAAAATGACATCGGTTATTGTCATGAGAGTGGCGCTAGACATATTCAGTATTCTGTCCACCGGTTTCTGCCACAAGTTGAAATCGAGAAACAGTATGTTCCATAACAAATCGGAGTCTATCGGGGGGTCACGTTGAAATTGCGTCGCGCAATGCTTGCCTTCAGTTCAGCTATATTCGTAATTAGATAGCCTCACATCCAGAAGTCCCACGAGTTAATATCAGGTGATCTGGACTGCCAGTCTGTCGTGCAATGACGACTGATAATCCTAGCACTGCCGAAATGCCTCTGCAGCAGAAGCTTCACTGGCTGTGCAATATGCAGAGGAGCGCCATCTTGCATGAAAATGATCCTACCCACATATCCACGCTCTTGAAGGGTCGAAATGACGTTGGTGCGCAAAAGACCCTCGTAGCGTTTACCAGTGACGGTACAGGTAACAGGACCTGCGCAGGACCCATCTCCTCGAAAAAAATATGGTCCTACGATAAACGATGCCGTCAACCTGCATCAGGCAGTCACCTTTGCAGAATGAAGTGGTACCGGTTGGTGTGCGTGCGGATTTTTCCATTGCTCATATTTCGCACCTGTGCGTTTTGGAGAAGGAGATGGGCTTCGTCTGTCCATAGAATGTTCCATGGTCATTCATTCTCCACTTCCAAGCGAGCGAGAAATTTGCCTTGCTGGCAGGTTAGCAGGAAGCATCTCATGAAAAATAGCTGATTTTGTATGAATAACATTGCAGGATGTTTCGTAGGGTTTTATGCACCGTGATCGCTGGCATTTCCAACGTTCGTTCATTTCCCGTGCACTGCATGTTTGCACACTACCGCTCGACCCCCCCCCCCCCCCCCCCCTCCTGCAATACTGTGGCCACATCTACGACAGACGTCGGTTCAGCTGCTTTTCTCCCTCTGCCTTATTGCACTTCCAAAGAACCTGTCTTTCCGAATTTCGTAATCACTTTTTTTCCAGGCCCATTGCGGACATCGGACCAATGCCTCTTTTCATACCCATGAATGTCCGGAACATCATCAGAGCTACTGACATACTGTCGCTGTTCATGTAAAAGAGCTCTACCAGCAGCGCGCGGTCCTTCATGTTGGGCGCCTCGGAGGCAAACTGAGGAACAGCCGTGTGCTGCGCGTCTGTTGGTGTGCATGTTCAGACGCTTCAGCACCATCTAGTGGTAAAATAATAATTTTTTTCTCATGATGTTCCTCCTTGCATCAATAATACGCTGTTCAAATTCGACGTCATTCTGAGCAATGGTTCTCTTCCTATAGCGTTTTGAAACTGGAACTTTAATTATAGACATCCATCTACAGCCACGTAGGATTTTTGAAGCGAACAGAACTCTTAAGAATCTTCTATAAGGAACTGAACTGCAAGTCATCATTCTCCACCCTGTTATGTTCTGAGAAGTCATTCACATTCTCGTACACATACATAATCATTATTTACATATGGCTGGAGGGTCCACAGACTAAAAGAACCGAAGTGTAGAATAGTAACTAGTAACGTTCCAGCAGAGAGAGGTAAATCGCGGACGCCTGATAATCGGGCGTTAAATCCTCCTTTTTTTTTCCTCAACGAAAAGCGACAACGTTGGCAGCCGAAACTGCTCTTTCACCAGAATAAAGCATCGTTCTACTGCACCAGCCACAACAGCAAAAGCGTGTGAATTTGACTTCGAATAGGTTCCACATTCACTCGTATCATCCAAGCGACTTCTTGGTGTTCCAAATTCGAAAATTTCTTTTGGCGCCAAGCATTGCTGTCAGTCAGTGAGTGCTTTGAATAGTTTAACGAATTTTTCCGACAGAATTAAAAAAGTGGACATTCAATCAAATAAAATGCTTTTCGTTTTAAAACTATTTACTTTACTTCTCACCACACACATGACACAGCCCCTGTATTTCTATTTTTGATATTGTTTACGTGCGAAGGAAACTTGGTATTTGTTTCAAATGCCGGAAATAGCTCATCTGCTGAACAGTTGACTCACATTGCCAGTTCTCCGATTGTACGCAACTGCTCTTTCCTCATTTAAATTTCCGATTTCACGTTTTGTTAAATACTGACCCTACGTAAAACAAATCGTTTAAAGCTACATCAGCAACGAGGAGACCATTATGAACGAGTAGACTCTGTTTGGTATGTAGTCGATAGGGAAATCTGTCGAGGGAGTAAAAAAAAAAATGGAACATGCGCATGTAGCGGAGTAGTGAAATTGTTGTTTCTCTGTATGATTACATACATATATTAATCCTTATTTCATAGATCATGAATACGACATTTCGTAATGATGTGGAACGTGTCACTTTAACGTAAGTTTTCGTTACACAAAATAATTAATTTTTTTTATTTTTATTTTTTTACAATTACTATCTAAGAATTCATGTATTGAGTAGAAGGAGTTGTCATTCAGAAATTCGTTTCATTACCCTTTAAATTTTGCTTAGCTGTTTGTCAGACTTTTAACACTATTTGGCAAATGTCCAAAGTTTTTGTGGCAGCATAATTCACCCCTTTCTGTGCCAAAGTGAGATTTAATCCAGAATAGTGAAGATCATCCTTTCTTCTAGTGTTGTAGGTATGCACTTCGCTGTCATTTTTGAATTGCGATGGGCTATGTAATGACAAATTTTGTAAGTGAATCAATGTATTGCGTAGTTACTGTGAATAATCCCGAGTTCCTTAAATAAATGTCTGCAAGTTCCTTTCATTCATAGACCTGTGTTTCAACCTGCTGCTGTTTCACCATATTTGCAGTGGGAATCGGAATCGTGAGATGCTTGCCAAAAATTACGAAAGATCATTATGTTGATTTTGTTTGATCATGTAGATAATTTTTTTCAGGTAAACAACTCGCGTCTTTTACATCGTATCAGGTCATCGATACGGCGAGAGTTCAAATTAGTGTATGGGGGGGAGACACTATTTCGAAATTCTTAATGTTCTTTCTCAATACATTTATCATAATAAATATGCTGAACTGGCATTCTATTTCTAACGTGTCAGGTCAAGTCCTCTGTGAAAAATCTTAGTTCACTGTTGTACACTAAGGGAGAGGCATATGAACAAGAATCTTTTTTTGACACAAGGATTGTAATTTACGAAACAAATAAAGAATTCATGTAGAAAGTTTACTCGTCAAATTTGCGCCATGTATATGTATGTAGCGAGTTTTACATTTTAGATTTGATACCTGGTAGCGGGAAGTGGTAATAGCTATATGATAGCGGGAAGTGGTAATAGCTATATCAAGACATTCGGAAAATCACACAGTACTGATTATTCGTTATGGTACTGTACATTAAAAACAGTTACTTGATACATAAGATGCCCTTCTTTTGCCCTGTACGATTGTTGGGTGATGACAGATTCTTCTTCGTTGAAGCAACTTGCTATCGTCTAAGTTTTCCTGTACTATCGTTTTTCTTATTTATAATTCTTATTTCTCATGAAGTATGAAGATTACAGTATTGACATTAACACAATATCGTCTGCCCTTTAGGTGTGTGAATTTGCCTTAAAATAATAAAAATAACAACAGATCGACAGTAGCTTCATGAGAAAGTGGTATAAAACTACGTACAGTTTATACTCCCTAACAGAAATTAGCATTGAGGCTGTGATAAATTCGTGACAAAAAATCTTGACTAGGTTTTCCCAAGCTGTCGCATGTCCTGTTGCTGCGTGTCCACGCTTGCATCGGTCGTTCCCCAAGGTTACTGCTTCCTATTTGATCGATGAAACAAATTAAAATGGCTTGTCATTAGTCCTCAGAAAGCGCTGCTGTATGTTTGCTCGTATCGTCAACATAGAGGTCAATATTTCTACTGGATACAGTTTTTCACGTTGTCGTGTCGTCTTAGACATATTTACCTAATACAGCCCGTTTTGAAAATCGTTTTATGAACAGACTTTTACGCGTAGTTGAATCCAAATCATAATTAACCAAAGATTTCGAGTAGTCTTATCTGTTTCTTCATATTTTCACATAGAGGCGTAACTAATACAGGGAACATTTTAGGCTAACAAGAGGCATACAGTCAGTCATCTTGCCCTTGCCCAATATTGAATGGAATAGGACAGAAACTTGTCAATTCGCCATGTACTGTAGATACGCTTTTTGATGTACACATATAGATGTGGATTGTGATTCTGACGTGGGCGGAAATTGGTGTTTTCAGACTGCGAACTTCATCATCCGAAACTGCAGGGTGTACATGAAATCCGGGAACACTTTCAATTATTTATTGTACAAGAACTAAACGTTGTACAGATGTCATACATATTGCATTTTGAAGAGAAACTCTGAAAGTTTTTTTTTCCGAACATTCTATATGCGAACCATGAGTGACACGGCAGACATCAATAAGGCGATCGAATTCTTGCCATACCCGTTCCAGCATGGCATCGTCGGCTGTGGCAGTCGCTTCCCGTATTCTCTCCCGGAGCTCTGCTACATCACGTGGTAGAGGCGGTACATACACCAGATCTTTGAAGTGTCCCCACAGAGAAAAGTCACACGGAATGAGATCTGGTGATGGGGAGGCAATTTCATGAAACGGCTGTCCCCTTGTGTAGCACGGCCGATTCATCAATGCGGCAGCTCCGTGTTTATTGAGCTTCTGCACTAGGTCCATTTTGAATGGGTTCATAGACAGCTTCTGTCGCAGGACTTTCCACATTGACACTGGAGCCATTTCGAGTTCACGGGATGCACGACGCACCGATTTCTTTGGACTCCTTATGAAATTCTCTCGCACGCGTTCCATATTCACTTCACTCACACTGGGACGGCCGCTTCTCTTTGTCGGGCACAAGTATTACGTCGTAACGAATTTGTTGTGCTAGTGGTAAATGGCCTTCCTTTTTGATGGCTTCTTACCGTACTTGGCTCTAAACATACGTTGAACAGCTGTAGCTCACTCGTTTTTGTCGAACTCCAACGCACAGAAAGCTCGCTCCACACCTGAACTCGCCATGTTTGCGACTAGCGCTGACTATCGGCAAATTACCAAACTACGCTGTGGCGGTATACATGAAAAAAAAAAAAAAACTTTCAGGGTTTCCCTTGAAAATGACATATGTATGATATCTGTTCAATGTTTGGTTCTTGTGCAATAAATAATTGAAAGTGTTCCCGAACTTTGTGTACACCCTGTATTGTTCGGTCACTGGGTGGTATGACGAGAGATTGCTGTTATTTTACTGTGTCTCGCTGTCAGCGGCAGTTGTACCCTTTTCACCTACAATTCTGCTCGTTCCCATGAACCTTAGCTGGTAGACGCCCTTACCTTTGGTGGCATCACCCGAATATTGCGACAAACGTAGTCACTAAACTTGTATCCTGCTGGACATATTTCTTTCACCTTTTTTTCACTTGCTGCTTGGTAGAAGGCCCGAAGCATAATTTCGCATGCTGGGTCGTTTTTGGCCTATTAGCAGCTGCGTCTGCCGATTGTGTGTTAGTGGAAAGACAATTTGATAAAGCTAGATATAACAGTCGAGTGTAATATACTTTGAACTAAACTTTCATACTGGTTTATAGTGACTTGGGCAACAATACACTGTCAGTGTTAAAGATGGTACCTTACAAACATTGTCAAAGTGACCTTTCCATAACAGTGACTGATGTGTTTTTAGCCTAAAGTATCTATATGCAATATGTCTGTTGTGAAACTGTCTGGAGTTCACAGTGAATTAATGTTTAAGTGTCTTCTTCTTCTTCTTCGTCTTCTTCCACCTACGGATTCTCTGGTTTTGCTGGATATTGACTGGCCCTCTGTATGGCCTAGACCATAGACATTCTTTATAAGTTGTTTTAGAAAATTCCATCTGCTAATTTGTTTAGATGCTTCCATTGATAAACTTTTCTAATGGCTTCGTATATTGATTATATTGTTTATCTGTGATGTGTCTCTGATATTTCTGTAATTCCTGCAGAATAGGACTGTGTGTTCTGGTGTTTCTAATTCCCCCACATCCCCCTAAATTGATGTCTGACCTTGACTCACGCGGTTTAAGTGCGTGTGATAACCTGACCAGAGTTTATGTTGGTGCTTATATTCATAGGTACACCGGTTATTAATCTAACCATTACGTTGCGGCCCGATATCTGACAGTGTATCTCCAAGCACCACGCACAGTGCTATCACTGATGCGGAGTCGACACTTTAAGCAGAACACTCCTTTGCCCTCGTCTAGCAGCTGTTCTGTTTGTGACGAGAGTTACTCTGTATGCCCACGCACTGACTCGAAGAGTGCACAGTGGTATGTTCATGTAATTGGTAAAGGTAGTACATATTCCGCTGAGTTAAACCTTGCCAGTTTGTGTGGAATTTTTTTCTGCTTTGGATGTAGTTCTTTTGATGTTTTCATGAAATTTTGATCTTTTATCCATGTATACTGCCAGATAGCGTGTAACGATTGCTCTTTTCATGTTTGTGTCCCCAGTTTTTAACGAAGGATTCTTTTTCAGTCGACCCGTCAGTAATTATACGGGGTGGTCGGAAATTCCCGTTACAGACTTCTAGGGCTTGTAAAGGGGAGTGAGTACATCGTATTTTGAACAGGAACCCATGTCCGGAAACGTCATCCAACGAGACTACAGAGCGTCAAAGTTATAGGCGCGGGCGTATCTAAATGTAGGTATACACGGCGAGATTCCGTGATGATGTTACAGACTTTCTAGGATGATGGAGAACGATAAATCCATGAATTTGAAGTAAGGATCCCTGTACCGGAAACGAACGAGTCGGAAGTTATAAACGAAAATCGTTCTGATACCTCCGACATTTGAATACATGTACCGGTTCTTGTGTTGCGAAGAGTGTAGAGCTGCTAACTTTCAGTGGTGGTAGTGTGGACAAAAACGAGAAAAAAATGTCCAATAAACGTGGGCTCTAAAGTGCGTACCTTAACAGCTATGAACACTTGCTCAGTGGAGGAGATGTGTTTCACATTAGCGAAGATATACAAATGGTCATGGCTCCTCAGGTATGCAATTTAGAGCCCATGTTTACTGGACTTTGTTCTCGTTTTTGTCCACACTACCACCACTGAAAGTTACCAGCCCCACACTCTTCGCAACACAAGAACCGGTCCATGTATTCAACTGTCAGAGGTATCAGAATGGTTTTCGTTTATAGCTTTCCACTCGTTCGTTTCCGGTATAGGGATCCTTACTTCAAATTAATACATTTACGGTTTTCCATCATCCTAGAATGTCTGTAACATCATCACGGAATCTCCCCGTGTATACGTACATTTACAGACTCCCGCGCCTATAACTTTGACGCTCTGTGGTCTCGTTGGGTGACGTTTCCGGACATGGGTTCCTATTCAAAATACGATGTACTCACTCCCCTCTACGAGTCCTAGAAGTCTGTAACGGGAATTTCCGACCACCCTTTATGTTGTTTTGGTCTCTGTAGTCTTGAGGTTGTTTGCGGTGCACGTTTGTGTGACTGTGTTATGTATGCCACAGGCTTTTCCTTCTACTTGGGCACTGTTGTTTGTAGAGACCACTACTAGTAGATCATCTACATATGCGACAACTCCATCTGTCCTCTTATCCCCATCACCTGAGGGCTGGTAATTCTTTTGAGTACTTTCCGATTGCCCACCCGCCATTCTACTACTCTGTCCCTGCAATAATTTAATAGACTATTATTGACTATTGAGCCTATCTTGACTCTCTCGAAATACTCATTACAGCTAGGCCAGCACCTACCATGACTTTTCCAGAACTGGAGGTGGTTGTTATTGGTGAACTGCTGACGTCCTGAGGATTCATCAATAATCTCAGTGGGGCAAAGTAAAGTTGGCTGTATGGTCCGTTGACCATAGACTATATCAGTGAACAGGAGTAAGAAATATTTCCACCTGTTGTGCCATTTACAGGTGAAACAACCAAGAAAGGCCAACCCAAATATATCCAGAATAAGTAAATTTGTCGCTGTGCGGCTGTAGATAAGTTACAACGGACCCTGTGGCGAATTTCCAGATACATCGGTACGCGAGTTTACAGCTGCCGATTCACACATCGACATTTTTTTTTCCTTTTTAAATGAAACTTACAATTTTTGTGTGACATTGTAAGGGCGTTCGAAGAGGACTTCAGCGGCATAACATGTATGGAACTTATCATATACCAGTAGTAGTAACAGCATAACAGCGCTGTGAACTATTGTACCGCCGTGAGCCAACACAGTGAATCGAGCAGCTAATTGCTAAACTTTATATTACCGGCGGAACAGTTAAGTGCGCTGAATACTCTGGCTTTTAGGGGTATTTCCACACTGCCGTAATCACCTGTTTCCTTGTGTTGGTCTGCAGCGGCTTGCTCTACATCTCTTAATTTATATTTGAAGTGGACCCGTTTATTGAATGATGTAGGCGATACAAGTGATTATTTATATTTCCTGTAAAAGTTTTACGTCGTAGTTGACGCTACGTCGTAGAAACTGTGATCTGGCCTGTTATAATGAATCACGTCTATTATTACCGACTGCAGATCATCTACAGCTATAGTTGGAACAGGAAAAAGAGGGAGCTACGATAAAAATTACAAAACTATGACATTATAAACACTACCAACCATTAACAACAAAATAGTGAGAGACTCACACATACCTGGCGCCGCAAAGTGTAGTTTGTCAGCTAACGTAAAATACAAAGGTTGTAGGAAGGTTACAATTTTTTGTATAGTCACATGACGTGAGCATGTTATAGGATAGTACATTAAAATAGCTTCGGAGAGATTCCTCCATCATAAAATAAATAATGAAATCAGGAATTAAAAAACATGATAATGTGATACATTTCAGTATGTACAATGCGTTGTACAATAAAAGGTAAAATACAAGTGCAACAAACAACATCGCAGCATATACAACGTATATTTTCGGTCTTGCTTGTATACTTAGAAGACAGTGCAAAATTAACAAACATATCTAATCTGGATAGTTTGAGTCTTCCATCCGTTAAAATACAGTTTTATAACTTTTACTGAATAACAATGATATAGTGAGGGCTCTTCCCGTAATTTAAAAAACGGGGAGGTAAAAGATGGAATATAATTACAAAAATGACTATAACTTTTGGAAAACACTAAAAATTACAAAGGCTGTTAATGACAATAGTGTGGGGAAAAATAAGAGTGGTCGCTAGAGTGCACCGCCTACGATAGCATGTTGAGTGTCTGCAGGTCAATTTGAAGTACCATATGGTCTGTCTGTAGGTCAATCGTAGCCGTACCATTTCCAGTATGTTTCTTCATAGTGTCAGTATACATTTTACAACTGTGCATGTGGTATTTACAATTTTATATGTATACGTTGAAGCTTATTTAGCTCATTATTATGACTGTACCTTCTTTACAAATGCTGAATTGATATTATTAACAATAGTGTACTCAGGTTTGTGACTGTTTCGTTTACATTTAAATTGATTTTTCATGCCTTCAGTTAGTAATTTTTATGTATTTTACGACGTATTGCCTCTGTATTTTATAGATTTGAACATTGTTATTAGGAACCGAAATTAATTACCTGATGAATATTTTTTTGTGATGCCATCATACGCGTTTGATTTTATTGGCATAAAACAACCAGTGGTGGCATCTTACGTTCGACATTCCATTACAACAGAAAGCTGTCACAAGTAAGCGAACATCGGACACGACACTGAATTCGAAAAAATAAGGAACGGTCGGTCGCGAAATGGAAACCACAGTGAAAATCCGATGAAGCTTTGTAGAGATGTGTTGGGCAGTGTCTCTAGTATGCACGTTGATAACGTCGCGTCGTTCTTCTCAGTTCTGAGTGCACAGTGAGAGTGTAAAGATGCCTACAAAATAGTGTCTCCCGCCAAGTAAGAGTGCCTGCCGAGAGATTTCGCCTGATTTATTGCAGCCCCACGAAACGTAACTGTCATACAGTTCCGTCTTCATGGCAGTTATTGTCCGCACGCTGCAGGCGTAATGAGGACATTCCTGCAGCTATGCCGATGGGAAGTGTTTGGTAACTCACAACAGATTTTTACTGTGGCTTCCACTTCGCGACCGTTCTTTGCCTACTTTTCGAATAGCTCTCGTACTTCTACATCTACACTCCGCAAGCCACCGTATTGTGGGTAGCGGAGGGTACTTTGTGTACCACTACCATTGCTATCCTTTCCTCTTCCAATCGCCAATTGGTGCCCGGGAAGAACGACTGCCGATAAGCCTCCGTTTGGGCGCGAAGCACTCTTATTTTACCTTCATGGTCTTTCAGCGAGAGAGACGTAGGAGGAAGCAATATATTTGTTGACTCTTGTAGAAACGCACGCTCTCGAAACTTTAACAAGTAGGCCACACCATAATGCAGAACGCCTCTCTTGCAGCGTGTACCGCTGGTGTGGGCTTAGCATCTCCGTAACACTTTGGCGCCTATTAAATGAACATATAGCAAAACATGCAGCTCTTAGTAGGATCTTCTCTATTTCCTCTATCAGTCATATTTGGTACATATCCCAGGCTGACGAGCCGTATTCAAGTGGAACGAGTGTTTTGTAAGCTACTGTACTTCGTTTGTGGGTGGACTACATCCCCAGAAGATACTTCCAGTGAATCTCGGTCTGGCTTCTACCTGATCTGCCGGTAGTTCTACGTGGTCGTTCCAGTTTAAATTGAGCCGTACACATACTCGCAGATATTTTATGGAAGTAACTACTTCCAATGTTTGCCCTCCAGGTGTGTAATCACACAGTAATGAGTCTTTTTGCTTTATCCGCGTTACGCTACATTTTTTTATGTTGAGGCTCACGTGGTGATCCCTGCACCAAGTATCGATCCTCTGCATGTGTTTTGGACTTCTCTGTTTACAACAGCATCATGGAACTTCCGGCGTTATCCACAAGGTCATTTATTTACATTGTGTAAAGTAAGAGTCCTATGATACTCCCTCAGGATACGCCCAATGCTACTTTTGCATCTGAGACTTCTGTTCCTTAAGTAAGACATGTTTCTGTTTGCTAGATACTCCTTAGTCCAATCACACAGTTGGTCTGATATTCCGTACGCTCGTAATTTGCGGCAGGGTGGAACTGTATCGAATTATTTCCGGAAGTCGAGGAACACGTCATCTAACTCGGCTCAGGTATCCACTGTCTTCTAGCTCTCGTGAACGAACAGAGGGAGCTAGGTTTCAAACGATCGTGTTTTTCGAAACCCATGTTGATTCCCACAGAGGGAATTTTCCGTCCCCAGAAACGTCACACAAGCGAGCATAAAACATGTTTCAAAATCCCACAACAGATCGACGTCAGCGATATAGGGGTCCACATGACATCAGAATTGGTACAGCTTTGCTGAGACAGTAATGTCTATGTTGCCGTGTGTCGTGGTTTACGCGTCTCGCTCCTACCTGATCTATACGGTAGTTTCTCGCTGTTGTCCTCGGACGTCTTTTGTATTGCCAGCCTGGATAATATTTTACGAAGTGACGAAACAATGAATTACGATGCTTCATTTACTCTGAGAGGTTAAAGACATGGTCTGCCATTTCTGTGAAATAAGTCGAAATTAGTTACGGTAACGTAATATATTAAAAACTTAACAACAGTTCATTCACAGTATAATTAAAAATAAAAAGAAGCTGACCTGACGCGTTGTGTCTACATATATTCCTTTATCTGCTTGTAACTCTGAAAACGGACAAATTCACACGAAAAAAAGAGTTCTTCGACCTCTATTTCCAGTCTTTAACACCAGCTATTCATAATGTCCAAATAGTTGTATGATCCCCACTTTATTTGCCGCTTAATTTAATATTAACTGAAAGAATAAAAATTTTTCAATCTTCGTTCGAGTTCTACGTTTATTATAGCAAATAACAGAAATAAAAAACCGGAAAACGGTTAGTTCAGAAACGGGTTATTTTAGAAACCGGTTATTTTGAGCAGTTTTAACAGTCAGGTTAAAGTGACGTGGCCATTATAACTGAAAATCGGTTGCTACAGCGATAACCACCGTCCCTAATGGCCACACAAGAGAAGAACAAATTACGGTGCAGAGGTATTGGTACATTCCTCCTGTACACGATGTAGGAATGAATAACTTGCCTGTACGTAATGAGCGATGTCTTGAGGTATTCGGTAATTGATTTTTCAGACACCACATATGTGCCTGTATTTTCCGCAGTAAGTGCCCCTGAGGTCGCATGTCAGTGTGGATTCCGCGTCGATGCAATCAACTTCGCGAAGGGCCCCAGCCGCGACTGGTGTTCGCGTCGGCCCCCGCGGCAGGACCTTAGCGTAGCTGATGCCCTATGCATGAGCGCCGCTGACCCAGATAGCGTGCCCTTCCCGTCCCTCCTCTCGCTGACATTTGCAAGGCAGATGCGCCAGCGCGAGGCAGCACTCGTCCACCGATCCGTCCTCCCCCTCTTCCTCCTCTCTCTTTGTTGGCTCGCTCTGCTGGAGCCTGTCTCCCTTTTGTTCTTTTTGGTACGTTTTTTCCTACGAGATCCACCATCATGCGAGTTTACAACCCAGTTTGGTCGTGCGGCTCTACCCATGATGCAGGCTGTCACGCGCATAAATTGTTATTGTTTTTTTTTCTTTTTAATCACAGTCGGACTTACTCTTGCAGTATTTTAATTAGCAAAACGTATATTTCGACGCCAAACGAATGACTTGTAAATAGAGAAGGCACCAGCAATGCGCCGAAAACGTCTACTAATTTTCAAGCAGGATGAGAGCGGAAGGGGGGGGGGGGGCATGGTAGGGGATGGTGTTAAAACTAATTCCTCCGTCCACAGGTCACAATGTCTCACAGACAACTGCACAAAATAACATGTGTCCGGAAACGCTTAATTTCCATGTTAGAGCTAATTTTAGTTTCTTCCACCTACGCTCAATGGAGCACGTTATCATGATTTCATACGGGATACTCTACCTGTGCTGCTAGAACTTGCGCCTTTACAAGTACGACACAACATGTGGTTCATGCATGATGGAGCTCCTGCACATTTCAGTCGAAGTGTTCGTACGCTTCTCAACAACAGATACGGTGACCGATGGACTGGTAGAGGCGGACCAATTCCATGGCCTCCACGCTCTCCTGACCTCAACCCTCTTGACTTTCATTTATGGGAGCGTTTGAAAGCTCTTGTCTACGCAACCCCGGTACCAAATGTAGAGACTCTTCGTGCTCGTATTGTGGACTGCTGTGATACAATACGCCATTCTCCAGGGCTGCATCAGCGCATCAGGGATTCCATGCGACGGAGGGTGGATGCATGTATCCTCGCTAACGGAGGACGTTTTGAACATTTTCTGTAACAAGGTATTTTAAGTCACGCTGTTACGTTCTGTTGCTGTGTGTCTCCATTCCATGATTAATGTGGTTGGAAGAGAAGTAATAAAATGAGCTCTAACATGGAAAGTAAGCGTTTCCGGCCACATGTCCACATAACATATTTTCTTTCTTTGTGTGTGAGGAATGTTTCCTGATAGTTTGGCCGTACCTTTTTGTAACACCCTGTATAATGATGACCACAAATATCTGCTAAACATCCACGTATATTCTATTAGCAAAATACATCATTGTGGGCTGCACTGTTCACAGACTGCTTTGGTCACGCAACAATTAGTACTTCAGCCACGGTGAACTATTTGCGGTACATTGAAACCTATTGTTGTTTTGGTCACTCACACAATTTGTTTACTAGAACCTCGGTCACTTAAAAACTCACTCTTCAGATACCACTAACCACCAAAATTTTACTTTTTTCCTAACTGGCGTGAAAACAGTATGCTGATAACGAAAATATTAATGAAAATGCAAAAGTAGCTCTCGTTCTGAAGTTATAACTTTACGTTTTGCCTATGTAATAAGCTTATAACCTGTATTTACCTTGGTGTTATCCCTCGGAGGAAGGCCACAGAACGCACAACCGGTTGTAGTTTTCTGGTGGTGATTCCTTGATTAATGGCCAGCAGTAATCGGTTAACGTTGATGTACTCCTCTTTCCATCGTATCTCATTTCCATGTCCGAAATTTGCTGGTGCTCGTCGGTTACAGTGCCGCAGTCGTCGGGAAAGAAGTCCAAATGGGAACCTAGGAAATGTGACTTTAAGCACATGTTGCCCCCCAATCAATTATAGCAGTGCAGAAGATTTGCCACAAGATCCTTGAAAGTTTTCTGCCCTTAAGTTTTTCGACACTTGAACAAAGATATCCCAAGCAAACTTGTCATCAGCTGTCAGGATGGTGTTGAAATGGTCGTCTCTGCCGGCCGAAGTGGCCGTGCGGTTAAAGGCGCTGCAGTCTGGAACCGCGAGACCGCTACGGTCGCAGGTTCGAATCCTGCCTCGGGCATGGATGTTTGTGATGTCCTTAGGTTAGTTAGGTTTAAGTAGTTCTAAGTTCTAGGGGACTGATGACCTCAGCAGTTGAGTCCCATAGTGCTCAGAGCCATTTGAAATGGTCGTCTCTGTACAGTTTGCGTATCTGGGGACCCACGAAAATCCTCTCTTTTATCTTCGCTTCACTGAGACTCAGAAATTTCTCGCGCAAATAGAGAAATCCTTCCCCAGTTTTGCCCATGGCCTTAACGAAGTTTTTCATTAGGCCCAAGTTTGTATGAAGAGCAGGGAGGATGATGATGTTGGTTTCGACAAGTCGTCGTGCATAATATTGTGAGAGCCCGGTTCAAGTGAACGCAGCAACCGCGATGGCCATCTTATTTGCCTTGATCAGGTCCTGTGATGTGCAATGCAGTTCCAGTAGAGGGCATATGAGCAAGTGGCCCGAATCTTGTGTTGTTCCGTACTCGGACTACGCGTCTCCATCAGCTGGAAGGATGCCCCATTTTTGAATGTTGGTCTTGCAACTGGAGACGCCCACCTTAAAACGGGTGAGCGATCTCAAAACAGGGTAGATTGTTTGTCCTGGGGCTAGCTTTTCCTTTCCAGGGATATCCGGCGACAGCTTACCCTTCCATTCCGTGACGTGGTTAGACTCGGTGCTCCCTCCAGTGTTTTTGAGTCCTAGCGATGAAGTTCTTTGTAGATTTCAAACGGTATGCTTCAGCCTGATGATCGTTCTGTGGATGGCGGGGCTCATTGATCTACTTCGTCCTCTTCGCACCGGCAGCAGTGACCCTTCTGGCAACGAGGAGAGGAGGGGGGAGGGGCGATCTGTTCCAACAATCGGGTAGAGTTTGTCGACTGGGGTTTAAACATCGCGAGAGAGTTCAGACAGTCTTGTTCACTGCAATGTCAACCAGCTTGGTGTGAGAAGATGCACTCCACACAGGAGAGATGTACTTTCATTCTACACACACAAAGCGAGAGCTGAATTTCTCACGACGTGAGGACCAGCTCTCCAGATGGTGGCTGTGAGCTTCCCCAAAATATTATTCCTTGCACTGACCTTCAGCCCGGTGTCACGGTAATGTTTCTTGAAGACTAGTGCACGATCGAGAGTAACACCCAAAAATACAGATGTTGGACAATGTTGAAGTCGTTTGCCTTGTTATGTGACATGCAGTTCTCGCGAGTTTCTTTACAGCGTCAGTGAAATACGCACACACAGGAAAGTCCACTGGACCTGACGGGATACCAATTCGATTCTACACAGAGTACGCGAAAAAACTTGCCCTCCCCCCCCCCCCCCTTCTAACAGCCGTGTACCGTAAGTCTCTAGAGGAACAGAAGGTTCCAAATGATTGGAAAAGAGCACAGGTAGTCCCCGTCTTCAAGAAGGGTCGTCGGGCAGATGCGCAAAACTATAGGCCTATTTCTCTGACATAGATCTGTTGTAGAATTTTAGAACATGTTTTTTGCTCGCGTATCATGTCATTTCTGGAAACCCAGAATCTACTCTGTAGGAATCAACATGGATTCCGGAAACAGCGATCGTGTGAGACCCAACTCGCTTTATTTGTTCATGAGACCCAGAAAACATTAGATACAGGATCCCAGGTAGATGCCATTTTCCTTAACTTCCGGAAGGCGTTCGATACACTTCCGCACTGTCGCTTGACAAACAAAGTAAGAACCTACGGAATATCAGACCAGCTGTGTGGCTGGATTGAAGAGTTTTTAGCAAACAGAACACAGCATGTTGTTCCCAATGGAGAGACGTCTACAGACGTTAAAGTAATCTCTGGCGTGCCACAGGGGAGTGTTATGGAGACCATTGCTTTTCACAATACAGGGTGTTATAAAAAGGTACGGCCAAACTTTCAGGAAACATTCCTCACACACAAAGAAAGAAAAGATGTTATGTGAACATGTGTCCGGAAATGCTTACTTGGGGCATTTAATGTCTAGTACCTAGGGCTTATATCTATTTCTTATAACTAATTCCTATCGCCTGCAGCGTCACATGTGTGCCAGTAAGAGAAATAAACCTAATTTGATAGCCTTGCTCATCGAGCTAAACCCGAAGAGCGTGCCCCTGGCACTGGGCAGGCCACGATGCTGATTCGTTGCAGTTCCCTAGAATAATTTTCCTAAACTAAGTCGTACAAACTAACCTATCCTACGTCATTTCCGGTGCATGTCCTTATCGGTAGCATTGACCCCCACTCCCCCTAATCCTGCACATGGCGGATTCCAACTATGATGGAAAGTCGGCCAGTCCACGCATAGGCGGTATGGGAATAGGGCTCTGGACGCAGTCAGTGTTGGTTGTCTCAGTTATTCACTTCATGTCCATCAAGTATTCTGTTCAAACTTGAGGACATTGCACAGGTACCTTTCTTGGTCAAATACGGCAGCGCCACCTGCAGGCTGGCTAACATCTGCATTTATGTTCAAGAATGTATGTCTCGCGGTGTTTCCATATTTGTGTCCAACCGCCGTACCTGGAGTGTTCTGCAGTGGGCTGGTCATTAGTGTGAATACTAAAGAGAGCAGGAGCGAGCGCTTTTTAGGCTATTCTTTTGTGCGCGCCATATGCTGTTATTACCCTAGAGAAATGGATAATTAAATAAAGTGCTTAGTGTCGTTCGTTAATGAGCAAGTGTAGAGTTACAGATTCTACATCCTGAATGTGCACTATGCCTCCGGCGTCTTCAGTAATCGCAGCAGTTGTCCTGGCACTTTCTAAGGCTCTGTTTTCGGGAGGAGTGAAACAAAAAAGGCGGATCAGCGATCTTTGTGTTGAAAAGGGCCCCGAGCGAGCGGGGAGATTGGGAGCAACGCTGAAGATAGTCCCGCTGCAGCTGAATGGGGAAATTGTGCAGAGAAGAAGAAAGGAAGAATAGAAAAATAAGAAAAAAGATCTGTGTTTCTCATTCATCTGCAGAAGTCGGCGGCGAAAGGAGGTCGCGTCGAGGCTGATTGCAGCGCGAGCAGTATTCCGCGAATAGCAGCGGGCAGCGCAAAGTGAGCAGGGCGTGGCATTTTTAAAGGGCACCTCCCTGCCGCCGCCCTCTGGGTGCGATGACGAACGGCGCCGCGGGAGCCTTTTGTACGCGCCAACTGTGCCGTGAATGTTGCCGTTGCGGTATGGCGTTCCGTAGTACGGGACGACGGCTTGGTTTAATTGAGTCCCCCTCGTAACCGAGTAGCTTTCGAATCAAAAAGAGTCTTGTTTGACGGCACTTCATTTTCGTCGTTCGTTGTCAAGTAGTTTTGAAGGGCTGTTCCATTTCCGACTAACTTTTCTCTTATTGTGAAACATTATTTAATCCAGCTCCGCGAATAAGGTTGTTACATCGAGGTAACGCTATGGGCTCGACGCAGACAAGGGAAAATCCCTCGCAGCCCCCACCCACCTCCTCCCCCCCCCCAGATTTAGTGGTAAGAGGGCCCAGTAGACAGCCCGATAAGCCTGAAAACAGGAAGAAGGTAAGCTGAATTGTGGGGAAAAAAACAGTGAACGGTCCAAGAATAAGAAGTACAATATAGAGCACGCGGGAAGAGTAGTGGTGTCGTGGTTAAGTGAACCGGCACGGTAACTCAGCGTGTTCGGTCAGAGGGTTAGCTGCCCTCTGTAATTAAAAAAAAAAAACTGAGTTAATGGATCAACGATGAACTGAAACGGGTGTCTTGCAACGTCCGCACCGAGCAAATGAAACGAACTAAAAAAACGAACAAAATGAGATTACAAAAAAAAGTGGCTATAAAAAAAAAGTGGTGATGGTAATGCACTCCCAAGCGGGCGAGCCGTGTTCCTAGCTCCCTTGTGCCAATTTTTTTTCGATGTTCGCTGTATTCAAATCTGTGTACGTGTCGTGGTGTAACGTGCGTTTGCAACAGCGAGGTGTAAAATTAGGGACCTATAACGACAGTTGATTCCGCACAACTACTCTGTTAGCAGCCGAAAGGAAGTGGCTTTCGAATGGCAACCGAAAACGCTTGATGACAAGGCGACAAGTCAACCGAATCCTGCACAGGGAAACATGTCTGGTGTGTCACACACGGCATCAGTGACTACGTGTGTCATGTGACAGGGATCTCTTATCGACGCACCTAATTTGTACAACTAGTAAGTGAGTGAGATATGCGATTTGCCCGATATAGGTGTTCCTATGAATGTGAATGTGATCACTCCCAAAGAAATGATGAGAACGTAATAGTTTGTCACAGAAGCTGCAACAAATGAACGCAACACTTTCACAATCTCAACGTTTCTCTGTGCTCTGTCAAAACATGTTTTTAACGTTGCTTTCCGTTTTGGAAGTCTTGGCTCTTGAATTACTTCGTTGTAACATGGTTACACGCGTGTATTTGTTGTTTTCGTTTCTGTTCAAAAATGGTTCAGATGGCTCTGAGCACTATGGGACTTAACATCTGAGGTCATCAGTCCCCTAGAACTTAGAACTACTTAAACCTAACTAACCAAAGGACATCACACACATCCATGCCCGGGGCAGGATTCGAACCTGCGACCGTAGCGGTCGCGCGGTTCCAGACTGAAGCGCCTAGAACCGCTCGGCCACACCGGCCGGCTTCGTTTCTGTGAGACGTCTATGTGGTATCTCGCCTGCTCTCACATTTACCTGCGACGGTAACGTATTTGTACCACGTGACTCATACTCTACAACCAGTGTATAGTATGACAACAGCCAAAACAACAGAAATGTTTGGACTGACAGTTCATAATGTTGTGGAAGTAAATAAATAAATGTCTCAAGGGAGTTTCGGACGCAGCTCGCCCGCTTGCCAGTCCAACACCACAACCACTCACCCAGGACGCCTTTGCTGTTTCAGGATGCTCTTTATGGCACTTTTTGTTCTTGCACCATTCACAGTTTCTAATTTGCTTTTTTCCGCAGTTCATTACATCTTCTTTCTGTTTTCATGCTTGATCTGTGTTCAGATTTTGACGGCCTATCTCCTGGGCCATCTTACCACCAAATCTGAGGGGGGTTGCGATGGGGAGTTCCCCTTGCGAGGGCCGGTCGTAGTGGCCGTGCGGTTCTAGGCGCTGTAGTCTGGAACCGCGGGACCGCTACGGTCGCAGGTTCGAATCCTGCCTTGGGCATGGATGTGTGTGATGTCCTTACGTTAGTTAGGTTTAACTAGTTCTAAGTTCTAGGGGACTAATGACCTCAGAAGTTGAGTCCCATAGTGCTCAGAGCCATTTGAACCATCCCCTTGCGAGGTAGCCCGTTCAAGTCTTGGCGGTGAGAATATTCCATCACCAGAGACTGACCAGTGGCAACGGCAGCTGGAGTAATGGCAAACATCGTATGGTGATTAGATTAAGTGTACTAACAGAAAAAAATATCAGACGAATGCCACAAAGAATACAGACGCGAGAAGCCGTACAGACGACAAAGCTATGCGCAGCACCCAGACGGACACCATAGTGTGGAGGATGAAAACTAAGTCAAAACAAAATGCCAGACAGAAATATCTTGAACCTAGAAGTAGCGTCCTAAATCTAACATAGTTATAGCCATAATAATAGATAACACTAGACTAGATCCAAACTTGAACCTAGATGTAAACAGTGTCGGCGCACCGTCGCAGTTACCATAGGCAAAAAAAAGCCACTTTCAACCTGTAAATAGTTTAATTAGTTTAGTAATAGCTCTGGTAACTAGTTTAGTAGTAGCTCTAGTATAGCATAGATCTTCTTGGTTTAAGAGTTAAAACCAAAGATTTTGGAGCCTGAGGATCAACGGCTTGATGATCAATTCCAAGGCGTTCATCCTCGGGTCCCTGGGTGGCGGGACTACAATTTACTTCCTTTCCTATCTTGTTTCCTCTTCTTCATTCTCGCCTATTTATTTGTATTTCATTTTCAAAATTTCGAACACATGTTAAAATTTTTTGTTAAAGGGTTTTTGGGAAAGCTACCGAAAAGAAAACAGAAAAGAAAAAGCAAACAAAATGAAACAAAAGAAAACGAAATGAAAATAAATTAAAACGACAAGAGAAAAAACAAAATAAGAACAACTAAGATCCGCCTCCACGCGGCGGCACGCGGGCACCGGTGCGGCCGGATGCGGGAGCTGCTGTCGTGGAGGTTGAGGCTACATCAGGGCCCGTACACCGGCCGCAGCGGCCAGGCGGTCAGTACAGACCCACCGTATGAAATCAGGTGGTGGGTCGTATAGTAAGGGTAGCAAGTGAAAAATAATGAGGAGATCCTCAATAGTCTATAGCAGGTTAGAATACAAGTATATACAATGAAGATCTACAAAGAAAAAGATATATGCTAATGTGCCTTCTACAGATCCCAAGTGAAATGGTCCTCATGTAGGCGGCCTAAGTCAAAAAATCTTAAACATATCGCCCCCCAGCAAGAACAGTGACACAGCTCAAAAATATAATACGTCAGAAAACCCGACATCTATACATCTTATATTGAACTAGTACAAGCTTCCTTTAAATTTAAAGTAAGTATTGCTGACAGTAAACTTCATTATAGTTTTCGTGTACGATGGGGCACTTGACATGTATTTTTTAGTGACGTAAACTAAAAATTGTTGTTTTTTGTCGCTTTTCTTGCCAGGGTTCGGTATTTTGGTTTGAAAGGTAATAACAAAATTGACGTGAAACATGTGAATGAAATGACCATAAGGCACCGATCGCCGAAAATTCCCATCTGGTGAAGTTCGGTCAGCGAGTTGCCTTTTCAGTTGACATCACATTGGGCGACCTGCGTCGATGGTGGGGAAATGGTGATGAGGACAATACAACACCCAGTCCCCAAGCGGAGGAAATCTCCGACCCGGCCGGGAATCGAACTAGTACTCACGCTGACCATCCAGTTAAGGGGGGCGGACTATAAAACATGTAAATGTGTACTTCTCTGAAGGCGAATATATTTCTTACGATGTTGTAGCCAGACGCCGCCAAAGAGAAAAATCAATTTCATTTATTTACATTCATCGTAACACTGCAATGAAGATGTACAGAAGTCAAATTTTACGTAGTATTTACATTATTGGATATTATTAACGATACATACAAATCAGTCGCTTCTACGTCAGCTGTGTAGAATTATTTTGCTCCCAATAAATCCATTAGACTCTTCTTAAACTGAACTTTATTGGTAGTAAAACTTTTATGGCTGCTGGTAAGTTATTGAAAATGCGAGTTCTTGAATAATGGGCACCTTTTCGCACGAAGGTGACTTTAAATCTTTGTGAAGATTATTCTTATTTCTGCTATTTGTTATATGAGCTGAGGTTGTTTTAAAAAGCGATACATTATTTTGACAAATTTCTTTAAGTGATTAATATGTTGAGAAGCAGTATTTAGTATCCACGTTCCTTGTGGAGGCATCTCCTGGACGTTTTTGAGTTCGCACTACAAATAATTCGCATTAGTCGTTTTTGACCTCGGAAAACTTTAAATTGGCTTTATGAGTCACCCCAAAAAATGATACAGTATGATATGGAATCAAAGTAAACGTGCTAATTTTTTGCTGGAAAACTAATGTTTCTGAATTTTTTATGTGAAGCCTCTTCAAGATTTTTTTTAAAAAAACAAACGTTATTAACATTCTACGTCTTTAATCTTCCTGTCTACTTATTTATTTCTCAACATAGTGACCCAGGCGACGAGCACATTTCTCCCAACGAGAGACCAGTTTGTTAATACCGTTACTGTAGAATGTTTGACTTTGCTGACGGAGCCACAACCTCACCTCTGCTTGCACCGTTTCATCACTATCGAAGTGAAGTCCTCGAAGGTGCTCTTAAGTTTTGGAAACAGATTAAAATCAGATGGAGTCAAGCGGGGACATTACGGAGCATGATCGATGACAGTGAACCCAAGGCATCGGATTGTTGCAGATGTCGCAGCGTTGGTGTGTGTGGTCAGGCATTGTCGTGCTGGACGAGAGGGTGCTCTATGTGTGGACGAACTCTCCGAATTCGAAACTCGATTACAGCACTCTGTTCCTCTCGCACCGACACAGTTACGCTACACTCCGCCATGTTATACGCTACAGTTCGGAGCCCCTCTAGCGGTAGAGGGCTGCAAATTCGTAGACATGAAGAAAAAAGATGTAGAATGTTCCACCCAGTTAATTAATTGTTGGGCAAGGTAAGCAAGAGATCGGGACTGGTAAGGTCTGGTAGTATAGAAAACAAATTTAAAATTCTCGTAAGATATTTATTTTAATCCATAGACGTGGTACAAGGAAATTTCACATCTTACAACTATTAAATAATGCAACAGATAAATTATGTGTCTTTTTCAAAATTAAAAAAAAGGATAATAATAGCCGGCCGGGGTGGCCGAGCGGTTCTAGGCGCTACAGTGTGGAACCGCCCTATCGCTACGGTCGCAGGTTCGAATCCTGCCTCGGGCATGGATGTGTGTGATGTCCTTAGGTTGGTTAGGTTTAAGTAGTTCTAAGTTCTAGGGACTGATGACCTCAGAAGTTAAGTCCCATAGTGCTCAGAGCCCCTTGAACCATTTTGAAAATAATAAGTTTACTTTTATTTACACAAAAACTGATCTGATAGCACAATAAACGTTGAAGGAAAAATGCCCATACTTCTTGTAACTTAACTTGAATCGTCATTGAATCAAAATTCATACTGAGTGAATTGAAATGCAAAAAATAATTTTACTGAATCGAAAGGATCACGTAACGTGAGATGATAAATTGTTTCCATCCTTTTTTTGACAAGAATTACAGCTAATAAGCTATACATCTGTCAAATGCAAGATACATATTTTACAACATGGACATTCTGCGAGTGATATACCTTTTCAAGTGAAAATAATTGTCGGCAAATCACTCTCGGCAGAATGGAAACAAATAGAATAACATACGCTGCCCTGACAGGGTTAGAGTGACTTTCGGTCACCATGTCGCCTCCGCTTGGGTTCAAATGGTTAAAATGGCTCTAAGCACTATGGGATTTAACATCTGAGGTCACCAGTCCCCTAGACTTAGAACTACTTAAACCTAACTAACCTAAGGACATCACACACATCCATGCCCGAGGCAGGATTCGAACCTGCCACCGCAGCAGCCGCGTGGTTCCGGACTGAAGCGCCTAGAACCGCTCGACCACAGCAGCCGGCTCTCCGCTTGGGGGTTTCAACTATTGCACGAATGGTAGAACACTGGAATTGCATTCCGGAGGACGACGGTTCAAATCCCCGTCCGAATATGCAGATTTAGGTTGTCCATGATCCCGTAAATCGCTTTAAGCAAAAGCCACGATGGTTCCTCTGAAAAGGTGCAGCAGTTTCCTTCCTCAATCCTAGCTTGTGGACCGTCTCCAACGCTGTTCGTCGTCTACGAGATGTTAGATATTCAAAATGTTCAAATGTGTGTGAAATCTTATGGGACTTAACTGCTAAGGTCATCAGTCCCTAAGCTTACACACTACTTAACCTAAATTTTACTAAGGACAAACACACACACCCATGCCCGAGGGAGGACTCGAACCTCCGCCGGGACCAGCTGCACAGTCCGTGACTGCAGCGCCTGAGACCGCTCGGCTAATCCCGGACGGCGAGACGTTAGATCCTCATCTCCATACTTACTGCGCTGTTCCGAGAGAACGTCGTAATACTGGGAAGAAAAATCTATCCATGAATTTATCCATCATTGTATGTGAGGTCGTGGCTGTATTCAAATATGAAAACTAAAATGTAGCCTCAGCAACACACAATGCAAAAGCGCAAGTTTGCTTACGTGTCTGATGTACATGCCTTCGTAATCAAAAATCTATATACATAATAATCATCACTACATGAAATAGAAGGATGTAGATTGCAGTAGATGCTGGGAGATGAAAAAGCTTGCACAGGATAGAGTAGCATGGAGAGCTGCATCAAACCAGTCTCTGGACTGAAGACCACAACAACAACAACATGAAATACGTTGCTCTGAAGAGTCATTAATGTATGAAAAGTAAAATAAAAATGCAAATAACTTAAACGACAAAATGTCGTCGTCACTTCCTTGGTGACCATTTCTTCACCTTAAAATTTGTCCCATCAACATCAATGCTTCAGCAGAAGTAAATCAGTGTATCCTGAGCGTGAACGTTTGTAGCCACACAGTGCCAGAAATTCGTTTGCACGTCCTCTCCTCCGCGCGGACGGGAACCCACATGCACATACAGGCAGTCAGGTCCAAATGTTCAGCTTATAATTATCTACACTCCTGGAAATGGAAAAAAGAACACATTGACACCGGTGTGTCAGACCCACCATACTTGCTCCGGACAGTGCGAGAGGGC
Source organism: Schistocerca serialis cubense (assembly GCF_023864345.2). NCBI lineage: Eukaryota > Metazoa > Arthropoda > Insecta > Orthoptera > Acrididae > Schistocerca > Schistocerca serialis. Next base: position 1,170,545,533 of record NC_064638.1, read on the forward strand.
TGTACAAGCAATGATCACACGCACGGCACAGCGGACACACCAGGAACCGCGGTGCTGGCCGTCGAATGGCGCTACCTGCGCAGCATTTGTGCACCGCCGCCGTCAGTGTCAGCCAGTTTGCCGTGGCATACGGAGCTCCATCGCAGTCTTTAACACTGGTAGCATGCCGCGACAGCGTGGACGTGAACCGTATGTGCAGTTGACGGACTTTGAGCGAGGGCGCATAGTGGGCATGCAGGAGGCCGGGTGGACGTACCGCCGAATTGCTCAACACGTAGGGCGTGAGGTCTCCACAGTACATCGATGTTGTCGCCAGTGGTCAGCGGAAGGTGCACGTGCCCGTCGACCTGGGACCGGACCGCAGCGACGCACGGATGCACGCCAAGACCGTAGGATCCTACGCAGTGCCGTAGGGGACCGCACCGCCACTTCCCAGCAAATTAGGGACACTGTTGCTCCTGGGGTATCGGCGAGGACCATTCGCAACCGTCTCCATGAAGCTGGGCTACGGTCCCGCACACCGTTAGGCCGTCTTCCGCTCACGCCCCAACATCGTGCAGCCCGCCTCCAGTGGTGTCGCGACAGGCGTGAATGGAGGGACGAATGGAGACATGTCGTCTTCAGCGATGAGAGTCGCTTCTGCCTTGGAGCCAATGATGGTCGTATGCGTGTTTGGCGCCGTGCAGGTGAGCGCCACAATCAGGACTGCATACGACCGAGGCACACAGGGCCAACACCCGGCATCATGGTGTGGGGAGCGATCTCCTACACTGGCCGTACACCACTGGTGATCGTCGAGGGGACACTGAATAGTGCACGGTACATCCAAACCGTCATCGAACCCATCGTTCTACCATTCCTAGACCGGCAAGGGAACTTGCTGTTCTAACAGGACAATGCACGTCCGCATGTATCCCGTGCCACCCAACGTGCTCTAGAAGGTGTGAGTCAACTACCCTGGCCAGCAAGATCTCCGGATCTGTCCCCCATTGAGCATGTTTGGGACTGGATGAAGCGTCGTCTCACGCGGTCTGCACGTCCAGCACGAACGCTGGTCCAACTGAGGCGCCAGGTGGAAATGGCATGGCAAGCCATTCCACAGGACTACATCCAGCATCTCTACGATCGTCTCCATGGGAGAATAGCAGCCTGCATTGCTGCGAAAGGTGGATATACACTGTACTAGTGCCGACATTGTGCATGCTCTGTTGCCTGTGTCTATGTGCCTATGGTTCTGTCGGTGTGATCATGTGATGTATCTGACCCCAGGAATGTGTCAATAAAGTTTCCCCTTCCTGGGACAATGAATTCACGGTGTTCTTTTTTCAATTTCCGGGAGTGTATTTGATGCTGGTAAAATTAGCTTCCGACAAAGCTGGCATCCCTGTATTGCAAGACCGATTAGAGGTTGACAGTAAAATAATCAAAAGACTGTCCCCCTCTGCTTGCACACTGTAGCAGGTTAACAGCACAACTCAGACTGGGCTCTTAATCTGTTATTGTACACTGAAGCGCCAAAGAAACTGGTATAGGCATACGTATTCAAATACAGAGATATGTAAACAGGCAGAAGACGGCGCAGCAGTCGGCAACGCCTATATAAGACAACAAGTGTATGGCGCAGTTGTTACATCGGCTACTGCTGCTGCAATGACAGGTTATCAAGATGTGAGTGAGTTTGAACGTGGTGTTTTAATCGGTGCACGAGCGATGGAACACAGCATCTCCGAGGTAGCGATGAAATGGGGATTTTCCCGTACGGCCATTTTACGAGTGTACCGTGAATATCAGGAATCCGGTAGAACGTCAAATCTCCGACATCGCTGCGGCCGGGAAAAGATCCTGCACGAACTGGACCAACGACGACTGAAGAGAATCGTACAACATGACAGAAAGGCAACACTTCCGCAAACTGCTGCAGCTTTCAGTGCTGGGCCATCAACAAGCGTCAGCGTGCGAACCATTCAACGAAACATCATCGATATGGGCTTTCGAAGCCGAAGGCCCACTCGTGTACCCTTGATAACTGCACGACACAAAGGTTTACGTCTCTCCTGGGCCCATCAGCACCGACATTGGACTGTTGATGACTGGAAACGTGTTGCCTGGTCGAAAGATTCTCGTTTCAAATTGTATTGAGCGAACGGACGTGTAAGTGTATGGGGACAACCTCTTGAATCCATGGACGCTGCATGTCGGCAGGGGACTGTTCAAGCTGGTGGAGGCTCTGTAATGGTGTGGGGCGTGTGAAGTTTGAGTGATAAGGGCTGTTATACGTCTAAGTGTGAACTCTGATAGGTGACACGTACGTAAGCATCGTGCCTGATCACCTGCACCCATTTATGTCCATTGTGCATTCCGACGGACTTTGATAATTCCAGCAGGACAGCGCGATATCCCATACGTCCGAAATTGCTACAAAGTGGCTCCAGGAACACTCTTCTAAGTTTAAACACTTCTGATGGCCGCCAAACTCCCCAGACATGAACATTATTGAACATATCTGGAATGCCTTGCAACGTGCTGTTCAGAAGAGATCTCCACCCCGTCGTACTCTTACAGATTTAAGGACAGCCCTACAGGATTCATGGTGCCAACTCGCTCCAGCACTACCTCAGACATTAGTCGAATCCATGATCGTGTTGCGTCACTTCTGCGTGCTCGCAGGGGCCCCACACGATATTAGGCAGGTGTACCAGTTTCTTTGGCTTTTTACTGTAAATAGGCGTTACTAAACAGTTAGAACACTGATTCACGAATACAGACTCTGTAAAGAGTAATAGATACTAAATTGTAAAATAGTCTCAAATGTTTTGCAGTTCTGTCCAGAGAAGGATCTTTTATGGTGTAATACAACATTATCGTTGTTGCCCGCACCCTAACTTCGAAAGTCTCCTACCTCCGACATAGCTCTTCCGACTTCCTCTTCCCATTTTGTTTCTTGGCTTTCCCTTTTTCTTCTGTTAGCTGGAATTCATTCCATCATCATTTTAGGCCAGCTGTCCTCATTCAAACGGCTTACATGCCCATACAGTGTCATTCCTTTTGACTCTACTGCACCCACTACAGTTCGTTCTCTCGCATATATCTTCATTTTTAATTTTATCCCGGATTGTCGACCTAAAACAGAATCCAAAGTCGCATCTTTGTTGACAATTAGTATCATTTATTATTATCATTTATTTCCCATGTTCCTGCTCCATACGTCGCTATACTTTCTACTGTTGTTTTAAATATTCTGATCTTTTTTGTTAATCATATATATTTGCTCCATAGAATTCTGTTTAATTGATTGGTTGCTTGTTTACCATGGCGAAAGTGGTTCTTAATTTCGCCTTTAATGGATCCAGCTTTGTTAATAATTATTCTAAAATATTTAAAAGAGTGCACAGACCTTACTATTCCAGAATCTAAGGTCAGGACTTGATCCTCTCCTCCAGTAGTCATATATTCCATTTTGTGGAAAGTAATGGTTAAAACCCTTTTCTGATGTTCTAACCCTGTAGTTCGTTCATCGTCGTCCTCTTCGAAAATGATTTGGTCATCAGCAAAATGCAAAGAGAGAAGCATATGAGCTATAGAGACACACATACTACGACAGGAACATTTCCATAACCTCTAAGTAGATCTCAGGTACGTTTTACATAATGAAGGTGACATCACGCATTCCTGTCGTAACCTTTGGTCAGGGCTTTTTGATGTAATACAGAAATGTAAAAATAAATCCATGCGTTGTCAAGTGTACAACGAGTCTTCGCTGGAAGGCAAAAGGGTACGAAAGTGCGACGAACAGCACGTTGAAGCTGCGTCTTGAGAGTAAAAGGAACCTCGTTTGTGAGTGGACTACGCTTCTTGGGGATTCTCCCAATGAATCTGTCTATAATATGCGTTTTGTGCGATTAGTTTTATATGGTCCTTGCGCTGAAAATCGCTCTGTGCGCATACTCCCACATATTTAATGGACGCGCACGTTTCCAGTGATGGTTCTGGAATCATGTAACCGTACAATAATAATGGGTCCTTCCGCATATCTGTGCGCAATACGCTACGTTTGTTTATGCAGAGGGTCAAGCGTCGAACCTCTATAGATGCCCCTGCATTTCGTTACAATTTTCTGGTTTCTGCACGTTGAGCCTGGCGATCGATGGTCCTCGCGATTTCAGCTGTTCACTTCTTTAATGAAATGAAACGCCTGTAGCCGTCGTTTTGATGTTATTTTATTATACGACAACCATTAACAGCGATGTGTGGAGGTTGACGGTTCCAGGCATAACATCGCTGTTACTTAATTCTACGCAAGCCAGTTCGTATACGTCGGACGCAGATGGAATCGTGTATACGGTCGGAGTTCACAGTCTCAGCATCAACTAAGGCCTGAAGATAGTGTACTGAGTCACCGAAACTGTTTGCCATATAATAAAATAAAATCTAAACGACGGCTGCAGGTGTCTCATTTTATTACGTACAATTTTGTAGCAATTCAACTTCTCCGTACACAACAGCATCGTCTGCGGAAGTTTAATAATTATACTCGGTCTGATATTTGGTACGGTCGTTTGTTCATCAGGCGGTAACTCGTGACTTTATGGGACGCGTTCTGGAAATCAAGTAACACAGCGGCGACCACGGGCCGGTATCTACTGGTTTCTGGGTATCGCGGACGAAGAAAGATGGCTGGGTTTCACACGACCGTCTTGTCGACTTCTGCAGAGGACTTTGTCGGTCTCCAGGATTCGATACCGATACCGATTGATCAGTCACGTCGAGGACAGCTGACGGATCGCTTTGGGAGGTTTGATCCCCGGACGGCGGCTCAGTGACACGGACAGCGCAAGGAGGGGCCGTCTGGCTACGCCTCGCACGTAGACTCGGCGCGCGGCACGTGCGGAGCGGGGCAGGTGTGCGGGCGGCGTGCGCCGGCGCCGGCATCGATCGGGCGGCGGCGCGGGGGCGGCAGCGGCGGCAGTCGGCGGCCGCCCTCCGCCGCGCGCGCACGCCAGCTGACGTCACGGGCGGGCCGCCGCCGCCCACGCGCTGTGCGCCCGAGTCGGCGCCGCCCGCAACACGGTTCGCTCCTGCCCGCCGGCGCCTCGCGCCAAGCCCGGCGGAGGCGGCGGCGGCGACGACAGCGGCAGCGGCGGCAGCAACGGTGGCGGCGGCGGCGGGCGCGAGGAGCGGCCGCGGGCGGCGCGCCGGCACGGCCTGCAGGCGCCGCTGCACCCGCTGCAGCTGCTGGGCTGGCTGTGCCTGGCGCTGCTGCCCGCCGCCTTCTTCTGTGCGCTGCGGCCGCGCCCGCCGCCCGCACTCGCCGCGCCGCTGGCCGCGCTGCTCGCCGCCCACGTGGCCGCCCACCTGGCCGCCTGCCTCACGGACCCCGCGGAGCCCAGCCTCCGCCGCCCCGACACCGCCGCCTCTGCCGCCGCCGGCGCGGCGGACTCGGCGGCGGGGCGGCGCTGCCGGCTGTGCGGAGCACTGCCCTCGGGCCCGCGCACCAAGCACTGCTCCGCGTGCCGCAAGTGTGTCGCCGGCTTCGACCACCACTGCAAGTGGCTCAACCAGTGCGTGGGCCGGCGCAACTACCCGGCGTTCGTAGCGAGCGTGGCGACGGCGGCGGCGGGCGCGCTGCTGGTGGCGGCGACGGCGGCGGACCGCGCGCTGCGCTCGCCCGATCCCGCCGGCGAGGCGTCCGCGGCCCTGGCGCGCGCCGCCGCCGCCGCCGTCGCGCTGGTGGCCGGCGTGGCGGCCGCGCTGCTGCTGCACCTGGCCGCCTTCCACGCCTACATCGCGGCGCGCGGCATCACCACCTACGAGTACATCCGCCGCCAGCGCGAGCGCGGCGGCCTCGGCCGCAACTCGGTGGCGCCCGTCTCGCTGCCGGCGCCGCCCCCGCCGCCACCGGAGCCCCGCGGACGCTCCGCGGCCGCCGCCGCCTTCTGCTGCCTGTGCCGGCGCTCCGGCCGCGACCCGTCTCCGCGGCCGGCACCGGCGCCGGGTTCGCCAGTCCGCCGCCCGCCTTCCTCCGCCGCCACTCCTCCACCCCCGCCGCCCCCTGCGCCGGAGATTCCCGCCAAGTGGTATCCGCCGCCGCCGTACCTGCTGCTGCCGCCCCTGGCGCGCCGAGACAGCTCTCCCGCAGGCAGCGACGGTAGCGCCGGAGGCGGTTGCTGCTGCTGCTGTTGTTGCTGTCTGCGCCGACCGCGCCGCAGTCGCTCCGCGCCCGCCACCGCCGGCCGCGACCGGCAGCCGACAGTCGCCGTCATCGGCGGCCCGCCGCTGCCGCCTCCACCGCCCGTGGTCGCCGACCTGCTGAAGGCACCGAGGCCGCGACGCCGCTGGCCGCCCTCGGTTTGCTCCGGCGGCTCCGAGCCGCCGCCCCCGGTGGCGCCCGACCTTCCGCGGAAGATCGCGGCGCCACCCTCCGCCCCCGCTCCTGCGCCGCCGCCGCCGACCGCTCCCGCGCCACCGCCGCCCTCGCACGCGGCGCCCGCGCTGCCTCCACCCGCCCGCCGCCTGCTGCGTCTGCGCGCCCAGCAGCAGGAGCAGCAGCGGCAACTGCACGAGCTGGGGGCGGCGCTCGCCTTCCTGCGCGACGACCACCGGCCCCCGGCGCTGCCGCCGCCCGCGCTTCCGCCCCCAGCGCTGCCGCCGCTGCAGACCCGCCACCGGCGCGCGTCCCCGCGGCTGTCCCCCATACGCGAGTCGGGCCTGTCCAACCCCGGGTCCCCCCGCGCGCCGCACGCGTCCTGAAGCCCCACGCCGCCCTCACAACAGGTGCAGCGGCAGCTGCCGCCGCCTCCGACGCTTCCTCGCCACGTCCAGTCAGCACTCATTTCCGTCTGCACAGCACGTCCACCGTTCGCTGCGTCCGAAGTTCCGTCCCGCACGCGCCAGCAACGCCGCACCACGAAATCGTCCACTCGCATCACTCCGAGTGATCCGCAGCCTCAGCATACAGTGGGGACTGCGTGTGCCATTGTTGCCGTTTGTTCGTTACAACGACTCCTCCGCACTCCTGCACCCCGTCCGCCCCCGCGTGCCTTCCAGCGGCGTCCTCGGGGCGCCACCCGTATCCAGTCTTCCCTCGAGCGGCCGTCTTCCTCCCTGTCCCCCGTCTCCGGGTACCTTCCGGTTAGGAGGGCCCGCCGCGCACGTTAGACTGTACGCAGTTCGGCGCCGAAGAGGAAAGACCACCGCCGGGAACAGTGTTCCCAGTTGTTCGTTCTTGTGTGTCTGTGTGTGCTTCTCAGTGTGTCAGACAGGAATAGTGTGTCTCGTTTCGCATTGTTAACTCTGTACATCGCTAATGTCTCGCAATAAAGAGCTACCAGTCTGTGTACAGATCGTGTCTTCTACTTGACAGTGTCCTACTTTCCCGTCCTCATCTTACGCATTATAATCCGCAATACTTAGAAGTTTGACCGCTATTTCTGATGTACCAAAATTATTCGGTGTGGAAGTCGCTTCCTCCCATATATCCACTCTACGTTTATCCATCTGGAGGAGTAGCTATAAAATAATATCTATCACCATGAAAAAATAAAATTACGCGAACAATTTTTGTGTATTTACAGTCACATATTGTAAAGTATTCGTGAGGGTACGTCAAGTGTAATTCCCAAAAGTTGCAAATTGTTACCCTCAAATACATCACAGTGGGTCCCTGTATATAACACTTCCCCCGAAAAAGGTGTGCCAGGATTAACAAACACGGCGCATTTCGCTAAATAATGTCCGCACTCACCATCCCTACCACAACTGGAGGAAACTTGCTTACCTTTCGTCTTGTGAACAAGTAGCTGCTGTCCCAGTCGGCTTCTTGCCCACTGGCCGCAGGCCCTGACGTGCATACAGTAAACACTGCATAATGAAGTGGCAAATAGGAAAGAATTCAGTGCTAGTAAGACTGAAATTACGGAGCATTGGAATGGCACCGCATTTTATTTGTACTTATAGGTTCAAAAAATTCAAGAAAAGGATTCTGAGAGCCAGTCTATCGTTCATATTCATAACATGCCTCCCGCTCATTAATCATTAGTTTCCGAGCACCGCAAAAGTATCACAACAATACTTCAAACGATCTTAGAATCAGCATTTTACAATTAATTCCGTCTTGACGCGGAGTTGCACTTCACACAGTAGTTCGTGTGTTGCCACCCCGAAAACCCATCGGTAGACTGCCTAGTGGGTTACCTTAAGAGTTTGGCGCCTACCCTTTCAGGGTTTGTCCATCCTTTCCATCAATAAGCACTGATAGTCGTCTCACTAAAATTTGTAATTGTTAGTTTCGTGTCAGGGACAGTGCTGTACATTTATTTACAAATTCAGAATAATGCAATACAATATAATTAGACTTCGTGCATGTCAAATTAAGTTTGTGTCCCAAAATTCAGGAGTGTTGATTGCTGGGACATTTGCTGAAACAAGCTCCTCCAGAGTGCAGGCTTCAGGCAATTACGGGCAAAGCAAGAGGTGTTCACTGTCTTCAAGTTCTCCACATTCGCATGTTGCCTCTCCATTAACGTAGCCCCACCGCTTCAAGTTTTGTTTGCACCGCTTTTCTCCAGTTAGCAGTATGTTCAAAGTTTTCCACATCTGGTGGGGTAGCTGGAAACCAACAGCGGGTTCTTCAAATGGTTCAAATGGCTCTGAGCACTATGGGACTTAACTTCTGAGGTCATCAGTCCCCTAGACCTTAGAACTACTTAAACCCAACTAACCTATGGACATCACACACACCCATGCCCGAGGCTGGATTCGAACCTGCGACCGTAGCGTTCGCGCGGTTCCAGACTGTAGCGCCTAGAACCGCTCGGACACCCCGGCCGGCGCGGGTTCTTCGTTTAGGTTTTGTTTGTTACTACCAGTGCCTTGACTCGCCACAGCACTATTCGGCGAGCGGAAGGTGATGATGTAATGGCTTTAGTTGTTTGGAGAAAGCGCTTTCTCGACTTCAGCTTAGGACATGATGCTTCGCTTCCAGACATGGGAAGCCTGTGATCGTTTACCTCTGTCGCTCTTCTTCATGTGATATCCAGGAGTGTTATGTCTGTAAGAGGGTAGATTTTTGCCATCTGGAGTTCCTCGTAGGCAAGCAGTTATAATGCGGCCTGTCAACGTGCCTGCTGCATGCGGAGTTCTGCCAGACTGGTGCGACGTATTCTGCCGCAGAGAAACATAGAGACAGAGCAGACGTACGTAGAGCATTTGGTTGAGCCCCCCATGTGCTGCTAGTGGGCTTGCGTATAATATTATTTCTGCTGCAAACTTTGAGCTTCGTGTTTTCGCAATGGTCTGTGAAAGTAAAGTGTGCGGTCGGCTTTACTCCGAGGTATGTAGGGGTGTCAGAGTGTTGTTGCTTTCCTCTCAGTTACTTCCAGTTTTCTGCTAGTTTGTCTACTTCATAAGTGAAATGCACAGACCTGTGTTTAGGACGAATTAGGCTTTAGGTTGTTATGCTCATAGTATCTACATCTACTACCTACATGGTTACTCTGCAATTCACACTTAAGTGCCTGGCAGAGGGTTCATCGAACCATTTTCATACTACTTCTCTACCATTCCACTCGCGAATGGCGCATGGTAAAAAGGAACACCTAAATCTTTCCGTTCGAGCTCTGATTTCTCTTATTTCTGCTGGAGATTTCTACCAGATCTTCGAGGGCTGCTGTAAGTTTCATTTCCACCTCCTCGATAGATCTTCTGCAACTGCTCTGTCGTCGGCATGTATGAAAGATCTTGTGTCTGTTCCGACAGGTTGGTCATTGGTGTAGATAATGTACAGCAGTGGTACCAACACACTGCCATGAGAAAGACCGTTCTTCTGGATTCTCCATCGGCTTTTCTTGATGAATTGAATAAAATAAAAAATAAAAGCTCTCCGTCTTCAGGCCACGAGTGGCCTACCGGGACCATCCGATCGCCGTGTCATCCTCAGGGGAGGATGCGGATAGGAGGGGCGTGGGGTCAGCACACCGCTCTCCCGGTCGTTATGATGGTATTCTTGACCGAAGCCGCTACCATTCGGTCGAGTAACTCCCCAATTGGCATCACGAGGCTGAGTGCACCCCGAAAAATGGCAACAGCGCATGGCGGCCTGGATGGTCACCCATCCAAGTGCCGACCACGCCCGACAGCGCTTAACTTCGGTTGGTTGGTTGGTTGTTTTGGGGAAGGAGACCAGACAGCGTGGTCATCGGTCTCATCGGATTAGCGAAGGATGGGGAAGGAAGTCGGCCGTGCCCTTTCAGAGGAACCATCCCGGCATTTGCCTGGAGCGATTTAGGGAAATCACGGAAAACCTAAATCAGGATGGCCGGACGCGGGATTGAACCGTCGTCCTCCCGAATGCGAGTCCAGTGTCTAACCACTGCGCCACCTCACTCGGTTAACTTCGGTGATCTCACGGGAACCGGTGTATCCACTGCGGCAAGGCCGTTGCCCCTGATGAATTGAATGCTATTGAAATTAATAAGTTCTCAGTGCAAGTAATGTCATCAGCACGGCTGGAGCTGTATATTAATATCCAAGCAGTAAATATAAATAATAAAAGATTCACTTGTTGGCGTCCGTCGTTGTAGATGAATCCGCACTGTCGCTGGTCCAGTACGATACGGATCTTGCTCGCGCGGCCGATCTCACGCTATGTGACCATTTGGTGCATAGTTGGACGAGTGTGCCTTGTGATCCTACCTGCTCGCCAGCCTCCCATAACGAAATCTTCCTGCGCTGTGCATTGAAACATATTTATTTATATGTCTCATTAACAGTTCAGAGTAACCCACCGCCTTGAAATGTAAGGTGGGTCGGATGCTTCTGAATCTAACAGCAGAGGCTTCTCATTGTTACACTCTTATTGGTATACAGTTGTTAGTGTTTTATTAAATAATATAAAGAACTTAATATGTAAAGATTTCGCTGAGGTTACAGCGAATTGAATGCTTAATAATTGTTAAAATGGTTCCGTATAATTTGTTACTACCTAGTTGATGAGAATATAATTTATATAATGCTAATGTCAAAGAAAAACAACTGCCGGGCAGTACTCACACTTTGTTTAGCCTCGACAAAGCAACGTGTTACGGTACTGTGCCTCGGGAATTTCAGAGTGATCCATGTCTGCAGATATGTGCCTGCAAAAAAACAAAATGTTAATAAACTAACTTCAGTTTTTCTGGGTGATAATGTATGACTAGACCCTCGTATTCCGCATGCACTACAATGAAAGTCGCCCGAGAAAATCTTTGTGCTGGGCGTCTAATCCAGTCACCTCCTTGGTCTTCTTCGTCATACTGCGGTACCTACTGATTAACTCGCTCATACCAAATACCTTTTGGCACATAAAAACATTTGCGGTCTATTTTCACCTTGACGAATGATCACTAGGAACTTATAAAATAGTAAATACGGACCAGCGTGTTATCGTAGCTTGACTAACCATAACTAAATATAGATCTTTTTTTGAATAGGATTTTTGCTTCAGCTCCCTGTAAAAAAATTACAACGTTTGTGAATAGATCATGCGAAGTGGATATGCAGTCAAGACTTAAACTTTTCTCTGGTTCTCGTAGCAAGTTGTAGTACTCCCTATTCGGAAGTTATTCCAGTTTTACAAGCTGATTTCGTGTGAAATTAAAAACGTGGTGTACACATTTCGTTTGGCGATTACTTAAGTAAAGAAAAGAAAAAAAAACGATCCCAGTAAGCGGATCAGATGTTCTCGTCTAGACAGTTCAACTTGTGCCTGTAGTACTCTGCATAAAAGTAGCTTAGAAACTGTTTGAGATTGAAACTGAAGTTAGACAGTATCACTCTTAGAAGTCTAAGGATTTCAGAATGCGTGTATTTCGTTCTGTACCGCAGTGTGCGCAGTTATGAAACTACTTGGCAGAATGAAACTATGTGGCGGACCGGTACTCGAACCGGGAACCTTGTGTTGCAAGGCCTATAAAGGAGGGCCGCGAGTCGCGCATGGGTATTTCAGTCGGTAACAGCATCGCCCACGAAAAGTAAGATTTCGTGGCCTGTTGCCAGTGTGGCACAATGTTAAATTTTTTAGAACTGTTCTAACGATTTGATTTGCGCTGACAGTCTGACACTCAGATATGACTTCGCAGCTTAATCACAGTTAGTTTTCGGTCACTAGACGACTAATTTCAGTCCATACGATCACAGTAAGTAGACTGAAACCGAATGGCTTCTATGTGACTTGTGCAACAGCTACTGTGAATAAGATGTGATTAGTACGCCAAAGATTGTTGAATCTCGCCGTACAATACTCGATCTCTAACCAAACTTTGTATCTTTCCTCGACCATGCTTGTGCGGAAGGATAAAAGAAATTTTTGACTAAAAATAAGTCACTGGCCGCTTCTGACTGTAAAATCTTTGTTGTAATATGTTTTCGGCCGATTTCGACTAGCACGTGATTTCCAAGCAGGCGTCGTGTAATGCGTTAATGAACTGTGTGTGGTTCCCTCGTGGGAAGACAGGATAAGATACAATTATTTATTTATTAATGGTAGTAAGTAATACAGTGTCAACTGCAGCAGTCCATTGCTTATAAACAACAGTCTACTAATTATCACACGCAGCATAACCCAGTCCCATGATGTTGTTATTGCAGTTACTGTGTTCTCCAGTCGGAAGACTCGTTTGATGCAGTTCTCCACACACTCCTGCGCGATGAACTTTATTTCCAGATAACTACTGCAACCGACATCCATTTCAACCTGCTTACTGTATTCAATTCTTTGTCTCCCCCTACAACTTTTATCCTGTAGCTTCCCTACATTACCAGATTGACGATTCGTTCATATCTCAGGATATGCCCTATCAACCGATCCCTTCTTGTTAACAAGTTATGCTATAAATTTCATTTTTTCCCGTAGTCGATTCAGTGTCTCTTCATTAGGTACTCAATCTACTCATCTAATTTTCAGCATTTCAAAAGCTTCTGTTCTTTTTTAATCGGAATTGCGTATCGTCCATATTTCACTTCTGTGCAAGGTTACACTTCAAATACCTACAGAAAAGACTTCCTAATACTTAAGTTCATAATTTTTCAGGAATGTTTTTGTTATTACAGTCAGTCTCTATTTCACATCCTTTGTACTTCGGCCGTCATCAGTTATTTTAATGCCGAAATATTTAAACTCACCTACTACTTTTAGTGTCTCATGTCCTAATCTAATTCTCTTAGCATTACCTGATTTAATTCAACTACATTCCATTACCCTTGTTTTGCTCTGTTGATGTTCATAGCCTCATTTCAAGACACTACCCATTCCGTTTAACTGCCCTTCCAAGTCCTTTACTGTCTCTGACAGAATTACAAATACAAACATATAAATATCCACGTTCAGTCTCATGTGGACTGCAGATAGACATTTTCAAATATACAGTTTTCGTTATTGTGTCGTTTGAGATATTGGATTGATACCCCTCATGCTATAGTGTGACCAAACTAAAACTACCCAGACAAGATGTGTTTGGAATTTGGTGACAGTTTAATATAAACAACAGAGAGATCATTAGAATTCGGGACAGAAGCGACTTAGTGTGATTGTTCTGTGGCTGACTGCTATCCTGCGAGGATAAGTTATTTCGTCTCACACCCACAACAATTTTCCAGGCGAGTTTCATTTTGTCCGCCCTGAGTATCCTGTCATATATCACCATCACCATAATAATCATTTATTGCGTTAACGGGCCTTTAAGACCTACAGTAGAAAAAAACTCTAAAAATAATAAAAGAACATAGTAAAAAAAGCACACTAAACATCGCGGTCGGTCAGTCACATCTACTGCAAATGGTAGTCTGTTCTCTAGCTTCATCGCCCACCGCTGTTGGTTTCACTTGTTTAAGGATTGACAACACTCGATCCTTCCAGCGCCTCCTTGGACGTCCCGTTGGGCATTTTCCAGGAGGTTGAGAATAGAGAACCTGGCATGGGAGGCATCTGCCTGCTCGAAGGATGTGCCCAAACCAATGTAGCCTCTTGTGTTCTAACATTCGGCCAATGTGTGGCTTTCCAAATCGCTGGTACACGTCTTCTTTCGTTCTTCGTTCCCATTTACCTTCCACGGTATTGTAGACGGATCCATAGATCTTTCGCAGTACCTTCCTGTAGAAGTCACAGATTTCTTCTTCAGTTGTTTCTGACGTCGCCCAGGTTTCAGAACCTAATAAAAGTACCGGCCGTACTAGTGTCATGTATAGCTGTATCTTATTCTTCTGTGGTATCAGTTGTGATTTGAATATATTGTTCAAACTAAACAGCGTTTATTGTTTTTTGGTGCACTTCTCTCATCACTTCACTTTCATTTGTCAGTATGGAACCCCAGGTGCTTGAATTCTTGAACTGCCATAGATAGCAGATTAGTCTAAAAAGATATTAGCTTCAAAATGGCACATTAGTCGAAATCAGACAATCTCTTAAGTTAATGACGAGTGCGGATGGGAGTGTGATTTAACTCGTTTCAGGAAGTACAGAAAAATCACAGTTTTAAAAAATTTGACTCTTCACCTCAGGTTTATTAAATAGTTGTATAACTGTATTTGTCTCGTTGGAGACTGCTGTTGGAGCCAAGAAACAGTTTAGTTCTACTGTGGTCAAAATAAATGTTTCATAATGCTTTTTTTGTGAATACTGGACATAATGGGAAACAAAACTGGTTTTGTTCTTAAGCAAGTCATAAGAAAACAAAAATAATGTAAACTCATTTCCATTTCATAAACACAAAAAAACCTTACAATAGATTCCACTGCAAACACAACAGTTTCTTCGCACTGTGATCTTGCACATCACATTGTTTGTGAACCAGATCACATTGTTTATGAACCAGATCACATTGTTTATGAACCAATTGGGCCTCCTCGTAATTTGACACACTTCTATGTGTGGTTAGGCATACTCCTCAGTAAATTCTCCAGATAAGACTGTGGGATACTGTCCCATACGTCCACCGTGGCCTCTGTGATGCCCTGCAAGGATTCTGTTGGGACAGGAAGATTGCAAACCGCTCGTCTTAGCATGGCCCACGCAGTCTCAATGCAGTCGAGATCGGGAGAAAATGGAGGCCATACCATCGGACTGATTCTGTGCTCCACTTAGAAGGTATTCACAAGAATGAGATGGAGGGAGTGTCCATTGTCGTCCGTCAGTTATGTACCAAATGGAGCCACATTGCGTGCAAGGATGTCATGTGTTGCCATAAGGGGTTCCTGCGGCCACATATCACTCCGAAACATGACTGAACCACCTTGAGAAGGGTGGCGGTCTACAGTACAGTTAGGGTGTAAACGTTGTCCTGGTTGCTTCCACACACTTATATCAGTAGTGTCAGGGTGCAGACTGATAAGGGGCTCATCAGAAAAGAGCGTTGTGTCCCACTGCTGCCTAATCCACAAAGAGTGGTTTCGTGCCGATGCGACACGAGCATCTCTCTGAACCAGATCTAGAGGAGGAGCCTTGAGCGGTCTTCCGGCACGTGATCCCTGCTCAGGGAGCATATTTCGTATCGTTTTTGTTGAGACCTGAACTGTAGCTGTTTGGAACTGCCGCCGTAGACGTGTAGCATTGTGTTACGGGTTTGTGATTGATGTTATGTACAAGTATCGCTCGTGCATACTTGTTGTTTTTGTTCCGTGGCCACTGCTGTGACAATCTTAAACTGATCCTGTCGCTAGAAATTTGTTTCATATTCTAGAGACATCACTTCGACTCACAGCGACATTTGCTGCAACATCCATCTATCTCATTCCCTGCTCCTTAAATGTAACAATACTGAGCGTCTGATTGTACTTAATTGTTGTTGGAACCATGATGAACCAACACAGCTGTCGTAATGACACATAGCACTAGTACTGCAATGTTTCTAGGTGACAAGATTCCTGAAGACTGTTCCATACTGCCCCCTCACGGTAGATACATGGACTGTTTCAGCTAAAATTCCACTACAAACAAACCATTGTATTGATATCATAACTTATTTCTGGATTATAACGTTCAATATTAAAGTTTCGGTCATATGCAACATTTATTTTGACAATTGCGTTTAGTGACAAAATTTATGTGATCAAAAATATCCCGACATCCCCCAAAAACATACGTTTTTCATATCAAGTGCATTGTGCTGCCACCTACTGACAGGTACTCCATATCAGCGACCTCAGTAGTCAATAGATATCGTGAGAGAGCAGAATGGGGCGCTCCGCGGAACTCACAGACTTCGATCGTGGTCATGTGATTTGGTGTCACTTGTATAATACGTCTGTACGTGAGATTTACACACTCCTAAACATCCCTAGGCCCACTGTTTCGCCGGCCGGTGTGACCAAGCGGTTCTAGGCGCTTCAGTTTGGAACCGCGCGACCGCTACGGTCGCAGGTTCGAATCCTGCCTCGGGCGTGGATGTGTGTGTTGTCCTTAGATTAGTTAGGTTTAAGTAGTTCTAAGTTCTTGGGGACTGATGACCTCAGATGTTAAGTCCCATAGTGCTCAGAGCCATTTGAACCATTTTGAACCCACTGTTTCCCGTGTGGTAGTAAAGTGGAAACGTGAAGGGAAACCTACAGCACAAAAGCGTACAGGCTGACCTCGTCTGTTGACTGACAGACCGCTGACAGTTGAAGAGGGTCGTAATGTGTAATTGGCAGTCATCTATCCAGACAATCGCACAGGAATTCCAAACTGCATCAGGATCCACTGCAAATACTATGACATTTAGGCAGGAGGTGAGAAAACTTGGATTTCATGATCGAGTGGCTGCTCATAAGCCACGTATGACGCCAGTAAATGCGAAACGACTCCTCGCTTGGTGTAAGATGCGTAAACATTGGACCATTGAACAGTGGAAAAACATTGTGTGGAGTGACGAATCACGGTACAGAATGTGGAGATCCAATGGCAGGTTGTGGGTATGGCGAATGCTCGGTGAACATCATCTGCCAGCGTGTGTAGTGCCAACAGTTAAATTCGGAGGCGGTGGTGTTATGGTGTGGTCGTGTTTTTCATGGAGGGGGCTTGTACCCCTTGTTTTGCTTGGCACTATCGCAGCACAGGTCTACACTGATGTTTTAAGCGCCTTCTTGCTTCCCACTGTTGAAAAGCAGTTGGGGGATGGCGGTTCATCTTTCAACACGATCGAACACCTGTTCATAATGCACGGCCTGTGGCGGAGTTGTTACATGACAATAACATCCCTTTAATGGACTGGTCTGCATAGAGTCCAGACCTGAATCCCATAGGACACCTTTGGGATGTTTTGGAACGCCGACTTTGTGCTAGGCCTCACTGACGGACATCGACACCTCTCCTCAGTGCAGCACCCCGAAAGAATGGGCTGCCATTCCCGTGGCACTTGATTAAACGTATGTTAGCTTCAAAATGACACATTAGTCGAAATCAGAGAATCTCTTAAGTTTATTACGAGTGCGGGTGAGAATGTGATGTAACTCGTTACAGGAAGTACAGAAAAATCACACTGTTAAATAAATGTTACTCTTCACGTCAGATTTATTAAATAGTTGTATAACTGTACTTGACTCGTTGGAGCTGTTATCAAGGCTAAGGGTGAGCCAACATCATATTGAATTCCAGTATTACCGATGGAGGGTGCCACGAACTTGTAAGTCATTTTCAGCCAGGTGTCCGGATACTTTTGATCACGTATTTTATTTCGGTGGTCACTAAGGTATGGCTGATCAGCCCGCGAGCGACGATATCCCGACACTTCGTCTGAAGATGATGGAGACGTATTCCATCGAAACGTTGCTACGAGACGACGACGCTACTCGGCTGACAACCCGTGAAGACTTATATATGAAATTCGCCGTGAAAGCTTGCACTCACATTTCGTGTTTTGTTTCCCCACCTGACGAAAGTTCCATGGTGTGGTGATGGCAATGAAGAATCCGCGCCATTACGTTCCAGTGCAGGTTGCTTATCATCTTGCAGCATCGAAAACTGTATAGTGCAAATTATATATATATATATATATATATATATATATATATATATATATATATATATATATATAGCACCATTCACACACTTATAAGTTTCGTCACATGTGACTGCGTGTACATTATTGCGGATCACATGCATCCCTTCATGCTAGATGTCTTCCCCGACGGCGTTGGCATGTTCCAGAGGATAATTGCCCGCGACACAATACCAGAATTGGCTTCAGCTGTTGACGTCTTAACCACCAAAGTCACCTGATGGACCGCATCTGGGACGCTATAGCGCGCCAGTTCCGCGTCCACAAACCACCGGAATAACTTTCGGAAACTGCGTAACCTGTGCGTAGGCTTCTGATGGCACATTCTTCTGGAAACCTAACAGGGACCCGCGCCACACAGAATCTCTGCTGTCTGAGTAACAAAGTCATTATTTCCTGAAATGTTATACGTATGGATATCACTGTTTTTCTCAAATTGTGATGGGTTATTTAAGACAAATTTCATTATCTCATATATGTATTGTGATGGTGCAGTTAAAATGCCCAACTCCTTGAACAGATACCCACGTGACAATCGTGGGTGAACACCGCGTATACTTCTACTTTAAGTGATGAATTACCCCATTTATACGAAATCTAAATTGTCTGAGAAACTTAGTAATATGCTTCTTCTAGTTATTTTTCATCAATATGTACACTGTAAATTTGTAGCATTAGTCTGTACTTACTTGTATGACTCCATTTGTTGTACAGAGTCGAATACGTTGGGTTCTTTTTTTTTTTCAAAATTTAGGGCTAGTCCATTTTCAGAGAAACACTTAATAATTCGTTGTTAAACATCATTCACAGTCTCTCATGTTTCGTATTCGCTGGTGGCATTTATTGTAACACTGCAAAAAACCAATTCTTCTTGTTGAATGTTAGTGGAAAGTCATTCATGTATATAAAGAACAGAAGTGAACCCAAAATTGAACCCTGTGGAATTCTCTTCGTGATATCTCCACAGCCACTAAAATTTTCTACGGCTCCAAGACTTTTTAAATTATTCAGCACAACACTTTGCATTCTGTTAAGTATGATTCATACCAGTTGTGTGTAAAGCCATCAGTTCTATGAAAATGAAGTTTTGCTGAGAGTAACAAGATCTACGCCGACGAATGTCTTGGTAAGATAACAGAAAATATCAAATGGTTATATTTTATTATTTAAGGCTTTCAGTTTTTGGTGGATGAATGAATAAATAACAATGCCAGTCCAGTAACCATTCTGAAATTCAAACCGTAGTATGCCAAGTAAATTACTTAAGTGTCAGACTACTACTGATTCCGTTACTTTCTCGAATATTCTGATGTCAGTAAGGAAACGGAATGGTGATTATTTTTATTTTAGTTTTTATTGTCACCTTTCTTATGAAGAGGTGTAACAATTGCATATTTTAATCTTTCTGGAAAAATTGTCTTTGCCAGTGTTGCACTACGTATGTCAGTAAGGACATTATTAAGTAGAGCAACTTTTCAGTTTTCTATTCGAAATTCCATAAACACAACATGAGCCCTTTTTTTTTTAGAATTTTTATAATTCCATTACTTTCAGTGAAGGATGTTGGTCTTCTTCTAGGTGCTTAAAAGGGTCATAATGCTTTGGGTCATTAGCGTATTTCATTGAAAACCTAACTATGCATTTCCTGTCCTTATTTGCTCATCTGAAAGTTCTCAATTTGGAATCAACTACCATCTTTATTAATTTGACGCTGACGGTTAGAGTTACCCTAAATCCAGGCGACAGTTCTGATTGTAATACCACGTTCTGCAATGCAACCGTGCATCACTCTTCTCTCCCGATTTTTTGAAAACTTCGTGACATTTATGTCTTAAGATACATTACGCATTTGTTAAATCTGCAGGGTACCACTAAGTGATGGGACTAAACGCTATTTAAATGAAAATGGTTTAATTCTGTAGGACGTCCTTAACAATATTGTATACTTGAGATATTTGTCTCTTAAAATAATGGGATTCGTGTGGAGATACTTGAACGCTGGCAGCAAGCTCCTTGGTGCGTGTTGGACAGTCTACACTGAAGGCTTGCGTGTGTGACCTGATCATTGAGAGCAAACGTCGCGAGGGTCATTGACCGAAGTCTCTGCGGTGGGGTGGCTGCCGGACACGCGATGTGTGGCTACCCCCGAGTAAAAGACACATTTGGCGCACACTCACGGTGTAACAGTACACGTGTCTGCTACCATAGGCCTAAAGTGAAGCAGTAGAACCTTCAGCGAGTGGAACTACGAATAGTCAGTAATGTTTTCAAAAGACATCATCGTCGCCTTCGACATTTCCGCTGCTTGCCTCATTTATCGTGGTCATTCCAAATTACTGTTTGTCCAGAAGCAAAATAACAAATGTATCAAATGGTTCAAATGGCTCTGAGCACTATGGGACTTAACTGCTGTGGTAATCAGTCCCCTAGAACTTAGAACTACTTAAACCTAACTAACCTAAGGACATCACACACATCCATACCCAACAAATGTATCAACCAAGTTGTTGTTTAGCTATTAGGAAGACATTACCCAGTATGATTACCTTTCTAGTAACTTCGTTCTTAACGAAGATATGTACAACAGTGAGTCTTTTTTTTTAAATAGCACCCTATTTTTTTTATTTGGTAACCCACTTCTTCTGCTTAAGACCTGCTCAAAACCGATTATACTTTACCATTCATGTAACATGACTTTGTTTAAAACTAAAACCTGGGACAAGGTAACTCGTACTGTACACTTGCTGGTGTTGGCAGTAAGCAATTGGAGACACAGTGGAACTGCAAGCCGGTCGTTCGACCAACCGTCTTCAGTTGAGGGTTTGTGTGAGCACAGCGTATTACATCAACGAAAGGCGGAAGTGCTACTCATTTGTCGTGGTCAAGGTAAATGGAACTGCATTACCTTTGTCTTTGAAGGTTTATTCCTAAAATAGTGGACGCATGGTGAATATTGCAGCAGACGGTACTTTTGTTGTTTCGGTTGTCAGCATCACAATTAATTTGATGCTATTCTCCAAACCTTTCGCTTTCCAGATAACCTTGTCACTTCAGCGTAACTGTTGTATGCTACATCATTAACAGTATGGCTTCTATACTCATATCTAGGCGTGCATTCGAGTCTTTCTTTTTATGATCGCTTCAAATGCAGTTTTCATCGGCGACTCTTGTAGTATGTGCTCACCTGTTGTGTCTAGTCGATTCATTATCTTCTTTATTAGCGGTTTTTTGTCGTTGACTCATTATGGGATGCCTTCATTCTTGACACTGTCAATCCTCCTGCTCTTCAACAGTTTCCTGTAACACCAAATTCCAAAAGCATCAAGTCCTTCGCTCTTTCTTCCCCATTGTTAATGTTGCGCACCATACCGAGCTGTGCAGCAAAGGAGCTTTACATCTATTTTTTCTGGTCTCAGGATTTACGGTTCATGCATGTTATTAGCTGGTTTCTTTTTTTATTATCATAGAAAGGTGTTTTGCCTTGCGCAGTTCTTGGTGCTATATCTGTCTCGCGTTTACCTGTTCTACTAAAGATTTATCAAAATTTATCCACATGCTGCGAACGCTGTTATTACTGTTGAAGTGCGTATTTTAGCCACAAGCTAGTACACGTTGCGTTCCATTACACAATTGATTTAATCATTGTTCCATGTTTTAGCGAGCGCTGCAATGTTGTCAGGAAACTATATCGTACCGATTTTCTTTCTGTGACAAACAAGCTCGCCAGATACATGCAGACAACATATAAAATGAATAGCAACCAAGGAGGCTTTTAATACAATATTTAGAAACGGATGTCTGTTCTCAGATACCATAGTATCTGATGGAAAACATTTAATTGTGATGCTCTTGAGATACTGGAATTATTATTTTCTTTTACTTGACCGGCAACTACTGTTGCCCTGCTAAGTATTCGAAAACCATACATTGCTGTTTGCAAGTAATACTAGGTGCTATGCGCTGGTTGTATCGTACTTAGTAGTGAAAACTGGAACAGGTGAACATAAACGATAATGGAAGCTAAAACGTTACAGTAAATATGGTTCATTAACCAGCCATTGATGACATAGTTGGAAAGGTGTGGTTAGGAGCCGTCTCTCGCTTCATCAGAAAATTATTCTTGGTTAGTAGAAATGCATTGGCGAATCGTTGTCGCTTTTGGATGTAATAATGGACTTGTGACTGCAGTGAGCTCCGAATTCATAGAAACACTTCCGGATCTCTCGTAAATCTTGACAAGACTGTATAATTCCCTTCTCCAGTTGTTGAACCGTATCAATGGGAGCGATGTTGCCTTCACTTACGAGATGACCCCAGACAGAAAAATCCAGAGCATTGAAGTCAGGTGATCTTGGAGGCCGAGGTACATTTATTACACTGACAGCGATTATTTCCAGATAGTAGGTACTAAGAGTGTACCTAGTTTGGCTGATATCGATCCAGTACTTTAGGAAACATGCAATATACATACATACATACGATGATTTTTATAAATATATAGATAGATTTGCTCTTAATCGGTTCGTCATGTGTTAGCCACCTAACTCGTAGTGAAGGCACTCATTTAGCTCGCAAGTGCCGGCGAATTGTGGACTAATTAGCTAGCTCATGTCTGACAGTCTGCTAACGGTTGCAGTTCGTCGGTTTTACGCTTCCGAGACAGGAACCAGTCGCCGTGGTTGGAGCAGCCGGAGCGCTGCTTTTCATACGTTTTCCGACTGTCATTGAATAGTAACTATAAATGCAATAAATTCAGTGATGTGTCATAGAAATGAAGAAACCTGCATTAAGTATTCGTAAAGGGTGGACTATGCGATTGTAAAATTAATAGATATAGAAGCAGTATTGCTGAACCTTGTTTTTATTCAGAAAAAAAGCTTGTACACGCAGTTGTACACATAATTTGCTGAGAGTGATACGAGCGGTATTCGAAAAGTAAGGTCCGATTTCGCGCGAAATGGAACCCACAGTGAAAATACGATTGAACTTTGCACAGATGTGTTGGACGGTGTCTTAAGTGTGCCTGTCGATCGCTTCACGTCGCTCTTTGCAGTTCGGAGCGCAAAGTGATTACGTAGAAGTGCCTAAAACAATAGTCGAGGCGATGTTAGGTTACGAATTTCGTAAGTCAGACGTGGAAATTCGTAACCTAACATCAAACCTTTTTGTGACAGGAATATACATTTCATCTCATTCAAGAGAACAAATAAAGCATGTATTAAGACGAATTACACCTGAAGGTGGAACCACAGGGTCAGAAATGCATCGTTTACTGAATAAAAGACGAAAAATTGTGATTGAAGGCGTTTTTTAATTCATACCTCGAGTGTATTGAGCACAGTCACGTTTGAAGCTGCAAAATATGGATAAAATTAAAATAAAACAACAGTGTCTCCCACCAAGTATGTGGGTCTGGTGAGACATTTGGCCCGAAGCTATGCAGCCCACCTAACATAAATGGCATGCATTTTCTTCTTCAAGACAATTCTCAGCCCTATTCAGCAGGTGCAATGAAGACGCTCCTACAGCATTTTCGATGGGATGTGTTGGATTACCGACAACACAGCCCTTAATTGGCTCCCTTGACTGGGATTGGCACCCCTAATTTAGTTCACGTCTACTCACATGAACCGCTGGCTACGAAAACAACATTTTGGCACAAACAACGAAAGGAAGACCAGCGTAGAGAACTGGTGGAAAGCACAGGCGGCTGCTCTCTGTGACGAGGATACTGGAAAGTTTGTACAACGCCACGACAAATGTCATAAGTCGGAGCGACGACTACTTAGAGATGTAGCTGGAAGGTGTGACTAACTGTTGCGAATGAAAAATTTTTTATTTTCACTGTGGTTTCCTTTTCGCGACCGATCGGACCTCACTTTCCGAACAGCCCTCGTATGTTTTGAAGACGCTCAGACGTACAAAGAGCTACGCTGCAATCGGGACACCACCGGAACATTTCTCGTTGGCACGGTATTTCCTTTCGGTTCTTACTGACAACAGAGCACGCTGTGTAGACACTTGTTGGGTGAGATTTTTTCTGAGTAGGTGGTATTTTTTCGGCAAAACGTCGCCCATTAAGTCAGTTCGGTCCAGGAACTAGAGAAGCAAAAGGCGAGACGCTATTTTCGAGTACAGATAGGTCAGAATCCGAACACTACGTGGTAGTATAATTCAGAGACCCTTCCTCGTGCGGTCTACATGATTACCAATAGAGGGAAGGCAGCGTAATGGCAACGACAAATTTCTACACACTGCACGAGCAAGACCGTCCGCCTGACTTAATTGCCGTTGCCCGAGTCTTACTCGGGTTCTGTCGCGAAAGTGTTAGCTGGCTGCGAACGCATTTTCACGCCATCCACTTCCGATGTTTCCTTCTCCCTTGGGTGTCGTCGCTGCAGCGGGAGCAATTTGGCCGCCACCCTCTTAGATGCTAAAGGAAGAACAGCTAAACACCCTAAGTTGGTCTCCACTCCGCCATCACCGTCAATAATTGAACAGGGTCGCCCACTAGACGGAAATAACAGTTTGGCACCACTGTTCCCCAAACCCACTTCATAGCCTGACTCATAAAATTACCGAATCACACACTGGACTGAATTTTTCACCCTCACATAGATGTAATTTACCGCAGAAATTGCACAACTTTTAGCATAAACAGAAAAATATTAAAGTTTGAAGACTCTCAGTTCTTGCACTTTAATCTTGTTCTGTGCTGTATTTTCTGTTATCGGTAGCAGAATGTATGAAGATCCATATGAAACGGTTTACAAGTGATCATAACAAAGGGATGCCGGCCGCTGTCGCCGAGCGGTTCTAGGCGCTTCAGTCCGGAACCGCGCTGCTGCTATTGTCGCAGGTTCGAATCCTGCCTCGGGCATGGAAGTGTGTGATGTCCTTAGGTTAGTTAGCTTTAAGTAGTTCTAAGTCTAGGGGACTGATAACCTCAGATGTTAAGTCCCATAGTGGTTAGAGCTCTTTTAACCCTTTTGAACAAAGGGATGCTTGCGGCTGATTCTGTTGACTATCTTGAAACGCAAACGTCCAAACATGGTATGATCGTCTACAAAGACTTAGTACCTCGAAACGTTTCCGTCTCCTGGAACTATACAATTTAATGGAGCTCTTCTTACCAAGGGGGACACACTGCGATACCTTGGTTCTCCACTACAGAGTGACAGCTGCGTGAATGAGGATGTGCGAGCAAAAATCAAAACTACCTGGATGCGATTCATGGACGTCACTGGTATTCTTTGTGATAAAAAGATACCTATCCGCCTAAAATCAAAGATATACTGCACAGTGGTGAGGCCAGCTGCATTTTATGGTGACGAGTGTTGCCTCAAACCGAGAAGTGCTGAGCACTCACTAAGTATCATGGAAATGTGCGTACGAAGGAAATCATTAAGCATTTGCCTGCTCGACCACATCAACAATACAACGATGTGACAACTAGCTGGAGTGGCTACCGTCGATGAAAATATGCAAGAATGGAGGCATAGGTGGTGTGGACACGCCATACGGACACCACCTACTTCAGTCATCAGCTCAGGCCAGAGACGACACGGAAGACCTAATTTACGGTGGCCAGACACTATAAACGCAGGTGTAAGATCAAGAAGACTAAATCCTTAGGAAGCGCTACACCGTAAGAAATGGGATGCGATGACCCAAAAAACAGACTTCGCTCCAAAGAAAATGGCGCTGGGAACTGCGTGCAACGGACATTTGGTGTCGGGTTCTTAGCAAAAGGCTATTTTTCATAGCCGGCACAGTTGCACGCCTTCAGTGGGCCTGACAACACGGTAACTGGACAGTGGCTGAGTGGAGTCGTGTAGCATGCTTCAATGAGTCACCATTCTGCCTCGTCTCAAATGAGGCGAGGCATTAGGTTCACGAAGGGCCAATCAGGTTCAAATGGCTCTGAGCACTATGGGACTTAACATCTGAGGTCACCAGTCCCCGGCCAATGAGGCGTTTGGCCTGCAGTGTATGGAGGGTGTAATGTGGCTCTGTCATGGTGTGAGGGTGTTTATCGTACTGTGACATAGGCTCACACTTTCGGATCACCGTGAACACCAACCTTGATGTTTATTTCGACATTCTCGGCGAACAAATTTCGTCCTTTCTTCTACATATTCATTCTGATTATGTATTTCGCAAGATTACAAATGATGTGTTCTCAGGGCTGCACGAGCACGGTCCTGGTTTGATGACAATGAGCTGTCACACCTCAACTGGCCCCCTAAATCAACCGATTTTAATCGTATGGAAAACATCTTAGACTATATGGAACAGCGGGTGTACCAGTCAGTTGATAACTCTACGGGATCTGATCACCAATGATGGACTGCAGCTGTTTACGGCACACGAGAAGCAGCTTGTGGACAATTCTTCGCTGAAATGAGACCATTCTCAAGGCTCGACACGATGTTACACGACCGGCCGGGGTGGCCGAGCGGTTCTAGACGCTACAGTCTGGAACCGCGCGACTCTACGGTCGCAGGTTCGAATCCTGCCTCGGGCATGGATGTGTGTGATGTCCTTAGGTTAGTTAGGTTTAAGTAGTTCTAAATTCTAGGGGACTGATGACCTCAGCAGTTTAGTCCCATAGTGCTCAGAGCCATTTGAACCATTTTTTTGATGTTACACGGTATCAGCGTGACGTCTCGTGGGAGATGGGGTCATATTCCTTCTTTGGTGTTTTTAGGAGAGACAAACAGTTAAAATACGAGAACGCACTGAACGAAGTATGCAAGATTAATACACAAATGCCGCACACGACTTGTTTCCTGAGTTTAAGTGATGATTGTGGAAAGAGCGAATGACATCTGGACACAAAGATAAAAATAAAATGATTTTGCCAAATTATCAAAACAGTGGATAAACACTAGGTAAGAGGGTTAAGTTTCACGACTCAAAGTTCTTCTCGTTACTTTTGCTTTGTATTGCATTTTCTCTTTTGGGTAACGCAGCTAGTACTTTCCTTGCAGTCATTTCCGGTAAGATTTACTCTTCTACAATGTTATACCTGTATGAGGAGTTTCGTTTCAAATACAGAGTCTGACATAATGACGATAAGTACCTAGAAGACATGGTCCAATTTCAGTGTAGCTTCGTAAGCGTGCATACCGTCACCGGGTATGTTAATTATAACAGTTGCATTTCTCTGTGAGAGGTAGAACGGCCGCGAGACTGCATTAGTGTTGTTCGTGTTTAGTGTTGTTACCAGGACCGGTAAGGTATATAAGGGCCGTGAACAGCGTCAGATGTTGCGTCATCATTGTGAAGGACAGGGAGATGTCGCAGATTCGTGTGAGACCCTGTTGTCAGCACCTGACAGAGGTGGAAAGGGCTCTCGTTCTGGCCTCACTGACCGAATGTGCAGTATCAAAATTTCCGATGTGACGGTGGCGCGAAATTGGACTACACGGGAAACTGAGGACAGGCATAGCCGTCTTCAAGGTTCCAATCGAACACGTGTGACTAACACAAGGGAAGATCGACGTATTGTGGACGGGTAACATTGTAAGTCCTTCACATCTGTGCCTGTCTTCCAAAGTGATGGATTCCTTGCAACATCCTGTCTCATCCCACACCATTTGGCCGGAGAGTAGCACCACTCAGACTAAGAAACTACTGTCCCATTCGTAGGGTGTCATTAACACCACAACACAATTGACTGTGTTTGGAACTGTTCCGTGACTGGTAAACATGGGGTGCTCATGAATAGCGTTGTATTACTATTTAACAATGACCGTCTTGGAATGCTGTATTTGTCCTTCGTAAGTAACAAGTTTACAACTACGTGGTACAGTGTGGCGCACGAAATGTGTTACCAATTGTTTCTTTCACAATTTACGACGCACATTAGATATCGCGCTGAGATCTCTACAGCAGTACCAGCAGAACTTGGAAAAACAAATGAGTTACGAAATGACTTGTAATTCACGATACTGCCGCTAGGAGACTAATAAGCAGCAATGGCTGACAATGGAAGACTGACGACACAGCAACGATCGGCAGCTGTGTTACTTTTTCATGAAACTAAAAGCCTTGTTGTGACTCAGAAGCGTTTTCGACAACAGTTTAACACACGATGGGTCCCTTGCAAGAAGACCATCCACAGGTTGTACGATAAATTTGTACAGGAAGGAACAATATTGGAAGCGAAGCGACCTCGGCCTAAGCCTGTTTGTTCGCCGGAGAATATTGAAGCGGTACGAGTTGCTGTACAGAGAAGTCCCGGTAAATCGTGTAGAAAGGCAGCAGTGAAACTGGGAATATCCAGACGCTTCGTTCAACGAATTCTTAAAAGTGACCTCCATACGTACCCATACAAGATGACCTGTGCACAGAAGCTCACTGAAGAACACAAGCAGCCGAGACTACTGTTTGCTCAGTGGGCGGAGGATAGGGAAGAAACTCTCAACAACGTTTGGTTTTCAGACGAGGCGCATTTTCATTTAGACGGTGTGATTAACAAACAAAATTTACGCTTTTGGGCCACTGAAAACCCACAAGTGCTTCATGAACGACAACATTATGCTCCGAGGATTACAGCGTGGGCAGCAATTTCCAGTCACGGACTTATTGGACCCTTTTTCTTTGTAGAAACTGTGAACAGCGAGCGTTATTTGAGCATGCTTCGCAATAGCTTCGTTCCACAGCTTCTTGCTACTGCCTTGCCCTTCAACACGCAGTGGTTCATGCAAGATGGAGCAAGGCCACATACTGTTGGAGTTTTTACACGAGCATTTCGATATGCGGGTCATTTCGCTCCGATTTCCAGGTCTCTTCAATGACGGACAAAATTGGCCCCCCAATAGTCCAATGTGAGTTTTTTCTTTGGGGTACCTAAAGGAAAAAAATCTTCCCGAAACGTCACGTGATTTAATGGAGCTCAGAAGACTTATTCTTCAAGCTTGCAGTGAAATTACGGAAGACATGTGCCGTAGAGTAATCACTAACTTCAGTATTCGTTTGAAGGAAGTTAGGAAACGAAATGGTGGACATATTGAGCATGTGCTGAGTTAGAACAAATCTCCATGGACGGCTCTTCATTGTAGTATATGTTCGTTTCAGATTGTATTGACAATAAAGTTTATATTCAAAAACAAAATGGTAACACATTTCGTGCCCCACCCTGTATTTGCGTTTCACGCGCAGAGTTACGTTCGCGAAAGTTTAGTGGCCGCATTGGAATCCTGTTGCGTGACGCGAACATCGAAATTTCGTCTGTACTGCGGCAACAAACTGATGGGACAAATAGCTTGGATGCAGGAGTGCTGTTCGGCACACTCATTCTCTCCGTGACAAACTAAATTCCAACCGTGCAACTATAAAGTGTTAATTTTCAAGTGTGTCTACCCAGCTCCCTGTAATACTGCGACAATATAAAGCGGCTGATGTCAGCCTCCACAACACTGTTTTGGCCTTGTACCTCTCCAGTTTATCGAACATTGCATGTCGCACGGCAGTACTGTTCCATAACCCCTTCTTTTTGATTCATAGGCGATAAGAGATGTAATCGCTACTCGGAAACTGCCACAGATTCTACTACAGCTTCTATAGTCTTTGGATACCTGAAAATGTTCACATACACATTTCGAAAAGACCAAACCAATTTGCTTTATTGCTTTTAAGTGCTTATTTCAAGTTTTAATTTAGATAACTGGCTGATGAATCGAGCTTCTAACATCGCCATTAACAACAGAAAAAGAAATTAATCTTTTGTGTGCGAAACTCTTGTGGGACGAAATGATAAGCTGAGAGCAGTAAATATCTTCCATGGTTTAACGAAAAGCATTTGAATGTGCGGGTCATGTTACACTTCCGCATAAGTCGGAGCATTAAGGAAGTGGAAAAAATGCTCACCAATGGTTCATTTCATATCAAGAAAATTGGCGGAAGATTGCCATAATTCGTCAAGCAACAATACATGATAAGAGCCGAAGCTGAGTAAATACTGTTAAGGTCTTGTGTTAGAGTACCTTAGACACCGCAAATGGAAATTTTTGGCCTACCATTCATAATCAAATGAAGACAAAAGATAGTAAATATTAGTGTCCCAGAATCCAAATTTTGTTTCAGAACGAGACGATTTCTTTTCTGTGTCGGTTAATAGATGAGTAATCTTGCGCTAAATTTAACACAAACTGAAACACGACCTGTAATTCTGAATGTAAAAAGTAAGGAAAAAAGGAACCAGGGGTGTAGCTTATTTAGTAGTAAGAAAAATAGGTTAGATTTAACGTCCCGTCGACAAAAACACTCTTTAGAGGCGATTTAATAGGGAAAAAAGTTACACAAGAACCAGAAGAAGGTGTAAGCCTGCCGCATATTTCTAATTTGGCTGTAACCATGAGAGCTGCACTAATTTGCAATTAGTGGTGGTTGGTCGGTAGGTAGAGTGGTTGGTAGGGTCATTCAGCATGATTTCTTTCTTTGTTATTGAAAAATTATCGTACACTAAGGTCAAATGTACTAGAGACGGAAGAAATAGTCAACGTAGTTGTCGTCAATTTTCACACAAGACGCGATTCAGGGTCGCAAATACGTTATCATAATCACAGGGATCGGCATACATTAGGTAAACTTCGCATGACATTGCATGGAACAGAATTTTTGAGGGCTGCAATCCATCATTGCGATTGAGTCATTACAGTCAAAGATTACAACTTCGTACGGTGTTGTCGCGTAGGCAATAATGGCTAGCGTATAACTCTGACCTGAGGATGGTCATAGGTTCGAATCTCGTCAAAAGTAATGGATTTTTATTATATATAGATCTAATCAAAAGAGTTTGATTAGTTAACCAACGATAGAGAGAAATTACAGTTTGCTTTTAGCGCTGCAACTAAGTTTTTTTTTTGTCTTGAGTTTGCTCGAAGAGGTTAGCATTAATCCTCATGAACAAAGTGATCGTGATTTTAGTTCTGCCACAGATTGTTGACCGCCGTTTTCTCCTTAGCTTAGGACATGAGCTTAAATTCTGTGCTACAGAACCCGTTGTCTGCCTCAGTTTATTCATTGATCACTTAAAATTAGCTGTCATCAGAGCATCTCGCATTTCCGACCTACCTAGCGGTGGCCTCTTCCAACATTGCGCCCCGTTACTCATTAACAGCAATTGTGAAGTGACCCGTCTTGTTTGTGTATATGTGACAACACTAGCGGCGAGTAACCGACGTCAGCTATCAAGTAATATTAATCGGAGTATACACTTAGTTGTCCTTATCTGCTTACTCAACAAACTCAGCTGACGGTGAATAAACCAAAAGTAAGCAACACTTAAAAGATCAGAGAAAAATTGTACCAAGATCTTTGGCGGCGATTGCAGGCGTTAAAATTTCTCTATAGCAGGTGTCCAAAGTACTCTATAGCAGGTATCCATAAATTCACAAAAGTCAACAAGTTTTATGTTCTGATTGTTTAGACGGAAAATTAGTTAAAAAGTTCCACAATTAACTCGATATCATCAGATAAAATGCCTGCAGCAGTTGAAACAGTGTCACGTAAAATGTGTGCTGAACAGCCCACTGCTTCCAAGTTCTTCCCCAGTTTCGTTTGTAATCTATTGAATATATATTGTTTTCACTTCTACGGTTCAACCCTTTGAAACTGGTATGCAGTGACAGTCCCAATGCTACACAGTTTTTAAATTGATCTTAAGATCGCTGAAATACGTAAGTTGGATATAGCCCCCGGTGTTTCATTTCATCCAGCTTAATTATTTTAGTTTTTATGCCTTCATCTGCATCAAAATACTTGACCAACTATAGAAAATAATGTTAGTGGTTTGCGATTCCTTGCCATCAGTTGTCATACCGTAAAACGGAGTTTTTTCCAAATCAAAAGTTCGTATGGCTACAGAATGAGGAGCAAGCATATGTCTGATTATTGCTGTGGCTTTTGTTCTTGCCACACTTTGCTGTTTACCAATCGCAGAATCGAGATACACAAATGAACACAGTTTCGTCGTGAAATCAGGTGACTCAAATGAATGGTGGTGTTTTGTAGTTTTGTATGCTGTTGTCAATTCAGCGGTAGCAATGAGCATATTCTTTCTTGTATCCGGTTTTACAAAAAAGGTGTGAATTTTTATCTGGATGCCTCTCCTTGAGCACTTCTTTTACGCTTTTGGGTCTCAATATGCTAACTTACGTCAGATTTCCCAACATGCTCTATTGCAAAATAACAGGAACAATATTTGCGGAAAGCTTCTCCGTCTATGTTGCTTTTTTTAATGAAAAGCTCTTTTTCTGTGTATCCGTCATTGAAAGTGCGCTCTTAGCATCACAAAACGGGAACTCACAAACTATAATAACACACACAGGCACTTTAATAGCAAACGAATTTATGGAGCTCTTAGTTACTAAACAATATGAAGAAGTGAGTATTGATTGTTATACAGCGGAATCAAAGAAACTCGAGATAGTATGAAAGTAAGCCGCTGGCGGTTGCTTGTGTTTTATACATTAATACATATTAATATATTGAATCAGTAGAAGATAAATCTTCGATTCTTTTACTTGAAAATCAGCACATTTAGCATCCCGATTGAGCCTTTTTGGGACACTAGGACGAAGAGTGAAAAATCGAGATATTCGTGATTAATCAGGACTTCAAGCATATAAACTGAAACTCCAGTGTGATATAATTTTAAAAAATGGGAAAGTAGTTTGCTATTTTCCATAAAATAAAACAAGAAAACGCCCTTAAAACAGGACGTGTAATGAGGATGTTATCAAGTACTGTACTCGTAGTAATGTTGAAGCGTGCGATGGATGAGGGAAGACGAGAGACGCTGGTGGTAAGATGGGACTACAGCGTCGACAAAGTCGCTTAAAAGCGGGTGTGGCTGATGAAGAAGAATGATAATAACGGTAGGCATTTGTCAGAAAGAGTGGAGGAGAATTCTAGACCAGGCATATGGTCAGCCACGGAGAAACGACGAATGAAAAAGCACCCTATTAACAATGAGAAGAACGGAACGCACTAAGTGTAACGAAAGTAGCCTTTTGCGATACGCACATTAGTTCGCTAACATAGCTATGTGATGCTTTAAAGCTCATCCGAAGCTAATGTACATTCCAGCAATACAATAGTAACAACAAAAACAATATCAAGAGAAGTAACTCGAACGGCTTGTCACAGATAAAAGTACACATTCGTTTTCAAGTGTCCCGTTACGATGGAAAATTCAGTAGTATTGTCCAGTTTAATCCTCGCACTCCTGCAAAGATGACTGGTATAGTCACGAGTGTCAGTGGCGTTGAGAAACAGCTGAAAGCCTCAGCGCACGATTGTATTGCTGTCAGATTTTGCATTGGATTTGCATGCGAGTTAGCCCCACTTTTAATCATAACTTACCGTGTATTCCTCGAACAAAAAACTTTTTCCCAGTGGAAGAAAGCACATGTCACACCTGTTTATAAGAAGGATACCAGAAGTGAGCCACAGAACTACCATCCACCAAACATCGGTCATGCGGAACCAATCTCGAGCTTATCTCATGACGGCATCCCGAAAGCCATGATCAAGGCAGCGAGGCTGGTGTAGTATTTCTTTAGTTCAAAAAATGTTTAAATGTGTGTGAATTCCTAACAGACCCAACTGCTGAGGCCATCTGTCCCTAGACTTACACACTACTTAAACTAACTTATGCTAAGAACAACACACACACACCAAGGCGCGAGGGTGGACTCGACCCCCGGCGGGAGGGGCCGCGCAATCCGTGACATGGCGCCTCAAACCGCGCGGTTTTTTTAGTTCGAAAAGCCTTTCACTCAGTGCTACACAAATTCTTATTTACGAAATTACGATCGTATGGAATAACAAACGAAATTTTTGACTTGTTAAGAATTTCTCGTTAGAGCGCACACAGCAAGTTACCTTGGACAGAGTGTCATCAACAGAAGTAGAAGGAACTTCGGTCGTGCCCCAGAGAAGTGTTTTGAGGCAGTTGTTGTCCATGTTATATACAAATGACCTGACGGACAATATCAACCGTAATCTCAGACTTTTTAGCAGTTTATGCTGTTACGTGAAGTTACTGGCTGAAAAAAGCTGCGCAAACATTGTCAGAGTTTGATAGAATTTCAGAGTGATGCAAAAATGGCAACTTGCTTAAAATATTCAGAACTGAGGTACCGTATACTTCATAAAACGCGAAAACGTAGTATACTACGACTCCCGTATTCATAACTAGAGTGGGCCAGTTAATACAGTACCTATGTGTATGGAATTACATGGCCACATAGGCTAAGTTGTAGGTAATGCAAGCCGTAGGTTTCGGTCCAGTGATACAATACTGCGAAAGTGAAATGAATCTGCAAAGGAGATTGCTTACAAAACTATCGTGTGACCCACCCAACAACTTTGCTCAAGTTTGTAGGACCCGCACCAAACAGAACTAACGGGGGCATTGAAAGCTTACAAATTTGACCAGCATAGGTGGTCAGAGGTATATTTGAGCCACAGGGGAACGTGATGGAGGCTCTGAAAAAACCAAACTGGCAAACGTTTGACTATAGACGCCTACTATCACTCAAAAACCTGGTTTAAAAAGTGTCAAGAAACGGTGCTGAGGGACGTACGAATGTATTCCAAGCCCCCCTATTATATTGCTCCCACAGGGAGTGCGAGCAACACGTTGTCATACCACTTCCAACAGGACCATACCTAGTAAAGCACTGTTACAAACAACCATATTTAGGGGCCACGAAAACAACATTAAACTAATTACAGCGCGCACAGTGGCAAGATGTGAAGCAGACCATGAGGCGTGTTTAAATATCTCAGTTCGTGATACACTGCAAGAGAAGGGCAACTAGCGGGGTTCACTTCCCAATCCATCACGTTTTTCTGATTGAATACGGCGATATGTTACAGGTAGACACATACCATTTGGTACAGCGGTACTTAAAATCTGTGGCTTCATTATTTTAACGGCTACACGCCAGAAATAAAGTGTGCAAAGTGGTGACACACGAGTCACGTTAGAACTTAGCCACGAAGCGGGCACGGAACCGGAAGCACGTAAATTGCACAGGAGCGGTTCGCTTACGCCCACGCTCACGGAAGTTCGTTAACATTTAACGCAGGAGGCGACGACCGCGCCAACTGTGGGTCAGGCGTCGTGCGACGCATGCCTACACGTGCATGCCTACGACACGTGTCACTACCCTCTAGTTCGCTGTGCGCCAAGCGAATGACTCTAGTCATCACAGTCAGTTACAAAATCTGCTAATACGTTTCTCTTGACAGAAAGGATAGTTTCAACCTTTAATAGGTAATTGGTCAATATCCGGATTCCAAAGGACGAATTCACTTATAAATCGAAATCCGTTACTATAAGCGTTTGGTTCAAATGGCACTGAGCAGTATGGGACTTAACATCTATGGTCATCAGTCGCCTAGAACTTAGAACTACTTAAACCTAACTAACCTAAGGACATCACACAACACCCAGTCATTACGAGGCAGAGAAAATCTCTGACCCCGCCGGGAATCGAACCCGGGAATCCGGGCGCGGGAAGCGAAAACGCTACCGCACGACCACGAGCTGCGGACAAGCGTTTGGTGTAGCTGAATTATTTGTCGAGGCACAATGATACTGTAAAAGCAGCGTTTGAATTTTGCTGTTGTATAATAAACGTCAAATGATAACACGTATTCTCACCTTTTTCAGATGGTATACGGCTCGTCAGTTAGGATTAATACTTTTTCTTAGAATAAAAATATTTAATTTCACGTACGAAATCTTTTGAAATTCAGGTAAAGCTTCTTCTTTCGTTCCTACACACACAACAATAGGACAAAGATCTAACAGCGCTTCAGTTAGAGATGTTGCAATTTAACACACAGTCAGTTTCAACATACGTAATCATTTCTTTCCCTTTTCTCTGCGCACACAACAATAGGATAAAGATCTAATAGCGCTTCAGTCATAGATGCTACAATTTAACACACGGTTAGTTTCAACATACGTAATCATTTCTCTTCTTTTTCTCAAGGTTTCTTTTCTGTTTTTCCTTTAAGAAAGAATTCCTGTTAGTTATTAATTATCTGACTACAGTCCCTCATTTTATATTTTTCTTTTATATTAACTCGTCTTTACTTTTAAGGTTAAGGCTAAACTGTTGTCAAATAGAAGTGGATTGTATTTAAAACTTTATTTTGCTTTTCATAGCAATGAACTTAACGAAAAATTAGCCATTCAGTCATTACATTTGCTGAAATCGAGTTCCACTGCGCAACTATCATACTATAATTTGGACTGTCCTAAAAAAAATAGCAATTTACCACCGACACTTTAACCCTATCCGTTATTAAAATTTTAGCGGCTCCCAATTTCTTCAGGTTTTTAGCTCCTTTCAGCACTACGGTCCCCAGTGATTTAATACAGCAGATTGTACTAACTCAATTCAGTTTCCTCATCAAGCGACTATAAGCGCTGTTCTCCAATAGTAGACGATGCTTTAAATCCTTAGATAGAATCACAAATTCCCATGTTCGATCTAGATAATAGAATCCACAGAATTTGACTCACCCCATACCTGTTGGTAGCTTCCATAATTTGTGGCGCAATATCTCCGTTCAGTTATGTACGTTTTAGGACCAGATGATCAACTTCACTGCTGACAGTCTCATACTATACCGCTAAGGAACTAATTACTATCGACAAAGGAATGTCGTTTTCAGTACTCGTAACAATAGTTAGTATGTAGATGTAGCTTCAATTCCTAGCGGCCAACTCTGCCACTTCAGTTGATGATTTTCCGCCAGGCTGTTGCTTTTCGGTTTCTGCCTTCGAGTCCCTTTCATTGTCTTAACGCACCTATGACATTTTTTTACAAGGTTTACATATGAAACATAGAAAATACATAAACACATAATCATATTTTTAAACAAGATTTATCGTTTCCTGTGGATCTTGTAACTGACGTTGTCTGTCTCTTTCGTGACAACGCTTACGCTACTTGGCCCGTCACGAACGTGAGGTACTTCAAAATGAAAGAGCAGAAAAGTAAACACAAAACAGACTTACTTTGCGCCATCGATGAGAGGAAAAACGGAAAAAAAGGAAAAAGGACGATTCAGGTTTCAGGTCTCGCGAACTAAAAGGTCACGGGAGACGGAGGAGAAGCTAGGATTGGAGAAGGAAATTTGTCGTGGCCTTTCAAAGGAACTACCACAGCACTCACCTCATACGAGTTAGGGAAATCATGGTAAACATAAACTGCTGACGAGCCGCGTACTCCCGAATTGGATCCAGTGTCTAGCCACAGCAGAAATTAGAGGAACGAAACTGAAGCTTTGATCCTAGTCAGGATTTATGGGTTTCCCTTTAGCGCCCTGTGCAGCACTACACACTTTAATAATAGGAGGCGTGTTTTTTAAGTAAGTACCGTTTTGAAATTAAAAAAAAAGACGTGCTAAGATATCTCAATAATTTTATTTTTACATGAAAGCCTGTACCTTAATCTACGCGCTAACGCCATTACAGTCTGATTCTTCCTTGTTTACGTTGTGTACTGAGTGTTTAAGATGCCTCCGATAATCGTGAGTCCCGCCGACTGTGTAGTACGGGCTGTTGGGTGAGAGCATTTAAAGGGCCGCACAAATGTGCATGATGAACAACGGAGTGGGCGTCCTTCGGTCCA
Source organism: Schistocerca serialis cubense (assembly GCF_023864345.2). Taxonomy (NCBI): domain Eukaryota; kingdom Metazoa; phylum Arthropoda; class Insecta; order Orthoptera; family Acrididae; genus Schistocerca; species Schistocerca serialis. The sequence goes on from NC_064638.1 coordinate 1,170,583,205, forward strand.
TAATGAAAGTTTGGTGCCGGAAGTGGACAATAAGGTGAGAGAAAACAGACGCTTTACGATTTCCTCCTTGCGTGATGACTTTCCTAATGTTTCTCGTTGTGTTTTGTATGGCATTGTGACCGAGCACTTGAAGTCCCGAAAATTGTGCGCATGTTGGGTACCGAAAATGTTGACGGATGTGCACAAAACCAAACGTTTAGGCAGTGAATTGACTTTCCTTGAGCAGTACCACAACGACGGTGATGATTTCTTAAGCCAAATTGTTACGGGCGATGAAACATGGGTGGCCTACGTCACACCAGAACCAAAGCAGCATGTGGCGAATCAGACCAAAGATCTCATCACATCTTTTCGATGGGAAACTCTAGATCATCCTCCGTACAGCCTCGATCTTGTGCCCAGTGAGTACCATCTGTTCCTGCACTTGAAGAAACACCTGGGCGGTCAGCGTCTTTAAGACGATGACGAAGTCAAAACAGTGGTGATGCAGTGGTTAACAAGTCAGGCGGCAGACTTCTATGACGTGGGTATTCAAAAACTGGTACAACTTTATGACAAGTGCCTCAATATTGACGGAAATTATGTAGAAAAGTAGATTAAGGTACAGGCTTCCATGTAAAAATAAAATTATTGAGATATCTTAGCAAGTCTTTTTTTAATTTCAAAACGGTACTTACACGCCTCGTACATTCAGTTTAGTATCTATGCACATGTCATAATAAGCTCACCAGACAAAATTTTCGACTATGCAGTGCCTGTGTTATTCTCAATTACGACGCAGTGTTCCTCGGACATGAAGTTTGAGTCTGGCCGTGAGTCGTCCTCAGATAGCGTAATGGCAAGGCGTTCGCCCGCGATAAGCGGGAAATCCGGGTTCGAGGCCCGGTCCGGCACAAATTTTCAATTTTAGCATTCCATTACAAAGCTGATGGTTGTCCATATTCGCAACTGGGTATACATTTCATGTATGGACAAAATATTAGTCAGACCTTGAAAGCCGGCCGTTGTGGCCGAGCGGTTCTAGGCGCTTCAGTGCGGAACCGCGCGACTGCTACGGTCGCAGTTTCGAATCCTGCCTCGGGCATGGATGAGTGTGATGTCCTTAGGTTAGTTAGGTTTAAGTAGTTCTAAGTTCTAGGGGACTGATGACCTCCGATATTAAGTCCCATAGTGCTCAGAGCCATTTTTGAACCTTTGTGTTTATTGTTTAATATATACAAAAATTAATTGACTTTCTGCCTGTCTCCTACTTCTGTGTGGTCTTTCTCCCGTCCCCAATTCTGCAACACTTTTCGACTGAAACATCTACTGTGTGTTCCTATGCTGCCACGGCAAAGGATACAAGAAGATCTTTCAGTTAAGCCATTGGAGATAGAGGCAGGAAGTTAAATTAAGGCAGCAGTTCCGATAATCAGCATCAATAGTGCTCCATCATTTGATTTTTCTATGTCTTTGACATGATTCTATTCAGACTAAAGTACGTACTGTTCATTTAGTACACGCCTCCTGTGCTGCCGAGTCAGTGGCGAACCACTTATAAATGGCCAGTAACGTAGCAAATTATTACGAGTTTTCTTCTTCCATTCAAGGCGTAGCTTGCCGTGGAGCAGGGAGGACAGCAGATTTTTGGTTTTCACGCTGTCACAGCTGACACTACGTACTGCGTCTAGCGAACCGTGTACTTGATCAACACTGCGTGCAATAAGCTACACATACGCTCTACAAATCTGAAGAAGTACTGTTAAATATTAATCGATATTTTTCATACTTAGTTTACCAAATTCTATGGATAACAGAAACATACTGTTAAAATTTCAAATCAAGAACTTCAATACTTTTGGAGATATAGCTCCATAAAATACATAATAACCGTGTTGGCATTGTGAACCGAGTTAAGAACTGGAATGTATTTATCTATAGTTTCAACTGAAACTAGAACCAAGAGGATAGGTTCACGTAACCTAATTTTCTGGAATTTTCTTCAGCTCCATTACCACAGATTTCTGACGTAATTAATAATACTTTGAAAAATTATTATTTCATGGTGTTTTGTTTTGGTCGTGTGAATGGTTTGGAGAGACAGAGAGTGAACGGATGACATACGTAACGTGAGAATGTGATATTTTATTGCCGACTGTTGTGGCCGAGCGGTTCTAGGCGCTTCAGTTCGGAATTGCGCTGCTGCTACAGTCGCAGGTTCGAATCCTGCCTCGGGCATGGATGTGTGTGGTGTTGTGGTGTCCTTAGGTTAGTTAGGTTTAAGTAGTTATAAGTCTATGGGACTGATGACCTCAGATGTTAAGTCCCATAATGCTTAGAGCCATTTGAACCATTTTTGATATTGTATTAAAACTATGTAAATGAGTGCGTGAGAAAGTTGTGCGATGTGGGAATCTGTGACGTATGTCCGAGTGAGCTTGATTTTGTAAGGCGTAACCAGAAGGGGCGTGGAGTATTAAATTTATTAGTAATTAAAGGAATCGTATTTTGTTTTCATTAATTTTTATTTAGTTTAGGAATTACGAGATTTCTCATGTAAATTACTTGTGGTAATCTGATTGGCTGACATTAGAAATACCGCGACTGTAGAAGTGCTCGAGATGATCTGATTTGCTGCTTAATATACTAGCCAATAGGAATTCAGCATTTTCCCGTGCGTTTGAGGAGGGGTTTGTGCCTCAGGTCTGTGAGTAGATAGAGTCGCTTGGGAGCTGTCTTCTGGTAAACGTCTATGTTAAACCGCGCTGATCAAATTTATACCAAAATGAAGAAATTCGTGTGTTTGATGGGTTCTCGTGTCGTTGACAAAAAAGCGACTAGAGTGTTGAATATTTCGCGGAAGTTTGAGCATAGTGGGTGGTCTACTTTATGAGACATTCGCGTGTGAACCTTTCATGTCGTATATGAACTCTGCGTGGCGTGCTTCATACAGATTACGAGACATTATGGCGAGCACTTCTTTATAGGAAGGGTACTGAACGACTGAATATATTATCTCTCAGGTAGCTGTGGGTCAGTGACTGTTCAAAATATCAGGTCGGGCTAAATACCTTCTTGCTGCTTTCGGGTGTGAACTTGTTACAGAGATAATTAGTAACTTTGTATAACTGGTGTCTTTAAAATGACTTTTATCTTAATAATATGAATATTTATATATGTGTTTGGAAGAGAGAGAGAGAGAGAGAGAGAGATTGATTTTTGAATGAGATTTTTACTTTAAATCGTAACCGGTGCACCAGTTGGTGACGTGTTACAATTTGAAGGTAGTTATTGTTCTTTAAGGTTTAAAATACGACTCTGTTAGTTACTTGGCCGTATTGCGGATAGCTTTGTGACCAAGTTTTCGTAGCTTTTCACACATAAGGGACCACTGTTGTAAGTAAATAAGATCAAACAGCAGTCTGCTTTTCGTGAGAAAAGGAAATTGCTTGGCACACAAACTTCCTTCAAACTACACGTCCTGCTACATCAACACTGGTCAGTGGAGTTCAGCACCATACTATTGTACAAGAACATAATCCAATTACTAGCACCATACTATTGTACAAGAACATAATCCAATTACTGTAATTAATAAATTATGAGAGGTTGTTACTTATTGAATGAAAACATAGAGAATGCATTTCTTTTCCTGTATTTTAGTGAACTTTGTACACTTCGAATTCTGTCGATTGATAGACGGCGACGACAGTGAAGTTCACCTCCTTTTCCAAAAACTATATATTTCTATTCTTCACTTCCAGAAAATTTGTATACATAAATGTTTGGCAACTCTTGCACATACTTTACTCGGTTTTATCACTAAAATATCAATTTTCATTAAATGTAACAATACGTTCTGAGCGACGGCCTAGCAACACGTCCTCTTTCCGCAAGATACAGATTAACCGTCCTCTTTTTTTTAACAATAAATAAATTGTATTTTTAAGAGTCCATACTAAAAGATTCACATCTACTATCGTTGCGGGGATGGCGCGCTAAAGAGTTTCCTGCTGTCCAGATGCACTTCACTTCACTTCTAGTACTTTTTGAATCACATTTACATTTACGGTATTTACATACATTACTGAGCTTCTCAGAATGAAATCAGGCACAAATTAGTTAAAAAAAAGCAGTGAGGCACACATAACATTACATGTCGGGATGTTAAATATGCACGTGATAGTCATTTTCCTTGTTTAAAAGACAATAAACCAACTAAAAGGAAATATGTTGACATTTTTTGAAACCATTCATGCAAGAATCCCGAACGCGCTGTAGTTTAATTTCAGCTCCTACCCATGGACTGGAGTTACGTGGCCTTTGCGTGGCAGGTATTAAGTAGAATTCTCGTCAACGCTGCTTTTGTGGGCTAAACCAGTATCTACCATCGCAGAGTGAAAGGGCAGACAACCTGAAACCTATCCAGGTAGGTGGACACTGTGAGCCCAAACCGCCCCGTCGCAAGCCAAATGTCATATAGAAAGGCTGATAAAAGAGAGTGAAACACCCAGAAAGGGAGGAGGAAACGACATGAAACTTCATTGGTTGAGAGGCTATGTGATGTTATTTTAGTGATTACAAAATCTAGTTAAATTTATACAAAAAATGCAATAATAGCGTGCTTATCGTTATGAAGTTGCGCTTCCTCTGATCTTGATGCATGTGGTGATTCGGTTGGGGAGCTGACGACAGAGCTTGATCCTGTACATCTTCCAACGGGGACATATCCGTGGATCTTGCTGGCCACGGTAGTACCTTAATATCACGCGGACAGTTGGTATAGACACGTGCCTTGTCCGGACGGGCACCGTCTCGTCGAAAAATGTAACCACGATACTGTCGCATGAGAGGTAATACACGAGGACGGAGGATGTCGACGACGCACGGTTGCGCCGTCACAGTTTCTTCAGTCACTACCACTAGTGACCTGGAAGTCATACCCGATAGCTGTCCACACACCATGACATCGGGAGCAACACCGCTTTGCCCCTCCAAAACATTAGAAGAATCTCCTTAGGCGGCGCCAAACCCGCCAGCGACGGTCATCCTGGATGCGACGCCATTCATCAACTGTGCATGCTTCCCGATCAGGGAAATACTCCAAACGCAGCCTTTTATGTTCTGATGTTAACGACCATCTTTGCATGGGACGGTAATTCCCTTATGTGGCTGGTGCCAATCTCCGACCAATGGTGCGGGGTGACACAAAATACCGCAGGTAGTCCATTTCTTTGAAAGGCAGAGACACGGATTTAGTGGGGAAATCGAGCGGACTGGTTGAACACGTACAGTCGAACACTCGTTATTACAAAAGTTTATTGGTTTACAGTAGTCCAACAACTTGTTTTATACATTGGCTGAACAGTCAAAACCGAGTCCTTGACACGTTTCCTAGCCTTAAAGGAGAATCAAAAATGTAAATTACCATTCCAGATTAATAAAGGAGGAGGAAAGTGCCATGAGACGGCGGTCGGGCGCGTATTGTCGCGTGCAATACGGACGGCGCAGCGCGATGAAACTGCAGCGCTCCGTGCCGAGTTCGGCGTGAAGCGGCTAGTATAAATTAAAAAATGAAACATGGACCACCATCAGTAATTTGAACGAAGCGTGGCCTGTGTCCGACTGGTGTACGTCGCAAGACGACGTCACTGTTAGTGGACGGCGGGCCGAATCATTCTTTGCGTCACTCGCGTGAAAACTGCGGCAGGATGCAAATGAAATGAGCGGCGCACCGACCTCAGGGACGTGGAGCGATATATGCGGTTTGACATTAATGACCGAACACGAGAAGTGTTCGGCCATATACGTCCACTGAGTCGAAACAAGGCCCCAGGAGTAGACAACATTCCATTAGAACTACTGACGGCCTTGGGAGAGCCAGTCCTGACAAAACTCTACCATCTGGTGAGCAAGATGTATGAGACAGGCGAAATGCCATCAGACTTCAAGAAGAATATAATAATTCCAATCCCAAAGAAAGCAGGTGTTGACAGATGTGAAAATTACCGAACTATCAGCTTAATTAGTCACAGCTGCAAAATACTAACACGAATTCTTTACGGACGAATGAAAAAACTGGTAGAAGCCGGCCTCGGGGAGAATCAGTATGGATTCCGTAGAAATATGGGAACACGTGAGGCAATACTGACCCTACGACTTATCTTAGAAGGTAGATTAAGGAAAGGCAAACCTACGTTTCTAGCATTTGTAGACTTAGAGAAAGCTTTTGACAATGTTGACTGGAATACTCTCTTTCAAATTCTGAAGGTGGCAGGGGTAAAATACAGGGAGCGAAGGGCTATTTACAACTTGTACAGAAACCAGATGGCAGTTATAAGACTCGAGGGACATGAAAGGGAAGCAGTGGTTGGGAAGGGAGTGAGGCAGGGTTGTAGTCTCTCCACAATGTTATTCAATCTGTGTATTGAGCAAGCAGTGAAGGAAACAAAAGAAAAATTCGGAGTAAGTATTAAAATCCATGGGGAAGAAATAAAAACTTTGAGGTTCGCCGATGACATTGTAATTCTGTCAGAGACAGCAAAGGACTTGGAGGAGCAGTTGAACGGAATGAATACTGTCATGAAAGGAGGATATAAGATGAACATCAACAAAAGCAAAACGAGGATAATGGAATGTAGTCGAATTAAGTCGGGTGACGCTGAGGGAATTAGATTAGGAAATGAGACACTTAAAGTAGTAAAGGAGTTTTGCTATTTGGGGAGCAAAATAACTGATGACGGTCGAAGTAGAGAGGATATAAAATGTAGACTGGCAATGGCAAGGAAAGCATTTCTGAAGAAGAGAAATTTGTTAACATCGAATATAGATTTAAGTGTCAGGAAGTCATTTCTGAAAGTATTTGTATGGAGTGTAGCCATGTATGGAAGTGAAACATGGACGATAACTAGTGTGGACAAGAGGAGAATAGAAGCTTTCGAAATGTGGTGCTACAGAAGAATGCTGAAAGTATTTGTATGGAGTGTAGCCATGTATGGAAGTGAAACATGGACGATAACTAGTGTGGACAAGAGGAGAATAGAAGCTTTCGAAATGTGGTGCTACAGAAGAATGCTGAAGATTAGATGGGTAGATCATATAACTAATGAGGAGGTATTGGATAGGATTGGGGAGAAGAGGAATTTGTGGCACAACTTGACTAGAAGAAGGGATCCGTTGGTAGGACATGTTCTGAAGCATCAAGGGATCACCAATTTAGTATTGGAGGGCAGTGTGGAGGGTAAAAATCGTAGAGGAAGACCAAGAGATGAATACGCTAAACAGATACAAAAGGATGTAGGTTGCAGTAGGTACTGGGAGATGAAGAAGCTTGCACAGGATAGAGTAGCGTGGAGAGCTGCATCAAACCAGTCTCAGGACTGAAGACCACAACAACAACAAGAACAACAATGGGTCGTCGGCGCCTCTTTTCCAGTCGTGGTCGTCCGAAAAACATAAATCATAAAATATTAATAACATAGTGACATGGAGGGTTGAAATTTCGAAATGAAAAATTCCAGCGTACTATAGAACCATAGACAGTGAGATGTTACAATAACGGAAAAGGCAACATTTTGTCAAAGTCCCATGTTCAGAATAAGCGTACACCTACCCACCTTCGGACCTGCTGCGCCTTTGTACTACTCGTACCACACTTCTCAGGCCTGGCTGCCAGAGCAACAGGTCCTTCTCGACCAATACAGCAGGTTGCAGTTCCTGCCTTATTACCACCAAACCAAATCAGCTTATTCCTTACCGGCGCTGTCCATATTCCTCTCCCTCGTAGGAGAACAGCTTCACAACGCGTTCCTGCGAGGTTCTAGAACAAGATCACTTCATCCGGTGAGACTTTCTGAAGGTCCAAAAGCGACATGCTTTGGCGGTTTTTGTGTATTATCAACATCGACAAGTGCAATGAATGTGGATGATACAATATTCTATATTATTCTGTGGTTTGAATTCACTGTTTTTTTAGCAGTTGCATTCATTTGATTTTGTAAATGACACTGACAATATTATACACATGTATAATGCATTATTCATACTACAACTTCTCCCAGATAATTATTTTGTTCAAATTGCACAAGAATTCCACCTAACGTAGTGTAATAATGTTGACTGTAAGCTGTGTTCATATCACTAAAATTACAGACCGTACATCAGAGCTTTTATAATTTTTGTCTTCGATGGATTTAATTATTCTTAGCAAATTGATCATGAAAGGGAACCACAAAATACCACCCGCACACAACACTGACGTATGCTACCAGAAATATTTTTCTCCGTGATTCGTGCGTAGTTTAATTTTGGCCACATACATCAGCAATGAAATCTTCTTCAACAATAAATACCATCAGCACTGTTCTTAGAAGATGCAGTCTGATTCGATTAATTATTTCTTTAATAAATAGAGTTCAGTACCACCGGTGCACATTTATTTCTTACACATCGGAATATTGAAAGTTTGCAGTTTCAAGTAATTTAAATTTGCCGCTGTGATAAAAGTTAAGATGGCGGGCAACAAAAGATAGAGGATTTCTTTTTTAATTAGGATTTTCCTTTTCCCAATAAATCATTTAAATCATTTAAATTGATGCCACCAATAAAAAACTATTAAATTGTTTTGAAAATTAGTTTAACACAAACTCATGCTATTTTCAACTAGAAGTACAGACGAAGTTGCTATATGATCGCAACTAACAATGGCTGCGCTTCTTGCAGCTATGCTAAAACAATTAATACAAAATTATAATTAAAAGAGGAAGTGATTTTTCAATAAGTAATCATAAATAGTTTTAACGCATTTGACTCTGTTTTTACCAGCAAATGAACATAAAAGTACAATAATTTTACATTAAATGTTTTTCATTTAACAGACCTCAAATCGATTCGCGTCTTGCGTCGGCGATGTACATCAGAAGATGACGACAAAAGGGTACAAAACAAAAGAAAAGAATGACATAGATTAACAAAGAATGTGAGACAAATATTGTCTTTGTTTTACAAAATTATCATCTCTTTAAGAAATAATTACATAATTGAATGAATATTATCCACACGTTCATATTCCACTCGTAATAAAAAAATATATATATCGTGGATGTTATAATGCCATCAGTCTACCCAAGATGAGTAATGTGGCGTGCCGCCTTCTTCCTCCGAACTAGCGAAAGTCTGAGCATGTGCTTCCTTCACACTCCCCTGCTCTCAGCAGCCTCACCATAGCTGTCCACTCGCTAGCCGTAACGCTCGCAGCGCATGCAGAGCCGGTTCCACATCTTGCTCCCCCTCTCACCCTCTCTCACGATGGCCTCGCACGCCTCATCGCCTCATGCATATAACCAAAGACATTCTATGAAGACAAACCAGTCAAACGATCCCAGCGGTAATCTCCAGCCACATAACACGGTTCACTTGTTCTCGGATTGCAGGCTCAGATGTGAAGCGGCTACGGTGTGCTTGGTGTGTTTCTCCCCAGAGGTGGTCAGACGTGGTCGACCGGTAGCGTGACGGTGTGTACGCCTGGCCTCAGGTTCCCGTGCTGTCCAACATCGGACCACTGCCACATCCGAATTCCCCACAACTGTGGGTACTGCACGATTCGACCAGCCGTCGAAATGGAGACCAAGAGTGAGACCGCTTTCAGTCTCTCTGAGGTGGTGACAACGACGTTTCACTCGACTACGTGGCATCTCCGTGTTCTCTACCGTGATGACTCAACATCTAACGCTGTTGACGGCCCTTGTACGCCTTACCAGTCCTGGTAGCAGCACTATAACACCAACACCACAATGCACCCTGGTGATAGTTCTAGCTCTCACAGAGAATTGCAGCTGTCATCGTTTACGTACCGACGGATGGTGTGACCGTATATCAAGTTACATTGACGCCCGACGGTGTCTTCTGGGTGTTTACTATTTTTGTCAGGTAGGGTAAAATACAGGGAGCGAAAGGCTATTTACAATTTGTACAGAAACCAGATGGCAGTTATAAGAATCGAGGGGCATGAAAGGGAAGCAGTGGTTGGGAAAGGAGTGAGACAGGGTTGTAGCCTCTCCCCGATGTTATTCAAAAAATGGTTCAAATGGTTCTGAGCACTATGGGACTCAACTGCTGAGGTCATTAGTCCCCTAGAACTTAGAACTAGTTAAACCTAACTAACCTAAGGACATCACAAACATCCATGCCCGAGGCAGGATTCGAACCTGCGACCGTAGCGGTCTTGCGGTTCCAGACTGCAGCGCCTTTAACCGCACGACCACTTCGGCCGGCCCCGATGTTATTCAATCTGTATATTGAGCAAGCAGTAAAGGAAACAAAAGAAAAATTCGAAGTAGGTATTAAAATTCATGGACAAGAAGTAAAAACTTTGAGGTTCGCCGATGACATTGTAATTCTGTCGGAGACAGCAAAGGACTTGGAAGAGCAGTTGAACGGAATGGACAGTGTCTTGAAAGGAGGATATAAGATGAACATCAACAAAAGCAAAACGATAATAATGGAATGTAGTCGAATTAAGTCGGGTGATGCTGAGGGAATTAGATTAGGAAATGAGACACTTAAAGTAGTAAAGGAGTTTTGCTATTTGGGGAGCAAAATAACTGATGATGGTCGAAGTAGAGAGGATATAAAATGTAGACTGGCAATGGCAAGGAATTCGTTTCTGAAGAAGAGAAATTTGTTAACATCGAGTATAGATTTAAGTGTCAGGAAGTCGTTTCTGAAAGTATTTGTATGGAGTGTAGCCATGTATGGAAGTGAAACATGGACGATAACCAGTTTGGACAAGAAGAGAATAGAAGCTATCGAAATGTGGTGCTACAGAAGAATGCTGAAGATGAGGTGGGTAGATCACGTAACTAATGAGGAGGTATTGAATAGGATTGGGGAGAAGAGAAGTTTGTGGCACAACTTGACTAGAAGAAGGGATCGGTTGGTAGGACATGTTTTGAGGCATCAAGGGATCACAAATTTAGCATTGGAGGGCAGCGTGGAGGGTAAAAATCGTAGAGGGAGACCAAGAGATGAATACACTAAGCAGATTCAGAAGGATGTAGGTTGCAGTAGGTACTGGGAGATGAAGAAGCTTGCACAGGATAGAGTAGCATGGAGAGCTGCATCAAACCAGTCTCAGGACTGAAGACCACAACAACAACAAGTGTATGTAGATAGGAACTTAAGTTTCCCTGTCGTAACTTGATTTTTGCGAGGTGACAATTAAAACTCTGTGACTGTTCATCGTAGTTGTAGTTGAGACTCGTTTAGGGCGGGAGAAGAGTGGCTGGGAGCGACAGGCAATAAACTGCGCCTGGTAGAGTACACAGGGCTGCCGCGGCGTGCCTCCTTTCAGCCTCACAGGTGGAATGAGATTCTTCTCGCTCGTCTTCGTGTAGGGCACAGCCCTTTGGCGCATTGCTTGTTGCTGTGGGGAGAGGACCCTTCAAAGTGTGGTGGCCGCGTTTTACTACACTGTGTTTTATTTTCAGACCAGAGAGTAGCGGAAGATTAACCTCTGTTTTAAGTGACATTCAAACGAATGTGGTTAGAATTTTAAAGTTTTGTGATATGAAGAATTTGTTTGTAAAATTACGGTATATTGATAATTTTTATTTTTGTACCGTCTAACTACAACTGAGTGAAACACAATTTTCGTGCCATACACGTTTCGCCCTTATTCTCTGTAAGACATCTTCAGTGGCCTGGAATATGTACATATTTTTACTATTTAGTTTAAATGGTTCAAATGGCTCTGAGCACTATGGGACTCAACTGCTGAGGTCATTAGTCCCCTAGAACTTAGAACTAGTTAAACCTAACCAACCTAAGGACATCACAAACATCCATGCCCGAGGCAGGATTCGAACCTGCGACCGTAGCGAATTTAGTTTACAGACTGACGCAATGTAGTTGTAGGTTTAAACAGTTCTGGTGGTTGATTTTTGCTATGACATACTAACATTTTAAATAAAAATATAAATTTAAAATATTACTACATCATAGCAAAAATCAAACACCAGAAATACTAATAACCTATATGTATAGTGCCTCAAACTGTAAACTAAATAGTAAAAATATGTACATATTCCAGGCCACTGAAGATGTCTTGCAGAGAATAAGGGCGAAACGCGTATTGCACGAAAATTGTGTTTCACTCAGTTGTAGTTAGACGGTCCAAAATTTAAAAAATTATCGAAACACCATAATATTACACGCAACTGAGGAAGGCAAGACTACAAAAACTGAAGATGTTTATAAAATTGGTGGGGAGTTGTTCTTAATGTGTGAACGGGGTGAGTGGCTCATCTATGTTTTTTGTAAGTGGTCAGCTACTCAAATTTCTCTCTGCTGTTATCTTAGCTCATCTGTCGTTTTACTTATGTTTTACTCCCAGGTGTAGCATCTTTCAATCTTTCTCCGTTGTCTTAAGGCATGTGACATCGTGTTATTGTGTGGGTGGGAGTGAGTGTGTCATTTTCTAGGTTAACGCCTCAGTATGTGACAACTTTTTAGCCATTCTGTCTACTTTCGTTTGTTTTAATCTAACGGCAGTGATAAGCTCAGCGTTGAGCGCCCTTAAAACTCCCCCCGCACACACACACACACACACACACACACACACACACACACACACACACGTGCGCGTAGTTGTAGTAATGTGACACGCTGACCTCTCAACATCGGAGTCCGTAAGTAAGGTCGAAAGTAACTGTGTCAAGAGCGAAAAATAGCGGGGCGCTGCGAAAGCACCGTTGGAATAGCACAGCGTAACAAAACGTCGTTGCTTCACGGAAAGAGGAACTGGCTGGCCAGCCAGTCCTCGAATGCAGATCGGGACCGAGACGCGCTCGTAGCCGAAGACACGGCACGGTTTGTCGGCGCACGCCGCCGCCTGCGCGTTGACTTGGCTTGTCAGATGGAGGAGCGCGTGGCTGGGCTGTGCTGTGCCAGGCACCGCTCGCTGACTGCGTGCGCCACGCCCAAGCTGGCGCGGGGCGAGCCGAGACCGCTGCGTCTGTAAACCACTAACAGCCAGAGTATTTCTCCATCATTTATTTTGTAAATAAAACCGCCTTCTCATGCTGCACTGTTATTTATTTTTCGCAGATGTATTTCGTTTCATTTTCCTTTTTCTTTTTTTTTAGATTATCAAACAGTTCACGTAGCGTCTTTTATGTAAACAAGTAATTAATTACAGTTTATTGGCGTCTTTATAACTAGTGACGAAAGAGTAATAGTACACCACAAAAATAAAGGTAAACATGGTGTGAATAAAAAGTTCGGAACATAGAAATATGCTTATGTTTCGGAAATAAAGTGGTAGTGCGACCTCCAGACCAAATGAGAGGAAACGCAGATGTCAACAAAGTTTAAGTAATTACTTAGTTACATTAAAAAAACGCGACGTGAGCTGTTTGATAACCTGAAAATAACACATATCGAAACAAAACTGTATCGTTCTAGTACCCACTGAAGATACCTTAGAGAAAAAAAAAAAAAAAGCCGACCGTTCTGGCCGAGCAGTTCTAGGATCTACAGTCTGGAACCGCGCTACCGCTACGGTCGCAGGTTCGAATCCTGCCTCGGGCATTGGTATGAGTGATGTCCTTGGGTTAGTTAGGTTTAAGTAGTTCTAAGTTCTAGGGGACTGATGACCTCAGAAGTTAAGTCCTATAGTGCTCAGAGCCATTTGAACCATTTTTTGAACGAAAAAAAAAGAAGGAGTGACAGAGGGGGGGGGGGGGGGGGGGGGAGAAAGGGGGGGGCGAAACGCATCTGGAAAAAGTAAAAATAAATTACAGAGCAGCAAGGAAATGCGATATTATTCACAAAACAAATATTTCCTTCTTTGCTACGGAGGATGGCTTCGCTAACAAACTTATTTCTCGATTGTTCCACTCTCGCATAGCACATGGAAAAAACGAACATCTAAAGCCTAAAGCTTTCCTTACCATCTCTGCTTTCTCATATTTTACTAGCTGGTCGTTTCTCCCTATGTAACTGGGCGTCAATGAAAAATTTTCGCTTTCGGGGGAGAAAATTGGCGATTGAAGTTTCGTGACAAGATCTCGCCGCAACGAGAAACGCCTTTGTTTTACTCATTTCCACTCCAACTAGGTATCATATCCTTGTCTCTCTTTCTGATATTTCACGCGTATTATATCCGTGTCACTCTTCCTCCTGTTTCCCGACATTACAAAACGAGCTGCCCTTATTTGAACATTTCGAGGTCTTCCGTCAAACCTACGTCGTGAGGGGCCCATAAGGCGCAGCAATACTCCAGAATAGGACGGAAAAGCCTAGTATCCACAGCATTTTCTTTGTAATTGCTCCAGTTTAAATTATTCGTAATTGTAATCCATAGGTATTTAGTTGAATATACACACATTAGATCTGTGTCATTTATCGTGTAACCCAAAATTTAACTGATTCTTTTTAGTACTCTTGTGGATAACCTAAGATACCTTTCATTATTTAGGGTCAATTCCCAGTTTTGGCACCGTACGGATATCTTATATAAACCATTTTCCAAATGCTTTTGATAATCTGATGGCTACTAGACGGCAAGCGACAGCGTAATCTACAGTCTGAGGGCCGCTCAGACTGTCCTCAGCATCGCCTATGTAGAGCAGAGACAGCAGAGGGCCTATAAGACTTCCTTGGAGAATCGCAGACATCCGTTCTTTTCTGACTTTATGACTTCCCGTCAGTTACCCCATAAGGACGCAATTTGATTACAAGATGGTTCTGGGGAATGGTGTCAGAAGCCTTCTGTACATGTAAAAATGTGGAATAAACTTGAAATCCCTAATCATCTTGAGACTGAAGCTCTTTTGTCTGTGTTTGCTCTCTCTCTCTCTCTCTCTCTCTCTCTCTCTCTCTCTACCTCTCTTTTCTCTCTCTCTCTCTCTCTCTCTCTCACACACACACACACAACCTCTACCTCTGAGAGATTCAAAACAACCGCCAATGACATCTTCAACTGTTCCACTGTCCGCCATATTGTTTTCACACCGTCAACTGCTACACTGTCCGCCATCTTGTTATTACAGCTGGAAGACAGTGACAGTGACAACTCAATATGCAGAACTTGACAATGAAGAAGATGACGAAAAAAGAAAACGTAAATGAAACATAATGTAAATAGATACACAGAAACAAACAAACAAACAAACAAAACCTTTCACATACATAATTAATCTCAGGCATAGCCATAACAGTTTATAAATCGTAATTTTAGTGTAAATATTTTGCCTACATTAAGTTGTATATAGTTGCAGGTGACAAACTGTAAAGACAAACAGACACTGAAAAAACGTAATATTGCAGAAAAACCACACTATGTGGTAAGAAGGTATGAATACACAATTTTATGCGCTCTTGAAAAATCTGTAATTACGGTTTAGAAACTAATATTTACATGTATTTAAACAGTAAAGAACATTCCTTATGTTTAACAGCCATAATAATAAAAAACCCACAGATGATGCTGCAACTGCAGTGAAACATGTCCGGGACTAAAGCAAAATTGTGTTTTGCTAAAGACGGACCCCACCCAAAAAATATGTTATTGAAATCCCTAGTCTCTGCATTCATTACATTATGTAAAGAATGAGTCAGATGCGTATCACAAGAACAATGTCTTGTGAATGCACGATGGTTTTGCGTCAGTAGGTCGTTTTCTTATAGGTATTTCATGACATTCGAAGACAGCATTTGTTCCAGAATTCTACTGCAAATCGATATCAGTGATATTGGTGTGGAACTGATGGTATTACTCTTATTTCCTTTCTTGAGTCCTTGTGTGACCTGTGCAACATTCCAGTCTTTAGAGTATGGATCTTTGATCTAGCGAGCGGTTGCATATGATTACTAAAAGTAGAGCTATTTCATCTGGATCAGAACACTTGCCCTTACTGTGTAATTTATGTTGCTTCGCTACACCAAGGGTATCTACTTCTTACTCATGTTGGCAGCTCTTCTTGATCGAATTGTGGAATATTTAATTCGTCTTCTTTCGTGAAGGAATTTCGGAAGGCTCTGTTTAGTAACTCTGTTTTGGCAGCGCTGTCTTCGGTATCCATTGTCATCGCGCAAAGAAGGCATTAATTGTGTCTTGCCGCTACCATACTTCACATATGACCAGAACCTCTTTGAATTTTCTGTCACGTTTTGAGACAAAGTTTCGTTGTGGAAACTATTTTAAGCATCTCGCATTGAAGTGACTGCTAAGTTTCGAGTTTCTGTAAAACGTCGCCAGTATGGGGGGTTTTGCGTTCCTTTAAATTTGGCATCGGAATCCAGTTACCATTTTTCAGTTCTGCATCACCCACTGATATCAGAAACTGTACTCTCTACCACTGTTCAGATCAATCACTTCTTTTGCTGTTCTTCCTTAGTCTATTCTCTGTAATACTTCGTGCCGCACTCTACCTGTGCCGAGCGAGGTGGCGCAGTGGTTAGCACACTGGACCCGCATACGGAACCACGACGAATCAAACCTTCAAAACCGCGTCCGGCCATCCTGATTTAGGTTTTCCGTGATTTCCCTAAATCGCTTCAGGCAGATTCCGGGATTGTTCCTTTGAAAAGGGCACGGCCGACTTCCTTCCACATCCTTCCCTAATCCGATGGGACCGATGACCTCGCTGTTTGGTCCCCTCCCCCCGAATCAACCAACTAACTAGCTCTAACTGTTCCCTTAACTTTTAGCATGTTTACAAGATGTTTCCATGATTATGTTACAAGCATTCACCAGCGATGGAGAAGGGCAGATGTGTCTGTAGTAATATATTTTTTCTAGCCGCGTCCTTGGCCTTATCACTTGACTATTGTCGGCGCCAGGGCCAGTTCGCGGTAGCAGAGAAAAGCGGCCGTAATATCAACCTAGAGATGATAGGGCCAGTCTTACTGCGATCATCCTAAATGGGTTATGGTCGGGGCAGAGTGTGTCGTTCAGTGCACGTAAGACAAGAACGTGGCACGTAAGACAAGAACGTGGTGAGTACTGTACACTCTGTCCTCAGCTATCAGAAATACCGGGCAACTCTTACGAATGTATGAGGTGAAGGCAAAAGTTCTGTTACATACCTGAGGTGATTAGCGGTGACCTTGAAAAACAAGATTACAAACTCTCTGTGTTGCTTCATTTATTTGAAGTTGTGCAGACATATGTCAGTTAACCTTCAGTCATTGTTATTCAGAATACGTGTGGAAGACAAGCGTAAATTTTGGAATACGATATTCTGAACACCTAAATGACTGAAAAATGGAAACGTGTACTGGTGCACCACACTTGCAAACCACTCCATACAACAGACTCACCACCCTACTGGCATAAAAACGCCAGTAAGCAGTAATAATAATTTGTAGACAGCTAATATCCACCTACCACAACTCAGAAAAGATCCTCTATATTGTGTCTCACCGTTTAGAGGCACAAAACGCGTGGATGTTTTCAGCTCGTTACGAAATGCAAATAAGTAGGAGGCCGAGTTGATAGGAGCTGAAGGAGTCCAGGTTGCAATAATATGCGGTACGGCACACTGTTAGAGAGACGGATTATTATTCAAGAAACACATAGTACACTGGAATTACTTATCTTCAGTAGTTTGTAGGACTGCAGCAGCGGCTATAAACTGACAATCTCGTAACATGGAATACCATGAACTAATACAACATATTCTCAGGGACTAAGCCTGGTGGGTTCTCCTCAGAGAATCAATGCAAACATTACAGAATTGGCTGAGGGCCGATTACGAAAGTGCCTGGGTTGAAATCTAGCTGAGAAGTGAACGAGGCACACTCCAGTTCCGTCGAGCTGCACAGCCCTCTTAGAGTGCGCTGTGCTCGACAGACGACGGGCTGCCAAACTTGTGTTGGCGCGGCGTTGTAGTAGTATCTGTGGCAATGACACTACACTCTGTAGTATTTAATCGTATGGCTGGGGCCCCCAGTCGGGCTGGCCGTCCGCCGGGTGCCGGTCTTTCAATTTGACTCCCCTTCGGCGATCTGCAGTCGATAAGGATGATAGAATGATGATGGGGACAACACAACACGCAGTCCCTGGGTGGAGAAAATTCCCCGACCCAGCCGGGAATCGAACCCGGGCCCAGAGGATTGACAATCCGTCACGTTGACCATTTTTTTTATTTTTTTTTATAAAACCTTTATTAAAAAACAATGTTACACATTGCAAATACATACTAAGTTATACATACATGAAGTTATTTAAACAAAGCGGTTTGATCATTTCAATTGCGCTGACATTAAGGAAAGACAACAGAAGATTGTGTTACTGACTAAATCACCAGAAAGAATTAAATTAAACATAAATACTTGAGAATGGCGGAAAGGAGATATATAATAAAGGTGACTAGCCTTCCAACTACACTTTCTGGACATTAATTGAATCTAAGTATTTGAAGTGATCAGATCTATATAATCAGTCTTTCACTGCAAAAATGAACAGGGCAATGTGCCAGCCATTGAATATTACATTTATCGGATAGTATCTTATGGTTTTAACCAATCGATAAGGAGATTTCTATAAAAACTGTCTATTTCCAAATTTCTAGTATAAGCCAATAATGCACCTTTCATGATTTGTGTTTGGCACTATTAGACACTCAATCTCAATGTCACATAAGTTCTGTACATTAGATTATAAATTTTAAAAAACTACTCTCTGAAGTAGAGAAAGCACACATCATAAATATACTGTGAAATCTTAAATAGTATCCTTAAGGTAACTACAATACATCACTGTCAACACAGTCTTCTTTTTTATATTAACCAATGCCCATTCTTTCAAATACAATTTTTAGCATATTACCGAACTTTTTCTTGTGATTCGAATAGCTTCTAATTTTGTGGAACTCACACAGTATGTGTACCTTGAACTCTATGATGCTATCGGATCCTAATTTGTTAAGGACGTAGTTAACAAAATTTCCCAGCAACCAGTACACAGCGTTATTTTTTGCTTCTGGGAAATAGCGTGCTTCAGGCCTGTGTATCAATGACAGCGATATTTACTCAGGGGATGTTCTTGTAATCAGAGCTATTTGCTCCCGGATCCACTTCCAACTATTCATGTGACCACTGCAAGTATATCGATGAATTACTGTGTCAACTAGATGACATTGTTGACATAAATTTGTTTCACAGAGTCCGATTGCGTGCAGTCTTTCATTGGTGCTAACTATGTTGTTAACTGTCTTGTACCATGACGTTTTTATATTAGACGTGAGCACATTAGAACTAATGTTTTTCCAAATCTCAGTCCACTCAATGTTTGGAAACTGTCGTTCTATTTTGTTTCTTCCTTCGCTTTTCTTTCGTTCCCGCATTATGGCTCTCGATGTTAAGTGTCGGGACTGCCTGAGTTCGACACTGACATAACTAAACTCAACATAGAAAATCCTCACGTGCTGTAAGCGACTGTTGATATTCTGCACGTCAATCGGGGGAAGCAGGCTTGGAGGTTTAATGATGTCGAAAAGTTGGCTGGTTATGCTTTCTCGCGAGTCTCTTATTAAATTAACTTGCCTTTTGATAAAAAGAGCAGAGGCTTTATCCGTTATATCAGTTAATCCTAGTCCACCATTTTTGGGATCTAAAGTGGCTACTTTAGCAGGTACTCTGAACACTTCACCTCTCCACAAAACTTTTGTGATTTTGGACATTATTCTCCTCGCTATCATTCTCGGTATTGGAAACAGCTGGGCAGTATAATAAGCCTTAGCAAGGATGCATGAGTTGATATACTGTGTTCTTTGAACTTGGTTCATATATCGAGTTAAATTCTCTACAATAGCTCCTTGCACTTTATCTGCTGCAACTTTCCAATTTAAAGCCGTCATTTTCATAGGGCATGCTGTCAGGGTGATCCCAAGTATTTTATGTTGTCGGACTAAGTTTGCCCACTCGACGTTGATATTATCAAAACCTCTGAGATTTAACATCTTACTTTTTTTCCGTTTGCATTGGCTCCAGATGCTCTACAGTACGAATCAATCACTGTTGCTAGCGTGGTTACCTCGTCATTATTCCTTATAATGACCCCTATATCGTCAGCATAGGCTCTTATAACTGTTTTGTTTCCTGATAATGTTAAGCCTTTTAATGTAGCATGGACATGTCGGAGGAAAGGTTCCAGCGAAATTGCGAAGAGCGACATGGACAGAGGACTTCCTTGAGGAACACCTCGTTGTATTTGCATCGGCCTGGATTGTTGACAATTCACCGCTATTTTAGCATTTATTCCAGTTGCTATGTTCTTAATCAACTGTATAACCCTATCGTTGAAACCTATTTTCTTCAATGTGTGTAGAAGATATTCATGGTTTACTACATCGAACGCCTTATAAAAATCTAAAAACAATAAAGCACACTTTATGTTTGTTACAGAAGTTATTGCAATGATATCCCTGAATTCCGCTAGATTTTGAAAAATGGTTCTGCCTTGCGCACAGTTCTGATGTTGACTAATAATTTTATCTGTAAGGCATGAAATTCTCTTGTTTATTATTCTAGCTATTAATTTATAATCAGAATTCAGCAGTGAAATTGGACGAAAATTATTTAAATCTTTGTTTCCATTATTTTTTGGTACCAGAACAATTTTACTCTCCTTAAACTCAGCCGGAATCATTTTACTCTGAATAACCTCATTTACAATGTCCGTGATTTTCGCACCCACTATTGGCCAGTAACGGATGTAAAATTCTGCTGGCAGACCATCCGGTCCTGGGGATTTTTTTGGTGGCGAGGCGCACAGAGTCTCATACACGTCTTCTTCACTGACAACCTCGAGAAAATTTTCATTGTCATCTTCTGTCAGCTGTGGGGCTAGGATGTCAAGGAATTCTTCCAAGGAAGCATCACTACTTTGATGTACAGAATATAGCTCGCAATAATAGCGATAAATCTCGTCCATGATATCCTGCTGGGTTCTGAGAATCGTGCCGTGTTTTGTTCGAATTTCTTCAATAAAAGTCCTTCTCCCGTTTTTCGTATGCTTCACTAAATGATATAGGGAAGTAGTTTCATCTGCTGACACCGAATTTGCCTTCGATTTTATTTTCAACCCTTCCATTTGACTTCTCTTGATATTAAGTAACTTGGCTTTGACTTTTTTGATGTCTGCTATCCGAAGTGAGGAACCTGCTGAGACTTGATCATATAGATCTCTCAAAACGGAATAGTAATACTCTATAGTGCATTTCATTTCCCTTGCGCTCTGGGCACTGTATTGAATAAGAACTTTCCTCAACTTTGGCTTTGCCATTTTAACCCACCAGTCAATAGCAGTGGCATATCTACTACGGGCTCGCAGGCATATTGCCCATGTTTCTTTAATCAGATCTTCTAAATCATGATTAACTAACAAGGAAGAGTTCAAATTCCACTGATTCTTGAATCGGCGAACCGGCTGTCTTGTTAGATTTATGCAAGCTAAGACTCTTGAATGGTCTGAAAAGTACGTAGGAATGGTTTCTACTTTTGTCACGGAAGTTACAAGATTTTTAGAAATATATAGTCTATCAATCCTGCTACGTGATGTTGCCGTGACATAAGTGAACTCAACTATGGAGGGGTATTTGATTTCCCATATATCCTTTAATTCTAAACCAGTAACTAATTGTTTTAGTTCACTTGAGAAATTAAAATTAGGTAACTGATCTTTTCGATTTAAAACACAATTAAAATCACCTCCAAGTAATAACTGTCTTGGTGATTTCCTTAACAAGTATATCAAGTCGTCTTTGAAGAAACGTGCCCTGTCAGCTCGATGAGAACTTCCTGAAGGGGCGTACAAGTTGATGATAGTCACATCATAGATATTTAGTCCTATTCCCCTTCCGGATTCCAGTCGTTCCACCTCGGTTACTGTAATCCCTTCCCTTACCAAAATAGCTGTTCCAACACTTGTTTCGGGAGACACATTTATGTAACTGACATAACCGGGAATTACCAAATCCGAAATTAGAACTTCTTGTAACAGGGCAATATCAGTCGCGGATTCGTACAAAAATTCCTTAAGGGCCGATAATTTCAAACCGGTCGTGATTTTATTTATGTTTATAGTGGTGACAGAATAAGATTGCGTCATTGTGCTGTCACTATGTAGTTGTTTTGTTGAACTAATTTAGTTTACTGTGGTTCAGGGTTCAGTTAAGCTGTAACAGTTTTCTCGGAAGGCTGAACATGGAATAACACTTCAACAGTTTATTAGTTACTGTCCCGTTTTTTTTCTACTTCTGATGTTTTCTCTTGTCCGCAAGCAGACTGATTTCCTGGTAAACTTTCTGATTTTTCCTCCAGTGATTCGTGTACGACCGTTTCGGACTGAACATTCTTTGGGCTTGAGTCGCCCCTACTGGATTTTCCCTTCCCTTGGTTACGAGCTACATTCTCATTTGGTTGCGTCGGTATTTTACTTCGCGGCTTATCTGGAGCAGCAGCAGACGCTTTAGCAATTTCGGTTGCCGGCGCCTGCCCTGAGGTGTTGACCGTGATTTCAGTTTGGCCACCACTTCCTCGTTCTTTATTAATTTCACTCACTTTCTGATCGAGGGAAACAAATGGAGACTGCAGTTTTGCATCCTCTTCCTGAATTTGTTTATTAACAGATAGATTCTGATCTTTGCAATCGGCTACTGCACCTGTTGTTTCTTGCAAATTAATGCTGCTTACACCCCTTTCATTTTCTGGTACCGTATGTGTATTATCTTTCTGTTCATTAGTTTCCATTCGCATTTTGCCTTCAGGTTCCTCTGCCTTCTCATCGCACTGTTTTTGCTTGCGAAGTGAGGGAGTGGGACAAGACAGCTCGTCCTCTGAACAACTATCAGTTATCTCCAGAGGTCGTTTTTTCAGTTGCATTTCAGTTTCACGAGTAGTGGCAACGGGGTTTCCTTTTGTTGTTAACGGGGGAAATTGACTGTTATCGTGAAGGGAGACATCAGCTTGTCCCGCTGCGTTAACATCCTCAACCAGTTGTTCCGGGCTATTCTTTGGTAACAGATCATTTAAGGTAAGCTTCTGACGCTGTATCAAATTACTTTTAAGCACAACAGTTCGCCGCGGACATTCCTGTCTGAAGTGGCCGGTTTCGTTACATATATGACATGTAGCTTCCTGACCTGTATAAACAATTTGTGCCTTATACCCACAAACAGTTATGTGAGACGGAATATTCGTCTTAACGTCCATCTCTACACAGCGGACCCCGTTAAAACACTGCAGTTTAAAGCGAGGCGACCATCTTTCATTTGCAATTGATTTAACGTCTCCGTAGTTTAAAAGAGCTTCCTTAATCTTATCATTTTCAATTTCAATGGGGAGATTCAAGACACGAACGGTTTTGTAATGAATGTCCGCTCTATAGATGGAAACCTTACTTTTATAACCATTTCTATGCACAAAATCTACTTCATAGCCCCACTTTCGTAACACTTTATCAACAGTCGAAGCACTGATTAACTTGACAAAAACACAGTATTTTTCCTGATCCAGTTGCCAGGTATGAACGGTTTCAGAATTTAGACCAATTACCTGTGTAATCCAGTCATCTATTTCCAGGGATGTCGGCTGAACAGGACGGGATTCTTTGTCAAAAGCAAATACCAGAGTATTCTTCCTGAGGTTTGTAGCCATGGTTAATCCAGCGAAGCAATTTCGGTTAAACAACCGAAATTCCAAGTAGCAGCAGCAAGACCAGAAAGAGCGATCAGATCACAAGGAACAGGAACGAACACGGAGATTAACGGACGGACGGCACTCGGCGAAGCACAAGTACAGCGATGTAAACACGGCAGTGCAGCGCAACAGTTAACAGCGGCCACTCGCGAGCGCGGCTGAAACGGAACTGCCATTCAGCTACCGGGGGTCCTCTATAGTGACTATGAGCATAAAGTAAAGTACGCCGCCCTTCTCACTCTAACAAATTATTCTTTAAGGTTATAATTTAAACCTAAAATTTCCGATAAAGATTTTGCCTACTTGTAGTTTCCAATAAACCGAGTTCAGATACATTTGGAACCATATCCCGATTATGATATTTTTTATCCTCAGGATGCCACATACTCACTCTTTCTTGGACTAAACATATCAGTTACTCACGGTCCTTATTTCGTGTGTGAGAACGTCTGTCGATTTGTACGTTCGGACGATGAGATTGGCTACATGCAGTAGCGTAGGCCCTACTGATTTGGCAACATAGGCCGTCTTCCGCTGATGTCGGTCGTCAGCGGAATCCACCAATACCGGTACCACTGTGGCCACAGACTTAAGGGCTTGAGGCAGCCCCATGACGGGATGTGTTTTGCAGCAATCACTGGAAAGTCTTCCAAAAGCTTCAGTAGACATTCAGTTTTGTGAAAGGCGAAGGAAAAAACATGAGGAAAAAAAAAAGAAGAGATGAGGGAGGAGGAAGGAGAAGAATAAGAAGGGAAAATGAATGAAGGGCATGTAAGGGCACAATTTTCGGTGCCTTATTAAATTATTTATTTGAATACAGTTGGTGTTCTAGAATGTCGATCAGTTACAGGTACGCGCCAAGGGAGACTGCGCAAGTTTTTACGTCGCGGGATGAATCGATCGGTGTCGAGTGGCCCTGGCAGAACCGTTGCCCCAGGGCCCAGAGACGCTAATAAGAGAATGATCCAGAAGTATGTCGAGAATAAAAGTGAAAGATCAACTATAATAACTGTATTCGCGGTTCAGTATTTAAGTAATTGATTTGTGAAGTAAAAGTGCTACAGTGAAAGGTAATCAACATCTATGGCTATGCGAGGTGTGTGGTTCGATGCGGAGTATCTGATGAGCTGCTACAAATCGTTTGCAAAACAATAAACTGTTATAATTGCGTAGGCTTCCGCAGCCAGCGTCTGTTATAATTGCGTAGGCTTCTGTGGCCAGAATCAGTCGACATGAAGGTTTTCAGGGTATGGTACCGCGTCATGTTGTCTAAAACTACTGCTGGAGAAAACTAACGTTTCGGCCACGGTTGCAGCGGCCTTCTTCTGGGTGTACTGTAGACCCAGAAGAAGAAGCCACTGCAACAGTGGCCGAAACGTAGTTTTATACAATATGACGCGGTACCACACCCAGAAAACTGTCATATCGTCTGTCAGTTAATAAACTGTGTTTCATTGAGAAACTGTTATCATTTCACGAAATCATTAAATATGAATCGCAGTGTGTGGTGGAAGCAATGCACATGTTGGTCTAGGCACGCGGCTCATACAATAAATAACCGCCTGCGTAACTACTGACACGAACCCCCTTCACTCTCGTCCGATAGCCAAAAATCTAGTCGTATATACAGCGTGACAATTATCGAACTATACGAAGGAAAAACGTAAATTAGTTACAAACTACGGCGTACACACACGTTATTCAACGTGGTAAACTTCACTGCAGATATTCGGATTTAGGTTACGACATGTTCGATATGCCTGCCATCATTGGCTGGCACAGAGGAATAGCGAAATTGTGCATGACCCGCTGAAGTGTCGTAACATAGGTGGTGTCGATGACCTCCTGAATGGCTGTTTTAAGCTCAGCAATGGTTTTGGACTTATTGCTGCACATCTTATCTTCAACATAGCTCTACAAAAAGGAGTCCCATGTGTTCAGATCCGAAGAATATGGCAACCAATCGAGGCCCATGCCAGCTGCCTGTGGGTACCCCAGAGCGGTCCCCAAAATGCTCCTCCAGGACATCAAAGACTCTCCTGATCCGAGGGAGTCGAGCACCGTCTTGCACGAACCCCATCTTGTCTAAATGAGGATCACTTTGGATAATGGGGGTGAAATCATCTTCCAAAACCTTCACGTGCCGTTCGGCAGTCACCGTGCCATCAAGGAATATCGCACCGATTATTCCGTGACTGGATATTGCACACCACAGAGTCGCCCGTTTAGGCTGAAGAGACTTCTCGATCGCGAAATGTGGATTCCCAGTCCCCCAAATACCGCAATTTTGCTTATTGACGAATGTGGGCTTCCTCCCTAAACCAAACCATGCATGCGCATACTAATTCCCATCATGCCCCTCGGCAAACCGTGCAGTTTAATCGTCCTAACGCAAACCGCTCGGAAATTGTGACGATTTTATTTTATGTAGTTCAATAATTGTCGCCCTGCAGAAAGACAAAGAAGAGGGGCGGATATGTGTGAAACATAATTATGAGTAGATTCGGACTGGCCTGTGCTGAGCAAAAGTTCCGTAAGATATGCCCTTAACGGGTATGAAGACGATCGTTTTTTTCTTCTTATCTACTTGCTGTTGTTGTGGTCTTCAGTCCAGAGACTGGTTTGATGCAGCTCTCCATCCTACTCTATTCTGTGCAAGCTTTTTCGTCTCCAAGTAACTACTGCAACCTACACCCTTCTGAATCTGCTTAGTGTATTCATCTCTTGGTCTCCCTTTACGGGGCTGCCCTCCAATACTAAATTGGTGATCCCTCGATGCCTCAGAGCATGTCGTACCTACCTACCATCTAGTAGATAGGGCCAATATCGTTGTCAGGCGAATCAACGCAACGAGAGTATAACGAGTATGTTATGCGTTAGATACCTTGTTTGTGTTGGCTTTGCAGCGATTAGCAATCAAACAATGAAAAAAGAATCGCATTTATGCTGTAAGTAGTTGCGACCTTGGACTGTGTCGGGCTTCGTGGTCTAGTGCTAGAAAAGAGCGAGCCTGGAGGCCGTAACGTTGCGAGGTCGAATCCTGGTCGGACCTCTCAGTGATGTGAAGATGTGCCAAGATACACGTGGATTGGATTCCGCATCAAAGTGTAGATGCCCTTTCCCCGGCAATATTACCGGTGTAGGTTAAGGATACACAAGTCGCCGAAGTAGCATCGAATTGAAAGAGCGGCACGCAGGCGATTAAGATCCCTATCGAGTGACTCCCAGCCAATCGTGCGATACGAACTTACTTCTGCTTTGGACTTTTTTACAATTAACTGTACATTACTGGTATATTACCTAGAAGCAAACAGAAACCCTCTGCTGTATCACACAATTGTACTTCAATCGACAACTTTGTTTATTGTTTGTTACAGTAGTTTTGCTTTACGAAGGGGTATTCAGAAAGTAGGGTCCGGTCGGTGGGAATTGGAAACCACAGTGAAATCTGATGAAGCTTTGCACAGATGTGTTGGGGAGTGTTTCTAGTAGACCCGTCGATCGCGGCACGTCGCTCTTTTCAGCCCTTAGCTCACAGTCAGAACGTAAAGATGGCTGGAACGTAGTGTCTCCCACCAAGTATGAGGCCCTGGTGAATGATTTCGCCTGAGGCTATGAAATAAAATACCTGTCATGCGTTTCGTTCTACATGACAATTCTCGGCCGCACCCTGCAGGGGCAATGAAGATGCACCTGCAGCGTTTAAGTGTTTGATCACCCACAATACAGCACATAATTGCTCCTCCTGAGTTCATCTCTGCTGGCTATGAAGACAACATTTTGGCACAGACAACGAGCTGTAGACCAGCGTAGAGAATTGGCGGAAAGCACACTATACTGTCTTCTTTCTGCATCTACGTGATTACACTGCTATTCTCAACAAAGTGCCTGGCAGAGGGTTCAATGAACCACCTTCAAGCTCTCTCTCTACCGTTCCACTCTCGAACGACACGCGGTAAAAACGAGCACTTAAATTTTTCTGTGCGAGCCCTGATTTCTCTTATTTTATCGTGATGATCATTTCTCCCTATGTAGATGGGTGCCAACAGAATGTTTTCGCACTCGGAGGAGAAAACTGGTGATTGAAATTTCATGAGAAGATCCCGTCGCAACGAAAAACGCCTTTGTTTTAATGATTGCCACTCCAATTCAGGTATCATGTCTGTGACACTATCTCCCCTATTTCGCGATAATACAAAGCGAGCTGCCCTTTTTTGTACTTTTTCGATGTCATCTGTCAGTCCCACCTGATGCGGATCCCACACCGCACAGCAATACTCCAGAACAGGGCAGACAAGCGTGGTGTAAGCAGTCTCTTTAGTAGACCTCTTGCACCTTCTAAGTGTTCTGCCATTGAATCGCAGTCTTTTGTTGGCTCTACCCACAACGTTATCTATGTGATCGTTCCAATTTAGGTTATTTGTAATTGTAATCCCTAAGTATTTAGCTGAATTTACAGCCTTCAGATTTGTGTGACTTATCGCGTAATCCCAATTTAACTGATTTCTTTTAGTACTCATGTGAATAAGTTCACACTTTTCTTAATTCAGAGTCAGTTGCCACTTTTCGCACCATACAGATATCTTATCTCACTCATTTAGCAACTCGTCTTGGTCATCTGATGACTTTACAAGACGGTATATGACAGCATAATCTGCAATAATCTAAGAGGGGTACGCAAATTGTCTCCTATGTCGTTAATATAGATCAGGAACAATAGAGTGCCTATAACACTTCCTTGGGGAACGCCGGATATTACTTCTGTTTTGCTCGATGACTTTCCGTCTACTACTACAAACTGTGACCTTTCTGACAGGAAATCACGAATCCAGTCGCACAACTGAGGCGATACTCCGTAGGCTGGCAGTTTGGTTAGAAGAGGCTTTTGAGGAACGGTGTCGAAAGCCTTCTGGAAATCTAAAAATATGGAATCAAGTTGACATCCCCTGTCTATACGGTATTGGCAAGTTGCTACAAAGCTACAACAGATATCTAAATCGGAACGACCACTATGTAGATAAGTAGCTGGAAGTTGTAGCAAACTGTTGCAAATAAAACATTTTTGATTTTTACAGGGGTTTACATTTTGCGACTGATTGTCCCTTACTTTCCGAATAGTCCTCGTACATTTCTGGCCTATTATCAACCCTCTGAAGGGGCCAGTGCCCACTTACCCTTCCCTAACTATATAGAAGTGGACCGGGTACTACCACCTAGCAACAGCCACCTACAGGTGCTCATAATCTATGATTCCGACCTCTAAGAGCACTATTAAAAACTAACTACTACTGTTTGGCAGAAGGTTAGGATGAGGTAAACTATCTGTTAAATCACTTGCCCATAGACCTCACCCTGTCCCTAAACAGCACAAGAAAGGGAAGTGAACTCCAACACTCCTTACCTGTATACCCTTCCTTCTGATTTGGGCTGCGTGTCTTCCTGTGTTTTGAATGAGAACACTTGTTCGGAGAGACGTTTCTGCGGCTCGTGGATATCTTGACGGGACAGGCTGCTTTTTTTGCAGGTATTATGTTTGAGAGATGACGAAGCCAACGAATGTGAAAGCAGAAAACCTGGTTGTGTCGCGGACTGATCTGTAACTTACAAGGAGACGGCGCCACTTCCTCCAAATTTATGCAGGATTTGTCCGGAAATGAAAAGTGACAAAAGTGTGAGCAAAATATGACTAAGCGTTTAGAAAAGAAAAGTATCTCTTGGTGCGCGTTGCACGCAACATGAGCGATGTATGTTACGGTAGCTTCCTAGCAGCAGTTAGCACAATGAAAAGAGTAAAGAACGATAAGCCGAAGGTCCTGCGGTCTAGTCCATATGTGGTATGTGGGCATTTTTTTTATTTTCTATTTGTACGGTGTTTATAATGCAAACAAACTGAAGTAATGCTCTGTGTATTGTATTTATTAATATTTTCGTAAAATAAAAAGGAAAAAACTTTTTGACTGATGTGATGAAGTCCTAAGAGCGGGATAACAAAATTATTCTATTAACTGACTCGTGGCGAGGGCAGATAAATGCTTCGTATAGACGAGATTTTTTCAAGACAAAGAACGATTGCTTTCATACAGAATTAAAGTGATTCTCTCCCCCCCCTCTCTCCCCCACCCCCAAAATGCACTCCACTAGTACAACTGCCGGCCTGTGTGGCCGAGCGGTTCTAGGCGCCTCAGTCTGGAACCGTGCGACCGCTACGGTCGCAGGTTGTAGTCCTGCCTCGGGCATGGATGTGCGTGATGTCCTTAGGTTAGTTAGGTTTAAGTAGTTGTAAGTTCTAGGGGACTGATGATCTCAGATGGTAAGTCCCATACTGCTCAGAGCCATTTGAACGAGTACAACTCTGCGATGAATATTTTTATTGCCAGGTAAAGAATTTAATCAAAAAGCTTCAGAACTGCTCTTAAGAGTCACAGAGAGAGAGAGAGAGAGAGAGAGAGAAAACACCTCCCGAGAACACTGCATGAAAATAAATTCCATTGTAGATGGCCAGTTATCCTAGCCAATTTTTGGCCAAATGTTGCAGTGCGCGTGGTTTGCTGCCAAACTGTACGATGGTAGAGAACCTTTTACGAATGTTAAAACGATTTTGTTTTTCTGTAGAAACTTAAAAACAACCATGTAATTATAAAAATGTGGCGTTTATAATGTGTGGAAGATGACGAGGAAATTACTGCTTCCCCTGTTACAACGAATATCAACGCAGCACATGTAAGCAATGAACTGTAATGTAATACAAGTATGTAATTTTACATACGAAATTCTCGTGTGCACGTTACAGTCTCTTTCTTGGAAATTTCTTTACAATCCCAAATTTTCCTTTGCCGGCCGTTGGTGGCCGAGCGGTTCTAGGCGCTTCAGTCTGGAACCGCGCGACTGCTACGGTCACAGGTTCTAGTCCTGCCTCGGGCATGGATGTGTGTGATGTCCTTGGGTTAGTTAGGTTTAAGTAGTTGTAAGTTCTAGGGGACTGATGACCTGAGATGTTAAGTCCCATAGTGCTGAGAGCCATTTGAACCATTTTTGAACCAAATTTTCCTTTGCCTTTCCTTGTCTTGCATTTTATAAAAATGCTGATAAATACAATATATTGAGCATTTTTCGTGTTTATTTGCAATGTAACGTAAAAACTGAAAATAAAACAAAAAGTTCCGCTCACGGACTCGACCCGACGAACCACTGATTACCGACCTGTACTCTTCCCGCTGCACCAGCCGCTGCCTGGAAACTACTCTAGTGTAAATGGCTCATACACCGACCGACGCGCGCCGAAAATACTGTTTTTTCTAAACGTTTCGCCATCTGGAGCGCTCACTTCCGTCTCTTTCATTTCTGGCCAAGCCCTGCAGGCGCCATAAATTTGGACGAAATCGGTGAAGACGAGTAGTCGCAGCCCCCAGGTTAGCCCGTGATTTAGGTTAGATTGCAATGCGGCAGTTTAATTGTGTGTTGGCGAACCCAACCAAAGCGAAAGCGAAAAACTTCCTGAAGTGCCTTGAGCTCCGCAGAAATGTCAACACATTCCATCACTGCACAAGTGTTACGAACTCGAATTTTACCGTGCAAAAAGATTACTGAAATGTGTACCTATTACTTCATTGTAATGTTGATCTCGATGATCGAACAGCCTAAGCACTGAAGAAGATAACAAAAAAATAGAGAGACGTCGGTACGGGATGGAAAGGGGAGGGTCGCCTAGTCGACGTTACCCTAGTTTCACCACAGTGACGAGGGAAACGATAGTCTCTTTTTCAGAGGAACTATCCCGGCACGCGCCTTGATCGATTTAGGAAAACAGCAGGAACACAATTCTGGATGGTTCGATAGGATATGAACCGTGGTCCTGACGAGTGTCTGTTCCTTGCCCTATGCGCCAGCCGGCCAGAGTGGCCGAGCGGTTCTAGGCGCTACAGTCCCATAGTGCTCAGAGCCATTTGAACCATTTTGAACCTATACGCCACCTCGCACTGTCGTATATGCAAAGCGACGTACCAGACGGTCAAATGGCGTCGCACGTGCCGACTTTAAGACTCCGTCGTAGCTGGTGAGCTCCCAGAGTGGGATGCAGCGACTTATAACTGGCTGCTCATCTTCGGGACGGGCACCCCTCGCCCCACTTCATCCCCTGCAGCCTGTTGCTCCCGGCATGATGTACAGTGGCTCTGGTAACTAGCGCCTTTTGTGCTTCGCGTTGGAGCGACGCCAGTGCGTGTCACGCCTCTGACCATTCGCATTTCGCATTAGCATAATAACCTGCCTTTGTAGCCAAGGTCGCTAGCACACGCTACGGCGACCTGGTTCGCACTCACCCCACAGACCACCAAAGTAACAGACGTGCAAGGCCCATGTTATGATACGGAAACGGAGACCGACTGTAGCGCTCCGAGTGGCGAGGCAGTGAACTTCGAATTCGGGTAAATCGGGGACGATAACATGTATTCTTGCTTTGCGAAATACGGGATTCATGTATACTTAATAGGGGGATTTCGTAGTCTGGTGTTAAAGTGTATTGATTTGTAAAACCAAATATTGCAATTTCGACCGTGTGACCGTTATTATGTGGAAATTATTTTCCTGGTGACTACCTTCCTGTGTGTATTGCAATCTTTGAATTGAAATATAAATATGTCGCACGTATTCTGCTTAATTTTTTCTGTCCTCCCTGATATTGGGTGGCGTAAATGATTCCATATTTGTTTTTGTTTCATGTGGAACAGAAGTTGGTTTCGTTGCATAGTGTTCTGTGGACTAGTGTGTATTCTTTACTGTTTATGAATCTGTCTGTGAACTGTCCCAATTAAATGCGCTGTAAGTAGAATGCTAGTATTGTACGTTATTGGTGCTCCCATCCGTTTGTCGTACTCTCGCGTTTAATGGAGGTCACCGAAATTTTCATACGCTTCTGCTAAAATTTTCTGTTTGTAATACCTATTAATATCGTGTGAAAATATTTGCCTAACTACTGTCGCATTTTTAGCATTGGCAAAAAAGAATGCTCTGGTCACCAACATTGGAAAGCATATTCGTCTACATCTACATCCATTCTATTGTATTTTATGGAACTGGGGACCTAGAAACGATGGAGAGGCTTCGTCCCCGCTGTAGCCCTCAGTGGTCCACAACCCCACAACAGGCTACAGCAGTCCACCCACCCCACCGCCGCCCCGCACCGAACCCACGGCTATTGTGCGGTTCGGACCCAGTGGACCCCCCTCCGGGAACGTCTCACACCAGAAGAGTGTATCCCCAATGTTCGCGTGGTGGAGAATTATGATGTAGCGTACGTGGAGATAGTGTAACTGAGGCGGAATAAGGGGAACCAGCCCGCATTCGCCGAGGCAGATGGAAAACAGCCTTAAAAACCATCCACAGACTGGCCGGCACACCGGGCCTCGACACCAATCCGCTGGGCGGATTCGTGCCGGGGACCGGCACGCTTTTCCGCCCGGAAACCAGTGCGTTAGACCACCCGGCTAACCGGGCGGGCTTCTACATCCATACTTTGCAAGCCACTGTGAAATGCGTGGCACTCAGTAGCAAGAAGCAAAGCCTTTCATAGCAGAATTACATACTCATTCCGTTACAAGCTGTAATGAAATTGAATACCAATACTGTCAAAACCTGCTAACATGGAGTTCTCCATTAAATGCGGGAAAGTGTGGAAAACTGAAGCAAACAAAAATAATGTAGAATACTAGCAATATACTTACAGTGCAGTTAAATCGAGTAGTTTCCACACACAGAGATTCGTAAGGAATAACGGACACACGCAAATCCACAGAACACCATGCAACGAAAGCAGCTTCTGTTTTACATGCAACAAAAATAAATATGGAATTATTTACTACACGCAGTATTACGGATGCAAGAAGGATGGATTCAGAATACGAGCAAGATATTTGTACTGAAGAGCCAAAGAAACTGGTACACCTGCCTAATTTCGTTTATGGCCCCCGCTAGCACGCAGGAGTGCAACAACATGACGTGGAATGGACTCTACTAATGTGTAAAGTAGTGCCGGAGGGTATTGACACCATGAATTCTGCTGGGCTGTCCATAAATCCACAAGAGTACGAGGGGGTGGAGATCTCTTCTGAAAAGCACGTTGCAAGGCATCCCAGATATGCTCAATAATGTTCATGTCTGGGGAGTTTGATGGCCAGTGGAAGTGTTTATACTCGGGAGAGTGTTCCTGGGGTAATTCTGGACGTGCGGGGTGTCGCACTGTCCTGCTCGAATTACCAAAATCCGTCTGAATACACAATGGACACGAATGGATGCAGGTGACCAGACAGGATGCGTACGTACGTACTACTTCATACC
Organism: Schistocerca serialis cubense; assembly: GCF_023864345.2. Classification (NCBI taxonomy): domain Eukaryota; kingdom Metazoa; phylum Arthropoda; class Insecta; order Orthoptera; family Acrididae; genus Schistocerca; species Schistocerca serialis. Next base: position 1,170,617,219 of record NC_064638.1, read on the forward strand.
TAAGAATTCATCTATTGAGTAGGAGGAGTTGTCATTCAAAAATTCTTTTAATTTGCTTTTAAATGTTGTTTGGCTATCTGTCAGACTTTTAATACTATTTGGCAAATGACCAAAGATTTTTGTGGCAGCATAATTCACCCTTTTCTGTGCCGAAATGAGATTTAATCCAGAATAGTGAAGATCGTCCTTTTTTCTAGTGGTGTAGCTATGCACTTCGCTGTTGTTATTTTTGAATTGGGTTGGGTTATTGATGACAAATTTCGTATGTGAATAAATGTATTGCGAAGGTACTGCGAATATCCCGAGTTCCTTAAATAAATATCTGCAAGGTGATGTTGGATGGGCTCCAGCTGTTATTCTGATTACACGCTTTTGTGCAACGAATACTTTCCCTCTTAGTGACGAATTGCCCCAAAATATGAGGCCATATGAAAGCAGTGAATGAAAATAGGTATAGTAGGCTAATTTACTGATATGTTTATCACCAAAATTTTGTAATAACCCTAATAGCATAAGTAGCTGCAGAGTTCAGCAGGACGTTGAACGATTCACTTTAGTCGTCGTTGGTCCCGTTCTTACAGGATCTTTTTTCGATCGATGTCTGCGATTTGATGTTTTACCGGATGCCTGATATCCACAGTACACTCGTGAAATGGTCGTACAAGAAAATCCCCACTTTATCACTACCTCGGAGATGCTGTGCCCCATCGCTCACTTAAATCTTGATAACGTGCCATTGTAGCAGCAATAACCTATAACAACTACGCGAGGCATATGTTGTCTTACATAGACGTTGCCGATCATCGCGCGGTATTCTGTCTGTTTACATATATCTGTACTTGAATACGCATGCCTATACGTTTCTTTGGCGCTTCAATGTACAATGCAATTCAAAAGGTTCAATACGCACGAGAATATCAAAAGCACATTGTTATGAAACAAACTTCTGTTAACTATGAAACGAAAACAGACATGGAAGACTATAAATCAGCCAGTAAGAAAGCTAGAGGATGGATTTATAAACTTGCAGCACTCCAAGTGGCCTGGCAGAGAACCACGTTCGCGTTACCGGAAGTCCTTATATGAGTATTACTCCCGTGACTCACCCTCTCCCTATAGCTCCAAGCTGATTCAAACTAGGGAGGGCTGATTGGTTTCAATTAATCAATTAATCTTAACTCTACTGGCAATCGATTATGGATATATCAATATTTTTTTCGCGTCATTTACAGGAAGCTAAGTAGCACAATTTGTTTATTTTGTGTTCAATGAAATTTCGGGCAAATTGTTGCATCTCAGTAACTTGCTGTCACGATGTTTCGCAGCAAAGGCCTGTAGTAATTTTCAGGTATATACTGGCGAAAGTACACTGCTTCCCTGTTTAAAACGGCGTCGGCGCATTTGTGGTGTACCCGGGTGTCATTGCGCATGCGCTGCTAGATAGCATGCGCGCTGCTGCAAGTTCGCGCTTGGCTGTGAGCGCCCTCCGAGGTGAAAGCTCGCCCCATCGATATCTGGTCGATCGTCGTCGCACGGTAAAGTCGCAGAACTACGCCCGGCTATGCAGAGCACGGAATATTTTCTGTAACAGGATTCCACTGATCATCTAACTGGAAACCACCTTCCCGATTTCACATTTCAACTGATTCATTGATAACAGAGTTCAAAAATTTTGTAGCATGGGCCACAGTTTTTGTTTTATTGTATTTTATCGAATGCTCAGATCCATATAGTGTTTTGTGATAGCGTATTTGGTGCCTTAACGCCAGGAATGCTTATTGGCTGTCAGGAAAATTAATGGAGATAATGACGAGGTGTAACTGTTGGAAGTTTCATTATTGCATGTCTGTTAGTCATTGTTCAGTGCTGTATTGTGTAGAACGTTGTGTTGCACAGTTTGCGAATTTCGTGATGGCAGAGGTAGAGGAGCAACGGGTCTCCATTAAATTTTGCGTGAAACTCAAGAAAAACTTTACAGAGACTCACGAAATGATGCAGGAAGCCTACGGTGATGAGTGCTTAAGCCGCACTGAGTGCTACGAATGGTTCACACAGTTTAAAAATGGTCGAACGGAAGTTAAAGATGACCCTCGTTCCGAACGCACTTCGACGTCTAGCGACGACGCTCATTTCAGGAACGTCAACGAAATTGTGCGTCTCAATCGAAGACTGACGGTTCGAGAAGTTGCAGAAGAATATAACATTTCAGTTGGATCGTGTCATGAAATGTGAGAAGAAAACGGCCTGTAATGTGAAGAGACAATTCATGGCTTATGGATCACGATAACGCACTCGCACATTCATCCCTGTTGGTGCATGACTGTCGCACAAACAACCAAATCAGTGTGCTGCCTCATCTTCTGTGCTCTGCAGAAATGGCCCCTGCGGACCTTTTTTTTATTACCAAAGTTGAAAACCGCATTGAAAGAACGAAAATTTGAAATGATAGACGAGCTAAAAGAAAATTCATTGACGGCGCTTCGTGCGATCCAGCAAGAGGCGTACTAAGACTGCTTCCGGCAGTGGAAACGGCGTTGAGAGCGGTGTATCAATTGTGAAGTAGAATATTTTGGAGGAGACCATGCACAGGTAAGGGTAGAAAAATTTTGTGGACAAAGTTCGGGGATTTTTTGAACAGACCTCGTATTTTGACACCAGAATGTAAATGTCCGAAAGAGAATCTGCAAGAACAATACCAAAGACGCTCTCAGAACGTTGCGAAGACAAAACTTTTGGCATTGTACAGGGTTTTAGATTCTGACTTAAAGCGCCTCCATTTGCCAAACCTGGGAATAGTGGCTTCCTCTGTTCCTTCTGAAAGACTGTTTCCGAAGGCAGGGGAAGAAGGTTACGTGAATTAGTGTTCCAGAGTTCACTGCCTGGACAATTTTGGTGCTTGTAATCATATTCACTGCAGTATCTCTGTTAAAAAAACAACGATACTAGTCAGTTTTACTGATATATGTTAAATAGATGATGCTTCTGCTAAAAATAAGAAGTGTTAAGATGACGACGGACGAATCGTCGCCAATGTGAATGACTGGTGGCCAATGCTAAATAGAAACATACAAATCTCTTCTTTGCATATACAGCAGGTTTGTCAGTGAAGTCGATAAGGGGCTGGCTACATGGTCTGGGTCTGCAACGACTAAAATAATTAGAAGTCGTTGGTAGAAAATAATATATTGTACTTAACTGGTGATACAGGAGTCTTCATAGTCAGGATGAATATAATTACAAACAGAGAGCTATAGAGGCATCATATAGGCCATACTTTAACTAAGCGCCTTGTTAGAGGTTGCTTCCTGTCAGCTGAAGGCTATGCTACTTTCCTACTTGACGTCCCGAGCAAGAGTGGACGAGGGCACGCTAGAGACTTGTTGCCAGCCGCGGAGCGGCGCTAGCGGCGCGTGTGTGGACTCGCGGGTCCAGCGATAATAGTATGGACCGCGGTCGATAACTGCAACCCCGTAACAAGTGTGGTATCGAACGTTGATACCACAAGACCAGAAATATATGTGTAACAGCAGCACTTTATTATTTTGTAGAAGAAACTTTTTTATCATTAAAATATAATTTTGGGAGATTGCTTAATAAACGTAAAAATAAAAATATAACAACTAATCGAATAATCTGTTATTAGAATAGAATTAATCGACATGATTAAGCGATTGAATTACATAATCGAAAAGGCCAATTAATCGGCTCTTACTCGGAATCGCTGATTCCCAATTCAAAACAATATTGAGGCGTGTAAGTGCGTAGGGTTCCAAGGACAGAGTGTCAGTTAACACGAAAGGTTTATGGGTATAGTAGCGCGACATATTGTGAAACAGCTGTCATTGAATAACACCAACGTTTCGGCCTCAGTTGTTGTGCCTTTCTTCTTGGTTGATTAGTGTGCTTTGTGTTCAGTATCCATTATATTTCGTCACTCCCCTCGACTGCGTCTGACATTACGTCACATGTCAAGGGAGATCCTCTCACCTCAGTAACAGCTCCGTGGAACCTCCGGATGCTTTCCTCGCTCGCATGCCTACATCCAAGAAATTCTTTAGCCTTTTAAAGCATCTAATTCTTTAAGCCCAACAAACATTGTCTTTATTCTTCTCCCATTGTCCGACGTAAGTGACGGTAGTGCTTTCCTTGATGACTTTTCTCAGGTTTAAGATGGTGCAGAGCCGTACCGAGACGATTCTGCGTTTCCTGCAGTACTGTCAAAGCTGCAATCTCCCCCCCCCCCCTTCCCCACCAACAGAATTAGTATCGTTCTGTCATTTCTTCTGCGCTCGGGTGCGCGCTCACGAACGATACGCCCATGTGGGCACGACTATCAGGCACAGCGAAACGACTGACCTGTGACATTTGGTAGAAAGACTACGTGGGTTAAACGAGCACAGTCATTAGCAAAGAAACTTAAGACTTCCGATGGTTTAGCGTACGTCAGAGTTCAATTCGCTCTAGGAAAAAAAAAAAACCCTTATCTATTTATAAGGGGCCGTCAAACGAAATCGAGACAGGTGGAAAAAAGCAAGTGAACTGTTTATTATTTCAAAATTAATCGTCGTAATTCTGGATCATTTATTCCACTGTGAGACAAGACGATCAAAACTTTTATGGAAAAAAGTTTGCTGTTGCCTACAGAGCCATGATGCGTCTGAGTAAATCAGTGGCCACGATGTTGTTTCTTCATAGCTCCAAAAATATGGAAATCGCATGGAGAGAGATAGGGATGGGGGAGGGTATGTAAAGGCTTGCCAGCGAAACATCTTCAGCCTAGTCGAGACAGCTTTGGCAACACTTGGCAGGGCATTATATTGGTACGAAATGTTGCCAATGTCGTTTCGACTAGACTGCAGAAATTTCGTTGGGAAGTCCGCAATACAGTCCCGAGTTCTCCCCATGCGATTTCCATATTTTTGGAGCCCTGAAGAACGACTTTAGTGGCCATCGACTTGCTTCGGGTGGGGAGGTGCACGCCTGGGCACGTTCATTGTTCCGCAGGCGACCGCAAGCGTTGTTCCGTGAAGGCATTGACCGTCTTGTCGGAATGCGTGTGCAAATCCGTTAAGTTGAAAAAAAAAAACCAAGCACGTTTTTATCTATTGTTATGCATAATGCAGTTGTTTACTTTCTGTATTCTTCACATTCTTTCTACTTTACTATCACCTGTTTATACTGTTTTGTGGCAAAATAAAAGCAACCCTCCAAAATTTCCATTTGTTGCTTTAGTTTTGGACACCAGTGTATATCACTTTACCAGATACAACGCGTTAATGCTCTAAGAACTTTTAGCATAGTACTCGGTAATGGCGTAAAATCTACACTACTGGCCATTAAAATTGCTACACCACGAAGATGACGTGCTACAGACGCGAAATTTAACCGACAGGAAGAAGATGCCGTGATATGCAAATGATTAGCTTTTCAGAGCATTCACACAAGGGTGGCGCCGGTGGCGACACATACAACGTGCTGACACGAGGAAAGCTTCCAGCCGATTTCTCATACACAAACAGCAGTTGACCGGCGTTGCTTGGTGGAACGTTGTTGGATGCCTCGTGTAAGGAGGAGAAATGCGTACCATCACGTTTCCGACTTTGATCAAAGTCGGATTGTAGCCTAACGCGATTGCGGTATATCGTATCGCGACATTGCTGCTCGCGTTGGTCGAGATCCAATGACTGTTAGCAAAACATGCAATCGTTGGGTTCAGAAGGGTAATACGGAACGCAGTGCTGGATCCCAACGGCCTCGTATCACTAGCAGTCGAGATGACAGGCATCTTATCCGCACGGCTGTAACGGATCGTGCAGCCACGTCTCGATCCCTGCGTCAACAGATGGGGACGTTTGCGAGACAACAACCATCTGCACGAACAGTTCGACGACGTTTGCAGCAGCATGGACTATCAGCTCGGAGACCATGGCTGCGGTTACACTTGACGCTGCATCACAGACAGGAGCGCCTGCGATGGTGTACTCAACGACGAACCTGGGTGTACGAATGGCAAAACATTTTTTCGGGTGAATCCAGGTTCTGTTTACAGCATCGTGATGGTCACATCCGTGTTTGGCGACATCGTGGTGAACGCACATTGGAAACGTATATTCGTCATCGCCGTACTGGCGCATCACCCGGCGTGATGGTATGGGGTGCCATTGGTTACACGTCTCGGTCACCTCTTGTTCGCACTGACGGCACTTTGAACAGTAGACGTTACATTTCAGATGTGTTACGACCCGTGGCTCTACCCTTCATTCGATCAGGATGATGCACGACCGCATGTTACAGGTCCTGTACGGGCCTTTCTGGATACAGAAAATGTTCGACTGCTGCCCTGGCCGGCACATTCTCCAGATCTGTCACCAATTGAAAACGTCTGGTCAATGGTGGCCGAGCAACTGGCTCATCGCAATACGCCGGTCACCACTCTTGATGAACTGTGGTATCGTGTTGAAGCTACATGGGCAGCTGTAGCTGTACACGCCATCCAAGCTCTGTTTGACTCAATGCCCAGGCGTATCGAGGCCGTTATTACGGCCAGAGATGGTTGTTCTGGGTACTGATTTCTCAGGGTCTATGCACCCAAATTGCGTGAAAATGTAATACATGTCAGTTCTAGCGTAATATATTTGTCCACCCGTTTATCATCTGCATTTCTTCTTGGTGTAGCAATTTTAATGGCCAGTTGTGTAGATTGTATAGAAGGAAAATATGATAGAAGCAGTCAAATGGCGGTGTATTCTTTCAAAAACTACTGATGACCTTAGCTGTACGTCATCGAAAACTTCTTACGAAACTGTTAACGTTAGTTCACGTTTTCGGATTCGGCTGTTATGGCGGTAGATGCTTATTATTATAGAATACGGGTGAGAAACGCGGGCCGGACGAATACTTGTTTCGGGGCGCGTCTGGATGTCTCCCGGGCGATCCCCACAGCCGCCAGAGGCGCTTCCGGTGCGGCTCTGTCGACCAAGGCCGGCCGGCCGCCGCCGGCGCGCCGTTACATCGGCTCGGTCCTCTGGAGGCGGCGAGCTGCGCGCGGCTGCGGCTGTAGCTGCAGCTGCAGCTGCGGAGGCGGCGCCGCGGCGGGCGGGCGTGGCCCCGCGCCGCCAGCTGCCGGGCGTCGGCCCGGCTATCGACGCCGCACTCGCCGATGACGTCACCGCGAATCCATACCCGCCGCGTCCGGGCTGCGGGCGCTCCGGCCTTTGTGTCGCACCGAACAAGTGGCAGGTAGCAGGTAGCGCGGCGTTCCCGGCTCTGCCGCCGCCGCCCGGCCCCCACCCCTAACGCGACCTGTCAGCACTCGCATCGTCAGGCACTCTCGCCGACCGGGACTAAAGAGGGCCGCTGCAAATCTAATGCGAAATACCGCTGCACTAAAGGTACAATGTAACAAATCAAAATACCGAATAAGGCAGGAGCCGACACGTATCACTACAGTAATGCAAATCAGTTTAAAGGCGGGCTTCCACGGAAGTAATAGTACTATGTCTGAAGCATACATGCATCGAATATACACTACTGGCCATTAAAATTGCTACACCAAGGAGAAATGCAGATGATAAACGGGTATTCATTGGATAACTATATTATAGTACAACTGACATGTGATTACATTTTCACGCAATTTGGGTGCATAGATCCTGAGAAATCAGTACCCAGAACAACCACCTCGCCAGCCGTAGTGGACGAGCGGTTCTAGGCGCTACAGTTTGGAACCGCGCGACCGCTACGGTCGCAGGTTCGAATCCTGCCTAGGGCATGGATATGTGTGATGTCCTTAGGTTAGTTACGTTTAAGTAGTTCTAAGTTCTAGGGGACTGATGACCTAAGAAGTTAAGTCCCATAGTGCCCAGAGCCATTTCAACCATTTTGAATAACCACCTCTGGCCGTAATAACGGCCTTGATACGCCTGGGCATTGAGTCAAACAGAGCTTGGATGGCGTGTACAGGTACAGCGGCCCATGCAGCTTCAACACGATACCACAGTTCATCAAGAGTAGTGACCGGCGTATTGTGACGAGCCAGTTGCTCGGCCACTACTGACCAGACGTTTTCAATTGCTGAGAGATCTGGAGAATGTGCTGGCCAGGGCAGCAGTCGAACATTTTCTGTATCCAGAAAGGCCCGTACAGGACCTGCAACATGTAGTCGTGCATTATCCTGCTGAAATGTAGGGTTTCGCACGGATCGATTCAAGGGTAGAGCCACGGGTCGTAACACATCTGAAATGTAACGTCCACTGTTCAAAGTGCCGTCAATCCGAACAAGAAGTGACCTAGATGTGTAACCAATGGCACCCCATACCATCACGCCGGGTGATACGCTAGTATGGCGATGACGAATACACGCTTCCAATGTGCGTTCACCGCGATGTCACCAAACAGGGATGCGACCATCATGATGTTGTAAACAGAACCTGGATTCATCCGAAAAAGTGACGTTTTTCCATTCGTGCACCCAGGTTCGTCGTTGAGTACACCATCGCAGGCGCTCCTGTCTGTGATGTAGCGTCAAGGGTAACCGCAGCCATGGTCTCCGAGCTGATACTCCATGCTGCTGCAAACGTCGTCGAACTGTTCGTGCAGACGATTGTTGTCTTGCAAACGTCCCCATCTGTTGACTCAGGGATCCAGACTTGGCTGCACGATCCGTTACAGCCATGCTGATAAGATACCTGTCATCTTGACTGGTAGTGATACGAGGCCGTTGGGATCCGGCACGGCGGTCCGTATTACCTTCCTGAACCCACCGATTCCATATTCTGCTAACAGTCATTGGATCTCGACCAACGCGAGCAGCAATTTCGCGATACGATAAACCGCAATCGCGATAGGCTACAATCCGACCTTTATCAAAGTCGGAAACGTGATAGTACGCATTTCTCCTCCTTACACGAGGCATCACAACAACATTTCACCAGGCAACGTCGGTCAACTGCTTTTTGTGTATGAGAAATCGGTTGGAAACTTTCCTCATGTCAGCATGTTGTAGATGTCGCCACCGGCGCCAACCATGTGTGACTGCTCCGAAAAGCTAATCATTTGCATATCACAGCATCGTCTTCCTGTGGGTTGAATTTCGCGTTTGTAGTACGTCATCTTCGTGGTGTAGCAATTTTAAAGGCCAGTAGTGTACTGTGAAAGAAGCAGATACGTATAAGACATAAACAACCATGACGGAATTACGTAGGTTCGCGGAATTACATAGTTTCTTTCACAACACAAGTAACAAAATAAGGCGTTTGTATTTCCTGGATGGAAAATGGTATAAAGGCACTCACTGTCCCGTTGAGTTATTGCATTGTTCGTACTTTCTCCAAACATCGTTCTTCCTAATTGATGACGATGATAATTTTGTTGTGGGGCGCTCAACTGTGCGGTCCTCAACGCCCGTACAAAGTCCCAATTTTTACTCAGTCCAGTTTATTACATATTCCAATCTAGCCGCTGTCACGAATGCTGATGATGGTGAAATGATGAGGACAACACAGACACCCAGTCCCCGGGCAGAGAAAATTACCAACCCGGCCGGGAATCCAACCCGGGACCCCGTGATCCAGAAGTAGCAACGCTAGCTACTAGACCACGAACTGCGGACGTTCTTCCTAATTACCTCAAAACTTCGCTTCACCTATTTCTACATCAGTACTCTGCAAATCACATTAAGTACCTGGCAGAGGGTTCATCGAACCACCATCGCAGTAATTCCCTATTATTCCAATCTCGAACAGCTCGCGGAAAAAACGAACACTTATCTTTCCGTGTGCGCTCTGATTGCCCTTATTTTATTCTGATGATCCTTCCTCCCTGTGTAGGATAGCGTCAACAAAATATTTTCGCATTTGGAGGAGAAAGTTGGTGATTGGAATTTCGTGAGAAGATTACGCCGCAACGAGAAACGCCTTTGTTTTAGTGATGTCCACCCCAGATCCTGTATCGTGTCCGTGACACTCTCTCCCCTATTTCGCGATAATACAAAATGTGTTCCTCTTTCTTCAACTTTCTCCTTGTACTCTGTTAACCTTGTCTAGTAAGGATCTCTGACCACGAAGCAGTACTCCAAAAAATGACGGGCAAGTGTAGTGCAGGCAGTCTCTGTAGTAGATATGTTACATTTTCAAAGTGTCCTGCCAATAAAACGCAGTCTTTGATTTGCCTTCGACACAACATTTTCTATGTGGTCTTTCCGATTTAAGTTGTTCGTAATTGTAATTCCTAGGTATTTAGTTGAATTTCGGATACTAAGATCTTTCAATTCACTTCTATCTGAGCTCCGGAGTTTGTTCATTTTCAGTACAAATTCTCTTTATCTTTAAGCTTGGAAACTAATATCCTATGATCCGCGTGTTTATTTTTTTATTTTTTTTTTTTAATTACAGTCGCTATATTCTTTGCCCTTAATCTTCCAAAGACTTGACAGTGATATATACAGTCCAATGAATTCAATCATAAATTATACAGGGCTATTACAAATGATTGAAGCGATTTCATAAATTCACTGTAGCTCCATTCATTGACATATGGTCACGACACACTACAGATAGGTAGAAAAAACTCATAAAGTTTTGTTCGGCTGAAGCCGCACTTCAGGTTTCTGCCGCCAGAGCGCTCGAGAGCGCAGTGAGACAAAATGGCGACAGGAGCCGAGAAAGCGTATGTCGTGCTTGAAATGCACTCACATCAGTCAGTCATAACAGTGCAACGACACTTCAGGACGAAGTTCAACAAAGATCCACCAACTGCTGACTCCATTCGGCGATGGTATGCGCAGTTTAAAGCTTCTGGATGCCTCTGTAAGGGGAAATCAACGGGTCGGCCTGCAGTGAGCGAAGAAACGGTTGAACGCGTGCGGGCAAGTTTCACGCGTAGCCCGCGGAAGTCGACGAATAAAGCAAGCAGGGAGCAAAACGTACCACAGCCGACGGTTGGAAAATCTTACGGAAAAGGCTAAAGCAGAAGCCTTACCGTTTACAATTGCTACAAGCCCTGACACCCGATGACAAAGTCAAACGCTTTGAATTTTCGGCGCGGTTGCAACAGCTCAAGGAAGAGGATGCGTTCAGTGCGAAACTTGTTTTCAGTGATGAAGCAACATTTTTTCTTAATGGTGAAGTAAACAGACACAATGTGCGAATCTGGGCGGTAGAGAATCCTCACGCATTCGTGCAGCAAATTCGCAATTCACCAAAAGTTAACGTGTTTTGTGCAATCTCGCGGTTTAAAGTTTACGGCCCCGTTTTCTTCTGCGAAAAAAACGTTACAGGACACGTGTATCTGGGCATGCTGGAAAATTGGCTCATGCCACAACTGGAGACCGACAGCGCCGACTTCATCTTTCAACAGGATGGTGCTCCACCGCACTTCCATCATGATGTTCGGCATTTCTTAAACAGGAGATTGGAAAACCGATGGATCGGTCGTGGTGGAGATCATGATCAGGAATTCATGTCATGGCCTCCACGCTCTCCCGACTTAACCCCATGCGATTTTTTTCTGTGGGGTTATGTGATAGATTCAGTTTTTAAATCTCCTCTACCAAGAAACGTGCCAGAACTGCGAGCTCGCATCAACGATGCTTTCGAACTCATTGATGGGGACATGCTGCGCCGAGTGTGGGAGGAACTTGATTATCGGCTTGATGTCTGCCGAATCACTAAAGGGGCACATATCGAACATTTGTGAATGCCTAAAAAAACTTTTTGAGTTTTTGTATGTGTGTGCAAAGCATTGTGAAAATATCTCAAACAATAAAGTTATTGTAGAGCTGTGAAATCGCTTCAATCATGTGTAATAACCCTGTAATGTATAACTACACGAATTCTGTGAGACTATTCGTCATTAGGAAACCGCCACAACACAACACTACTAGGCAAAAGACATGAGCCTTCTGTCTGCAGCATAGTCTGCGTAGCAATTACATGCTCAGACTTGTGCGGATTTGTTGGAACACAGTCCGCGTAATTTCAAGGGCTGCCAGACTTCGCACAAGCCAAACACAGACATATTTATCAGTCGGCATTTCGTTCACACGCAACTACTTGTCTGTGCAATCACTTTGTATATACAGACGAGTCGGTGCAAATGTCTGTGCGTATAAAACGCTCTTAAGAATCAAAGCGTTTGCATCAAAGTGGAGCCACAAATTCCATACCGGGTACCGAGTATTCAACGAAACTCGAAATATCGATTCGGCATCTCAAACAAGTTTCGTTGCTCCATGCGCGTGTGTTTTCTTCTCCGCACGCGATTCGTGCCCGACTGGGCGGTTTTCTGATTCCAATTCGTTGCTCTCGGAAAAGTTCCGTTAATCGTCTGAATTTTTTCCAGCCGTGTGCCGAACGTAGAAGGGTTTCAACTAGTTTGATGTGTACGTTTGAAGAATGAAATGGAGAGCGTTCAAAGTGCCTCTTTTTCCTTCAAAAACACGTTTTCAGTGCTATGTTCTCGGTACCGGTACTCTGTTGCATGTCGCTACATTTGTGCCCAGTTTGAAATCATACGACAAATGTTTCAGACATTCATTACGAGAAGGTGTATGGTCCTTGCACCAAGCAGTTCTCCCCTCATAAGTTACGAATACCATTCCAGTGCATGAAACGGACTTCTTTGATATTAGAGATGCTGCTGACACATTCTTGCGAGTGCATGTAAGATCTCCAATTGCACTGTGATCAAAGCATCTCATACTCACCCATCTTTCAGCTATTAAAAATTCATACTCTGTAACAAAAAAATGGGAAAATGAGTGTATTCAGAAGAGGAAACACCATGGAGATGTATTCATCTGAAAGATCAGCTATGTTTTTTGTTATTATGGTCTTCAGTCCAAACACTGCTTTGATGCAGCTCTCCATGCTACTCCATCCTGTACAATCCTCTTCATCTCCGAGTAACTGCTGCAACATGCGTCCTTCTAAATCTGCTTACTGTATTCGTCTCTTGGTCTCCCTCTACGACTTTCACCCTCCACGCTTCACTCCAGTACTAAATTGATGATCCCTTGATGCCTCGTATCATGTCCTACCAACTGATCCCTTCTTCTGGTCAAGTTGTGCCACAAATTCATTTTCTCCCCAATTCTATTCAGTACCTCCTCATTAGTTACGTGATCTACCTATCCAATCATCAGCATTCTTCTGTTGCACCGTATTTCAGAAGCTTCTGTTCTCTTCAGTCTAAATTGTTAATCGTCCATGTTTCACTTCCATGCATGGCTACACTCCATGCAAATACTTTCAGAAACGACTTCCTATCTCTTCTTCAGAAACACTTTTCTCGCCATTGCCAGTCTACATTTGATATCCTCCCTACTTCGACCATCATCAGTTATATTACTCCCAAATAGCAAAATTCATTTACTACTTTAAGTGTCTCGTTTCCTAATTTAATTCACTCACCATCACCTGATTTAATTCGACTACATTACATTATCTACGTTTTGCTTTTGTTGATGTTCATCTCACATCATCCTTTCAAGATATGACCCATTCCGTTCAATTGCTCTTCCAAATCCTTTGCTGTCTCTGATAGAAGTACAATGTCATCGGCAAACCTCAAAGTTCTTAGTATAAATCTCAAAAGGTTCAGAGCATTCATTTCTGAACTTTACTCTAGCTGTGGTATTTCGTAGGGTGACTGCAACGAGGCTGACAAGTTTCTGATGTAAACCAAATTCTTTAAGAATTGACAGTAGAGATTCACGATGGATACTATCGTAGGCTTTTTTAAAATCGACAAAGGTGACCACTAGCTTCTTGTTCCTGATCCTTTGAGGTTCAGCGCTGTTTCGTAACTGTTTGAAATATTTAGCCAATATCATTGAATTGTGATAATTGTTATGTGCTACCTTGCCGTTTGTATCCTTCATCATAAGTGTAGGTGGAGTGTATTTAGACTTGTACTGTTTGAATATCTGATAGTAATCTCTTGCCTTGTGGTGATTGAAAGCATCCTCGATAGATTTTAGCGAGTCCTTATGAAATTGCCTTTTGACCCTTCTAATTTCTTTGGCGCTTGTTCGTCTAGCATTTATTAATTCCTCCCTGAAGCTTTCAGTTCTCTTTTGTTGTTCATTTAACCAGGCCTTTTGTCTATGCTGAATCGCTACATCGCATTCCTCTTTCCACCAAGCATGTGTCTTGTGTTTACGTACAGGAGCTAATTCAATCGATTGACAGTGGCTTCTAGATTGTCACTTAAAGGTATTCTTGATCTCTCGTAATATATCTAATTATGAATAATATAACTAGGGTCATATGTTCTCTTTGTATCTAACTTTTGAGGTTTGCTTTTTCTTTTAGGTATCAGTTTCATTTTAATTTTTGAAATGTAATGATCTGAATCAACATCGACGCCACGCAGCACTTTAATATTATCGATTTCCTTATGGAATTTCTGATCCATGGCCACATGATCTATCTGATACTCTCCTAGCTTGACGTTAGGGCATTTCCATGTCATTAACTTATGTGGTCATCTCTTAAACCTTGTTGTCTTCAAATCCAATCCAAAAATGGTTCAAATGGCTCTGAGCACTATGGGACTTAACATCTTAGGTCATCAGTCCCCTAGAACTTAGAACGACTTAAACCTAACTAACCTAAGGACATCACAAACATCCATGCCCGAGGCAGGATTCGAACCTGCGATCGTAGCAGTCCCGCGGTTCCGGACTGCAGCGCCTAGAACCGCACGGCCACCGCGGCCGGCAATCCAATCCATTTGTAGTACAAAATTCAGTTAACCGTTCCCCGTTCTTGTTTGTAAGTTTATGCGCTGACCATCGTCCCACCACACCTCGAAATTTCTTCTCTCATCCTATCTTCGCATTGCAGTCTCCAAGCAGAATTTCAATGTTAGTATCCGGTATGGTCCTTACTAGTTGATCAAGTTCATCCCAGAATTTTTCTATTCCATCCTTGTCAGTTCTATTTTTAACATTAGTTGGAGCATGAATATTTATCTGTGTGTATCTTTTGTTTTCCACCTTAACTGTTAACAATGCCATTCTTGAGGATTGGGATAAAAAATCCTCAGTGGAATCCAATATTCTATTATGTACCAAGAAACCCACACCGAATTGGGGAACATTTTCTATTACCCTTTCTCCTGGTGGTCCCTTATAAAGTCGATGTCAAAAATGGTTCTGAGCACTATGGGACTTAACATCTCAGATCATCAGTTCCCTAGAACTTAGAACTACTTAAAACTAACTAACGTAAGGAGATCACACACATCCATGCCCGAGGCAGGATTGGAACCTGCGACCGTAGCGGTCGCGCGGTTCCAGACTGAAGCGCCTAGAACCGCTCGGCCACCAACGGCCGGAAAAGTCGATATCCTGATTCTATCGGGTCCTGGTCAGTATTGCGTATCTCTGAAGGACTGTGATAATTATGTTCTGTTGATCTAAGACATCTGTTAAATGTTTCAATTTACCAACTTTCCTTAAAGAATTAATATTTACTGTTGCAAAATACGAAAATCTTCCTGGTTTGTTGAATTTTAGCACTTTCTTATGTGGAATATGTTGCATGTTTGTTTGCCCATTCAGTGCACCACTAGGCGCTCCGACTCCCCTTTGTCCTCTATGTGACACCTCACCGTATCCGAATGGTGTCTTCGCCTGGATAATCTCGTCGTGACTGTCCATACCGGTGGATTCTTTCAACAGAAGTCTCCTCATATTTGTTTGATTGTCTGATCGATGATCAAGTGTGTGACCAAGGCCAGGGTTTACAATTCCAGATGTGATCTGGAAAGGCGATGGGTGAATTATGGATGGTAAAAAATGAGATTGATGAGATGTGTGTTTGGTCCGCGAGAGCTGTTTTATTTCGCTCAAGTCCGGCAGCAAGCTGGTGAGGCCCCCCCCCCTATCCGCCACCTGGGACGCGCCGCGTTGGAGTACACCTCTTCTCCTATTACGACACCATAACAGGTTCTGGGTGTAAAACCTTTAGTTTAAGGCGCAAACCACTAATTATATTGGTTGTATTAGTTTTGTACAACCTTTATATTTAAGGCGCAAACCACTAATTATATTGGTTTATTGGTTTCATACCAATTGGCTGGTCCCGGCAGAGGTTCGAGTCCTTCCTCAGGAATGGGTGTGTGTGTGTTTGTCCTTAGGATGATTTAGGTTAAATAGTGTGTAAGCTTAGGAACTGATGACCCTAGCAGTTAAGTCCCATAAGATTTCACACACATTTTTTTCGTACCAATTAGCTGTTCCACTTCCTGCGGAGCCCTCTAGAAAACAGTATTTTGCTTTACTTTCTCACAGGCCATATACACGTTGTTGGGGTGGGGGGGGGGGGGGGACGGTCAGTATTCAGGGATACGGCAGGAATGCTCGTTTGAGGCAGTATTGACATATGCTCTGATACAAATGATGTACGAGATAGAACGCATTAAATATACATTTGGTTTTCGGCTAGTGTGTATCTGACCCTAATCCCGGTGTTGGTCATGGTAGACAATTAACAGTTCACCATGATCGCCATACCTTAAGCCATCAGATTTTTGTGTAAGGGATTGGACGAAGTCTGAGGTGTAAAAACGAAAGCTGGATGTGCAAGATGAACTGCTTGCTCGAATCATGGACCCTGCTGCCCTCATAATGGAACACGCAGCGGCACTCAGACAAGCAATGCAACGTATCCTCCCAAGAGTGCACAAATGCATTGAGGTTGACGGTGAGATATCTGAACATTTATCGGGAACTGTACAACACCTGCAAAGTGCCGTGTACAATCATGCTTCAATATGAATGTGCTAAAAATACGTATATTTAAATTGATACTTTGTAAAGCGTGCGTTGTAATGTTTACTAACTGTTGTACATGCATAGATGTCTAAACCATGCGAGGTGCCGGGGTTTAGAGACGGGCATGTCACCCAAATTCATTAAAGAAATCGTTATTAATTAGGCTAATACACCCAGTCCCCCTTTAACTACCACAATTTCTACCACACACCAGACAATTTATGGAGAACATTATGATTTGACCCTGTTTGCGGCCAGTTTAAGAGTTGCGGCTTCGACATAAATCTATTTATGTTAATTTGATAGCTGATCACTCGTATCCGGCAAAGGTCACTGATAATAAAGATAAAATTCAACTATTAAATAATACAAATATTTTGGTATCACAAAGTGTGATTTTTTGGGAGAATTCCTAAAGTATTACAAGACAAAAATATTGAACGGAATATAAATAAGAACAATCTAACTTGGGCAATGAGATTTGGCTGAATTCGCATCTAGGAGTGGGATGAAGTTTCACATTATGGAGCCCTACAAACTTTCCGAATGAGAGTATGCCTTAACACGTTACCCCTGACTATTACGAACAATGCTGACTGGGAATGAGAGCCCTTGAAACAGATCACACATGCAAGCCTAGCTGTGTATGGTGTTGTTGAAAGGCTGGGAGGGGTCAAATTATACTCTGAGTGGCGGTCCGCGCCTGTGGATAAAGACCCGAACGAAATAGCCCAAGCGCAGAACGGCAAAAAAATACCGGCTGTTGTCACCAAGTGGTAACAGACGGGCCCTGTCAGGACTACCGTGACAGTAATACTTCTGACTATTGCGATCACCTTTATTCTGGCTGACCAGACGAGAAGAACTCTAACGTTCGCTCTGGTGGTCCACAAGAGAAACATGACCGACCTCTCCAGCCACCCAGAAGGGAATCCCCCCCCCCACACACCTCACTTCGCCTTCACACCGAAGGATTAGCGCCTTGTCCCCACCGCGCGGGAAAATCTCCAATCGTGGGACGGCACAGAAACAGCTGCCAATCATACCCTTAGATTCTTCCGCTCCTTTCCCCTCCAAACCATTACAGCAAATTTTCCACCTATCGCGGGTCGTCCCGCCAAATTCGGAGGTCGCTCTTTTGCGTTGGCACCCGTGATACCGGTTCACCAATCATGCGGCATTTGTCGGTCTGTGTGCGGGAAAGCATAGGCCCGAAACTGCCTCTGGCAGTTGTCTACTGCCCTTGGACGCAGACGTTAAAATTCTCCGAACCGACGCAGACAATTCAGCCGTCCGGCGTCGTCTGGTAGGCGAACTTTAAGACCCAGTGCATAAAACGACTTGCGAGGCGCCGGGCCCATTCGGGAACCTAGCGAGAAAAAGTTGAATCAGAGCAAAAAATGTAAGGGGACAAGCCACGAGAGCTTGACATCTTTCAACCTGACAAGGTATTGAATAGTATATAAAATAAATAAGCATGTATATCAAATGTGTTCTGTCTCGGAAACCATTCGGAGTAGGGCATCCCTAAATATTGATACTTCCTCCTGTGACGCACTGTACAATAGAGTCACATGAGAAATGCCTTCCAACACTTTTTTTTTTGTAATTCTATAAACATTTGTACAACCGATACTGATAATTATTTACAGTTTTAGAAATAGTTTGCAGTCAATTTTAAGGTTCAAAATGGTTCTGAGCACTATGGGACGTAACATCGGAGGTCATCAGTCCCCTAGAACTTAGAACTACTTAAACCTAACTAACCTAAGGACATCACACACATCCATGCCCGAGGCAGGATTCGAACCTGCGACCGTAGCAGTCGCGCGGTTCCGGACTGCGCGCCTAGAACCGCTAGACCACCGCGGCCGGCAGTCAGTCAATTTTAAGAAAAGAAAAGAAAGTTTTTCTCACATCTTAATATTTATGTCGTCATATCTCTTACACTATGTGCTGGACAATGATATAATTTGATAGGCACATTCAGTGGTGCTTGTGGATATTGTCTGAAAAACGTGTTGCGAATAGAGTTATTAGTAAAGGAGTAATAAATAAAAACATCATGCCTGATGCTGAATTTCTACTACATGAACTGCGGAAATATAGTAAGCAATAAACGTTTTTCCTTTCCTTATTTTATATAGGGTGTGTCAGCGAGAAAATGTTTCGAAAAGGTTTGAAGTTATGTGTAAAGTTTGTTGGAAGTCGCCAAGCGTCACATCTGAAATTCTGGATGAATGTATACGTTAGGTACATAAGTCGCATACTCTAAGCGATGAGCGTAGGGGGGCAGATGCAAGCATCGTGCATCGTCGGTCGTGGCAAGGTCCCGCGGAGGTGGTTTCCCGTCGCCTTCCTCCGACCTGATATGAAGTGAAGTGTTACGTGTGTATCGGCATCGTGTGGATGACTGTGACGAGCGTTTGTACAGTGCTGTGTCTGGTTTGTGTTGCTGCGTATGAATGGAAGGGAGAGGGTGAAGCCCGCTGCCAACACACTGACTGCTGCCCTCGAATAGCACTGAGGAGCTGTCGGCTTAGCGTCCCCGTCTGACAAACCGATCACCATCAACAGTGCCACATGCCCTCACTTCATGAGACACAGGGGAGAAGTTTGGAATCTAACCCAGTATATCACTGTACGAAACATACGAGTTCAGGAATTACGGCGTCATAAACACTGAGCTGCGTGAAAATGAAACTGCAGCGCGGGATTCGCTGTCGATGCAGGTGAAACGTGTGTACAAAAACGTGTGAAGTACCTTAAATGTGTGTGGAATATATTTGACATCTGCGTACGCGGGTAAAGTCACAGGTAAAAAGCTCATCCTAAACCCCTGGTATGATTACAACCAAATTTGGTACACACATTATTTAAGATCTGCAAAGAAATACTTTGGGGGGGGGGGGGGGGGTAAGAACCACCAACGTATAACGTGAAGCGAGAAGGAGTGAGGAGGAGATGGACAAGGGAGAGAGGAGGAGGAGATGGACTTAAAAAGGGTGAGGAGGAAATGGCCAAAGAGCGGTGGAGAGCAGATGGAAAGAGAATGGGGAATATGGAGGAAGTGGACCAAGAGGGGATGAAGCAGGAGATGACTAATAGAAGACTGGAATAAATACATAAGCGGCAACGAAGGGTACTCAGCTAGTCTACGATAAATTATACCTGCTTTCCTACAAATGGAAATTGGTTACATCTTATTAGTGCCCTCTGAATAACCTTGGTACTAGACAAGGTACTTTATATCAGCAATTATAGATTTTGAAAAAGGTAGCTCAAAGAAAACGATCTAAGGACACCTACCACGGATTCAGAAAATAGCGGTCTTTTGTAACAGATGGTTCAAATGGCTCTAAACACTATGGGACTTAACATCGGAGGTCATCAGTCCCCTAGACTTAGAACTACTTAAACCTAACTAACCTAAGGACATCACACACAGACATGCACGAGGCAGGATTCGAACCTGCGACCGTAGCAGCAGCGCGGTTCCGGACTGAAGCGCCTAGAATCGCTCGGCCACAGCGGCCGGCCTTTTGCAACACCACACAGCTCTTTGCTCACACGAAATAATGAGTGCTATCCACATGGGATCTCAAATTGATTACATTTTTCTAGATTTCCAGAAGGCTTTTGATACCGTTCATCACAAGCAGCTACTCATCAGATTGCGTGCCTATTGAGTATCGTCACGGTTGTGGACTGGATTCGTGATTTCTTGTCAGATAGGATACAATTTACAGTAACTGACGGAAAGTCATAGATTAAAACAGAAGGGATGTCTGGCGTTCCCAAAGGAAGTGTTAGAGACCCTATCTCTGTTCCTAATCTGTATAAATTATTTAGGAGATAATCTGAGCAACTATCTAGGATTGTTTGCAGATGATGCTGTCATCCACTATCAAGTAAAGTCATCAGAAGATCTGAATCAATTGCAAGACGATTTAGACAAAATATCTGTATGGAGTGAAAAGCGTCAATTGACCCCAAATAACGAAGAGTGTGAAGCCTCCTACATGAGTACTACTTGTAAAAGGAATCCGTTTAATCTCTGTTATCCGATAAATCATACAAATCTAAAGTATTTCAATTCAACTAAATATCTATGGATAACAATTATGAACCATTTAAATTGGAACGATCACATAGATAATGTTGTGAGGAAGGCGAACCGAAGACTGCGTTTTATTGGCAGAACAGTTCGAAGATGCAACAAATCGACTAAAGAGCCGGCCGCTGTGACCGAGCGGTTCTATCGCTACGGTGTGGATGTGTGTGATGTCCTTAGGCTCGTTAGGTTTAAGTAGTTCTAAGTTCTAGGGGAATGATGACCTCAGATGTTAAGTCCCATAGTGCTCAGAGCCATTTGAACCATCCACTAAAGAGACTGCCTACACTACGCTTGCCTGTCCTCTGCTAAAGTATCGCTGTACGGTTTGAGATCCTTACCATATAGGATTGACGGAGTAAAGTCCATAGAATGGCCGCTCGTTTTGTATTACCGCGAAATAGGGGAGAGACTGTCACAGATACGATACGCGAGTTGGGGTGGCAACCATTAAAACAAGGGCGTTTTTTTCGACGTGGTGAGATCTTTTCACGAAATTTCGATCTCCTCCGAATGCGAAAATATTTTTGACGCCCTCATATGTAGGGAGAAATGATCATCGTAATAAAATAAATTTCTTTTATTTCCGTCAATGATCATAAAAGTTTATACTCATTAGTCTAAAGGTTTCAGTCAGCCAGGCCATCTTCGGATGTGGAGCAAAGCATGGGAAAATCTAATACAACTTGTGGACAGTTTTAAGGTGTAAACTGTTCACTAGTCGCAAATGATTTTCCTATGTTTTGCTGCAGATCTGAAGATGATCATCGCTGACTGAAACCCGTAGTTTAAGGACCAAAACGTTTTGTGACCTTGACGGAAAAAATTATTCTACACGTCTTGTATCACTATTTTAATCAGCAACTACGTCGCAGCTTGTGTAATAAAACAGGAGAAATCAGACCTCGCGCCGAAAGATTTAAGGTTACACCGAAAGATTTATGATTCGTTTTTCCCGCTCGCTGTTCGAGAGTAGAACGGTAGAGAAATAGTGTGAAAGTTGTTGGATGTGCACTCTGCCAAGCACTTAAGTGTGAATTGCAGAGTTGTCATGTAGATGTTTAAGTATTTTTACCACAATGTTATGTGGAGGAATATAAATAAACATGACTGACCAACAAAGATAACTCACATAATTCGTGGGCTGTATAAATAATATGAATGCCTAATCGTCCTTGATGGAAAGCTGCTAGTGTTCTTAATAAGTCCGGCTTGGATGTGTCCTCTTTCTTACCGTATTTCCGTAGTGATTCATCGTGTAATGAAATAACTATCTAAAAATACTAGCAGAGGAATAAAGTGTCCCAGGAAAGTTATTCTGAGGTTTTAGGGTTTGGTGATGACATCTACCTGTTCTCGCCTAGGATCGGAGACAAGAAGGACAAAATACTGGAATCAGAGTGAAGCGAAGGCAGCGTGGGTGCGGATCGATACTACCAAGATTACGACGGTGAGAAATAGACCGACTCGAGGGACCGCCTCAGCGGTGCTGAAAGTACTGTTTGTTTACCTTGGGAGCGCTATAACGATGCAGTAATGACGCAAAAAGACATCAAAACTTGGGAAAATGAAGCGGACGGTGTGTTCAGTCAATTATGGAAGATATGAAATGGTCGTAAATCCAGATCGGATAATCCAGATCGGAATTTTCAGTAGTAATGTGAAAGACACACTTCATCAGTGTGAAAACTGTAACAACTTTTAAAATCTCTCTCTTTCGACAGACAAGAAGTGTCGGACAGCCAGAGTAGTGAAATAAAGAAGCTAAAATGGCGGAGTTTTAGAGCTCTAGCAAGAAAGGACGCGGATTAACAGAAGTCTTAACAGGTAGAAAGAAGTGTGAACGATGGAGACATAAATACACTATAGAGAAGAATAACTGGACTGGAAGAACATTGAATAAAGAACTTGGCTAAAAATAGAACCGAATGGCTATTTTCCTAGGTGTCTTATGCAGCTCAATAGCGATAGGACTTTTATTATGTTATTAACGAAGATGGTGATGATAATGATGACGATTTATAAGTGTCGTTCCTTTTCAGGAAGAAGCCGTTGATGCACTATCAGTATGATGTGAGTCATATCATCATTTTACAAAATCTGTTTTCTTTCGATTGTGATGTATATGTAACAGTGTGCTCAACCGAGTCTCGAACTCTGGACCTTTCGTTCATTAATTCAGATAACATTCCCCAGGCTGTGCCTAGGCCATCTCTCCGGAATATCTTTTCTTTCAGGAGTGCTAGTTTTGCACGGTTCGCAGGAGAGTTTCTATGAAGTTTGGAAGATAGGAGACGAGGTACTGGCGGAAGTAAAGCTGTGAGGCCGGTACGGCACACATTTTAAATCTGCCAGGAAATTTCATATCAGTGCACATTTCACTGCAGATTTAAAAAAAAAAATTATTCTGTGTTTTATATGTTTGTGCATCTGGTCCTGTAGGAACACAAAACTACGGTTTGCTGCTTTAATGGCAGCTACAAACACACTCACGTTTACGAGTAACACTACTTATTTCCATTCAATCAGTTTATAGCAATATAATATAATATATAGCAATACAATAATTCCAATCCCAAAGAAAGCAGGCGTTGACAGATGTGAAAATTACCGAACTATCAGTTTAATAAGTCACGGCTGCAAAATACTAACGCGAATTCTTTACAGACGAATGGAAAAACTGGTAGAAGCCGACCTCGGGGAAGATCAGTTTGGATTCCGTAGAAATATGGGAACACGTGAGGCAATACTGGCCCTACGACTTATCTTAGAAGCTAGACTAAGAAGAGGCAAACCTACGTTTCTAGCATTTGTAGACTTGGAGAAAGCTTTTGACAATGTTGCCTGGAATACTCTCTTTCAAATTCTGAAGGTGGCGGGGGTAAAATACAGGGAGCGAAAGGCTATTTACAATTTGTACAAAAACCAGATGGCCGTTGTAAGAGTCGAGGGACATGAAAGGGAAGCAGTGGTTGGAAAGGGAGTGAGACAGGGTTGTAGCCTCTCCCCGATGTTATTCAATCTGTATATTGAGCAAGCAGCAAAGGAAACAAAAGAAAAATTCGGAGTAGGTATTAAAATCCATGGAGAAGAAATAAAAACTTTGAGGTTCGCCGATGACATTGTAATTCTGTCAGAGACAGCAAAGGACTTGGAAGAGCAGTTGAACGGAATGGACAGTGTCTTGAAGGGAGGATATAAGATGAACATCAACAAAAGCAAAACAAGGATAATGGTATGTAGTCGAATTAAGTCGGGTGATGCTGAGGGAATTAGATTAGGAAATGAGACACTTAAAGTAGTAAAGGAGTTTTGCTATTTGGGGAGCAAAATAACTGATGATGGTCGAAGTAGAGAGGATATAAAATGTAGACTGGCAATGGCAAGGAAAGCGTTTCTGAAGAAGAGAAATTTGTTAACATCGAGTGTAGATTTAAGTGTCAGGAAGTCGTTTCTGAAAGTATTTGTATGGAGTGTAGCCATGTATGGAAGTGAAACATGGACGATAAACAGTTTGGACAAGCTTTCGAAATGTGGTGCTACAGAAAAATGCTGAATATTAGATGGGTAGATCACATAACTAATGAGGAGGTATTGAATAGGATTGGAGAGAAGAGGAGTTTGTGGCACAACTTGACTAGAAGAAGGAATCGGTTGGTAGGACACGTTCTGAGGCATCAAGGGATCACCAATTTAGTATTGGAGGGCAGCGTGGAGGGTAAAAATCGTAGAGGGAGACCAAGAGATGAATAAACTAAGCAGATACAGAAAGATGTAGACTGCAGTACGTACTGGGAGATGAAGAAGCTTGCACAGGATAGAGTAGCATGGAGAGCTGGATCAAACCAGTCTCAGGACTGAAGACCACAACAACAACAACATAGGAATATAGAATGATTCTGTCAAGAGAACATATTTTTAAAACTATTGTAGTTTCCTTTCCCACGTCACTTGGTGAACTGCCTAAGATTTTAATCACTAACTAGTTTATTCCGTCAGAGAGATTTAATAAGATTATCTTTCTTTCTCGTACTCAGTTTATGAATGCATAAACTGTACTAACTGGGTCTTTCTTTGGTTTGACGCGCACGTGACGTAAGTTGCAAAATCTACTTACTTAGACGTGTTCCTTTTTCGAGTTCACATTCTCATCAGTATAAATAGACACTGATTTTCGTTTGGAGCTTACTTTACAGTAAACTCTATGTTTTTTGCTAACCAGTACGGTGGATACGCCGATTTGTTCATGCTCAGAGAAATCTGTTCGCAGAACGACAGTTAATAATTTCGTTCAAATTATAGTTTACCTTTAATTCGGGCGGTGATTCTTCTCGTACTTGAAGCTACTTCGTTCATTTCATAAGACTCTTAAGTTATTTAAAGCAACAATTCACGTAAGATAGGCTACAAGAGAATATGTGGTAATGTATTTCCAGAACGTTCTTTCCCGTTTGCTTTTCAGCCCCCATACTACTCGACTTTCCTCCAGAGAGAACTTTTCGCGCCCTCCTGTCTCGCCGATCAGTTCCGGCACACTTGCAGCTAGCTAGCTGTATTGATCGTACATGAGTGGAACTGTTAACTTGGTGCAGTAACTTATTTCGTATGTAGTCGAGTAGCTCCCAACGTTTTATTTGCTCCGGTATTGAAAATTAGGTCCCCAGGTACGGTAACCAATTTGTGCAGCTGCGAGCGGTGTTTATACGCAGCAGTAAGTTTATTACGTGCGTCGCTACTTGTTTTATGTCGAGAATGACTGCTCTGCCGAGCAGTAAAGCTGGAGAAACGACCAAGTTTTCTAACAGTACCGCAGGCACGCCACTCACTCGCTATAAAACGTGTCCGCTAAGTCCACAGAATTTGTGTTAAATAACGACGGTTCATTGTAACTAAAATTTTTTCAGGCCACGGAGACGACCTTGTAAAAACAGGAACTTAGCAGTTATTTAGTGCAACGAAGCTCTACCTCACTTAAGAGTAAACATGTATACTTCTGCGTCAGACTCAGTGGCGGTTGCTGTGTAAGAGCACGTCAGCGCCCTGACTTATTTATTGTTTATTTTTCTTTGAACGCTGTTAAACATAACGTGGATACTGCAGTCTCCAAGATACGGCACTTAAAACTACCACTGCTCCTCTAGACTCCGTGAAATTTGGCATCAGGTTCGCGAGCAACCCTCCAGTTTGGACGTTTTAAGGAGCTTTTTGCGCATACATGTAATCGCTTCACGGGTCAGATACATACGGATTTGATAAACAACGTCCACAGTTCATGATGTACACAGATAGCCCCTGGAAGTTCACGTCGGTGCCACCAGGTGGTAGCACAGTGCGGCAGACTTACATTCCCGTTCGCTCGGCATCAGTGATCTCTATACTACCTGGATGTTGAACTTCATCTATCTGATCGTGCCAGCCATAGATGCTCATATTTCATATCTTGCCAAACTACAAAATGGCTGCTATGAAATATCACTGAAACACGAAAAGAAAATACTTTCCAATTCCGCTCCCTCATCAGCCTATTACATCATTTATTGACATAAAGTTCAAAACAAGAAATCTGTCTGCAATTCTTTATCACATGCAGACCGATGGAAATTTGTTTGCCAAACTACAATATGGCGGCCGATGCAAAGCACGTGTATTTGCAGACACGCTGCAGTTCTATACTCAGAGACCATACTTCTACATCCAGGTTGTATAGAGATCACTGCTCGGCATAAATCCTGCTAGATGACAGCACACTCCTCAGATATGCTAATTCACTCACTATATGCTGTAGTAAAATTAGATCGGACGTCAGTATATTTTAAAGTTGTACTGACAGTAAACCTCATTTTGTGGGTTTGTGAATGTGTTATAGTATATTAAGCAATGAATTTTATCATGCAGTAATCCATTTGAAGCGCTGAGATTAATAAGGGTCTAAAGCACATCGGCGTCGATTGTGACACTGTAGCATTTATATAAGCTTCTGAAATCCGTTGATCTTATGATGAGTCAGGTTTATCTCTGCTGTAGGCCCACATTGTGTGTATGAAGATTCACGAAAAGCAGCATCACTTGCTCCCCTGATATTCACTTAAATGTGGGATCGACGGCGGTGTGCTGTAGGACCTCATGGATCTCAGCGCCTCATTTGTATTCCAGTCAAGTGATCAAGTTGGTGGACGTTACTACTGGAGTTTAATCATTTCCACAAACGGCACTTTGTGTTTGGAGTTGGTTGTCTACTGTGTGGACTCGGCTTTCATGTGGAATGTAAACATGGACTATGTTGAATCTATTTTAAATGCCAACAGAAAAGAAAAGCTCTGAGGATGCATCATGAATCGTGCTTGGGCAGCTCAGTCGGTAGAGCACTTGCCCGCGAAAGACAAATGTCCCGAGTTCGAGTCTCGGTCCGGCACACAGCTTCAGTCTGCCAGGAAGTTTCACATCAGCGCACACTCCGCTGTAGAGTTAAAAACTCATTCTAGAAACACAAAAGTAAATTACCAGGAAGAGTTAGCCGCAAAGGATCTAGGGCCTGCGAGAACAGATCCTTTGAGTGAGAGAGTGACTACAAGCGAACATTTATCAAGGATATGAAGATGACATCTGTTCTTTCGGACATGTCCGAAAGAACAGATGCCTTTGGTGACCGTGCAGTTATCTAGAATGAAATTATAATTAAATCAATACCATTAGCTAGCTGCTGACGGGCGTTGATATATATCAACGGGGGCAGTTGAAAATGTGTGCCCCGACCGGGACTCGACCCCGGGATCTCCTGCTTACATGGCAGACGCTCTATCCATCTGAGCCACCGAGGGCACAGAGGATAGTGCGACTGCAGGGATTTATCGCTGGCACGCTCCCCGTGAGACCCACATTCTCAACATTCGTAATGGCCCTGCCATTATACCCATTACTCGCGGGAGACAGTCCACGGAGTCCCGTAAGATTCAGGCAAATCTGTAGAAGGTCATCAGCCGGTGAGAACAGAAGCCATCTTCATATCGTTTAAGGCTCACCGGCTGATGACCTCCTTCAGTGCGGACGCACGCGATATGCCTGAACTCTTGCAGGACTCGGTAGATTGTCTGCCGCGAGTAATGGGTATAATGGCAGGGCCACTACGAATGTAGTGTGTGGACTATAAGTTGAGAATGTGGGTCTCACGGGGAGCGTGCCGGCGATAAATCCCTGCAGTCGCTCTATCCTCTGTGCCCTCGGTGGCTCAGGTGGATAGAGCGTCTGCCATGTAAGCAGAAGATCCCGGCTTCGAGTCCCGGTCGGGGCACACATTTTCAACTGTCCCCGTTGATATATATCAACGCCCGTCAGCAGCTAATGGTATTGATTTAATTGTAATTTCATTTATCAAGGAAGTGTACAGTTAACACAAGTTGTTGCTTGGGTGTAGCTTAAGAATATCCAATTTTCACCCCGAAGTAAATTCGTGAATTAATAAATCTGTTAGGGATCTCACTCATTTGTCCGAAAAACTGGAAAAGCACGAAAACTCCCTCTTACACAATAATGCGAATGGAGAGTTACGAGCCGGCCAGTGTGGCCACGCGGTTAAAGGCGCTTCAGTCTGGAACCGCGCGACCGCTACGGTCACAGGTTCGAATCCTGCATCGGGCATGGATGTGTGTGATGTCCTTAGGTTAGTTAGGTTTCAGTAGTTCTAAGTTCTAGGGGACTGATGACCTCAGATGTTAAGTCCCGTAGTGCTCAGAGCCATTTGAACCATTTTTTGGAGAGTTACGAAAGCTTACACATTATTTCTTTATTGTCCTAAACTGTACTTAATTATGTACAAAACAGCAAATTTCCACAAAACAAGTCTTTCTTTTGTAGGCCAATTTATGCATATCATTATTATTATTATTATTATTATTATTATTACTGTTTTTATTACTACTCGCAGTGGCTTTAATTGTACAAACTTCTTGATAAGCATAACTGTTACACAGCAGATGCTATTAATTTAACGCTCTCAAATTTATCTGAATATAAAAATCTGTGAACACCCAGAACGTATACTCACGAGGCGCCACTGATCAGACAATCTACTGCCGCAATGCTCAGTACGGCAAAGATGGCGCATTTGTTACGCTAAAAGAAGAGAAATGGGAGACGCGATTAAAAGTGTGCAGTTACCTTTGCTAATTATACCTACTTGTGTGGTATGTAGGGCTACGTACACCTTTAAGAATTGTGCATTCTCGTTCACGCGTGTTTCCACTGTCTTCTTTGCTGGTGTGTGATGCGAAAAAGAGGGAACAGACTACAGTTTCCGCAAAGTAGCGTCAGATGTGAGAATCGAACGTGCTGGTCGTTTTCTACACCACTTGTTGTTAATATGGCGTGCTTAAGGCATCCCGTCTGACTGAACTCCGTGTGGAGGAAACTCGGGTACAAAGTACTAGTCGTTCTACGAATGTGGACAAAGGGAACAGCATTCAAAGAGGTAATTAGGCAGGCCTCCTGGAATCGAATTCAAGGCTTCGCTACGTATCGGAACAGGCTAACACGAACGCGAGGGATCCTGACCCTCCACTGTGCGTGAGAATATTTTTTCGGCGTATCGAATTGTCACGCGAACGCATAAATAAAGAGCAAGGTCGTGCTGCATTGAAACCGCCACTGTCGGGTCAGCGTAATAACGTAATACGGGTTGTTCCAGGGCAAGTGGCACTCGGGACTGAAACGAGTAGGATGGAAGGTTAAGAGTATAGCGGCCCATCGGAGGCGAGGTCATAGAGGTGACGTTAACTCAAGTAGAAACACCATTGCGTCCTCCCAAAGCAGTTACTGAGAACTCCACGAAACGCCTGCTTGGGAAGTATGCTCATCTTCTGGTAGACAGCCAAAGGCGCTTTCTTGCTGTCTGCGAAGAAAAACAAGTTATGCTTTGCCACTGGAGGCCCGTAAACAAAGTGATGAAATTTCTGGAATCACGACCTCCACAATACAGGGTGTTACAAAAAGATCCGGCCAAACTTTCAGGAAACATTCCTCACACACAAATAAAGAAAAGATGTTATGTGGACATGTGTCCGGAAACGCTTAATTTCCATGTTAGAGCTCATTTTAGTTTCGTCAGTATGTACTGTACTTCCTCGATTCACCGCGATGATTTCATACGGGACACTCTACCTGTGCTTCTAGAACATGTGCCTTTACAAGTACGACACAACATGTGGTTCATGCACGATGGAGCTCCTGCACATTTCAGTCGAAGTGTTCGTACGCTTCTCAACAACAGATTCGATGACCGATGGATTGGTAGAGGCGGACCAGTTCCATGGCCTCCACGCTCTCCTGACCTCAACCCTCTTGACTTTCATTTATGGGGGCATTTGAAAGCTCTTGTCTACGCAACCCCGGTACCAAATGTAGAGACTCTTCGTGCTCGTATTGTGGACGGCTGTGATACAATACGCCATTCTCCAGGGCTGCATCAGTGCATCAAGGATTCCATGCGACGGAGGGTGGATGCCTGTATCCTCGCTAACGGAGGACATTTTGAACATTTGCTGTAACAAAGTGTTTGAAGTCACGCTGGTACGTTCTGTTGCTGCGTGTTTCCATTCCATGATTAATGTGATTTGAAGAGAAGTAATAAAATGAGCTCTAACATGGAAAGTAAGCGTTTCCGGACACATGTCCACATAACATATTTTCTTTCTTTGTGTGTGAGGAATGTTTCCTGAAAGTTTGGCCGTACCTTTTTTGTAACACCCTGTATACGCAGCCGGCAAAAAAATTAGTACACCTGGAAAGACGACTTCGAGTTTGATCCGATGGCAGCATTTGCCAACTGAGGTATAGCCGATCTATTTACAATGGTTTGAGCATCGTCGGCCAACAGATACGGTAGTAGCACAGCTAACAGAGCGCCGTCTATGTCCACACTTTAACAGGAAATGCTCACAGCTGGAAGACTTAGTGTAGTGCGTACGTGTAAAGCAAGAAGGCAACCAAGCCACGGAGATGCACTCTTGCTTCCTACAGCCAACAGAGCGAGTTTGAAAGGGGTAAAATTGTGGCATTCTGAGTGGCGGGATGGCCCTTTCGAGAACTGCCACCCAAGTTGGACGTGCCGCGTCAGTTGTACAATGACGTTGGTATCAGTGGTCACGTGAACATTCTCACTCCCGTAGAACGGGCGCCGGCCAGAATCGGCATATTGTAAAAATGGCTCTGAGCACTATGGGACTCAACTGCTGTGGTCATAATTCCCCTAGAACTTAGAACTACTTAAACCTAACTAACCTAAGGACAACACACAACACCCAGCCATCACGAGGCAGAGAAAATCCCTGACCCCGCCGGGAATCGAACCCGGGAACCCGGGCGTGGGAAGCGAGAACGCTACCACACGACCACGAGATGCGGGCTCGGCATATTGTAAGGGCAGCAGTGTCGTACA
Organism: Schistocerca serialis cubense; assembly: GCF_023864345.2. Lineage (NCBI taxonomy): Eukaryota > Metazoa > Arthropoda > Insecta > Orthoptera > Acrididae > Schistocerca > Schistocerca serialis. The sequence goes on from NC_064638.1 coordinate 1,170,648,542, forward strand.
GCTACCACAGCACGGCGCTCGGTATGTGCAGAACGTTACTAGATCCGTCCTTTAGGCGTTCTTGCAGCAGGAAGCTGATATTTTGTTCCAACGGGGTAATACTCGCCCACACACTGCACGTGTAACTCAACGTGCTCTGCAAGAGGTGTGGGATCTCCGAAGTTGTCTCCAACCATGTGGGATATGATGAGAAGTCACTCGTGCGACTCGTCAGCCAACCAATCCAGCCGACCGCTGGATTGGTCGTAAGGAGCCAGATGAGAGAGCTTTTTTGCATAACCCCCACGTTCACACACGATCTGGCGCCATGCGATTTTTACCTCTCTGGGTTCATAAAGGATCATGTGTATGTATCTCCGCTACCAGCCGATCTACCCGACTGTAGAAACAGCATTGTTGCAACAGTTACTCCAGACACGCTGATCAAGACTTGGGAAGAACTCACGTATCTATTCGATGTGTGGCGAATGGTGCTCACATAGAACACTTGTAAGAAAAACTTTTTGAGTTGCCCTTTCATTTGATGTATTATTCATAACTAAGTTCAGTGTAATAAATGCTACAAAGCCTAAAAACCCCGACATTCAGTTTGAAACACCCGGGATCTGTCTACGTTCTCGGTGAACCGCCAGACTCTGCACCAATCGTCGATGTTATGCAGGTCTTCCTGCATTCCAGTACAGAGTCCTGGCTTTGCTGCCTCCCCGTAGACAAACCGCATCGTCCGCGAATAGCCTGACTGTGCCTCAAACGTTGTCCACCAGGTCATTAACATAGACGGTAAGCAGTAGTTGCCGTGTAACATTCCCTTGGGGTATACCCAAAATTACCTGTCGATATTGTTCCTCCAAGAATGATGTGTTGTGATTTATCTGCAAGGAAGTCCTGTATTCAGTCACAAACCTAGCCCGTTGGTTGATTGGTTGGTTGGTTGATTTGGGGGGAGAGGACCATACAGCGAGGACATCCGTCCCATCCGATTAGGGAAGAATGGGGTTAGAAGACGGCCGTACCCATTCAAAGGAACCATCGAGGAAATTGCCTGAAGCTATTTTGGGAGATCACGGAAAACCTAAATCAGGATGCACCGACGCGAGTTTGAATCGTCGTCGGCCCGCATGAGAGTTCAGTGTGCTAACGACTGCGCCACCTTGCTTGGTTTCACTTTGTGCCCGGATTCTGTGGCCGAGCGGTTCTAGGCGCTTCAGTCCGGAACCGCGGTGTTGCTACGGTCGCAGGTTCGAATCCTGCCTCGGGCATGGATGTGTGTGATGTCTTTAGGTTAGTTAGGTTTAAGTAGTTCTAAGTCTAGGGAAATGATGACCGCAGATGTTAAGTCCCATAGTGCTTAGAACCATTTGAACCACCTTTGTAAATCGAACTGAAGCTATGTATTTAAGAACCTTCAACATCGCAGTGCGTCAGCAATCATTGGTTAATATATTAAAAAACTAAAAACCCGCCTCTGAAGAAGGTGTAGTTATCTACGCCGAAACCTAGGTTAACACTAGGTGCTTTTTTCGCAATCGAGGCGGGTTTTTAGTTTTTTAATATAGAAGCTATGTATGTTTGTCGCTCTGAACAGTATTACAGTTTTCATGTCTGTTCGATTTACAAAGTTGAAGTGTAAAAAACCAAAATGCAGCCCAAGAAATGCTGCAGAATGACAAAAACTGCGAAGTGCGTATTTAAAACTAAGCCTTTCGACATCAACCGCTGCTACTAGGGAGGGAAGAAGCAGTGGTTTGGAGAATATGTAGAGGAACACCGTAAGTAACTTACACTCCAGCCTTATAAACAGAACACTGTTTGTAATCTATAACAAACAAAAATGTAGAAACATATGCATCCAATTTGCAGAATAACCACGGAAGGTCCTTTATAAATAGAAGCGGAACGCATCTGGTATAAAATTCTCTTTAATTAAATTCCAAGGAAGCTCAAGACGGGAAAGCAGTAATAACTGATTTTAACAACTGCTGCGGAAGATGGTCATGCAGACAAACGTATTATTGTATATGGTCACTGCTTCTTAAAAGTCTCGTGTAGCGCTCTTGACATTTCCTGGCTTCTTAAAGCTTACCCAGTGTATTCGATTCCTGTCACCGCTCTTGTAGTGTTACGTTTACAGGGGCCCACGTTCCACGCATTTAGGTGTTTCACTTTGGATAAGGCCAAAGCGATGCAGGTGTGCAGGGCATTGGCCATGGCCCGTAAGGAAGTGTACCGCACCGCAGCTTGGGTCAATGTGTCTCAGCCTCAACTGTTCCCGGAAGTTGGGGACGAAGAAGAAGACCCGATGGCCCTTATCAGATGTTTCCCCTTCTTTTTGCCATGTCTCAAACTTCCAAAGATTTAATGGGCCGTTTTTCTGTTATACGCTCCCCTGTTATCTCCTGTACCGTGCAAGGCTCAGTCACAGGCCGCTGGTGGCTGCGCCATGGCTCAAGTACACTGCGGCGGAGAAATATCCGCAAGTTCACGTCACCCGCCGTCGCAAGCTAGTCCCAGATAGCATCTCTGCCGTTGTTGCTGCGCGCACTGCCTATGAACGATGGTAGCGGTCCCAGGTGATGCCTGCTAACATCAAGTCTGTAAACAGAGTGTTTACAATCAGCACCGAAACCAAACACGCAGTTTGCTGATGAAACGCGTTAACTGTCTCATTGTCAGACGGAGGAGCGCCTGCGGGCAAGTGGCGGCAACCCGCAGGCCGCAGATGTCGTGTGTGCAGCGGGATTGACCAAGGATGCAGGGGCCTAGCAGTGCGTGTACGTACTGGCATACATGCGAAAGTTTTTCAGTCTCTGACAGTTTGGTACTCTCAGATAGTACTCGCAGAATTGTTTACACTGAGGACGAATTTTCGCTGAAAGTTACTGCCTGATAATTACTTGCGAGTACTTTCTGTAAGTGTTGCAGAAACAACGAAAGAAGCATGCCACATATAAACGAACACAAAATCTCCAAAATTGGCGACCTTTTACAGAAGACGCTCAGAGTCTGTTAATTTCCTGCATGGCCATCTTTTTAGCGATGGTTGCGGGACTCGGCTGTTCGATAGAGGATGTCAAATTAAACACCTTTCAGCCGTCAATTTTCAACCTTATTTTACTGGGCAACCAGTTTCAGCTTTTTACTACGCTATCTTCAGGCCCCTGATCGACGTGTAGGAATAATCTACCTCGCTTGTGATCAAAACAGAGGCCATCAATACTGGTATTAGAAGATATTTGTTGCAGCGACCAGTTCAATCGTAACAAATACCAGTATTGCTGGCCCTTGTTTTGGTCACAAGCTAGGTAGATCATTCCTACATGTCGGTCAGGAGCCTGAAGATGGCGTAGTAAAAAGCTGAAACTGGTTGCCCAGTAAAATAAGGTTGAAAATTGACGGCTGAAAGGTGTTTAATTTGACATCCTCTGTTAATTCCTGTCGTGCTGCCATAATCACACCGGAAAATTTTTCACGTGAATCATCTGAGTTTAAATAACTGCTCCGCGAATTCACTGCCCTTTTATACCTCGTGAATGCGATACTACCGCCACCTGTGAATGTGCATATCGCTATCCCACGACATTTGTCATCTCGGTGTATCGTCCACTGCATGACAGTTGCTTCTTTATGACAGGGTGTATCGTCATGCTGATACTATCCATCATCATCTCCGAACAGTCCCAGTACTGTACACAGTGCTGTTAAATGTGTTCATATCCTTCCACATACACAGTATTCATAAGCGAAACAAGGGTATCACGCCCTAACCACGAAAAATACCCCCATACCGTGACACCTCCTCGTCGGTACTTCGCTGTTGGCCGTACACACTATGGCAGGTAAGGTCATCCGTGCATTGTCCATGCTTCTCCGTCACGGCATTACTGGAAATGCAGCGATGTGTGTTGCGGTGTTAACGGCAGCCTACGCTTGGTACGATAAATCCATAGTCCGGCTACTCCTGGTCTCCGACCAATTGAATGGGGTGACACGAAGCCCATTATTTGCTCGCAGCTCGCAGGCACAGATGTGAAGGGCCACGATGCGGTTGGTGCACTGTATGACGATCCTCCCTTTCGGTGCTCAGATGTGGTCTGTTGGAACGTTTACGGTGATTTTGCGTGTGTGTCATTCCCGCGCAGTGCAAAATCGGGCCAGTGTTACATGCGGATGCTCCACATACCTAAATACTGCACGATTCGACCCAGCCAGCCAAACTTGGACCCACAATGAGGCCCCTTTCAAACTCAGTTGCTGATAACGCTGCCTCACACGTGTACGCGGTGTTTCCCTTGACAGTGGCCGCTCAACATCTGACCCTGTTCATGCCCCTTAAGGCGTGTAGACACTAGACCAACGAAGGTAAACGAAGGGAGACACTGGTTTCGGCCGAACGTTTGCACCGATGCACTGGCGTTCGGCTTCTCATCCTCACCAAACGAAGAGTGTGCGGCAAAGGGATTCTGCCCTGACTCTCATAACTTGTCGACGTTGCTCCAGTTTTGTTATTGTTGTAAAGTAGCGTTTTAATTATAGTTTCATCGGCCGAGATTATGACAGAAGAAGAGGATGTAGCTGTCGTCTCACGTGCAGCATTTATTTTACTGCAAGAAGCTGATCACAAAAAAAAAAAAAAAAAAAAAGACAATAAACGACGCTGTCAGGCGACCTCTGTTTTAAAATGTAGGGAGCAAGCAGAGCGGTGGAAGAAAATTGTCTACCTCAAAGCTGAATTGGAAAATGGGCTATTTCATAATTTTTTTCCCGAATGGAAGCTGCAGGTTTCGAATTGCTATTGAATTGTGTAGGCCCTAACATTTCCTAGGATGACACCTCCTTTGGGAGAGCTGTACCGCAGCAGAAAGCAAATAGCCACACCCAGTTTTGTTTGTTTCTCGTTCAAGGCGTAAAGATGTAAATAAAGACTACGACAACACTGGAAGCTGAAGAAGTGAATTAAAATTTGTGCTGCCACCGGGACTCGAACCGGGGTCTTCTTTGCTTACTAGGCGGATATGCTGACGATTACACCACCTATACTGAGCCAACGAACATTCGACCTGGCGTCCTCAGTAGGAGAGGGGTCCCAACGCCAACCAAACGCAGACGCCTGGATGTTACCGCCAGCAGACGCAGTAGCAACCAAGGCGAAACGCTTTGTTGGCTCCGAATTGTCGTCCGTAAACACTGAGCAGATCTGCTACAAAGCGATTGGCCGTCGTTCGTTGGCTTAATATGTACGCAGCGTCATACAGGGTGTTACAAATAGGTACGGCCAAACTTTCAGGAAACATTCCTCACACACAAATAAAGAAAAGATGTTATGTGGATATGTGTCCGGAAACGCTGAATTTCCATGTTAGAGCTCATTTTAGTTTCGTCAGTATGTACTGTACTTCCTCGATTCACCGCCAGTTGGCCCAATTGAAGGAAGGTAATGTTGACTTTGGTGCTTGTGTTGACATGCGACTCATTGCTCTACAGTACTAGCATCAAGCACATTAGTACGTAGCATCAACAGGTTAGTGTTTATTACGAACGTGGTTTTGCAGTCAGTGCAATGTTTACAAACGCGGAGTTGGCAGATGCCCATTTGATGTATGGATTAGCACGGGGCAATAGCCGTGGCGCGGTACGTTTGTATCGAGACAGATTCCCAGAACGAAGGTGTCCCGACAGGAAGACGTTCGAAGCAATTGATCGGCGTCTTAGGGAGCACGGAACATTCCAGCCTATGACTCGCGATTGGGGAAGACCTAGAACGACGAGGACACCTGCAATGGACGAGGAAATTTCTTCGTGCAGTTGACGATAACCCTAATGTCAGCGTCAGAGAAGTTGTTGCTGTACAAGGTAACGTTGACCACGTCACTGTATGGAGAGTGCTACGGGAGAACCAGTTGTTTCCGTACCATGTACAGATTGTGCAGGCACTATCAGCAGCTGATTGGCCTCCACGGGTACACTTCTACGAATGGTTCATCCAACAAGGTGTCAATCCTCATTTCAGTGCAAATGTTCTCTTTACGGATGGGGCTTCATTCCAACGTGATCAAATTGTAAATTTTCACAATCAACATGTGTGGGCTGACGAGAATCCGCACGCAATTGTGCAATCACGTTACCAACACAGATTTTCTGTGAACGTTTGGGCAGGCATTGTTGGTGATGTCTTGATTGGGCCCCATGTTCTTCCACCTACGCTCAATGGAGCACGTTATCATGATTTCATACGGGATACTCTACCTATGCTGCTAGAACATGTGCCTTTACAAGTACGACACAACATATGGTTCATGCACGATGGAGCTCCTGCACATTTCAGTCGAAGTGTTCGTACGCTTCTCAACAACAGATTCGGTGACCGATGGATTGGTAGAGGCGGACCAATTCCATGGCCTCCACGCTCTCCTGACCTCAACCCTCTTGACTTTCATTTATGGGGGCATTTGAAAGCTCTTGTCTACGCAACCCCCGGTACCAAATGTAGAGACTCTTCGTGCTCGTATTGTGGACGGCTGTGATACAATACGCCATTCTCCAGGGCTGCATCAGCGCATCAAGGATTCCGTGCGACGGAAGGTGGATGCATGTATCCTCGCTAACGGAGGACATTTTGAACATTTGCTGTAACAAAGTGTTTGAAGTCACGCTGGTACGTTCTGTTGCTGTGTGTTTCCATTCCATGATTAATGTGATTTGAAGAGAAGTAATAAAATGAGCTCTAACATGGAAATCAAGCGTTTCCGGACACATGTCCACATAACATATTTTCTTTCTTTGTGTGTGAGGAATGTTTCCTGAAAGTTTGGCCGTACATTTTTGTAACACCCTGTATACTGATCAGCCAGAACATTATGACCACTTGCCTAATAGTCGGTATGTCCACCTTTGGCACAGCTAACCGCATGGAAGCAATGAGGCTTAGGTAAGTCGCTGGAGGGAGTCGGCACCACACCACATCTGCAGCCACACAAGTCACCTAATTCCCGTATATTCGGGGGAGAGGGGCAATTATCTCTGACGCCACAGTCATATCCCAGAAGTCTTCGATCTGGTTCATATCTGGCGAGTTGGGGGGGGGGGGGGGCAGCAGCACCTCAACTGGAATTCGCCACTTTGTTCCTTGAACCTCTCCCTCACACTCCGGCCTTGAGACATGGGGCATTATCTTGCTGAAATATGCCACTGCCGTCCGGGAACATGATCGTCACGAACGGTTGTATGTAGGCCGCAACCAAAGTACGGTACTCCTTGGCCGTCAAGGTGCCCTGCAGGATCTCCACTGGACCCACGGATCCCCATGTGAATGTTCCCCAGAACATGATGGAGCCGCCGCCAGCTTGTCTCCGCCCCACAGTGCAGGTGCCGAGGAGCTGTTCCCCTGGAAGATGAAGGATTCGCGCCCTCCCATTGGCATGATGAAGAAGATATCGGGATTCATCAGACCATACAATGCTCTGCCGCTGCGCCAGCGTCTACATCGACATCTACATCTACATCCATACTCCGCAAGCCACCTGACGGTGTGTGGCGGAGGGTACTTTGAGTACCTCTATCGGTTCTCCCTTCTGCTCCAGTCTCGTATTGTTCGTGGAAAGAAAGATTGTCTGTATGCCTCTGTGTGGCCTCTAATCTCTCTGATTTTATCCTCATGGTCTCTTCGCGAGATATATGTAAGAGGGAGCAATATACTGCTTGACTCCTCGGTGAAGGTATGTTCTCGAAACTTTAACAAAAGCCCGTACCGAGCTACTGAGCGTCTCTCTTGCATAGTCTTCCACTGGAGTTTATCTATCATCTCCGTAACGCTTTCGCGACTACTAAATGATCCTGTAACGAAGCGCGCTGCTCTCCGTTGGATCTTCTCTATCTCTTCCTTCAACCATATCTGGTACGGATCCCACACCGGTGAGCAGTATTCAAGCAGTGGGTGAACAAGTGTGCTGTAACCTATTTCCTTTGTTTTCGGGCTGCATTTCCTTTGGATTCTTCCAATGAATCTGTCTGGCATCTGCTTTACCGACGATTAATTTTATATGGTCATTCCATTTTAAATCACTACTAATACCTACTCCCAGATAATTTATGGAATTAACGGCTTCCAGTTGCTACCTACTGTATTGTAGCTAAATGATAAAGGATCTTTCTTTCTATGTATTCGCAGCACATTACACTTGTCTACATTGGGATTCAATTGCCATCCCCTGCACCATGCGTCAATTCGTTGCAGATGCTCCTGCATTTCAGTACAATTTCTCGTTGTTACAACCTCTCGATATATTACAGCATCATCCGCAAAAAGCCTCAGTGAACTTACGATGTTATCCACAAAGTCATTTATGTATATTGTGAATAGCAACGGTCCTACGACGCTCCTCTGCGGCACACCAGAAATCACTCTTACTTCGGAAGACATCGCTCCACTGAGAATGACATGCTGCGTTCTGTTATCTAGGAAGTCTTCAATCCAATCACACAATTGGTCTGATAGTCGTTATGCTCTTACTTTATTCATTTAACGACTGTGGGGAACTGTATCAAAAAACGCCTTGCGGAAGTCAAGAAACACGGCATCTACCTGGGAACCCGTGTCTATGGCCCTCTTGAGTCTCGTGGACGAATAGCGTGAACTAGGTTTCACACGATCGTCTTTTTCGAAACCCATACTGAATCTTGCAGAGTAGATTTGTAGCCTCCAGAAAAGTCATTATACTCGAACGTAATACGCGTTCCAAACTTCTACAAGTGATCGACATCGAGTGCTGATGGTCACGTGCCCATTTCATTCGTAGTTGTCCATGTCGTGGTGTTAACATTGGCACATGCATGGGTCGTCGACTGCAGAGGCCCATCATTAGCAGTGTTCGGTGCACTGGGTGTGCAGACACACTTGTACTCTGCCCGGCGTTAAACTTAAGTACCGCCACAGTTCGCCGCCAGTCCTGTTTTACCATTCTGCCCAGCCTACTTCGTACGACGTCAGTTATGAGGGTTGGCCGCCCAACCCCACGACGTCTGGACGTGGTTTCACCTTGGTTTCGCCACGTGCGGAAGACACTTACCACAGAAGTTCGCGAACACCTGACAAGTCGTGCAGTTTGCACTCGGCCAAACTCAGCTAGATCGTACGCCTTCCGATTCTACACACGGACAGCACACTCACTGATACGGCATGCACTTGCGTGTGTCTGAGTAGCTGTTTCGCCAGGTGACACTACTATCGCCTGGACAGGTTTCTGTCGATAGCAGGTCGGTGGTCATAATGTTCCGGTTGGTCAGTGTATACCATACAAGACCGGGTAAACAACACTAAACACGCAGCATCCCTTTAATCAGGACGTTATGTATTCTGTTTGCTAGGAACTAATCGATCTAGTCGCAGAGCCGGCTGGATACTGTGTTCTCTCCCGTTTTGTTCATTAGGAGACAGCGCGGAACAGTATCGAGCGCGCTCCGCCCACGTGGTTTCGGAACGCCCCGTACTGTTTAGTTCTGCTGCCACACAGCAGGGGGACAGACAAGTGCCTGTCTGCGATGCTAATGACGTCGCCGCTAATGAGGCGAGTTGCGGGCCGCTTTGGTCCGCGCTCTGAGCCGGCGCGCGCCCGCGCTAATGAACGTAAGTGCCCTGGCAGCCCGCCAGCCGGCGCTGGCGGCGCCTGTTGAGCGCGGCGGCGGCGGCGGCGGCGGCGGCCGCAGCCGTGGTGACGGATTTACGAACGTCCGCCCGCGCCTCTATCGACCCGCGAGGTCTGCAGCTTCTGTTTCCCACATCTGTAACCGCCAGGCCGCCCGCCAATGTTCGGCACACACTACGCGAGTGCGGTTCTTTCTGCAGCCGCACCTGTGCTGGGCTCGGTATATCACTGTGTATAACCAGTGAGAATCCCCCCCCCCCCCCCCCCCCGGCTTCTATAAAGAGTCGGACTCCCGCGTGTAAAACAACTGATTACTTCACAAGTAAGTTAATGTGTTACGCAATTGAAATCAAGCATACAGGTTGGTCCATTGATCGTAACCGGGCCAAATATCTCACGAAATAAGCGTCAAACGAAAAAACTACAAAGAACGAAACTTGTCTAGCTTGAAGGGGGAAACCAGATGGCGCTATGGTTGGCCCGCTAGATGGCGCTGCCATAGGTCAAACGGATATCAACTGCGTTTTTTAAAAAATAGGATCCCCCATTTTTTATTACATATTCGTGTAGTACGTAAAAAAATGTGAATGTTTTAGTTGGACCACTTTTTTCGCTTTGTGATAGATGGCGCTGTAATAGTCACAAACATATGCCTCACAATTTTAGACGAACATTTGGTAACAGATAGGTTTTTTAAATTAAAATACAGAACGTAGGTACGTTTGAACATTTTATTTCGGTTGTTCCAATGTGATACATGTGCCTTTGTAAACTTATCGTTTTTGAGAACGCATGCTGTTACAGCGTGATTACCTGTAAATAATACATTAATACAATAAATGCTCAAAATGATGTCCGTCAACCTCAATGCATATGGCAATACGTGTATCGACATTCAAAAATGGTTCAAAAGGCTCTGAGCACTATGCGACTTAACTTCTGAGGTCATCAGTCGCCTAGAACTTAGAACTAATTAAACCTAACTAACCTAAGGACATCACACACATCCATGCCCGAGGCAGGATTTGAACCTGCCGGCTATCGACATTCATCTCAACAGCGAGTAGTTCGCCTTCCGTAATGTTCGCACATGCATTGACAATGCGCTGACGCATGTTGTCAGGCGTTGTCGGTGGATCACGATAGCAAATATCCGTCAACTTTCCCCACAGAAAGAAATCCGGAGACGTCAGATCCGGTGAACGTGCGGGCCATGATATGGTGCTTCGACGACCAATCCACCTGTCATGAAATATGCTATTCAGTACCGCTTCAACCGCACGCCAGCTATGTACCGGACATCCATCATGTTGGAAGTACATCGCCATTCTGTCATGCAGTGAAACATGTTGTAGTAACATCGGTAGAACATTACGTAGGAAATCAGCATACATTGCACCATTTAGATTGCCATCGATAAAATGGGGGCCAATTATCCTTCCTCCTATAATGCCGCACCATACATTAACCCGCCAAGGTCGCTGAAGTTCCACTTGTCGCAGCCATCGCGGATTTTCCGTTGCCCATTAGTGCATATTATGCCGGTTTAGGTTACCGCTGTTGGTGAATGACGCTTCGTCGCTGAATAGAACACGTGCAAAAAATCTGTCATCGTCCCGTAATTTCTCTTGTGCCTAATGGCAGAACTGTACACGACATTCATAGTCTTCGCCATGCAATTCCTGGTGCATAGAAATATGGTACGGGTGCAATCGATGTTGATGTAGCATTCTCAACTGCGACGTTTTTGAGATTCCCGATTCTCACGCAATTTGTCTGCTACTGATGTGCGGATTAGCCGCGACAGCAGCTAAAACACCCACTTGGGCATCATCATTTGTTGCAGGTCGTGGTTGACGTTTCACATGTGGCTGAACACTTCCTGTTTCCTTAAATAACGTAACTATCCGGCGAACGGTCCGGATGATGTCGTCCAGGATACCGAGCAGCATACATAGCACACGCCCGTTGGGCATTTTGATCACAATAGCGATACATCAACACGATATCCACTTTTTCCGCAATTGGTAAACGGTCCATTTTAACAAGGGTAATGTATGACGAAGCAAATACCGTCCGCACTGGCGGAATGTTACGTGATACCACGTACTTATACGCTTGTGACTATTACAGCGCTATCTATCACAGAGCGAAAAAAGTAGTCCAACTAAAACATTCATATTTCTTTACGTACTACACGAGTATGTAATAAAAAATGGGGGTTCTTGTTTAAAAAAAAACGCAGTTGATATACGTTTGACCTATGGCAGCGCCATCCAGAGGGCCGACGATAGCGCCATCTGGTTTCCCCCTTCAAGCTAGACGAGTTTCGTTCTTTGTAGTTTTTTTGTTTGATGCTTATTTCGTGAGATATTTGGCCCGGTCACTATCAATGGACCACCCTGTATAAGGGAGGAAAAGATTAGAAAATGTTTGAAATTACTTTTTTAGTTTGTTGGAATTGGCTAAGGTGTCGGTCCCCAAAGCGCACAGCACTCGCCTACCCTAATACAGCGACCGAAGAAAATCGCAACACCAAGAAGGAGTCTTGCAACACCTGAAACATGGTGTCTATTCAAACTCCGCGACAGTCCCACAAGAGAGGCGCTAGTAGCGCCATTATGAGGATGCAGATCAGGTTTACTTTAAATACACGCTGTAGCGGTCCTGAGCGTCATTTGCCTTCGAGATTGGACATCGTCAGTTGATTTTAGTCAAGAATACCTGTAAAGAGCAATCAGCAACACCTCATTTGAGGTGTTGTGTAATAGGGCTACGAGAATTTGGGCGTTTCTTCTGCGATACAGCAGAAAGACTTGTCAGGAATGTAGCCACTCTACATGATTGCTGGCAGCGGTGGTCACGATAATGTGCAACCGCAGAGAAGACCGGGCTCCGAACTGCGACGTGGCACTACCGAGAGGGAAGACCATCGTGTTCGTTGTAAGGCTGTGGCGCGTCGCACTGCAGCTGCAGCAGCAATCCGAGCAGCAGTTGGCACTAGAGATGGGGGATGCGCTCTTGAACTAATTCATAGAGTTGAATCTTTCAAAGGAGTGAACAATCAGTGATTCAGAAAAAAAGAACGGTAGCTCCAAACGTTTCTCACAGCAGAGAGAGAGAGAGAGAGAGAGAGAGAGAGACGATCAGCGGGGCCTTTGCTGGTCAGAGCACACTGGACGCCACACAACACAGCCAGCGCCGGCCTCTGCCCTGCTTCTACCTTGGCTGCCTGCATTGTGCAGTGCCCCATTGGATTTTGTGTTTCACATATGCCGTGCCGTCCATGTGCGTCGTCTGCCGCGCGCAGTGTCTGGCGGAGCTTCGCATCGCACTCTGTCGGCGATCGTTTCAGTCGCACGTCCTGCCCTCTGGGCAGTTGATGCGAGCAACAGGACAGAGAGCCACCTAGCGGATAACATAGGAACTACTTGCAACAACCTGCTCGCAAGGGAACGGACTATTTGTTTCGGAGCGGGTGAGTTCACCGCTCCCCCCACCCTCGGAACTCGCCCGCTCAACGCTCACCCCACCGTCTCGACTCTAGCCAGAGCGTTGAGCAAAGCGACTCAGGTGTCACTCTGGTCTCTGCGGTCTCAGCTCACGCAGTAATACAGCTCGCGGCTCGACCCGCTCGACTCAGCGCCTCTGCATCGGAGTTCGTCCCTACTGGATATTGTTCTTCGTAGTAATACCGCTATGTATATTACATTATTATGTTATGTATACATCAATTGTTTTTATTTTATTTTTATTTGTTTAAACTGATTAGATTAGGTTCCTGATGACTCCTCTTACTATAGGATTTTTATTATGGACACTCGAATTTACGCTTTAATTACGAGCGAACCGATAAACGTATCGCAAAATGTGATACACCAATATTTTCCTTGTTTTATTCTGCGTAAGGCTATATGCAGCACTTTCGTTTTACAGTCAAATTTATAGTTTTTTTCTTATTCTGGTACGGATTTTGCGATTTTAGGCGTCTTCGGAAGGAAACGTTCACTTTAAAAATATATGGCTTGCGATGAATTTGTATGAGGTTAATGAAATTTTAATACATTATAGCCAAATATATTGTTAATGTAAATCTCAAGTTACAACATTTTCCGATCACCGAAAAAACCACGATAGTGCAAAATAAATCAATAATCAAAAACTTTGTCATATCGTGGAAATTTCAATAAACAATACAAAATTCTTACTCATTATCTGTGTTACTTAAAAATAGGATCAAATAAGATCAAAATACAGGTGTAGTACTGGAATAAACCAAGTTTAAAGGACAATGTGCCTTCCATTTATTTTCTATTGTAAATGAGTGGTGAGTCATGAAAAAGAGCTAATTCATTTCAGGGAGTGAACAGTTCTGATCCAATCTCTGAAAAGAACAGTTTTGCCCATCTCTAGTTGGCACCACAGTGGCACAACGAGCTGTTACAAATCCGTTACTCCAAGGGAGCTCAGAGCCAGACGTCTTGTGCCGTGCATTCCACTGACACCAGACAGCGGCCATTCCCGACTTCAGTGGCGTCATGCGACAGCTCTTTGGAGGGCAGAGTCGAGGTCTGTTGTGTTTTCAGATGGAAGACGATTCTATGTCGGTACCAGTGATACCCTGTGTCGATTAGGAGGAGGTCAGTCGAGGGCCTGCAGGGCTACACACACGGGACCTGCACGTGGAGATACGGTCTGGGCTGCAATTTTATACAGGGTGTTACAAAAAGGTACGGCCAAACTTTCAGGAAACATTCCTCACACACAAAGAAAGAAAAGATGCTATGTGGACATGTGTGCGGAAACGCTTACTTTCCATGTTAGAGCTCATTTTATTACTTCTCTTCAAACCACATTAATCATGCAATGGAAACACACAGCAGCAGAACGTACCAGCGTGACTTCAAACACTTTGTTACAGCAAATGTTCAAAATGCCCTCCGTTAGCGAGGATACATGCATCCACCCTCCGTCGCATGGAATCCCTGATGCGCTGATGCAGCCCTGGAGAATGGCGTATTGTATCACAGCCGTCCACAATACGAGCACGAAGAGTCTCTACATTTGGTACCGGGGTTGCGTAGACAAGAGCTTTCAAATGCCCCCATAAATGAAAGTCAAGAGGGTTGAGGTCAGGAGAGCGTGGAGGCCATGGAATTGGTCCGCCTCTACCAATCCATCGGTCACCGAATCTGTCGTTGAGAAGCGTACTAACACTTCGACTGAAAAGTGCAGGAGCTCCATCGTGCGTGAACCACATGTTGTGTCGTACTTGTAAAGGCAGATGTTCTAGCAGCACAGGTAGAGTATCCCGTATGAAATCATGATAATGTGCTCCATTGAGCATAGGTGGAAGAACACGGGGCCCAATCAAGACATCACCAACAATGCCTACCCAAACGTTCACAGAAAATCTGTGTTGGTAACGTAATTACACAATTGCGTGCGGATTCTCGTCAGCCCACACATGTTGATTGTGAAAATTTACAATTTGATCACGTTGGAATGAAGCCTCACCCGTAAAGAGAACATTTGCACTGAAATGACCGAGCGGGGTGGCGCAGTGGTTAGACACTGGACTCGCATTCGGGAGGACGACGGTTCAATCCCGCGTCCTGCCATCCTGATTTAGGTTTTCCGTGATTTCCCTAAATCACTCCAGGCAAATGCCGGGATGGTTCCTCTAAAAGGGCGCGGCCGACTTCCTTCCCAATCCTTCCCTAATCCGATGAGACCGATGACCACGCTGTCTGGTCTCCTTCCCCAAACCAACCAACCAACCACTGAAATGAGGATTGACACATTGTTGGATGAACCATTCGCAGAAGTGTACCCGTGGAGGCCAATCTTCTGCTGATAGTGCCTGCACACGCTGTACATGGTACGGAAACAACTGGTTCTCCCGTAGCACTCTCCATACAGTGACGTGGTCAACGTTACCTTGTACAGCAGCAACTTCTCTGACGCTGACATTAGAGTTATCGTCAACTGCACGAAGAATTGCCTCGTCGTTCTAGGTCTTCCCCAGTCGCGAGTCGTATGCTGGAATGTTGCGTGCTCCCTAAGACGCCGATCAATTGCTTCGAACGTCTTCCTGTCGGAATACCTTCGTTCTGGGAATCTGTCTCGATACAAACGTACCGCGCCACGGCTATTGCCTCGTGCTAATGCATACATCAAATGGGTGTCTGCCAACTCCGCATTTGTAAACATTGCACTGACTGCAAAACCACGTTCGTGATGAACACTAACCTGTTGATGCTACGTACTGATGTGCTCGATGCTAGTACTGTAGAGCAATGAGTCGCATGTCAACACAAGCACAGAAGTCAACATTACCTTCCTTCAATTGGGCCAACTGGCGGTGAATCGAGGAAGTTCAGCACATACTGACGAAACTAAAATGAGCTCTAACATGGAAATTCAGCGTTTCCGGACACATGTCCACATAACATATTTTATTTCTTTGTGTGTGAGGAATGTTTCCTGAAAGTTTGGCCGTACCTTTTTGTAACACCCTGTATGACAGCAGGCGCACTCTAGTGGTTATCACCCGCAGCCTGACTGCAAGTCTGTACGTCAGTGACGACCGCTGTGGACGAGCGGTTCTATGCGCTTCAGTCTGGAACCGCGCTGCTTTTACGGTGGCAGGTTCGAATCCTGCCTCGGGCATGGATGTGTGTGATGTCCTTAGGTTAGTTAGGCTTAAGTAGTTCTAAGTCTAGGGGACTGATAACCTCAGATGTTTATTCCCATATTGCTTAGAGCCATTTCAACCATTTTTGTACGGCAGTCTGGTGATTCGACCTGTTTTGCTGCCATTCATGAACAGCATTTCAGGGGATGTGTTCCAACAGGTTAATGCTCGCCCACATGCCGCTGTTTAAATCCAAGCGTGCTCGACAGTGTGTCGACACGTTGCTTTGGCCTGCTGGATCACCAGATGTGTCTCCAGTCGAGCACAAATGGGACGTCATCGAACGATGACTCCAGTTTCATCCAACTCCAGTTTCATCCACAAACAGCATTATCCGCCGTTGTATTGACGGACAAAGTGCAACAGGCATGGAACTCCATCCCATAAACTGACGTCCAGCACTTGTACTAGGTCAACAATTTTGTTTCGGCGTTTTTTCTCGAAGTCCGTGGCTTTACTGTCAAAAACTTACAAAAAAATTATGGTTCATAGTATTGCTGATCGCTGGCCACAACATTCTCCCATCTTTCGAATAGCACATGAATCCTGTGGCGGAAGAACTGGGCGTCTTTTGTGGGTATCCATGAATCGATTAAATTTTGCACTTGTTCATACGATCGGAAGAGCTGGCAGCCAGACTGTATACCACTGATCGAAAAAGGTGGTAGTCAGAGAGAGCAACATATGTAGAACGTTTCCATGTATATTTTGACGAGTTTTGCGACATGGGGTCGAGCACTGACCTGCTGCAAAACTACCTTTATCTGTCTACCGCTGTATTGTGGCCGTTTGTGTTTCAGTGCTTGGCTCGACCGCATCACTTGCTTTCGATAATGATGTCCTGTGACTGTCTTCGTCTGTTTCAGTAGCTACGAAAACTTTCTGTCTTCCACCGCCATGCCGGTCTTCGACATCAAAATCACCGTTCTTAAGGTGTTGAAATCATTCTCTGCACGTTCTTCCACTAATAATTCCCTCACCATTGCTCATACCCAGCATTTTACGGGCCATAGCCGCAGATCTCTTCATTTTAAAGCATAAAATGAAAAATTCCCGCAAATGGCGAGAAATGGGTACGTAAGTTGGCGTACTTAATCGAGGAAAACCTTACGATGCAATCACAAATCGACTAATATTTTTATGGCATTATGTTTACAGATGCCTTAGCTTATTTATTGTTTTACACCTATGACCAACCACCCGAATTCCACTTGCCGGTACTGCCGTGTATTGCAGAACGGCGGAAGCAAAGTTGTAGACCTAATACAACACGACACATGCGCGTTGGCATGGTTGCATTCAGTACTCGGGCGGTTACAGCGGTTATTAATGCATCAACATTTCACATTTGCACTGACTTTTCTCACGGTTATATTAACCTATGATCTTTCAATGTTAATCACTTAAATATGTTACCTAAACAGATGCATTCCCGAAATTTCATTACTCTTCGTTAATTATTTTTTGGTTTTGAAATTTTTTCCGTCAGTGTAGAGAGATAGAAAACTGCATTTTCGGCATCAGCATTTTTCTGTGAGGTAGACAGCGAACTGAGCGAGTAAAGGATGCTCATGAGATCACAAAACGCGGCTCCTACTTTCTCATGCTTCAAATAAGGCAGAGAGAAACAGTGACGAGGTTACTACACTTTTTCACACACGTTTTCTTTTCTTTTTAATTGAATATGTTACCGGGTCCCTCCCTTGTATTGAAGACGGATCATGAATGTGATTTCTCACGCGCATACACAAATCCTAAGCCATTCCTACTATAAAATTTTCGACGTTACAGTTCTTATCGTCTGAGCATCTGCGGCCCTGTACAGCAGTAGATTTCTCTTTCCTACAATGTCTGAATATAAAGTAGGTGCGTCGGTTCCCTTTCACCGCACGTTCCCTTTAGACTGTTTTCAATCTTCAGTATCATTATCCTTCATGTTGAACAGCCCTTCTCAGTAACGTACTTTCTCGCCGCAGCGGGCTAAGCTCGACTGTTGGTGAACCTGACACAGCCATTATGTACCCTGACCACTCTAAATTGCATACCAGAGCGCGTTTGGTACAATAGCGCTCCTTCTCGCTTCCCATACTCCAAATATCTCATCCCATTTACGCACAGAAACGTCGTGTCCTGCAGATTTTCTCAAAGAAACTGCCACGAAATTTTTCTTAGTCGGGCTGCGAGCTCACAGCTGCATAACGTTTACGTGTATGTCGAAGCAATTTGTGCAGTGAATTACGTTGGCAATCAGTGACAAAATACAATGTGAAATAGTGTAATGTTAATCAACAGCTCTGCCATTACACCAGTGATGCAAGTGAAGTAGCAAGATGATGAAATTGTAAGTGATCAACTGTCATGTAAAAGCCTTTCACACTATTTTCGTAGCCACGCGGAGTGGCCGTGCGGTTAGAGGCGCCATGCCACTAATCATGCGGCCCCTCCCGCATGAGGTTCGAGTCCTCCCTCGGGGATGGGTGTCAGTGTTGTCCTTAGCGTTAAGTTAGTTTACGTAGTGTGTAAGTCTAGGGACCGATGACCTCAGCAGTTTGGTCCCTTAGGAATTCACACACACAGTATTTCCGTAACACATAACTGATGCAAGTCTATCTGCATCCTATACAGGCTGTGATATCATACATACGAGTAGTCAACCACAGGGAAGAAAACCAGCAGAAGACATCACTGATTTCGATTTCTAGCCATCCACTACCCCCCACCCCCCACCCACAAATGCCACACCAGCCCCTACAGCAACAAACAATGGACAAAGAGTTCTAGATTAATCTGGTTTAAGACTGTTTATTTTTAAGTAACATTTCTCTGTATCTATGTATGTATAAACGTCTGAAGATGAATAGAACATGTTCGAAACGCGTTCTTTTATGTTAGATTAAACATAAAATTAAAAAAGTGACTGGTAGCAGAAATTAGAAATAAATAATCATATTTATTTTCTCGCGCGATATGTAAGTCAGCTTTCCTCGCTGAAAATCTTTAACATATTGAAACCCACACTCTGCAATTCCCCAATGGCCGCTTGTGTGCCATCGCACGTCTCTCCAAAAAACTGAAACTACTGTTGGCAATTTTCAGGTCCACTCAAACCAAGCGCAGGTGTTCATCTTGCAATCTCTCAGTATGTGCCCTATTTTTGCCGTCGAAACCGTCCCCGTGTATTAACCTAGAAGTTTTGAATATCTTCCCGAGAACTCGACATCTGATGTCCTATTGAGAAAAATACGTTGTTACAATTGCAGTACGTGTGTCTAATAAGTCCGTGGTACTGGATGGAAACGTAAGACCAGGTAGGCAATTCAGACGCGAATATATAAAAAATATATTTCGCTTTAAGCTGGGAAGTATTTGCTATCGCACTTTTTTTTTTAAATTTTTATCATCAGCTGTGCCACAACTGAGCAAACTACGTCGCGGTGACAGAAGTCTTGGGATAGCGATATGCACACTTACAGAGGGTGATAGTGGCGGTAGTATGACGTACATATGGTATAAAAGGGCAGTGCATCGGCGGAGCTGTCACTGTTGACAACCTGTGTCCGTAGTCCGCCTGCTTAGCTGGATGACAACGTGCTCACCTTCCATGCAAGCGGGCCCGGGTTGAATTTCCGGGCGGGTTGGAGATTTTCTCTGCTCGGGGACTGGGTGTTGTGTTGTCTTCATCATCGTTTCATCCTCATCACCGGCGCGCAAGTCGCCCAATGTGGTGTCAAATGATACAAGATTTGCACTTGGCGACCGAACTTCCGCGAATAGGGGCCTCCCGGCCAACGATGCCAAACGCTCACTTCCATTTACCTGTGTCCGTGGCTTCGTGGGGTCTGCGCCACACTCGACCCCTACCATCAGCTCTTACCAACTGAAATCGGGACTCGTCTGACCAGGCCACGGTTTTCCAGTCGACCAGGGTCCAACCGATATGGTCACGAACCCTGGATAGGTACTGCACATGAGTACCGATGTCACCTCCGCCACTGACTGTTACCAAAGGCACTCGCGTCGGTCGTCTGCTTCTATAGCCCCTTAACACCAGATTTCGCCGCACTGTCCTAACGGATAAGTTCATCGTACATCCCATATTGATTTCTGCGGTTTCACGCAGTGTCGCTTGCTTGTCAACACTGATAACTCTATGCAAACGTCGCTGCACTCGGTCGTTAAGTGAAAGCCGTCGGTGAGAGGTAATGCCGGAAATGTAGTATTCTCGGCACACTCTTGACGCTGTAGGTCTCGGAATATTCAATTTCCTAACGGTTTCCGAAATGGAATGTCCAATCCGCCTAGTACCCACTACCATTCCCCGTTCAAAGTGTGTTAATTCCCGTCGTGGTTTCATAATAATGTCGGAAAGCTTTTTCACACGAACCACCTGAGTACAAATGACAGCTCCGCCTATTCACTGCCCTTACATACCTGTGTACGCGATATTACTGGCATCTGTGTACGTACATATCGCTGTTCCATGACTTTTGTGTTTTCACTTACATACTTCGACAAAAGATTTGTACAAAGTGGAAAATTAATTTACTTGTCATTCCAATTACTTATGTGTTGTCAGATTTTGGTTTCTAACGAGGTCCAGTTGTGTAACCTCCCCACAAAAATTTACAAGCCAGAAATATTATTTATGAATGCCAATGGACATTGCGCTAAGTGTAACCTCTCCACTGAAATTTTAAAGACAGAAATAATAAATGAATGGGAGCCAAACGTAACCTTCCTGCAATTAAATTTAATGACAATAAAAGTGAGAATCGCAATCTGACTCAAGTATAAGTTCTTCATAAAAAATTAAAGTCCATTCAGTGATAAGAAAATCTCAGTGATAGTAATGATTCAATTAAACCGAAATATCGGTCTTTGGCCCTGTGCAAAAATCAAAATTAAATTCTTACCTCATTGCAACACATAGTCAAATTTCTGCTCTTGTTGTTGCGCACCGCTTGGAGGAACTGCATTGCAAATAATAATATTCCTTTCTTTTTCCTTTTTTTTTCTTTTGTAATCTAATTGAAAACTGAAACTTTTGTTTAGGGGAAGTGGAACGAAATAGTTACTTCAATAAAAATGAAAATTTTATGTAAAATTGCTTTTGAAATCAAAGTTATTATTGGGGGCGCTTGTTGAAAATTAGTTACAATAGTTAAACTTTACATTATCCGATGATTATCTTAATTAACAGTATACCTCATTCAGCATCTTGACCAGTGTTATCGCCAGACCACATCAGGCAATCCCACTGGACTGCTACCACTGACCGACCGCTCTGCATGACGACTACTAGCGTACTGCACGCGACGACTACTGACAGAGTACTGCACTCAACTAGACAGAGCTACAGACTCGCAACGACTGAGCTACAGACTCGCAACGACTGACTGACAGACTGAGAACCGCTCGCAACACTCGCGCGGTCAAGCGCATACTCTCTGGTCACAGATGCTACAATGCCTCGCCATCGCTGCTATGTTACATACGTGTTTCATAACCCTCCACTGGGGGGGCAAAAATTTGGCAGCGATGGTGAGTCATTTGGACTTGCCAAGCGCGGCAAAATTTTTCTTTAATTAACAAAATTCTACAACTTACAGAATATTTAAATGTTGTGCACACGCACTAAGTACAAAATATATCAGACAAAGACAAAATATGAGTACAAAACATAGTAGCAAATCAGAAAAATGTATATACAAAGTATTTGACAGATAACAAAGTGCACAGGCACTGAAAAAAATTCTTTAGCATATTCAGAACAAATAAACAGACTGGCAAAATATTATGTTGACAAGTGACATGAGTGCACATGCACTGCAGTTGAGAACATATCAGTAATTGATGAAATGTATGTACAATTAGTAACAAATGACATAAGTGCATACGCATTAAAGTATTGAATATACAGAATAGTAGAAATCATATTGAAATATAAGAAAAGTGTACAGGGACTGAAGTTCAGTAGAAAACATATTAACACCTAACAGAAGTGCTCATGCACTGTAGTTCAGAAAATAAAAAATGTATATACAATATAAAAGACAAAAGTGCACATATACTGTACTTCAGAACAAATCGAAAAAAAATGTCTTTATCATATTGGCAATAAATAAACATAATAGCAAAAAAAATCATGTCGACCAGTGACATAAGTGTACTCGCACTGGAGTTCAGCGAATTGAAAAAATGTATAGCCATGAACATAAATAATGTTAGCAAAAAATGATTTTCACTATGTGACAAGAATTAGGATAGGAAAGGGAAGGATTGCATCATGGTTGTAGCACTTTAGATTGCACGCAGCTGTTCTGAAAGTCCATATCTTTCCACAGAAGTACAACACCAAGTGACACAACTTGAAGTTCTTTTCCCCTCAGAATTTATCATCATAGCCAAGACACTGAACTGTCGTAGTAATATTCCATTTTTTTTTCATTTTGGCAGTATATTAGGTACACCAAACAGTGGGACCATAATAACGTCTTCATCGCTCACGGTGGTGGACAGCATGTCGTGTCAACACCACGCTCTTACAAGGCACACCAACGTAGAATTAGTGCAAAACCAAATATAGTGCTCCATGATCACTAGGATAAACAGGACAAATGGACATGGCAGTAATTCAGGGTAGTTAGCTCATAAGGTGAAGGACATTAAGTCACATAATATTGTCAATTACAGTAGTAGTTTGCGGCATTCATAGCCCAGTTATTGAACATTTCCGTACCATGTATGTAGTATTACAGAAAAATGTTCATTAATTGTTTTACATAGAATCAGTAATCTTCTTTTCCTAGTTACAAAGCATTATTAAATAATCGCATTCTTTTCCAGTTACAAAGCATGGCATAGTTAATTAATCATTTGTCATTTCAATATAGTATTAATCCTTAACCTTCTCCTAATTACAAAGCATCATGAAACAATCGCATTCTTTTCCAGTTATAAAGTATAGCATAGTTAATTAATCAT
Organism: Schistocerca serialis cubense; assembly: GCF_023864345.2. NCBI lineage: Eukaryota > Metazoa > Arthropoda > Insecta > Orthoptera > Acrididae > Schistocerca > Schistocerca serialis. The sequence continues at coordinate 1,170,671,861 of NC_064638.1, forward strand.
TTGTCATTCCAATATAGTATTAATCATTAACCTTCTCCTAATTACAAAGCATCATGAAACAATCGCATTCTTTTCCAGTTACAAAGTGTGGCATAGTTAATTAATCATTTGTCATTTCAATAGTAATAATCATTAGCCTTTTCCTAATTACAAAGCATTATTAAACAGTCACATTCTTTTCCAGTGACAAAGTATAGCATAATTAATTAATCATTTGTCATTCCATTAGTAATAATCATTAGCTTTTTCCTAATTACAAAGCATTATTAAACAGTCACATTCATTTCCAATTATAAAGCATAGTTAATTAATCATTTGTCATTTCAATATAGTAAGAATCATTAGTTTTTTTCTAATTACAAAGCATTATTAAACAGTCACATTCATTTCCAGTTACAAAATATGGCATAGTTAATTAATTATTTGTCAGTTAATTAAGCATCTGTCATTTGAATATAGTAAGAATTATTATCCTTCTCCTAATTACAAAGCATTATTAAGATTCATTAGCCTTCTAATTACAAAGCATAGCATCATTTGTCATTTCAATATAGTAAGAATCATATTCTTTTCCAGTTACAAAGTATAGCATAGTTAATTAATTATGTGTCAGTTAATTAATCATTTGTCATTTCAATAGTAATAATCATTAGCCTTTTCCTAATTACAAAGCATTATTAAACAGTCACATTCCTTTCCAGTTACAAAGTATGGCATCGTTAATTAATTATTTGTCATTCCAATATAGTAAGAATTATTAGTCTTCTCCTAATTACAAAGCATTATTAAACAGTAATTAAGATTCATTAGCCTTCTAATTACAAAGCATAGCATCATTTGTCATTTCAATATAGTAAGAATCGTATTCTTTTCCAGTTACAAAGTATGGCATAGTTAATTAATTATTTGTCAGTTAATTAATCATTTGTCATTCCAATTCCTAGTTACAAAGTATAGCATAGTCTTTTCCTAATTACAAAGCATTATGAAACAATCGCATTCTTTTCCAGTTACAAAGTATCAACATTGAAAACAAGAGCTAATTAATGGCATAATTAATAACAATTCATCGGGTGACATTAATTATTGGCACTCAGTGGCCAGCAAGTATTGAATAGAGTAAAACATTGTTCATCATTCAGTATTACTCAGATCATTACAAAGTCAATATTAAAATCAGTTAATTACAGTCATAGCATTAATAATCATGGGCATTATAAGTAGTCTCATTACAATAAACAGTGGCAGTTATTAGCTAGTGACAAAGCATTATTTTATATATATATTTTTTTTGTCTCATTAAGAAGTCATTACTGAAGTGACATACTATTCAGAGCTAATCAGCATTACTCAGAATTTTCTCAAACTGGTATCACTATTTGGGACTGTTAATACATTTTTTTTGTTAGCAATGCATTGCGTTGGGATCGATAATTAATTGCTGAGGCATAACACTTTTTGCTTTTGACCTTTTGCTGCAAATGAGGATAGGTAACGTCATTCGTCATGAGTCAGCTGTAGCAAGGTTATGTAACAAGGCAGTATATGTGATTACATTTATAAATGTTAAACACAAATGGGTAAAAAAAATAAAAATGCAAGTACTAGAACAGGTATAATAAGTAACAGTTTTAGTAAGTGTCATGACAAGCATCTCCTGGAAAAAATAGAAAATGGATTATTGACCTGAAAGAAGAAACGCACACTATGCTGAAAAGTAGTGAACTTCGAATTAACAAGTAGTGAAATGTGTATAAAATGTGTTCCATAGCTGTCCTTTCCAAAACTTTCCGTCATCCTACTATGCAATATAACACCTGCTGTCAAAACAAACTGCAACAAATACTTAAATAACTACATAGCATAAATATAAAACTCCAACATTATCCTCATCTGTAAAGAAAAAACTTCATTATCAATCACTTCATTATCCATATTATCATAACTTCGCTATTATCATCACCTGTAAATAAAAACTTCATTATTCATAATACCATATCCTTCATCATTATTCATCAGTATTCATTATCATCTGCAAAAAATCACTTCATTACTCATTATACAACTATTCCTTATCTCTAGCATATTTCATCACTAAAACTAAGATGTGTAGTTCAGTCTGACAGCCTGCATCAATCACCTTGTATTCTGAAAGAAAAAATTAGTTAAGACTGCTATTCTACGATGAGTATAGTGTATTCTTGTTAATGCTTGTTAATCCTGATCCATTTACTCTTCCTCATAAAGTTATTGCATCTTCTTTCGTTTATTCCGTAGGTGAAATTCCCATTTCTGTTGAATTTATTTCTTACACGCACCATTTCTTACTGAAATTGATGAACAGAGATTAATGTCTTGCATTTAAATCATATACCCATTAAATAATGACTGGTTTATGGTAACATAATTAACCATACAGCATAACATGACAGAAAACGTAATATGTCAAAGACATTGACAGTGTTCAGATGCAAAAATGTACCCAGAATACAATGCAGCAGCAAAAAATGTAAAACAGTCACGATCTTGAGATGTCATAGGGCAAAAAAAATGTCAAAGTCGTCTGGTGTGTGTTATATCTTAGCTATTTCACAGTGCACATAAACAAAACTGGAATACAATCGTACATAAAAAAAGTGGAAAATGTGCACGGTCTGATGTGTAACGACCAGAAAAGCGACCTGCTAACCTTACCTTGCCGGGCACTTGCCAAGAAAAAAATACGATAATCATCAGTAATTAGTCAGGTGAATATAATTGCATTAGTAAATGGCATCATAGTGTGTTGAATCATAAAGTCTCTTCATTCAATAAACGGTTTAATGTTTGAGATATGGTGGTTGCCTTTCGATTTTCTAGTTCTCAAAGTTTCGACGTGTACAACATTGGGGTGAGGGATGCTGCGAATCCGATATGGACCTGCGTATAGAAGTTCAAATTTACTGCACTTACCTTTTAATTTGCTGGATAAATAGTGTGTACGTACTAATATCTTCTGTCCAACGTGAAAGTCTCGGCGTCTACAAACCTGTTTTTGCTGTCTTCTCCGGCGCTCTGCGGCACGTTTGATGTTGTTCAGCGCAATGTCAATTATTTCGTGGTGTCTTAGTCGACGACATTTGGGGAAGTTTACTAATTCTTTAATTTTGTTTGGTGGTTCAACGTTTTTCAGTATAACTGACGGAGATAGCATAGTGGATTCATTTGGAATGGAATTAATTACATCTTGGAATGAGAGTATGTGTGTATCCCAATCAATATGTCTTTTGTGGCAGTATATTCGGCACAGCTTACCAATTTCTTTCATTAATCTTTCACAGGGGTTCGAAGAAGCGTGGTACTTGGATATATAGATCGGAGAAATGTTTCTGGCTCGTAACATGCGTGTCCATACGCTACTACGAAATTGAGATCCATTGTCAGAAATTACTTTCATCACATGCCCTACATGAAATAGAAAATTTTTTTACAAATGCTTTCGAAACAGTTTTAGCAGTAGCTTTGCGTAATGGAGTGAAAGAAACAAATTTTGAAGTGAGCTCAACAGCGACAAAGATGTAGCAAAAACCTCTGTTAGTTCTCGGAATCGGACCAAAAATATCTACAGCGGCCATATGTCTTAATTTAACAGGTATAATGGGATATAAAGGAGGAATATGTGAAGTGGTGTCTGAATTAGCTTTCTGGCAAATTTTACAAGACGCTAAAACTCGTCGTATACGTTTCTCCATGTTGGTAAAATAGCAGTTCTGTCTCAGTATAAGAAAACATTTTCGTGCTCCGTAATGTGCGTAACTTAAATGAGTGTACCAGATTAATTTGTTAACCAGTTCGTCAGGAATGCATAATAACCAATTGTTGCTGTCAGGATGAGAGCAGCGAAACAGAATGTCATTGCGTACAGTGTAGTGGTTCCTAATCGTAACATTTTTCCTATCTTGCCAAAGGTGTTTAATTTCTTTCCACACATTGTCCTTATTTTGCTCTTGCGCTATGTCCTGTAGTGACGATGAAATAAAGTTTTCAAATGCGACTTGCTGAATGTACATGACACTGAAATTTGTTTTGCAGAAGTTGGTTGCTACGTCTTGCTGATTGTTGCCGAGAGAACGCGATAGTGCGTCTGCTATAACATTTTGTGTGCCGGGAATGTGGACAATCGTAAAATTAAATTCTTGTAAATAAAGTTTCCATCTACTTAACCTGTCGTGAGTAAATTTAGCTGAAAGTAAAAATTGTATCGCTCTGTGGTCTGTGTAGACGGTGGTATGTCTGCCATAAAGAAAATGCCTAAATCTCGTGAAAGCCCATACAACACATAATGTTTCCAATTCTGTAACGGAGTAATTTCGCTCAGCAGGTGACAGAATGCGACTTGCGAATGCGATATTTTTAATTACTATTGAACCATCTTCTTCAATTTCCTGGAAAATGTGTACGCCTAAAGCGGTGTTGGAACTGTCAGTGGCAATGGAAAAATTTCTGGTAAGATCTGGGTGCGATAACAGTGGAGCATTCAACAAAGCATGCTTCAAATAACATTCTCGTGAGCAAAATTCTGCGTCTCATATGTCCTATCGGTAAAGTTGTTTGAGTCGGTAATTTCATTCATAATACTTCGCGATACACTATTCACAGGCTTTCGCGGCATTTTTACAATAGTCAAAAATTTTTCACAAAATAAATAAGCACAATGCAAAAGCAACACACAATTACAATAGAGCAACGAATTGCCGTTGACCTGTAGAAAGAAAGTCACAAGTTAATAAAAGCGTTGCGCAAAATCCTAATTATATCTAAGCAAATAAGAGCAGATATCTGACTGTTGCTCAAAAGACTCTCAACGAAATACGATCCTGGACTGGGTGTCGCCAAGTGTAACCTCCCCACAAAAATTTACAAGCCAGAAATATTATTTATGAATGCCAATGGACATTGCGCTAAGTGTAACCTCTCCACTGAAATTTTAAAGACAGAAATAATAAATGAATGGGAGCCAAACGTAACCTCCCTGCAATTAAATTTAATGACAATAAAAGTGAGAATCGCAATCTGACTCAAGTATAAGTTCTTCATAAAAAATTAAAGTCCATTCAGTGATAAGAAAATCTCAGTGATAGTAATGATTCAATTAAACCGAAATATCGGTCTTTGGCCCTGTGCAAAAATCAAAATTAAATTCTTACCTCATTGCAACACCTAGTCAAATTTCTGCTCTTGTTGTTGCGCACCGCTTGGAGGAACTGCATTGCAAATAATAATATTCCTTTCTTTTTCCTTTTTTTTTTCTTTTGTAATCTAATTGAAAACTGAAACTTTTGTTTAGGGGAAGTGGAACGAAATAGTTACTTCAATAAAAATGAAAATTTTATGTAAAATTGCTTTTGAAATCAAAGTTATTATTGGGGGCGCTTGTTGAAAATTAGTTACAATAGTTAAACTTTACATTATCCGATGATTAGCTTAATTAACAGTATACCTCATTCAGCATCTTGACCAGTGTTATCGCCAGACCACATCAGGCAATCCCACTGGACTGCTACCACTGACCGACCGCTCTGCATGACGACTACTAGCGTACTGCACGCGACGACTACTGACAGAGTACTGCACTCAATTAGACAGAGCTACAGACTCGCAACGACTGACTGACAGACTGAGAACCGCTCGCAACACTCGCGCGGTCAAGCGCATACTCTCTGGTCACAGATGCTACAATGCCTCGCCATCGCTGCTATGTTACATACGTGTTTCAGTTGAAACAAAACTGTACGTGATAGAAAAAAATTGACATCAGATGTGGATTCAGTGCCCGAAACGTCATTATATTAAGCTATAGCCCAGAAAAGGTAATGAAAAAAATAGTTTCTTCGTTAGCCTGCGGCTGGGCCCGCGGAGGTTCGAGTCCTCCCTCGGGCATGGGTGTGTGTGTGTGTGTTTGTCGTTAGGATAATTTTGGTTCAGTAGTGTGTAAGCTTAGTGACTGATGACCTTAGCCATTAAATCTCATAAGATTTCACACACATTTGAACATTTTTTTCGTTAGCCTCTTACTACTACTTACAATAACATTAGGTTACACACGACGTGTTTCAATCAAGTTTCACTCATCGTCAGGAGTAAGCATACAGTAGGTTCAAATGCAGCTTAACCTGCTCATTATCTGTGTTCAGACCAATGTGTTACTTGCGAACAGGAAGTTGCAATTTTAAAACAACTTGTTTCAAAAGACGATTTTTACATCTGCACTGTAAGAGCACGTGGGGAACCAAACACCAGATCTGATTTGATCGATTTGATTTATTTATTCATCCAGGGAACATTTCAAACATACGTAAAGACTATGCTTTTATGAGGATAGGACGGACTATCGGCCGTGACCTTGGTGAAAGAACCGTCCAGACATTTGGCTGAAATCATTTAAGAAAAACACTCAAAACCAAAATCAAGATGGCAGGACAGAGCAAATTCGATGCTCCCGAAAATGAGGTCACTGTTTAACAGCTACACTGCCTGAGTCGACTGGTCTCTACTGGACCACGAACGTACTGCTAGGCCCCTTGGACAGACCCCAATCTGTTCGGAAAGGACTCTAGGCCCATAAACATACAACTATGCCGCATGCACGTCTCCCCTCAGTCCGCTACAAAAACTGAGTCAGAAACCTCCCTTGCGGAGTGATATGTTGAGCTTGGGAGAACGGCAAGACATTACTGTCATACACTGTAGATCTTGAAATATGATTTCCTTGTAAAAACATTACATTGTTGCATGTATTGACCTATAAGTAATCTTTAATTCTGTTGTATGCGTTATGTTAGTGTCTTTTAGCTACCTCTTTAAACAGGAGTATTTTAGTAATCTTTTTACAACTTCTTGGGTTTTTTATTATACAATTTTATTCTCTCATAGCAAACGTAGTTTAGAGTCTTTTTGGTTGTTTTTCCGTGGTAAAAGTCGAAACTGCCCCTTGTCCCATGGTTATGTATAGTACTGTTAGCGAAATACTTAGTAATGTTTTCCCTGATTTGCACAACAGACTGGCAAATGTGCTCACTTCGTGCAGTAATAGTACCTAGATTTTTAAAAAGTTATTTACAATGAGCCCGACTATTACTTCTAGATAATATCCTTACGGCCCTTTTCTGCAGTTTAAAAACTGTGTCCATGTTTTGTGCCTTCGACACCTAGAAAAGGATCACATAGGTAAGAACAGAGTGTACGTAGGAATAATATAGGCCGGCCGTTGTAGCCGAGCGGTTCCAGGCACTTCAGTCTGGAACCATGCAGCTGCTACGGTCGCAGGTTCGAATCCTGCCTCGGGCATGGATGTGTGTGATGTCCTTAGGTTAGTTAGGTTTAAGTAGTTCTAAGTTCTAGGGGACTGATGACCTCAGGTGTTAAGTCCCATAGTGCTCAGAGCCATTTGAACCATTTATAGGAATAATATGTCACCACTAGACTTTAGCTGTTACACACTCATTATAAAACCCTACGAGCATATCATGCTTATGATATTCTTTTTTCCAGTATCTGTGTGTGTTCATTGCATGTCAGCTGACAATCAGTATTCATCCTCCAAAACTCTGTGCTTGTTACACAGTCTATCGTCTGTGCTTAGTGCGTCATATTTGTTTTCCCGCGTTATGCTCAGTGATACTTTATTAACTATTGCCCAATAGTAAACATCCATGACATATAACAAAAGAGCAAATGAGATGATGTATTGAGAGCCTTAATAGTAAGAATAATGACAAACGAATCACAGGATCAACACTAAAATAAATGTGAATTATCATTTGATGTTTTATAATGTCCAACATGAACATTCACAGAAACAGTTCCCTAACAGCAGCGACCTCCTAGCAACAAATATCTAAAACGTTGCAATGCTACCAATAGAAGCACTTTGACACATCAAATCTCATACCTCAAGAATGAATTGCTATGTATGACTGTGATGTCGGTTACGCTATAGTTTAAGATAACATAATATTTAATAATATTTACGTGCGTCATACGCCAACCGCGGTGGCCGAGCGGTTCTAGGCACTTCAGTCCGGAAACGCGCGATTTCTACGGTCGCAGGTTCGAATCCTGCCTCGGGCATGGATGTGTGTGATGTCCTTAGGTTATCCAGGTTTAAGTAGTTCTAAGTTCTAGGGGACTGATGACCTCAGATGTTAAGTCCCATAGTGCTCAGAGCCATTTTTCGTACGTTACACGCTTAATGATGAGTTGACTCTGCACTAGCCCCGTTACATTTCAATTTTAACATATCCCGGTGTTACTGTAACGTAACCAGCGGTTACTTGTGGAATAATTACCAAACAGATTTCACATCTGAAAACAGAGCGAGTTGGCACACTGGACTCGCATTCGGGAGGACGGCGGTTCAAACCCGCGTCCGGTCATCCTGATTTAGGTTTTCCTTGATTTCCCTAAATCGCTTCAGGCAAATGCCGGGATGGTTCCTTTGAATGGACACTATCGACTTCCTTCCCTAATCCAATGACTGACAGTAGTCAGTCGGGATGATTCCTTTGAATGGGCACTATCGACTTCCTTCCCTAATCCAATGACTGATGACCTTGCTGTGTGGTCCCCTCGCCCCAAATCAACCCACCAACAAACCAACCTAAATTTGAACTATCTGCTTTAAATCGAATCGTTAACCTGCGTAGCATTAAAAAAATGGTTCAAATGGTTCTGAGCACTATGCGACTTAACTTCTGAGGTCATCAGTCGCCTAGAACTTTGAAATAAATAAACCTAACTAACCTAAGGACATCACACACATCCATGCCCGAGGCAGGATTCGAACCTGCGACCGTAGCGGTCGCTCGGCTCCAGACTGCAGCGCCCAGAACCGCACGGCCACTCCGGCCGGCTGCGTAGCATTACTAAACGGTACACAACGACAGGATTATTACTCGCAATCAGTTTGCTATTCAAAACTCCACTGTGATCGGTAAGGGGGAAGGCTGTGCAACCCTCATATATTTCTCACTTTTGAGAATAACGTGGGGCATTTTTGTAGCCGGTTTCCGAAGCAGATGCGAGCAGCTACCGTCCGTATTCAAGAGAGCACCGAGGTACGTCACTTAGCAGTATGCGCTACAAGTGTTCTAGAACATGGTGCTCGCGTTTGATTGGTTCGAGTCGCATGCGGTCAAAATTTGCTCGTAAAATCGATCTGTTGTAGGCGTGCGTGACGTTGTGTATATGCACGCTCCCGTTATAGGCCGAGGTGTAAATTGAAGAGGTCAAGGAGACTCCTCCTCGCTAAGGGATGCTCGCACGCGATCTTTGCCGAGCGGACGCCATAAAAGGCCGAGTCGATCCGCCCTGTTGGCCGCGGGGCAGTTACGGCGCGCTGGCTGGGAGGGTATCGTCAGCACGCGCACACCTGCTCGTTGCCTTCCGAGTCTTGAGTGCTGTCTCTTAAAAAACAGTTCTGCACTAATAAGACCAAGCCAAGTGTGCGACCATCGAGCGACCCTTACTGCTAACGTCCGGGTGGTGCAGTTTCCTAGAGCACATTCTTAGCTCAACAATTGTGACGTTTTTGGACGAAAACCCGCTTCTCTCTGTTCATCTTTGTTTCATTAATTTCATGTAACTATCACGTCCATTGATTACCTTCAGTGCCAGGATTATCTGATGATGGCGTACGCAGAAACGCGCGATTTTGTATCAATAAAGCCATTTTCTATTCAATTACTGACTTATTACCTTGAGACCTACTCAGCTTTCTACGTACAACAAATATGGCTGACCATGGTCGCTTACCTCGTCCGCGACATTTTATGCCACGGCTTTGCAATTCTCTGAAAAGATCGGCAGGGATTCAGAGAAAAGTTATGCGTGTGAAACAGCTTCGCTTTAGTCACACTAGTAATAAATGTCTATGAAGATATAAATTCCGTCTTTCTTTATTTCCGTAAGGCGTCCGACATTGTTCCTCACCTTCTACTACTAAAGAAGACACGATGACACGGATATCTTCGCAAAGACGTGATTGGCTCGAGGAATATTCGGCTGATAGACCCCAGAACGCTGTACAGCGAGTGGACAAAATATGGAAACACCAAAAAACATTGCCACCCTAATACGGTGTAAGAAAACGGGGCCGGCCGGGGTGGGCGAGCGGTTCTAGGCTCTACAGTCTGGAACCGCGCGACCGCTACGGTCGCAGGTTCGAATCCTGGCTCGGGCGTGGATGTGTGTGATGTTCTTAGGTTGGTTAGGTTTAAGTAGTTCTAAGTTCTAGGGGACTGATGAACTCAGCAGTTAAGTCCCATAGTGCTCAGATCCATTTGAACCATTTTTGAAGAAAACGGGTAGCACTCAAAACAGCTTCCAGTCGTCTCGGAATGGATAAACATTTTCAAGCGAATCTAATACCATCCCTCCTGAGACTTACGCTGACAGGAAAATATCAGAACACCAAAAAATAATTGACGTAGAGTAATGAAATTTCGGGAATACATTTGTCTAGGTAAGATATATAAGTGATTAACATTTCAAGATCACAGGTCAGTACAAGCACGAGGTAAGGCATCGCAAATGTGAAATGCTGGTACGTTAATAATAGGTGTAATCGGCAGAATATTGAATGCAAGCAGGAGAACGTGCCGGATGACAGTTTGTGGGATAGAGTTGTACTGCACTTGGTCGGACAGTACAGGGAGGGTTAAAGCTGTTTGTAGATGACGTTGAAGTTGTCGCCCAATGATGTCCCATATTTGCAAGATTGAGTCAGATCTGGTGATCGACCAGGCCAAGGCAACATATCGATACTCTGTATGGCATGTTGGGTTACAACAGCGGTATGTGAGTGAGCGTTATCCTGTTGGAAAACGCCCCTGCAATGCTGTTCATGAATGGCAACAAAACGGGTAAAATCACCAGATATAGGTATAAATTTGCATCGGTAATCATGAGAGTGCTCCTGCTGCCATACAAAATCGCACCCCAGACCATAACTCCAGATGTGGGTCCAGTGTGCCTAGCATGCATACAGGTTGGTTGCAGTTGCCCGACTGGCCTACTTCTAGCCTACTTCTTTCCAACACCCGGCCATCACGGCACCGAGGCAGTATAAGCTTTCATGAGAAAATACAATATACCTCCAGCCGGCTCTTCAGTGAGCTCTCGCTTGATAGGACTGAAGTCGCAAATGGCAGTGATCTGGGGTCAGTGGAATGCACGCTACAGATAGTCTGGCTCAGGGCTGTCCTTGAAGCAACCGACTTGCAACTGTTCGTTATGTCACTGTGGTGCCAACTGCTGCTCAAGCTGCTGGTGCAGATGCAGTACGATGCGCGAGAGCTGTACGCCGATCACGATAGTTTTCCCTTTCGGTAGTGCCACGTGCCGTCTGGAGCCCGGTCTCCTCGCGACCGTACACTCTCGTGACCACCGCTGCCAGCAATAATGTACAGTGGCTATATTCCTGCCAGATCTTTCTGCAATATTGTGGTACGATTTTTTTTTCAGTCCGTGTAGTTGCAAGTTCAGGTAAAGATGAAGGAGATGAGTACTGGTCAGGTACCCGAAACCCTACAGTAGGTCACAAAGGCTCAGTAATAATGAGATCTGATGGTGGGCAGGGGAGATGCGACAATTCATTCTTGTGCTCGCGAAACCAGTCCTGGGCAATGCAAGCTGTGTGAATGCGGACCCTGTCGCCTCGGAAATGCTATCTCTACTGGAGAACAAACATTGTACCTTGGAATGGACATGATGAGCCAAAATGGTCACATTATCTTGCAGAGTAACCATGGGGTCCAAGCAGTACAACGATATGGTTGCCCAGATCATCACCGAATCCCGCCATGTTTGCCTAAAAAATGGCTCTGAGCACTATGCGACTTAACTTCTGAGGCCATCAGTCGCCTAGAACTTAGAACTAAGTAAACCTAACTAAACCTAAAACGAGAAATGCAACACCTGGAAACTGTTCTGAAGAGCAATGGGTACTCCACAAATTACATTAGAATTGTAACAGAGCCAAACACTCGGCGAAGTAAGGAACCTGAAAAAGAAATGTCGGGTACGGTCTTTCTGCCATACGTTCCCAGAGTGACGGACAGAATCGGCCGTATATTGCGTAAACATGGCGTAAAGACGATTTTCAAACCGACAAGGAAGATCAAAGAGTGTCTTAGATCGGCGAAGGAGAAAAGAGACCCACTTGCAATGTCGGGAATATACCGTATACCATGCACATGCGGAAAAGTTTATGTCGGAATGACTGGACGATCAGTTAACACCAGCATCAAAGAGCATAAGCGACATTGCAGGTTGGGGCAGGTGGAGAAATCGGCCGTGGCAGAGCACGCACTGAATGAGACCGACCACGTAATAAAATTCGCCGACACGGATGTTCTGGCTGTAGAGAAGCACTATCACACGCGCTTGTTCAGAGAAGCTGTAGAAATACAAAAACACGCGAACAGTTTGAACAAGAAAGAGGAAAGTCTTAAGGTAAACGGATCCTGGCATCCCGTACTGCAGCGAACGACCGTCGCAGGTAGCAAGAGGAGAACCGCACCGGAACTGACCGCGGAGAAGCCGTCGGACGTTGGCGCGCCAGGTACATATAGTCTGCGGCCGCGAGCTCGGCTCCAGTTCACCACCGGCAATGAAGCTTTGACAATGCCAGCCACTCGTGCTGGCGAAACGTCAGAAAAATCATTAGATGAACGTCGGCCGAAGAACCCGAGACAGAAGCCAATAGGCAGTTTGTTAACCTAAGGACATCATACACATCCATGCCCGAGGCAGGATTCGAACCTGCGACCGTAGCGGTCGCTCGGTTCCAGACTGTAGCGTCTAGAACCGCACGGCCACTCCGGCCGGCCCGCCATGTTTCACTCTGTGGACTTAAACTCGACCAGAAGTTGGAAACAGTGTGAAAGAAGGCTCGTGCGAACAAATGAGATTCTTCCATTGGTCCATAGTGCAGATTTTATGGCTCCGGCACAACGGTTTCCCGTTACTGACATTTGCATCAGCTATGTCTGGGTTTTGGAATTTCAGGTCGTCCTGTAATTCCCTGCATACAGAGCTCCCTTCGTGTTGTTTTGGTGCTGACAGGTTTCGCGAGTGCAACATTCAGTTCTGCGGTGGCTTTTACAGCTGTCGTTTTCGTCCGGGCTGCGACTTAGCGGATGATGTTTCTCCGCTTTCCCTGTATGCGGTAGAAATCTTCGATACGGCGCCTCTTGAAACACCAAAGATTTTGGCTAGCTTGGTTACGGAGGCATTCGCCATAAGAGCACCAACAAATTGCCCACCTTCGGATTCACTGCGCTCACAATTACACAGAACAATGCTATGACCACGACTGACGTTTGCGGCATATTGAGGACATCGCTTCAATCGAACCATATAGAAGTGAAAATACAGTAGCTGGCATAACACATATCCTCTACGCATACATGCTGTTTATGACAGCACAATAAGAATAAAGCAATTGTCAGAAATTTTGTTTGCGTAAAATTTCAGAGATAAAAGAATAAGCGTTAGGATAAAAGCACGCATAGAAGAGAAAATGATCAAAAGTTAATGCCTGCCAAATCTAGAAGTAAGCAATATTATGGGGAAGACCTTACAGGTGGCCTCAATACATCATAAAAAAACTGTTTTTACTACTAATTGATCGTTCAGTAGCTTTTTTTTACTACCACACAAGTAAATCAGTTATACAAAACTGCAACCAGTCACCTTTTTGAATAATTATGTTTTATTCCATGAACCGGTTATCGAACCTTTTCAGGTTCATCTTCAGATGGTTTCAGGAAGTTACATCATTATTGCTAGCATAATGCTGGGTGCTGGCTCTATGACAAAAAGATGGAACATACTTCAATGTATCGCTTTGACTATAGCTTAACTGTCGATATGGATGTAAATTTAGTTTTTTACTTACTGCGACAGTATAGGCGGCTGTTTTCGGTTAGTGCCCATCTGTCTGCCTCCATTTTGATGTCCAGTTGTTGTTTGCGGCTTACTTCCACACAAACTATATTAATTTACACTCTGACAGCGAGACTTTTCCAGCATCCAGCATGCGCTTTACAACTGTTGCTTGTGACAAGATCTTGACAGAAAGATATGGCATAGGCCTACTTTGTACAGAGATGTAATCTGTTCTTCTTTACATGTATTAAAGTCGATATAAGGGCAAATATTTTAATCAGACTGGCGGTAACATGAGAGCACAAAATAAAATAAATAAATTACTACAAGAACAAACTTCAGGTGATCTGATGTCTTATTTTTGTTTGTATATTACGTATAATATAGTCAGATTACAGCAATTTCTTTATTTTCCCTTATATCGACTTTAATACATGTGTAGAACATATTAAATCTCTGTACAAAGTAGGCCTATGCCATATCTTTCTGTCAAGATCTTGTTACAAGCAACAGTTGTAAAGCGCATGCTGGATGCTGGAAAAGTTTCGCTGTCAGAGTGTAAATTAATATAGTTTGTGTGGAAGTGTGTGTAGTGATATAACAACTGGACATCAAGATGGAGGCAGACAGATGGACACTAACCGAAAAAATCCGCCTATACTGTCGCAGTAAGTAAAAAACTACATTTACATCCATATCGACAGATAAGCTATAGTCATAGCGATACATTAAAGTGTGTTCCATCTTTTTGTCATAGAGCCAGCACCCAGCATTATGCTAGTAATAATGATGTAACTTCCTGAAACTATCTGAAGATGAACCTGAAAAGGTTCGAAAACCGGTTCATGGAAAAAAACATAATTATTCAAAAAAGTGACTGGTTGCAGTTTTGTATAACTTATGTACATTCAATATACAGTCACGGTTCTAAAATATCCGTAATACCACGCAAATGTTTAGTGAATTCCATCTCTTCCAACAAATTCATTTTCTTCCTTTTGCGAGCGGTATGCAAGACACTCATGTCGCTCATTGTCGGAGGTCGATGGCCACTTGATTGCAGGTGCCCAGCAAAGGCAGAAAGATGCTTAACTTGTCCTCTCTTATTTATCAGTTGCTCATTAAATGTAGTTGTAAACATTCTGCTGGTTTGCCCTATGTACGATGCATTGCACTCAATCATACACACACCAAAAAAAGTTTTGCATCACCCGGCTTCCCAGAACTCCTGAAGATAGACGTTGACTGTCGATATTGTATCACAGACACAGTCCCTTGACTGTTCAGAGATGTCCCTAAACACACCCAAAGATGTAAAGAACCATGCATGAGCAGCGCCTATTAGACGGAGGGTGTCCGATAGCCGATCAGTTCCAGTCATTCCACCTGGAAGGAGGTACATGGCTCGTGTTGTCTGTAGTTCAACCATGCCTAGACGATCAATAGCGCGGTTCTATCGCGTCCGTATTGTTACTTTGTGCCAGAAAGGGCTCTCAACAAGGGAAGTGTCCAGGCGTCTCGAAGTGAACCAAAGCGATGTTGTTCGGACATTGAGGAGATACAGAGAGACAGGAACTGTCGATGACATGCCTCGCTCAGGCCGCCCAAGGGCTACTACTGCAGTGGATGACCGCTACCTATGGATTACGGCTCGGAGGCACCCTGACAGCAACGCCACCATGTTGAATAATGCTTTTTGTGCAGCCACAGGACGTCGTGTTACGTCTCAAACTGTGCGCAACACGCTGCATGATGCGCAACTTCAATCCCGACGTCCATGATGAAGTCCATCTTTGCGACCACGGCACCATGCAGTGCGGTACAGATGGGCCCAACAACATGCCGAATGGACTGCTCAGAATTGGCATCACGTTCTCTTCACCGATGAGTGTCGCATATGCCATCAACCAGACAATCGTCGGAGACGTGTTTGGAGGCAGTCCGGTCATGCTGGACGCCTTAGACACACTGTCCAGCGAGTGCAGCAAGGAGGAGATTCCCTGAAGTATTGGGGGGGGGGGGGGCATTAGGTGGGGCCGACGTACGCTGCTGGTGGTCACGGAAGGCGCCGTAACGGCTGTACGATACGTGAATCCATCCTCCGACCGATAGTGAAACCATATCGGCAGCATATTGGCGAGGCAGTCGTCTTCATGTACGACAATTTGCCCCCCTATCATGCACATCTTGAGAATGACTTTCTTCAGGATAACGACATCGCTCGACTAGAGTGGCCAGCATGTTCTCCAGACATGAATCCTATCGAAAATGCCTGGGATAGATTGAAAAGGGCTGTTTAAAGACGACGTGACCCACCAACTACTCTGAGGGACCTACGCTGAATCGCCGTTGAGGAGTGGAACAATCTGGATCAACAGTGCCTTGATGAACTTGTGGACAGTATTCCACGACGAATACAGGCATGCATCATTGCAAGAGGACGTGCTGCTGGGTATCAGAGGTACCAGTGTGTACAGCAATCTGGACCACGACCTCTGAAGGTCTCCCTGTATGGTGGTACAACATGCAATGTGTCCCTGACTCAGTTCCAGCCGTTGTTTAGATCTTGAACAAAAATCAGCGACTTTGGCGGCCAAAGACTTCCGGCATAAGGAGTCACCCTCATTCTGCCAACCGCCTTGTCGAAAGAACGGATATTCGTTCAGGGCGTCCTCTGGCCTTTGAGATGGAAATTTGTGATAAGGTTCTATGGGACCAAACTGCTGAGGTCATTGGTGTAGTATCGATAACTGGACCGACACTGTGGAGGTGATTGCTGAAAATGAATGCTAAACTAAAGCTGTGGCCGATAGTGCACGCACGGCAATAAGCATACGGGCGTGATGTCTGGAACATGAGAACTTATGAATGAATAAGAAGAAAAGTATGTAGATGCTTTTTACTTATCTTTTATTTACTTCTTGGCAGACATCTCTCTTGAATACTCATAAGCTATAGTCACTGATACAACTGGCGCCTTGCTAGTTCGTTGCCATTAACTTAGCTGATGGCTATTCTGTCTCTCGGCTAATGAGAGAGAAAGGCTTCGTACAACTGGGCGATAGCTAGGTTCGCGAACAACTGGTCGGTAGCTAGGCTCTCGTACAACTGGGGGTCGAGTCCACTCTCGTATCACGAGACCTGCCTTGGTGGTGGCGCTAGGTCTGCGATCACAGTGGCGACACGCGGGTCCGACATGTACTACATGGACCGCGGCCGATTTAAACTACCACCTAGCAAGTGTGGTGTCTGGCGGTGACACCACATTCCTCCCCCGCAAATCGGCGAACGGTCGTGTAATAAGGCTTCCGCCCGCCGTGGGGAGGACCACATGTTGACGTATGCGATGAGGTGGGGAGCCTAACAACAGGCGAGGCTGTGCCACCCGCACCCGGCCATCCGGTCCGAGGGGAGCTAGGAAACGCCTGCAAAACTAGTCCAGGGTGCACGTCAACATGCGGTGTATGCGCCCGTGAGAAGACATGAGGGACCGAAGGGTGGACGTCCATGGCGTCGGGGTAGCCGACGCGCGATGACGTCATGTGGTCCGGAGCGGGCGGGCGTTCCATGGCGGAGGACAGCTGGTCACGGGAAGCGATCGGCGGCGCGTGACCCTGGGAGGCGCTTGGCGGCTGCAACGAAGCGTCGAATGCGGTCGGCGGCGGCGGCGGCTGCTGCTGCTGCTGCTGCTGCTGCGGCGGCGGCGGCGCGTCGCCATGGGGCAAAATGGAAGGCATCGTCGGTAACACCTGGGGATGAGGCGAGCCAGTAGATGGGTCCCCAGGGCGCTGACCGGACGGCACCGTCGCTGAAAGCAGACGGGGAGCGGCAGAACCCGAGCGACGACAGAGGCGCAGCTGATTGAGATGCCGACGCACCTCACCAGAGGCCCCCAAAACCAAATACATCGCGCGGCCGAGGCAGCGAAGAATGCGCCCTGCGAGCCAACGCCGTGAACCGCGATAGTTGCGATAAAATACAACGTCGCCTGGAGCAAAAGCAGGAGTCTGCCGCTGCGCAGGAACCTGATGCGGCGGATGCAGCAAAGACATCAAGGTGCGATGAGGACGACCGTGGAGCAACTCAGCCGGCGAGCGACCATCTCGGGGCTGAGAGCGATACGAAGACAAAAAGAGCAACAATGCGTCCTCCCGAGAATGCGACTCTTTCAATTTCAACATCTGCGACTTGAAAGTCCGGACCAATCGTTCAGCGGCACCGTTGGACTGAGGCGAAAACGGCGCGGATGTCAGATGTTGAATACCATTGGCCTGGCAGAAAGACTGGAATTCTGCGGACATGAATTGTGGGCCATTGTCGGAAACAATAGTCTGCGGAAGACCTTCAATGCAAAAGATAGCAGACAACGCTTGGATGGTGGCGGAGGACGTCGTGGAAGACATCCGAACAACAAAAGGAAAATTACTGAAGGCGTCGACCAGAACCAACCATCGAGCATTCCAGAATGGACCAGCAAAATCAATGTGCAAGCGTTGCCAAGGGGAAGTGGCTTTTGGCCACGCAAAGACTTTCCGCGGCGGTGCGGACTGTTGTTCGGCACACGCCGGGCACGAAGAACACATATTCGTAATCGCAGCATCGATTCCGAACCAAGTACAGTGCTGACGAGCAAGTTGTTTCGTTCGCACTATACCCCAATGTCCTTGGTGAAGAAGCCGTAAAACAGAGGACTGGAACGAACGTGGGACCACGACTCTGGACTGATCATTATCAGAACGCAACAACAAAACACCACGTCGAACACAAAGTCTCTCCTTGTGAGCAAAAAATCGGCGAACCAACGGATCCTCGATCCGAGACTTTGACAAAGGCCATTGCGTAGCATCAAAACGTAAAACAGTAGCAAGGACAGGGTCAGCAGCTGTGGCTGTAGCGACACGACGAAAATCAATCGGAAACGATTCGACCACTTCATCGGTTTCCGAATCAATGAACATGCAAGCAAGTTCGGAAGAATCGAATGCTTTATCCTCAGCAACAGGCAAACGGGACAACGCATCGGCGTTTCCGTGCTTAGCAGTGGACCGATACAAGATATCGTAGCGGTACTGCGAGAGGAAAATAGACCAGCGAATGAATTTCTGCGCTGTACGTGGAGGTACAGGCTTGTTCGGATGAAAAAGCGATGTCAAAGGTTTGTGGTCTGTGATGATGGTAAAGTGACGACCATACAAGAAATCATGGAACTTAGTAACACCAAACACGAGAGCCAAAGCTTCTTTCTCTATCTGTGAATAATTTCTTTGCGCAGACGAGAGCAATTTGGACGCAAAGGCAATAGGGCGATCATGGGAGCCAACTTTGTGCGCAAGCACAGCACCGATCCCGAAATCCGATGCATCTACCATCAACAAAAGGGGTTTCTGGGGATCGAAAGGCGTAAGGCAAGTATTAGAAAGCAACGCCGATTTCAACTGGCGAAAGGCGCGTTCACATTCCGTCGTCCAGACGAACGGAACACCTGTACGGCGTAAGCGATGAAGCGGAGCTGAAATGAAAGAGGCATTGCGCACATTCACTCACACCTTGTGATTCTACATTGTTCAATGTTCTTGCGACCTCCTGACGCAATGCGTGGGGAACATTGCGCGCCCTGAAAAATTTCGGTTGCGCGTTTACCTTCAGTGCTAAATGTGCTTCATAGTTTTTAGCGCAACCTAAGCCCGGTGCAAAAATGTCTGCAAATTCGTCACACAGCCGAGAAACACTGTCTGTAGGCACAGTCTGATTCACTGATAGGACCTGATTTACAATAGACATGTTAAACAACTTAAATAAATCGAGACCAAATAAGTTCACTGCAGAAGAAGAACGAAGAACGTAAAATGACACAAGTTTTGTTTGTCCCTTGAATGTTGCAAGAAGGCTGCACTGTCCCAACACAGGAATTTTCTGTCCGGAATATGTAGTTAGCTTAACATTTGCGGCACGCAACGGAGGTGCGCCCAGTTGTTTGTATGGGTCGTGATTGAGCAATGAAACTGCAGCTCCGGTATCGAGCTGGAATGGTATCACTTTGCCTTCAAAGTCTAAGTCCACAAAAAGTTTATTGTTCTGCTGACGACAAGAGCGACTGTTTTGTGCAATTGGAACAGACACTGGTACAGAATCACTTGCTAATTGACGTGATTTCCGGCGACGTCGACGCACAGTTTTTGTGGGACGATCACAGTCACTGTTAGAGAAAGTGTCACTGGACGAAGCGGAATTAACGACATGAATGTCCATAGGCGAAGGTCCACGAGCCTGAGTGTCCTTGGTTCGATTCCGGCGCGAAGCAAAGGGCCTGGAATGATTGTGATTGTCTGATCTGAGCTTTTTCTGGCAAACACTTTGAACATGTCCTTTCTTATTGCAGAAAAAGCAAATAGCTTGGCGTGACGGGCAATGTTCACGCGAATGTCTAGTAGCACACCGCGGGCATGATTTCACTACATTTGTGGGCTGGCGCGGCACACCTGGCTTAGCACGCGGCGGTCGCTGTGCGTCCGTGCGCGAGGCCCGGTTACCGGGCCGCGCTGCGCGTCCAGCGGGCCGGTTAACGTTACACACGGCTGGCGAAGTTTCAAAAGATTCCTGAGCACAGTCCAGTGTGTCCTGTCTATCCAATATGTCTATCACTTGTTGAAGGGAGGGATTAACTAGTTTCAAAATTTGCTCCCGTATGCGAACATCAGAAACGTTCTGTGCAATTGCATCACGCACCATTGTATCTGAATAAGAAAGACCACAGTCACATTCAAAGGCACAGTCCCTAGTAAGTCCTTGCAATGTTGCTACCCACTCCCTATTAGTTTGACCGGCCGTACGTTTTGTACGAAAAAACGTATACCGTTTTGCAACCACATTAACTGTTTCTTTGAAATAGGCATCTAATGCAGACAAAATTTCCTCGTAGGACAGAGTTGCTACGTCGCGTCGGGGAAACAATTTCACTATCACACGGTATGTGGACACACCGACACAAGAAAGCAAAAACGGCTGCCGCTCTTTACCTTGAATTCTGTAGGCAGCAAGGTGGAAGTTGAACTGGCGAGACCACTCTTGCCACGTCTCATCGGCTGCCACGTATGGTCGAAAGGGAGGTGCAACAGCGTTTAGCGGCAGCGGTAGCGAAGAAGCGGCGGCGGCCGCATCGGTTTGAATGGTACGTTGACCCTGGACGAGCTGTCCAAGGGCATCCAGTAACGCCTGCGTCTGCTGATTCTGCAAGCGATAAAATTCGGACAGTACATCTGGAGAATGTGGCGAAGCCATGACACAATTAAATGTAAGCAATCAGAACACTTTAAATCGTCGCCAATACAAATAAATTAGGGCAAAGCAAAACACAAGATCCTTTGTAGACTCGTCGCCAATGTTGTATCGGCCGCCGAGCCGACACCGTGAAGCTGAGGTGGCTGAAAATGCACGCGAGACTAAAGCTGTGGCCGATAGTGCACGCACGGCAATAAGCATACGGGCGTGATGTCTGGAACATGAGAACTTATGAATGAATAAGAAGAAAAGTATGTAGATGCTTTTTACTTATCTTTTATTTACTTCTTGGCAGACATCTCTCTTGAATACTCATAAGCTATAGTCACTGATACAACTGGCGCCTTGCTAGTTCGTTGCCATTAACTTAGCTGATGGCTATTCTGTCTCTCGGCTAATGAGAGAGAAAGGCTTCGTACAACTGGGCGATAGCTAGGTTCGCGAACAACTGGTCGGTAGCTAGGCTCTCGTACAACTGGGGGTCGAGTCCACTCTCGTATCACGAGACCTGCCTTGGTGGTGGCGCTAGGTCTGCGATCACAGTGGCGACACGCGGGTCCGACATGTACTACATGGACCGCGGCCGATTTAAACTACCACCTAGCAAGTGTGGTGTCTGGCGGTGACACCACAATTGGTCCCTAGACTTACACACTACTTAATCTAACTTAAACTAACTTATGCTAAGGACAACACACACACACACACACACACACACACACACACACACACACATGCCCGATGGAGGACTGCAACCTACGATGGGGAGGGGGGGGGGGGGGAGCCGCGCGAACCGTGGCAAGACGCCTTAGACCGCACAGCTACCCCGCGCGACTTTGAGATGGGAAACTGCCCCTAATGCCAGAAGCATCGGCAGTGACCGAGGGCATGCAGCAGGCAGTGGAAACCCCAATAGTATAAAAAATTTGTGCCAGACTGAAATCCACACCTGAGACTTATGTGTGGCTAAGCCATGTCTCCGTAATATGCTTTCTTCCTGGAATGCTAGTACCATGAGGTATACAGGAGAACTTCTGTAAAGGTTGGAAGGTAGGAGACGAGGTACTGCGGCAAGTAAAGCTGTGTGGACGGGTCGTGGGCCGTGCTTGGGTAGCTAAGTCGGTAGACCGCTTGCCTGCGAAAGGCAAACGTCCCATATTCGAGTCTCGGTCCGGCACCAAGTTTTAATCTGCCAGGAAGTTTCAGATCAGGGCACACTCCGCTGCAGAACGAAAATTCATTCTGTAAAGAAGAAGGTATATGGAAAATACCAGTGGACAGTGGACATATTAGCTGGACTCCAAAGCATACTCAAGTGCAGAAACAGACCATATCCTAATAGTGATCAAAAATGGTTCAAATGGCTCTGAGCACTATGGGACTCAACATCTTAGGTCATAAGTCCCCTAGAACTTAGAACTACTTAAACCTAACTAACCTAAGGACATCACACACACCTATGCCCGAGGCAGGATTCGAACCTGCGACCGTAGCAGTCCCGCGGTTCCGGACTGCAGCGCCAGAACCGCACGGCCACCGCGGCCGGCCTAGTAGTGATGAAAGGAAGGCTGCAGTTGAAGACATTAGGGAAAAAGGAGTACACGGGAAAAAGGAATACTAAAAGTTTATGACAGAATGGGATGAAATGGAAGTTATCGAAAACAGTGACCAATGCCTTCAGTACAAGTGCTACGAGTAGTTCAGTATAAGAGATGTGGAATATAATGACAAAAGAAATAATTAAAACAGGACAAGACACCATCAACATAGCGGAATTAAAGGCGAAGAATCCAAGGCGTATAAGTCCACAGAGCTTTAATATTAGTACTGATGATGGTCACGCAGTGATGGCAAACGATTTGCAATAGAAATAAAGGTTTCTACTTCTACGACCAATGCTGAGCCTCCTTTTGTTATTAATACTGGTGCTGTGGTCGTGGTGCACGCAACTCCTCATGGAGTTTCAATTCAGAAAAGTTATTAGAATGGATCAGCGAAACATATAAAACTGTTGAGAAACATTTGGTTGTAGGAAAAGTTCATACTGCGTACAGGAACATTAAACGTAACTTTGGCGAAGTAAAATGTAAAGGTGTTAATCCACGAGATGTAGAAGAAAATCCTCCATTAAATGCAGAAGAAGGGCAGAACAGATGACAGAAGGATGGAGGGGAACTCTTCGAAAGTTCCCCATAGTCGTTTAATGAACAAAGTAAGAGCATATGGACTATCAGACCAATTGTGTGATTGGATTGAAGAGTTCCTAGATAACAGAACGCAGCATGTCATTCTCAATGGAGAAGTAAGAATGATTTCAGGTGTGCCGCAGGGGAGTGTCATAGGACCGTTGCTATTCACAATATACATAAATGACCTTGTGGATGACATCGGAAATTCACTGAGGCTTTTTGCAGATGATGCTGTGGTATATCGAGAGGTTGTAACAATGGAAAATTGCACTGAAATGCAGGAGGATCTGCAGCGAATTGACGCATGGTGCAGGGAATGGCAATTGAATCTCAATGTAGACAAGTGTAATGTGCTGCGAATACATAGAAAGAAAGATCCCTAATCATTTAGATACAAAATAGCAGGTCAGCAACTGGAAGCAGTTAATTCCATGAATTATCTGGGTGTACGCATTAGGAGTGATTTAAAATGGAATGATCATATAAAGTTGATCGTCGGTAAAGCAGATGCCAGACTGAGATTCATTGGAAGAATCCTAAGGAAATGCAATCCGAAAACAAAGGAAGTAGGTTACAGTACGCTTGTTCGCCCACCGCTTGAATACTGCTCAGCAGTGTGGGATCCGTACCAGATAGGGTTGATAGAAGAGATGGAGAAGATCCAACGGAGAGCAGCGCGCTTCGTTACAGGATCATTTAGTAATCGCGAAAGCGTTACGGAGATGATAGATAAACTCCAGTGGAAGACTCTGCAGGAGAGACGCTCAGTAGCTCGGTACGGGCTTTTGTTAAAGTTTCGAGAACATACCTTCACCGAGGAGTCAAGCAGTATATTGCTCCCTCCTACGTATATCTCGCGAAGAGACTATGAGGATAAAATCAGAGAGATTAGAGCCCACACAGAAGCATACCGACAATCCTTCTTTCCAAGAACAATACGAGACTGGAATAGGAGGGAGAACCGATAGAGGTACTCAGGGTACCCTCCGCCACGCACCGTCAGGTGGCCTGCGGAGTATGGATGTAGATGTAGATGTAGATGTAGATGTAGATGTATAAAGTGTGATAGAAGTGGAGGAGGAGGGAGTTGGCGTGGAAGAAATAGGTGTTCAGTAGCGCTGTCGGAGTTTGTCAGTGAAATGAATTACCTGAATAGCACTAGGTGATACAGGTTCGGAGTTAGTGAAATCTTTAGGAACAGAATCTATAAGGTTTTTGATATGCTGTTAAAACTGTAAGAAACGGATGACTTATCAATAAATTTTCTGTAAAGTGCATTATCAAAGAGAGCAAGCGCGGATAAATATGAGTTTGACGGGTAGTATGGCAAATCGCTCTTGTAAACTGCTGACCAGAACAATTACAGAAAATGCGAAGAAATGTTCAAGACATATTAGAGGAAGGTCGGTGCATGGTACTCTGTATAATAAAGTTCCGTGACCTTCTTATTTGAAGAAAGTTGTATTCGTGTTTTCAAATTGAATAAGTTGGATACTTTCCATTTGCCGTTGCGACCAGTGGAAAAGAATACTTACAGAGCATTTCTATGCTCTGTGAGATACAGCGGTTGAGATTCTGCAACTCCGTGCCCCTGCCCTCAGTTGCAGAAGCGGGTTTAGCCGGCGGCGGGCTCTACAACTTTGGACAGCCTTGCTGTACAGTGCCACAGTATAACGAGGCCCCTACTTGACCTGCTGCAGACCACCCGCGCCGCACGTGTCCGACTCGGCGCGGTTTCTGTTTGCAGCAGCTCTGCGCTGCCAAGTGCAGACACACTCCAGCTGCTTTGGAACCAGTAGCGTACCAACTATTTCTTTAGAGGGGGGGGGGGGGCGGCAAGCAAACCCATTTACTGATTTCGTCTTTCAGCAAAACCGTTAAGAATACATGTATACCAATAGTGTGGGAAGGAGTGTTAGGCAATCAGCGCCATCTTGTTCTACAGAGAGAAACAGCTCATTGATATCAACATAGACCCAGTTTTATAGGTCGTGCTCTTGAAAACAATTAAGTTGCTTTGAATTTTAAAAATACATCATTTATCTGGGAAGACATTCGTCCTACTTCGCTTTGAAACCATTTACGAAAGGGAGTTCATATTTGCTGTAGACTGCAATATCAATCTGCCAGAGAGAAACCTTTTGTTATTCTTACTATCTTACAAACACTGTACATTACATCTTAATTAAAAAAGAAAAACATAATTTGTTTGAAAATAAGATCCCATTCATTTTGTTTTTATTTAGTCAAAAAAAAAATCTTCATTTGTGTGGCCATGTTGTCCGTAGTTGCTTTACAATTCTTGAAGGTATTTTTGTTCCGCCGTTGCAACTACAAAGTACAAGTTTATTTTCACCAGACGCGTTTCGCTTTATTGAGGTAAAGCATCATCAGTGATCTGTAATTATATTATTTACATTTTGATTTGTTCTAAGATCGAAAAACAGTTCGTTAACTATATGTTGGTTTGCATTCCCGGTGATTTTCGCTTGATTCTCGCTTACATGGGGAAATGCCGTCTGCCAGATCATCGTTGATGTTTTTCTTCTTTAGACACTGGTAGTTGTGGTCTAATTTTTAGTTGTCCTGCAGCACTATGCATTTCTTTTGGTTTTCGCACCACACTTTTTCGCACACCACTGTTTACTGTTGGTTTATAAATACACAGAAACATAATTAAATAGACTTAACACATGCAACAATTCAAAAGCAAAAAACGATGTAGGTCAAAACAAACTAATGGCAAGGATAGATTGGCAACACTACAAAACACAAACCACAACTTATACTTAGAAGTATAAAAACAAGCAGTAAACAGTGGTGTGCGTAAAAGTTTGGTGTGAAAAACATAAGAAATGCATAGTGCTGCAGAACAACTAAAAATTAGACTACAACTACCGGTGTCTAAAGAAGAAAAACATCAACGATGTGCTGGCAGACGGCATTTCCCGACGTAAGCGAGAAATCAAGCGAAAATCACCGCAAGTGCAAACCAACTTACAGTTAACGAACCGGTTTTCGATCTTAAAACAAATCAAAATGTAAATAACTTAATTACAGACCACTGATGATGCTTTACCTCAATAAAGCGAAACGCCTATCCTGAAAAAAAAACACTCGTTTTGTAGTTGGCACGACAGAACAAAAATATCCTCACGAAAAAAATTTTATGTACAATTTCCAAATGTAGTTTTCGTTTCGACAATTCGGGAAAGAAATTCTTTCATGACATCCATAAGATTAATTTTTCCAGCCCTGTCTTGATGAACATAGAGGATGAGTAGGTGTGTCTCGACGGAGTCATTGTTGATGTGAGGCTTGTTTTAAGTCACTTTATTTTACAGATCCGTCTTGAGCACTTACTATGTACCTACATGTTTAGTTTGACGGTCATAGTGAAACGTAAAAAAATTTATGTTATCAAGACGGACCTGTAAAATAAAGTACCAAATATATGATCACGGACTCATTTTCAGACTTTGTCTTCAATTGATCTGTTTTAAGCCGTCTC
Organism: Schistocerca serialis cubense; assembly: GCF_023864345.2. Classification (NCBI taxonomy): domain Eukaryota; kingdom Metazoa; phylum Arthropoda; class Insecta; order Orthoptera; family Acrididae; genus Schistocerca; species Schistocerca serialis. Next base: position 1,170,698,768 of record NC_064638.1, read on the forward strand.
AAGGCGCTGAATGACCTCTCAGATGATGCTGACGATACTGGAACAGTCAGAATCAGAATGATGAGGCGAATAACTTCCGGAAAGAGTTCTTTAACCCTATCAGAGTTGGTTTGTTCGTAGAGTGCGGCGGACATCGTATTAGCGGCGAGCCAGGTCAGGCGTACCGGCTGCTATTTGGGCGTTGTTGGCCGGTGTTTGTCATTTTCGACAGGACCGCACGCGACTTGTGCCTGCGTGACTGCCAGACTAAACTGATCAAAAAAAGTTTTTTGCACCACCTGCAGATCTGCAAATGTGTGTGTACTTAGGTTGAAGGGGAATCAAACAGTAAGTAATGAGGGTGGTGGTAATACTTGTTTTGAACAGTATATTAATACGCAGGTGCAGAGGATAACTGTTAACAATGTAAACGGACAGCAAATTCGCTTTTTTACAGTCAAGATTTCTGTCTTAAGTCTGGCGCGCCTCCCCCAAATTCGGCGCTGTGGCCACTCTTAGTTCGGCCATACGACATAGGACTCGATCAGTCTCAACTGCTGTTCAAAAGTGCTGTGCAGAGTTTGCTACATATACATACAGAAGCGAGCGAGGTGCCGCAGTGGTCAGCACACTGGACTCGCATTCGGCAGGACGACGGCTCAAACCCGTCTCCGGCCATCCTGACTTAGGTTTCCCGTGATTTCCCTAAATCGTTTGACTGATCACCATAGATGTTAAGTCCCATAGTGCTCAGAGCCATTTGAACCCTAAATCGTTTCAGGCAAATGTCGGGACGGTTCCTTTGAAAGGGCACGGTCGGTTTCCTTCCCCCATTCCTTCCGAATCCGAGCTTGTGTTCCGTCTCTAATGACCTCGTTGTCGACGAGACGTTAAACACAAACCTCCTCCTCCATATACATAACAGAAGCTGTCCCCCATTAGGAGGCACAGGCTGAAAAACGGGACCAAGGGAGAGGACAGAATGTAGTAGGAGTTATAAGACGCTTCAGTCAAAAGCAAAAATCATTGCCAACAATAATACTGAGCCCATATTTCTTGACGGCAGCATAGTTTATTCACTGGCACTGCTTATAGATCAAATAAAACTCCAAGTGAATTTGTGTGGGGGGGGGGGGGGGGCGGGGGTGGACGGTAACCATGTCTCGCCCCCCCCCCCCCACCCCCAGAGTTTGAAGTGAAGTGTGAGGGCGGGGGGGGGGGGGGGGAGGGACTGTCACTCCTGACACCTTCCCTCCCCCCTCCTCCACGCCCAGTTAATACGCTATTGTCTGGTATGTCGTTGACATGAGCTGTTCTGCATTTAAAAGCGACGCAAGCGAAACTTCATTACCCTAAGTGCTATACATTCTGACGTGACACACCTATAGAGCTCATTTCGTTGACAGTTACTCCTCTCTTTGCGGATGGTGAACTGTTTCATCAGTATTACTGTATTAATTTGATGATTGGTTGGGTGAAGTTCGTTAAGTATAGTGGACTGACATGTCAGCATTAGGTTATTAAATCCTTTGTCAAAGGTATTACTACGTTATAGTAACAAAATAATGACCGGGATTCGATAAAAGCTACAGCTTTCATCAATGCTTCAGTCTTAGACGACTTTTCCTACTCCGGAGTTTCTGTTCACTGTACTTGTAAGACGCGACAGTAAAATTCAGTGCAGTAATTTGTCTTCCTTTCGCATATTTCCTCCAGCAGTGTGTTTACAACGGATAACTTCGGAAGACTCCGCAGAAACGAATACCACGGTGGCACGCGCTCGAAAACAGGCAGTGGTGGGATAAATGACCGGTTTTGGCAACTTACTGGTCAGTCGGTTGTTTTTTTTTTTTTTTTTTAGTCAGGTTTTTTTCAGTCGAATGAAACGACTGGATGAAACTAGTTATATGCCAGTTTTTGACTTGGTCTCCGGATTTGAGTATTTTCATTTACATACTTTTTTCACCGTTCTCGGTTATACATCATCCGTGACTAGTATTGTCAGATCTTTCAGAGACAAACCAGATCCTTTAAAAAAGCGAACTCCCATGTGTAAAACGACTTTAAATATATGCTGAGGTGACGAAAGTCTTGGGATACCTGTTGATATCACGTCAGTCCTCCTTTTGCCCGGCATAGTGCAGCATCAGTCTACTCGACGTAAAGTATGTCAGCGAGGAGAATGATTGCAAAAAGTTTGAAATTATAAAGATGGTTGGAAGTCTCTATGTGCTCTCATTATGAAACACTGGATGAATATAGTCAGGGTAATCTGCGCTCCATTCTAAGCAAAAGCAATTTTTTGACACATCTCAGTATTTAGGATGCCATATCACGTGAAATATGCTAGTTTTTCACGCATCTAAATGTCTCTGACATAATACCTCCTCAACTGTGTGTCGTGCAATGATAGAATTTTGCAGGCACGTTGAGTCGTATGTTCGACACCGTCTGGAAAACGTGTTGCGAATAGATTTACTAGTAACGAAGTATAAAATGAAAATGTAATATCTGATGCTGAAATTTTACTGCATGAATAACATAAATGTAGTAGGCGATAACCGTTTTTCCTTCCGTCATTTTTGTGGTGGGTGTCAGCGAGAACTACTTCAGGTTTGAAATTATGTGTAAACTTTATTGGAAGTCTCCAAGTGCTCTCATTCTCAAACAATGGATGAGTCCCGGTATTTGCGTGTCGTGATTCGCATTGCCTCAAGACGCACAGTTTCTAGCTGTAATAGTTGTCTTATTGTGTGAAACTTTTAACGGAACATTATAGTTCTTGATGAGTAAATTACGACAAGATTTTAAGTTTTAAATTCGGACAATAACCGCGAAAAATACTGAATTTCAATTTTTGTTGCTCCTAGAAGACATTAGATAGGCAACCTGTAACTGGAAAGCCAAGGTCTTGATTTTTATGCTGGTGGTGTTGTACAAGAGGGACGTAATATCTGAAATCAAAAAGGTACTTACGTATCACGGACAAAAAGCTAAAGTATGCCTAAATAAGAACGTAAGTAGAGAAATTGTTGGATGTAACCACAATGAAATTTTCACTCTGCAGCGGAGTGTGCGCTGATGTGGATGTAACGTCCGCCAGTTATGCAAAACATCGTTTTTTCAAAGTTCCCAAACATGTTTCAGCACCTCTGTGCCATTATCAGTGGGTTTCTGTTTTATTTAATTTGCAATGTTAACATTTTTACTAAAAGATTACAAAGTTACGGAAATATTTAGTTCAAACGACTATTTGTTTCTGTTAGTTACTATCTTTCCAGTCACGATGTTGATGAGAAGTTTTATTGGGAGTTAACATATCATTTTATGTTTTAAACATGATTTGTGTATAGTGTGTATTGAACTGGGGACCTAGAAACGACGTCCCCGCCGTAGCCCTCACTGGTTCACAACGCCACAACAGGTTTCAGCAGTCCACGCACCCCACCGCCGCGCCACGCCGCACCTGCCCCCCCCCCCCCCCCCCCCCCCTCCCCCGGGTAATGGCTCATACCAGACGAGTGTAACCCCAAATGTTTGCGTGGTAGAGTTGGGGTTGGGTTGGGTTGTTTGGGGAAGGAGACCAGACAGAGCAAGGTCATCGGTCTCATCGGAATAGGGAAGGATGGGGAAGGAAGTCGGCCGTGCCCTTTCAAAGGAACCATCCCGGCATTTGCCTGGAGCGATTTAGGGAAATCATGGAAAACCTAAATCAGGATGGCCGGACGCGGGGTTGAACCGTCGTCCTCCCGAATGCGAGTCCAGTGTCTAACCACTGCGCCACCTCGCTCGGTGCGTGGTAGAGTAATTATGGTGTACACGTACGTGGAGACAGTGTCTGCGTAGCAATCGTTGACGTAGTGTATGTAACTGAGGCGGAATAAGGGGAACCAGTCCGTATTCGCCGAGGCATATGGAAAGCAAACCACAGGCTGGCCGGCACACCGGACCTCGACGCTAAGCCGCCGGGCGGATTCGTGCCGGGAACCGGCACGCCTTCCCGCTCGGGAAGCAGCGCGTTAGACTGCGCGGCTAGCCGGGCAGGCTAAAATATAATTTAGTTTGTCGTGATATTTCGCACATATATTCGCACCTACTTATGTTTTTGTGTGGTGAGCCCTTTTTTCAGCATCCTGATGAGGTGTCGTGAAGCACACGTAAATACAGCACATTTTTCAGAAATTTGGTCATAAAAAGCACTTTACACTTCACCAATACACACTGTAATCGTGGTGGTTGTGTATCCTCGCCCAGACAGTGTCATTTCGTTTACCAGTAAGTTTGGCGCCAGATTTGAATTTTGTTTACATTTGATCTCTCTCTCTCCCTCCCTACCCCTGTGTGTGTGTGTGTGTGTGTGTGTGTGTGAGAGAGAGAGAGAGAGAGAGAGAGAGAGAGAGAGAGAGAGAGTGTGTGTGTTCTGTACGCTTCTTAGCTGTTTGTGTTGTCTTTTATTTGGTGTTCCTTTAGTGTGTAAAAAAATCGCGACAAACTAAATTACGTTTAAAGCATAGATTGACAGGTTAACCCCCAATAAAATTTCTCATCAACATCGTTTGGTTGCAGATAACAACCTACCAGTACGAAATAATACGCAAGTGGTCCTGCAAAACCATGCAAACCGAATGTAAAGATATTAACTAACAGAAACAAACAGTCGTTTGAACTAAATATTTCCGTAATTTTGTAATCATTCAGTAAAAATATTCACATTACAGATTAAATAAAACAGAAACACACTGATGATTCGCAGAGGTGCTGAAACCTGATGAGTAAATAAATAATCTTATTTCAATGGAATTTATTTCAACAGTGAAAAAGTCAGAATTGTCTGACGAAAAAAATAATTTTTGAAGTTATTTGGCACTTACTAAGAAAACGGGATGCAAGCGACAAATCAAAAAGGCGCTATTACTGCGTCCTAGATATTGTTTTAAATGTTTGCAAGTATATGTTCTGAAATGACACTCCTATTCATTCAGTACTCAGGCATACGATTCTGCTGTACGATGTTCGACAACAATTTCCAATACGAATTCTGCTTTAGTCATTAATAAACTCTGTAATCATTGCCTCTTCCTACATTTTTTTTACTATAATTCGATTTTTTCATAAAAGGGATAGTCGCTCATAACCTCACTTTCGCCGTTCAGATGCCAAACTGCACAGCCGATAGCTCTCAAAACACCGGCAGTTTTGGGATGACCTACAGTTCCCACTACTTCGTGCAAACGTGATGTCATTTTGACGTCACACGCTGTATCGAAGACGGAAAGTCGTGTATCGATTCTCGTGACGTCCGAAACAATTAACGCTCACCTCAAGTAGAGAGAACTGGAGGTTAAGCTTTTTCTTTGCTCAGGTACATTAACGTCAATGTTAGTCGTTTATAAATGTGTAAAGTTGTGCATTCATGGGGTCTGTACTGTGGATAAGGGATAAATTAAAGTTTTGCAAAGAAGTAACTCCAAAACGTTCTGAAAAAATTGTACCATTTTTTCAAAAATGCCTTCATCAACCCTGAAAGTGAAATGATTTACTTATTTACAAGCAAGAAAAAACTGGAGCCAGCAAGCATTGAACCCAATAACATGTATGTTAAATAGTATTCATTAAGGTGTCTCAGTAAAATAAGCTTATTTTTAGAATCTCTGAAAACTAATTTAATGAGGTAGCCTGTAATTATAAAGGATGGGTAGCTATTCTAGCGGACGAATTTAAGCAACAACTCGTTTCTCTTACTCTCAATGAATAAATGCTGTTTCAAAGCACGAAACATTGAGAATCTCTCGAAAACGGGTAAGATTTGCTGTAACAAAATTATGAAAAACGTCGTATTGGTGGTTAAAGATTTACTTTAATTGAAGACGTTTTTGTTTGGCAGAGAAGTGTCGTAAAAGAACTAGCTCGTAAATTTTCTGTTATTCTTTATAGATGGCTCTCACTTTTAATTCTTTTTCAAATGTAGCAGTCTTTACGCTTTTTATTCTGAGTGGTAGTTTGTTTTAGCAGATGATCAATGTGTTTTGAATATTTATTCACATTTGCGTGTTTCATGCTTAATTTGTAAATTGTTGACAATAACAATTCACTACTGAAAGAGAGAGAGGGAGAGAGAGAGAGAGAGAGTGAGTGAGCACTCATATTTACATAACATTTAATATTCAGAATGTAGGAAAAGATAGATTACTAGTTATCGTAAAGATAACACGCTGAGTTGCAGACAGGCTCAATTAAAAGACGCATACACATTAGCTTTCGGCCACAGCCTTCAACGGAAGAAGAGAAACACACACCACTCATTTATACAGGCAAGCACACCTTACGCACACATGATCGCCAACTTCGGCAGCTCGGGCCAGAATGCAAAATGCTTGTGCTTGCTTGTGTGAATGAGTGGTGTGTGTTGCTCTTTTCCCGATTGTACCAGACCCTTTTAAAAACATGTAGGCGAAAAAAGTTTCAGATACGGCAGGGCGCGAAGCATTCCGTAACTCAACGCTTGTAACCACTGCTCCACGATGAACTAGCGAAAGTTTGCCTAATTTACTGTAACTTTGATCTCATGGCGGCTTTAGGCATGATGTTTAAATTACAATAAATCGTACCAAGAATGTTTTTTATAAATCTTCAGTCTGTCATTGCCCTGAAACGGGAATCCAATATGGTGTTTCCCAAAGACCCAGCGTGCAATATTAACGAAAGTCGATAGAAGTTCCCACAGTCTTCTGTGCTTGCGTGTGCGTTAAAAATGACGTCATGTTTACACAATGTCTTAAGAAGTGTGGGTTACCCGCAGTTTTGAGGCTGATGTGTTAACGATAACGACCACGAGAAATACACGAGACTCAGAACGCGAATTAAACGCCGGGGGCGCTGCAGTAGACTCACTTGTAGCGTGTAAAAGGGGCTAAGATGTTGTGCCCGTAATATTACAGGGAAGGCATTAATTTCCAACAATAGAAACTACTTAATATTACGGGCGTGCCACTCAAAGCGTTAAACAGACAGTCACGGAAACAGCCTGTCAAACATGTTTGTGCGTAAAACAGTTTTCGTTGTTGAGAAACTGACATTTGTTGTGTCGCACGTAGGTGGCGTAGGCACGTAACGTTAGCGACAGACCCGGACGGTGCACATGTCCCGCCCAATCACCCCCCTCCACACCAATCCATATCCTAAGCTCCGCCCATGGTCTGCCGCATGTTCCAACATCGAAGTTGTTCGTATCACAGATATGCCAGTCATAACAAGGGGGAAAATCAGTAGTTAGTACGAAATACAGTTTTTCCGGTACCATTGTGAAAAGAATTAGAAATATGTTCATTGAATATGCGAGTTGAAAAATCATCAATAAGAATGAAAAATAAAAATGGTATCCACACTGTCTGTTTTATTTCATGAGCTTTCATCTGCACTATATCAAAACATCTGATACTTGTTAACTGCAGTGAGCGCAAATTTCCGTCACCTCGCGTAGTGTCGGAAATTGTGTTGGGAAATATTAATTGGTAGTATCGCCAAGGATGCTGTCCATTATCTCGATTGTCTAAAGTCAATGTTGTGCATAAACAAGGCAAAGTCGATGTCTTGGTTTGTTTCTGGTTACCTCTTTAAGACTAAAGAATATAAGAGTGGGATAATGTAGAAATGCGTAATGCAAGGAGTCAGATATTTATACAGTGACATTCTTCATTAATATTTGCCTGTGTAATGGGTGAATTTTTACTTGTGAACTCTTATGACTGCTTGCTTATAGCAGACACGAGATTACTATGAGTTCTTCAGTGTTTGAGAGCTTTAGAGCTGCCTATTGTTAAATATATGTACATAATTTCGTCAGTGTCATTCCAACACATCTTATCGTACTTTAATGTCTGTTAGATATCAGTTTTGACAGTAGTTGGCCACAATAGTCCAGATTAGGTACCTTGTGTATGAGAACTTTATTGAGAGTGCATATCTATGTTTCATTTTGGCAGTATTACACAAACTGCTAAGAAGTACTAACAGCACAACACTGCTAGTATGAACAACCGCGATCAAACAAAAAACGACGAACAAAAACATGACAGCGACGGGGACTACCCTTCGACCATAAAAATAATAGACTGGCCCTGACGTCATTTTCGTGGCTCCAACATCTCTGGGCTAAAGTCACGTGAATGTTGGCAAAACATGGTTGTTTCGTCTTGCGCTTATGGCTGTACTCAGCGTTTTGTCGGGGGAAATGGCATTACATTTCACGTGTGTTTCTGTGATAGTGCAGATGCGTTTATTGAAATCTGCTGAAGTGACTTTTATATGTTTTTTACACTTGAAATAGAGTATCACGTAAATTAAAGTGTTGAAAGTGATGCCTGTAAACCAGACTCATATTACATTTTGGAAAGTATCTGTGATAATTCGGCTACAGAAGTAAGTATAACTGTTTCTCGTTCCTACGCATAGGTTCACTAAGGATGAATACCGAAGGCAGCTTTGGATACAGACCCTGAAACGGGAAAACTTTAAGCCCTCTGCACATACGCGCCTTTTTGTATATACAAGTGAGATTATAATAAGGTAAGAGCACCTATAGTCGACACATGAAGAGAATTTTTTTCTACCTTCTAATACTATTAAATAAATGTAGGCTCCAAAATTATTTTCTGAGACTTCAAAGTCTCACCTTTCATCTAAAATATCATTTTTTTAAAACTGTTGGTTTAAACTTTTGTAAAAATGGTAGGAACTGAACCTTTGAAGTGCACCTAAAATTGATACCCTAAAATGGACCTGCTCCTAAAGTCGACAATTTTGGCACCTATAGTTGACATAATTCCCATATCCCATTTTCTAATTAGTGACTAGAGCTCAAAACGCGGCGAATCCAATATTTAAAGTTTTGACACGAGCCCACTCTTACTGTTTAAAAGAATTTTAACGACATTTTACTTTAATTGATAGTTTATAGTAATTTCGTCCCGCTGCCCACCAGAGGGGCGTTCGATGTATTTGTTAGATTTTATAAATGGTACTGTGAACAAATCAAGGTCAAATGTAGTTCTGACGTAATTTTTCGGAAATAAAAAAGTAATTTTTGTTGGAAGCGTTTGGCAGTCAACTGAGAAATGTGGGTAAAATACGATACAAACATAGGATGGCAGACCGCTGATTTGAAATCCCGCCACGTTTTGCCAACAGTCACGTGGTTTATGTTGGAGCCACACCAGCTCTATAGCTTCTGCACAGCAAGGCCAGTCTACTAGTATCTATGGTCGAAGGGACTACCAAAGATCATATTGATGTGCTCTTGTTTGGTGTGGCGGGGGTAGGTGTGGAGGGGGTAAATGGGCGGGGCTTGTGCAAATGTCCGGGGCTGCCGCTAACGTTTCCTGACGTAGGCGCGGTGTCGTTGTTTCAGGAGATACAGGTGACACCGGCCGAGGACGACAGCGGATGCGCGGCGTCAGAGCTGAAGGAAGGAGAAGATGGCTGCTCCGAGGCGTGGCGCTGGTGGCGCTCGCTGGGCAGCCCGCGCTTCGTGCTGGCGCCAATGGTGGACGCCAGCGAGCTGGCGTGGCGGCTGCTGAGCCGCGAATTGGGCGCGCAGCTTTGCTACTCGCCCATGCTGCACGCCGCCGTCTTCGCGCGCGACCCCAAGTACCGTCGCGACGCGCTCGCCTCCTGCCCTGAGGACCGGCCGCTCATCGTACAGGTCTGGCCGCAATCGACCAATACAGAGCGCCGTTAAAAGAAAATATCATTAACTACCGAGTGGTTATAATTAAAGTGCAGCTACTCACGGAGGTCCAGTGTGTGATGTAATTATCGTATGGCAGCGATTTCCTGTCAGAGAGGTCACAGTTCGTAGTAATTGACGGAAAGTCATCGAGTAAAACAGAAGAGATTTCTGGCGTTCCCCAAGGTAGTGTTATAGGCCCTTTGCTGTTCCTTATCTATATAAACGATTTGGGAGACAATCTGAGCAGCCGTCTTCGGTTGTTTGCAGATGACGCTGTCGTTTATCGACTAATAAAGTCATCAGAAGATCAAAACAAACTGCAAAACGATTCAGAAAAAATATCTGAATGACGCGAAAAGTGGCAGTTGACCCTAAATAACGAAAAGTGTGAGGTCATCCACATGAGCACTAAAAGGAACTCGTTAAACTTCGGTTACACGATAAATCAGTCTAATCTAAAAGCCGTAAATTCAACTAAACACCTGGGTATTACAATTACGAACAACTTAAATTGGAAGGAACACATAGAAAATGTTGTGGGGAAGGCTAACCAAAGGCTGCGTTTAGTGGCAGGACACTTAGAAGTAACAGACCTACTAAGGAGACTGCCTACACTACGCTTGTCCGTCTTCTTTTACAATACTGCTGCGCGGTGTGGGATCCTTACCAGGTAGGACTGACGCAGTACATCGAAAAGGTTCAAAGAAAAGCAGCACGTTTTGTATTATCGCGAAATATGGGAGAGAGTGTCACAGAAATGATACAAGATTTGGGCTGGAAATCATTAAAAGAAAGGCGTTTTTCGTTGCGACGGAATCTTCTCACAAAATTCCAATCACCAACTTTGTTCTCCGAATGCGAAAATATCTTGTTGGCACCGACCTAGATAGGGAGGAATGATCACCACGATAAAATAAGGGAAATCAGAGCTCGTACGGAAAGATACAGGTGTTCATTCTTTCCGCGCGCTGTACGAGATTGGAATAATAGAGAATTGTGAAGGTGGTTCGATGAACCCTCTGCCAGGCACTTAAATGTGATCTGCAGAGTATCCATGTAGATGTAGATTTGCTAATGTGTTAATGCGGAAGCGATTTACTCTGAAAAAAAGTTCCAGTTTTGGCCACCAGGTGCAAATCTGGCGTTGTACAGCATCACGTCGATGTCTCCAGTGCTCGTATTGAACAAACTGTCTATGTAGCAGTCAATTATAAAATTAATATTATGCCTTTGCCACTTGTTTGCATTTTTCTGACCACGTTCTGTCCCTAATCCATTACATACGGAAGCGTTTCCATACGTTTATCTTGCTGTGCGGCGCCAGATTAGCGCCTGGTGGCCAAAACCAGAACTAATTTTTTTGCAGTATAAATCGGTTATGCATTAACACATTAGCATATCTACCAAGTTTCGCTGCCATACGACAATTACAGCCTACACTGGACGTCTGTGAGAAGCTGCACTTTAGTTGTAGCCACCTGGTACAACATACGTTATTGTCCATATAGATCAGTTGCTGTCATCAAACTGCGGCCAATGGGCCACATGCTGAGCGAATCAAGTATTCGTGTGGCCCGCGGTTCCAAGCTGTGTTTTATAACAATAGGCATCTAGCAAGCCAACGGCCTTGCCACAATGATAACACCGGTTATTGTCAGGTCACCGAAATTAAGTGCTGTCTGACTTGTCTAGCACTTGGATTGGGTGACCGTCCGGTCTGCAGAGCGCTGTTGGCAAACGGGGTGCACTCAGCCCTTGTGAGGCCAATTGAGGAGCTGCTTAACTGAGTAGTAGTGACTCCAGTCACGAAAACTGAAAATGGCCGGGACAGCGGGGTGCTGACCGCATGTCCCATACCCCTCCGTATCCGCTTCTGGTGACGCCTATCGTCTGAGGATGACACGGCGGTCGGTCGGTACCGTTGGGCCTTCCGAGGCCTGTTCGGACTGAGTTTAGAGTATGCATCTAGCAACTAACAGCTGCATCCAAAAGCATAAAGTACCGTTAACAGATTCTTGAGACAATACATTTGCAGAATGCCGTAACCCGATTTCCCAGAAACTCCACTCACAAGAACCCCTTGAGTTCCAGGTCGCAAAAGGCCAATGATGTTTACGGCATTCGACGTCCCACATATTGTCTATCAGGCAACCACAATATTGGCTTTTAATGACAACAGGGGACGGGACCGGAGCACAGCATGAGGCTACGGAGTGTAATTGAACTGCGTAGTCGACGAGTAATTCACAACAATGCTACAGTGCTAGTGGTATTGTGATACAGAGCAGAGCAATGGCAACGCTAAACAAAGTAAACACTGCATTATATCTACAACCAACAGCTGCCGAAGTTGACATTTCGTCAGAAAATAGCCCAAGGAATTTCGCAGAGTGAGAAAGAAGTGCGAGATGAAATATTACCGTTTCTCCAAGATGAAAATTAGAAATTTGTGGAAAGGTCTTATGGGACCAAACTTCTGAGGTCATCGGTCCCTAGGCCTACACACTACCTAAGCTAACTTAAACTAACTTAGGTCATGAACAACATACATATCCGTGACCGAGGGAGGACTCGAACCTCCGACGGGGTCAGCCGCACGGATCTTGACAAGGCGCCTGAGACCGCGCGGCTATCCCGCGTGGCTCTCCAAGATGAGTCAGTGGAAGGTGTGTTATTGTATACGCTCGACTGTGCGGACAATCTAAATGAGGAGCACAACGATGACGATATGTGCTTAACAAGCGAAAGTGATATTGAAACAGGTGTCGATCCACGTAGTTCATCATCCTTGTCGGACTGAGAGCCACAAATGCCGTCCCCAGTGAAATGTAGTAAAGAATGGAAGATCATCTACAGCATAGTGAAAAAAAAACTATGAACAGTTTTCGAATAAGTCCATAGCAATAAGACCGTGTAGTGTATAAGAAAAACTACGTATATTCAAGGGAAGACAAGGCACACTGGTTACAAAAATCGTTGTTTGCGCGTTTCAAGGATGCTCGACACTATTTACAAAAATGGTTCAAATGGCTCTGAGCACTATGGGACTTAACATCTGAGGTCATCAGTCCCCTAGAACTTAGAACTACTTAAACCTAACTAACCTAAGGGCATCACACACATCCATGCCCCAGGCAGGATTCGAACCTGCGACCGTAGCGGTCACGCAGTTCCAGACTGAAGCGCCTAGAACCACACGGCCACACCGGCCGGCTCACTATTTACAGTATGCGCATGATAGTGACTTATTACGTTAGGCACATCAGAATACGCGCGATATACCCTGACGCGCCAAAGAAACTGGTGTAGGCATGCGTATTCAAATACAGAGGTATGTAAACAGGCAGAATACGTGCTGCGATCGGCAACGGCCATATAGTACAACAAGTATCTGGCGCAGTTCTTAGGTCGGTTACTGCTGCTACAATGGCAGTTATCAAGATTTAAGTGAGTTTGAACGTGGTGTTATATTCGGCGCACGAGTGGTGGGAGGCTCTGTAATGGTGTGCGGAGTGTGCAGTTGGAGTGATATGGGACCCCCTGACACGTCTAGACACAACTCTGACAGGTGACACGTACGTACGCAACCTGTTTGGTCACCTGCATCCATTTGTGTCCATTGTGTATTCCGACGTATTTTGGCAATTCCAGCGGGACATTGCGACACCCCACACGTTCAGAATTGCTACAGTGTGATCCATGAACACTCTTCTGAGTTTAAACACTTCCGCTTGCCATCGAACTCTCCAGACATGAACATTATTGAGCATATCTGTGATGCCTTGCGACGTGCTGTTCAGAAGAGATCTCCACCCCCTCTTACTCTTACGGATTTATGGACAGCCCTGCAAAATTCATGGCGTCAATTCTGCGTGCTCGTAGGGACCCTACACGATATTAGACAGAGTATCAGTTTCTTTGGCTCTTCTGTGCAGATTAACAGTGATTTCAAAGGAAGCAGTGGATGGTTGTATAACTTCAAACAGTGCTACAAAACTAGAAGACGTGAAATAACGAAATTTCAAACAAAACTTCAAGTTGTGGATGCACGGCAAACTGCGGAATCAGCCCGAAAATTTGTAGCTGAGGTAAACTTATCCCATCGTTCAGTACTGGAATTTGTTTTCAACTGCCACCAATCGGGATTCGAAGAGGAAATGGATACAGAAGGAACGCTAAAAGTTAGAGGTACCAAGACAGTTGTATCTAGATCAACTAACATCAATGCCTTAAAGCATTAGTATACAAGTATCCCCACTGTTAATCTGCATGATAAATTGGCTGGAAAGTTATTTATCTGCTGCGAGTATTTTGGAACCCTCCCGGTTCTTTCTCGTGTGCGTGACCTTGCAGGGTCAGTAGGCAACATGTATGTCAGTGCAAGCAAGAAGAGTGGGAAAATGGGCGTAAGGGAACTACAGATATGGTATGAGCACTACTTTTAGCGGATAGTTGATCAAAATAACTTGCTTGTGCTTGATTCGTGGTGTGCGTTCTCATCACCATGCGTTCTTTAAGACTGGATACCTAGCTGAACGTCCTGCATGGTTTGTTAACTCCCAAGGAGTTCGCATTCGAGCTTGATTTTGCGAACTTTTGTGATCACTGTGGCGCACGGTTTTTCATTTGGTGTTCGTGGTGCAAGTTAATGGTTTGTTTTGAACATTTCTTAAATGTCGACGATGTCCATTTTGTGAAGTGTAATATATGCATCCCGTAGAAGGTTGATCTTTGCACCTCCCGGACACTCATTTATGTCGCTCTCCTGACGCGCATGGTGAGTCATTAGCAGCTAATATTTTTCTCGTCATAATTGTTAACACAACAGTTTCAAATGAGACTTCCTGGCAGATTAAAACTGTATGCCGGACCGAGACTCGAACTCGGGACCTTTGCCTTTCGCGGGCAAGTGCTCTACCAACTGAGCTACCCAAGCACGACTCACGCCCCGCCCTCACAGCTTTACTTCTGCCAGTATCTCGTCTCCTACCTTCCAAACTTTACAGAAGCTCTCCTGCGAACCCTGCAGAACTAGCACTCCAGAAAGAAAGGATATTGCGGAGACATGGCTTAGCCACAGCCTAGGGGATGTTTCCAGAATGAGATTTTCACTCTGCAGCGGAGTGTGCACTGATATGAAACTTCCTGACAGATTAAAACTGTGTGCCGGACCAGGACTTGGACTCAGGACCTTTGCCTTTCGCGGGCAAGTGCTCTCATTCTGGAAACATCCCCCAGGCTGTGGCTAAGCCGTCTCCGCAATATCCTTTCTTTCTGGAGTGCTAGTTCTGCAGGATTCGCAGGAGAGCTTCTGTAAAGTTTGGAAGGTAGGAGACGAGATAATGGCAGAAGTAAAGCTGTGAGGACGGGGCGTGAGTCGTGCTTGGGTAGCCAGTTGGTAGAGCACTTGCCCGCGAAAGGCAAAGGACCCGAGTCGAGTCTCGGTCCGGCACACAGTTTTAATCTGCCAGGAAGTTTCATATCAGCGCACACTCCGCTGCAGAGTAAAAATCTCATTCAGTTTCAAATGAACTTCACTAAAGATTGAACTTGCGACCTTGCACTCAAGGGGCTACGTGCCAGTGGAAGAGGAGCCAAAATAAGCGATCATGCGCCTCGGCTAATCCATAGATATTCGACTGTTTCTGAGAAGACGATCGTAAAAGTTGTCGACGTATTTTAGACGCCTTTCAGCACGCGATAGGCTGAGCCCAACGGGTGGCGTAGTGCCTTGCGTCGCGGCCTATCATTTTTGTGTCCCGTGTTCGAAACCCGATTATTGTTCTTTCTTTTTTCATTTACCTTCCCATGTCCGTAGAAGGTTACTAAACGAATATTTGTTATCACGTTAGGGGATCCAAGGGCATCATATCAATTGTAAAATTACAACTGGGTTTCACAACAAATATCGTACTTTTATTATATAATTGTGTTTTTATGGTATTTTGAGGGATTACAATCTTTTTAAATTTTAGTATTCTTATATTTCATTATTATATCAATTCTTAATTCTTATATTTTATTCTTATGTTTACTCTCCAGGAAGATCTGATGCCGATCGTAGAAAGATTCGAAACAAAAATTCCGAATACCAAGAGCATCGCACGAAGGTAGGGTTGCCACAGTGACATTTCTTCGTACGAATCTCACGCGGGAAAGAAATGTCGTTAACATTGTTGAAGATTTCGGTCCATACAAACACTGAAGCGCTAAAAAAACTCGCACAGGCATACGTGTTGTAATGCATAGATGTGTAAGCAGCCAGAATACGGCGCAGCGTTCGGCAACGCCTATATAAGACGACAGGTGTCTGGCGCAGTTGTTAGATCGGTTACTGCTGCTACAATGGCAGGTTATCAAGATTTAAGTAAGTTTGAACGTGGTGTTATAGTCGGTGCACGAGCGATGGGACACAGCATCTCCGACGTAGCTATGAAGTGAGGATTTTCCCGTGCGACTATTTCACGAGTGTACCGTGAATATCAGGAATCCGGTAAAATATCAGATGTTCCACATCGCTGCGGCCGGGAAAAAGATCCTGCAAGAACGTGACCAACAACGACTGAAGAGAATCGGTCAGCGTGACAGAAAGGCAACCCTTCCGCACATTGCTGCATATTTAAATGCTGGGCCATCAACAAGTGTCAGCGTGCGAACCATTCAACGAAACATCATCGATATGGGCTTTCGGAGCCGAAGCCCACTCGTGTACCGCTGACTACGAGGTGCGTTCAAGTTCTAAGGCCTCCGATTTTTTTTCTCCGGACTGGAAAGAGATAGAAACATGCGCATTGTTTTAAAATGAGGCCGCGTTCATTGTCAATACATCCCAGAGATGGCAGCACCGTACGGCAGATGGAATTTTACCACCAGCGGCGAGAATGAGAACTGTTTTAAATACTTAAAATGGCGACGTTTTCCTTACTTGAACAGCGTGCAATCATTCGTTTTCTGAATTTGCGTGGTGTGAAACCAATTGAAATTCATCGACAGTTGAAGGAAACATGTGGTGATGGAGTTATGGATGTGTCGAAAGTGCGTTCATGGGTGCGACAGTTTAATGAAGGCAGAACATCGTGTGTCAACAAACCGAAACAACCTCGGGCTCGCACAAGCCGAACTGACGACATGATCGAGAAAGTGGAGAGAATTGTTTTGGGAATCGCCGAATGACTGTTGAACAGATCGCCTCCAGAGTTGGCATTTCTGTGGGTTCTGTGCACACAATCCTGCATGACGACCTGAAAATGCGAAAAGTGCCATCCAGGTGGGTGCCACGAATGCTGACGGACGACCACATAGCTGCCCGTGTGGCATGTTGCCAAGCAATGTTGACGCGCAATGACAGCATGAATGGGACTTTCTTTTCGTCGGTTGTGACAATGGATGAGATGTGGATGCTATTTTTCAATCCAGAAACAAAGCGCCAGTCAGCTCAATGGAAGCACACAGATTCACCGCCACCAAAAAAATTTCGGGTAACCGCCAGTGCTGAAAAAATGATGGTGTCCATGTTCTGGGACAGCGAGGGCGTAATCCTTACCCATTACGTTCCAAAGGGCACTACGGTAACAGGTGCACCCTACGAAAATGTTTTGAAGAACAAATTCCTTCCTACACTGCAACAAAAACGTCCGGGAAGGGCTGCGCGTGTGCTGTTTCACCAAGACAACGCACCCGCACATCGAGCTAACGTTACGCAACAGTTTCTTCGTGATAACAACTTTGAAGTGATTCCTCATGCTGCCTACTCACCTGACCTGGCTCCTAGTGACTTTTGGCTTTTTCCAACAATGAAAGACACTCTCCGTGGCCGCACATTCACCAACCGTGCTGCTATTGCCTCAGCGATTTTCCAGTGGTCAAAACAGACTCCTAAAGAAGCCTTCGCCACTGCCATGGAATCATGGCGTCAGCGTTGTGAAAAATGTGTACATCTGCAGGGCGATTACGTCGAGAAGTAACGTCAGTTTCATCGATTTCGGGTGAGTAGTTAATTAGAAAAAAAATCGGAGGCCTTAGAACTTGAATGCACCTCACACTGCGTAACACAAGGCTTTACGCCTCCCCTGGGCCCGTCAACCCCGACGTTGGACTGTTGATGACTGGAAACATGTTGCCTGGTCGGACGAGTCTCA
Source organism: Schistocerca serialis cubense (assembly GCF_023864345.2). NCBI lineage: Eukaryota > Metazoa > Arthropoda > Insecta > Orthoptera > Acrididae > Schistocerca > Schistocerca serialis. Next base: position 1,170,716,612 of record NC_064638.1, read on the forward strand.
TTTCAAATTGAAGCGAGCGGATGGACGTGTGCAGGCATGAAGACAACCTCATTAATCCACGGACCCAGCATGTCAGCAGGGAACTGTTCAGGCTAGTGGAGGCTCAGTGCAGTTGGTGTGATATGGGACCCCTGATACGTCTAGATACGACTCTGATTGGTGACCTGGTGACACGTACCTAAGCATCCTGTCTGATCACCTGCATCCATTCATGTCCGTTGTGCATTCTGACGGACGTGGGCAATTCCGGCAGGACAATGCGACACCCCCCCCCCCTCCCCTCCCATGTCCAGAATTGCTGCAGAGTGGCTCCAAGAACACTCTTCTGAGTTTAAACACTCCCGTCGGCCACCAGACTCCCCAGTCATGAACATTATTGAGCATGTCTGGAATGCTTTGCAACGTGCTGTTCAGAAGAGATCTCCACCCCCTCGTACTCTTACGGATTTGTGGACAACCCTGCGCGATTCATGGTGTCAGTAGCCTCCAGCACTACTTCAGACATTAGTCGAATCCGTGCCATGTAGTGTTGCGGCACTCCTGCGTGCTCGTGGGGCCCTACACGATCTTAGGCAGATGTACCAGTTTATTTGGTTCATCAGCGTAGAAACCACTGTTACAGTATAGTACAGAAAGTAACTGAAAGAAATACGCACTGAGACGAACGCGAAGGACAGTTTTATTCAGAGGTAATAGTTACATTGAAGTCACCGAGATTCATGATCCTCCAGTGAACGTTACTAAAAGCGGAACATGGTTCTTAATAGGATGTGTGATCACCACAGATGGCAATGCATGCTCTGCAGCGTGCTGCTCTGCTGGCCACAAGATTGATAAGTAGAGTGTGGTACGGCGTTTCATATCCCAACTAGTGTTGTTGACAACTGCTGGACGGTCTTTGGTGCATATGGTAATGCTGGCCTTCATCTCCACAACGCATCCCACAAGTGCTCGGTGGGATTTAACTCGGGGGAATGGGCCGGCCAGTCGATACGCCGAATATCCTCTCGTTTCCTGAGCTCCTCGACCTCCGCAGTTCAATGCGGTCGCGCATTGTCATCCATAAAAGTGAAGGCAGCGGCGAATGAATCCCTGAAAAGACGGAGATGGGAAGGAATACAGTGAGGCAGTAACATCATGCGGTGAGCCCAAAGATTCGGAGGTCGGTCCGCCTATGCAACATTATGCCTCCTCACAATACAACACCTCAATCACGAAAACGATCATGTTCGACATATTCCTGGGGTGCATTACGTGTTCCCACCTCTCGCCGTTTGAGGGTGGGCCCAGCACTGTCAAACTTGATAGTTTTGGTGGGTCAACTGTTACGGTGTAGGGAGGTATACTGTTACGCAAACTGATCTCCAAATCACTGAACAAGATACACTCTCCGGTCAACGTTATTGTGACACTGAAGTCCTTCCCCTGTCCGTCTTTTCAGGGGGGCTTTCGACCCTGACTTCCTTTTTATGGATGGCAGTGCGCGACTGCATGCTCCAGCTCAGGTGGGGGAGATCTTGGAACGAGAGGATACTCGGTGAATGGACTGGCCTGCCCATTCCCCGACTCAGATCACATCGAGCACGTATGGGTTGCTTGGGGGGAGACGTATTTAGCACGTCCACAGAAACCAATGATCATCCTGCAGTTGTCAACACACGCTATTAAGAATCACGTCCCGTCTTGAGTAATGTCAAGGGGACCATCTTAAATTGCGGCGACTTCAAAGCAATTATTGCCTTTCGCTCCCTGTATTTTACCCCTGCCACCTTCAGAATTTGAAAGAGAGCATTCCAGTCAACATTGTCAAAAGCTTTCTCTAAGTCTACAAATGCTAGAAACGTAGGTTTGCCTTTCCTTAATCTATCTTATAAGATAAGTTGTAGGGTCAGTATTGCCTCACGTGTTCCAACATTTCTACGGAATCCAATCTGATCTTCCCCCAGGTCGGCTTCTGCCAGTTTTTTCCATTCGTCTGTAAAGAATTCATGTTAGTATTTTGCAGCCGTGACTCATTAAACTGACAGTTCGGTAATTTTCACATCTGTCAACACCTGCTTTCTTCGGGATTGGAAGTATTACATTCTTCTTGAAGTCTGAGGGTATTTCGCCTGTCTCATACATCTTGCTCACCAGATGGTAGAGTTTTGTCAGGGCTTGCTCTCCCAAGGCTATCAGTAATTCTAATGGAATGTTGTCTACTCCCAGGGCCTTGTTTCGACTTCGATCTTTCAGTGCTCTTTCAAACTCTTCACGCAGTATCATATCTCCCATTTCATCTTCATCTACCTCCTCTTCCATTTCCATAATATTGTCCTCAAGTACATCGCCCTTGTATAGACTCCTTCCACCTTTCTGCTTTCCCTTCTTTGCTTAGAAGTAGTTTTCCATCTGAGCTCTTGATATTCTTACAAGTGGTTCTCTTTTCTCCAAAGATATCTTTAATATTCATGTAGGCAGTATCTTATCTTATCCCTACTGATATATGCCTCTACATCCTTACATTTGTCTTCTAACCATCCCTGCTTAGCCATTTTGCACTTCCTGTTGATCTCATTTTTGAGATGTTTGTATTCCTTTTTGCCTGCCTCATTTACTGCATTTTTATATTTTCTCCTTTCATCAGTGAAATTCAGTATATCTTCTGTTACCCAAGGATTTCTACTAGCCCTCGTCGTTTTACCTACGTGATCCTATGCTGCTTTCACTATTTCGTCTCTCAAAGCTACCTATTCTTCTTCTACTGTATTTCTTTCCCCCATTCTTGTCAATCTTTCCCTAATGCTCTCCCTGAAACTCTCTACAACCTCTTGTTCTGTCAGTTTATCCAGGTCTCATTTTCTTAAACTCCCACCTTTCTGCAGTTTATTCAGTTTTAATCTACAGTTCGTAACCAATAGATTGTGGTCAGAGTCCACATCTGCCCCTGGAAATGTCTTACAATTTAAAACCTGGTTCCTAAATCTCTGTCTTACCATTATATAATCTATCTGAATCTTTCCAGTATCTCCAGGGCTCTTCCATGTATACAACCTTCTTTCATGATTCTTGAACCGAGTGTTAGCTATGATTAAGTTATGCTCTGTGCAAAATTATACCAGGCGGCTTCCTCTTTCATTCCTTACCCCCATTCCATATTCTCCTCCTACGTTTCCTTCTCTTCCTTTTCCTACTATCGAATTCCAGTCACCCAAGACTATTAAATTTTCGCCTCCCTTCACTATCTGAATAATTCCTTATATCTCGTAATACATTTCATCAATCTCTTCATCTGCGGAGCTAGTTGGCATATAAACATGTACTACTGTGGTAGGTGTGGGCTTCGTATCTATCTTGGACACAGTAATGCGGTCACTATGCTCTTTGTAGGAGCTTACCCGCGTTCCTATTTTTTATTTATTATTAAACCTATTCCTGCATTACTCCTATTTGATTTTGTGTTTATAATCCTGTATTCACCTGACCAGAAGTCTTGTTCCTCCTGCCACCGAACTTCACTAATTCCCACTATATCTAACTTTAACCTATCCATTTCCCTTTTTAAATTTTCTAACCTACCTGCTCGATTAAGGGATCTGACATGCCACGCTCCGATCCGTAGAACGCCAGTTTTCTTTCTCCTGATAACGACGTCCTGCTGAGTAGTCCCCGCCCGGAGATCCGATTGGGAGGACTATATTACCTAAGAGGACGCCATCATCATTTAACCATACAGCAAAGCTGCATGCGAACGGGAAAAATTACGGCTGTAGTTTCCCCTTGCTTTCAGCCGTTCGCAGTACCAGCACAGCAAGGCCGTTTTGGTTAGTGCTGCAAGGCCAGATCAGTCAATCATCCAGACCGTTGCCTCTGCAACTACTGAAAAGGCTGCTACCCCTCTTCGGGAACCACACGTTTGTCTGGCTTCTCAACAGATAACCATCCGTTGTGGTTGCACCTACGGTACGGCTGTCTGTATCGCTGAGGCACACAAGCCTACCCACCAACGGCAGGGTCCATGGTTTCTAGGGGGATGAAAGTTAGCAGAACAGTAATTCCAATACTGTTTTCTTATGTACGGGTACATTTAGTACAGTAGTTTAGTTCTTTTAAATACTGTTGTGTAGAGTAGACATGAAGTAAAGGCTGTCCTTCCTACAAACTGCATTGACATGTTTTTTTATTATTATTTTTGTTGTTATTGGAGGTAGGCGAAATGCTACGCAGGCAGCGGAACTGTACAGAGAGCGATATGCTGATAAGAACCCACCTTCTCGACGGATGTTTTCTCGTCTTGTTGCGACGCTTCAGGAAATGGAAAGTTTCAACCCCCCATGACAATGCAATCGTCGTAGCACTCGCACAGACGAAGCTGCTGAAGTTATTGTTCTCGCTTCCATTGCTATGAATCCACATGTGAGCTCATGACAGCTTAACACGAGATTGGCATTCCTAAAACCAGTGTACATCGTATTCTTAGACGTCACCGGTTCAATCCTTACCATGTACACCTACATCAAGAATTGCATGGGAATGATTTCCAGAATCGTGTACAGTTCTGTCAGTGGGCACAGCAGCAAATCCTCGCCAACCTGAATTTCTTCTCCAGTGTTCTATTTACCGATGAATGTACCTTCTCACACAAAGGACTGGTAAATACAAGGAACATACATTATTTGTCGTGCGACAACTCACGATGGCTTAGACAGGAGGAACATCAGCGTCAATGGAGAGTTAACGTCTGGTATGGGATACGTGGTACTACAATTATTGGCCCCTATTTCATCAATGGTAGTCTAAGCGGCACATCGTATGCCAACTTCCTCAGACGAATTCTTCCTCCTCTTATGGATGAAGTGCCGCTAAGAACCATAATGCTTATGTGGTATCAACACGATGGATGTCCAGCACGTAATGCCTTGCGTGCACGCCGTGTTCTCAACCGAAGGTATCCTGTCAGATGGATTGGTCGAGGAGGAACAGTTACTTGGCCTGCTAGGTCTCCTGATTTAAGTCCTCTGGACTTTTTTCTTTGGGGATGCATTAAATACGTTGTCTACTGCAATATTGCAACAGCTCCAGAGGACATGCAGGAACGTATCGTGCTTGCTTGTAATTCTCTTCAGCAGGCAACACTGGAAGCAGTAAATAATTCTTTCATTCAACGAGTGCACCAGTGTATCGGTGTCCAGGTTCACCACTTTGAGCACCTTTGAATGTTCTACTCCTGGGCAATGGTACAGAAGAGTCAAAGTCAATTTTGTGTTATGTTTTTACCTGGTTTTCATTTGTTTTTTGACAACTCGAGCAAGTGGACGAGTTTGTGATCCCGGGCTCAAAGTCAATGTTGTGTTATGTAATTAATAACTTTGTGTTTCAGTGAATAGTACATTGCGATACATTTTTGAATAGTTCTTAGAAGAGGATATGAATTACTGAATAAAAAAATACAGAGTGCCATTTAAAAAAGTCGTACCGCTGTTCATATCTTTGTAAAAAACAAAGCTACAACGAAGGCAATCATGCTGATTGATACCCCCCTGAGGGCTAAAGACTATTTGCTTGAAACATTTTGTAATTTGCATCTGGACAAACAGTTATTTAGAGTGGTCAAGATAAATGGGACACGCGGTATAACATCAACTGAAGTTTTTTAGTGTGAAATTAGGGTTTTTGAAATCGTAAGTTGAAAGCCGCCAGTGTGGACAATTTCATCATCTTAGTCGGAACTCCGCACCAACATTTAAAAAGTAAATATAATCAGAGTTATGGGTTTGACACTATTTCCAACAGGTGTACTTCGGCATTACTCGACTTCGTACTCACGCTCTCCGGCCGTCTGTCGTTTGTGGGGTGCAGCCTTCATACTGTGTAAGATGCAATATGATAAAATGTGGGCTGAAATGAAGGCATAACTGCCTCAGCATGTTCCACACTTGACTGATCTCCAAGCCCTTGTAAAACTTTCACCTGTCTACACAGACAAGCTTACGTCCTCCATTCGTACTATCCCCCACCGTGGCAGCGAGCCAGTCCTCAAATCTTCCTGTTTGACTGCCTCCCGCGCGGTACCTGCAAATGAACAACACATTTATTACGTAATTTTTTAGTTTTGGAGATAGTAACGAAAACTTCATGACTTCCCGTACGCACACGTGCGTGTTGACGATCTTTCTTGTCCAGCCCCTATAGGTGTCGCGGTTGAGTGCTTTACGGAGGGTGCCACCGTAGCGGCAGGGCAGAGTGGTGTGTATATGTGTGTGTGTTTGCCTGCCTTGCAGCTGTGCGGCAACTGCCCCGAGACGCTGGTGTCGGCGGCGCTGCTGGCGCAGGACCACTGCGACGCCATCGACGTCAACCTGGGCTGCCCGCAGGCCATCGCGCGCCGCGGCCGCTACGGCGCCTTCCTGCAGGACGACTGGCCGCTGCTCGCCGACATCGGTGAGTCCGGCGCTGACGCCGGTGCCACGCTACGATATTTATTTGATCAAAGTTGATACGTCAAATATTTATGTCAAAGAAATTTGGCAATGTAATAAGGAATACGAGGGTCACTGCAAAAGAAATGCACACGATGTTTTTTTTTAAAAAAATCCGTCTTTTATTCTACACTACTGGCCATTAAAATTGTTGCACCAAGACGAAATGCAGATGATAAACGGGTATTCATTGGACGAATATATTATACTAGAACTGACATGTGATACTACATTTTCACCCAATTTGGTTGCATAGATCCTGAGAAATCAGTACCCAGAACAACCACCTCTGGCCATAATAACGGCCTCGATACTCCTGGGCATTGAGTCAAACAGAGCTTGGATGGCGTGTACAGGTACAGCTGCCCATGCAGCTTCAACACGATACCACAGTTCATCAAAAGTGGTGACTGGCGTATTGTGACGAGCCAGTTGCTCGGCCACCATTGACCAGACGTTTTCAATTGGTGACAGATCTAGAGAATGTGCTGGCCAGGTCAGCAGTCGAACATTTTCTGTATACAGGAAGGCCCGTACAGGACCTGCAACGTACGGTCGTGCATTACCCTGCTGAAATGTAGGGTTTTGCAGGGATCGAATGAAAGGTAGAGCCACGGGTCGTAACACATCTGAAATGTAACGTCCACTGGTCAAAGTGCCGTCAATGCGAACAAGAGGTGACCGAGATGTGTAACCAGTGGCACCCCTTACCATTACGTCGGGTGATACGCCAGTATGGCGATGACGAATACACGCTTCCAGTGTGCGTTCACCGCGATGTCGCCAAACACGGATGCGACCATCATGATACTGTAAACAGAACCTGGATTCATCCGAAAAAATGACGTTTTGCAATTCGTGCACCCAGGTTCGTCGTTGAGTACACCATCGCAGGCGCTCCTGTCTGTGATGCAGCGTCAAGGGTAACCGCAGCCACGGTCTCCGAGCTGATAGTCCATGCTGCTGCAAACGTCGTCGAACTGTTCGTGCAGATGGTTGTTGTCTTGCAAACGTCCCCATCTGTTGACTCAGGGATCGAGAGGTGGCTGCACGATCCGTTACAACCATGCGGATAAGATGCCTGTCATCTCGACTGCTAGCGATACGAGGCCGTTGGGATCCACAACGGCGTTCCGTATTACCCACCGATTCCATATTGTGCTAGTAGCCATTGGATCTCGACCAACGCGAACAGCAATGTCGCGATAAGATAAACCGCAATCGCGATAGGCTTCAATCGGACAATCAGTTCGACGACGTTTGCAGCAGCATGGACTATCAGCTCGGAGACCATGGCTGCGGTTACCCTTGACGCTGCATCACAGACAGAAGCGTCTGCGATGGTGTACTCAACAACGAACCTGGGTGCACGAATGGCAAAACGTCATTTTTTCGGATGAATCCAGGTTCTGTTTACAGCATCAGGATGGTCGCATCCGTGTTTGGCGACATCGCGGTGAACGCACATTGGAAGCGTATATTCGTCATCGCCATAGTGGCGTATCACCCCGCGTGACGGTATTGGGTGCCACAGTTACCCATCTCGGTCACCTCTTGTTCGCCTTGACGGCACTTTGAACAGTGGACGTTACGTTTCAGATGTGTTACGACCCATGCCTCTACCCTTCATTCGATCCCTGCAAAACCCTACATTTCAGCAGGATAATGCACGACTGCGTGTTGCAGGTCCTATACGGGCCTTTCTGGATATAGAAAATGTTCGACTGCTTCCCTGGCCAGCACATTCTCCAGATCTCTCACCAACTGAAAACGTCTGGTCAACGGTGGCCGCGCAAGTGGCTCGTCACAATACGCCAGTCACTACTCTCGATGAACTGTGGTATCGTGTTGAAGCTGCATGGGAAGCTGTACCTGTACACGCCATCCAAGCTCTTTTTGACTCAATGCCCAGGTGTATCAAGGCCGTTATTACGGCCAGAGGTGGTTGTTCTGGGTACTGATTTCTCAGGATCTATGCAGCCAAATTGCGTGAAAATGAAATCACATGTCAGTTCTTGTATGATGAATTTGTCCAAGACTACTGATTTATCATCTGCACTTCTTCTTGGTGTAGCAATTTTAATGGCCGGCAGTGTAATTTTCAGCCAAGTGTCCGGATACTTTCGATCACATAGTGCACATTTATTATGCACCAGTATTCCAAGAAGAATCGCAGCTGCATTATGGGCAAATGGAGGTCCAACCCCTTGTTATTAAACCAGGTGTTCACATTGTTTTGGCTATGTATGTAGACGGCTGTGGGAGGGATGCGTGTCGTGTTGCAGTGAGTTCGCTGCGGCGCGCGCTGCGCGTGCCGGTGACGTGCAAGATCCGCGTGTTCGCCGAGGTGGAGCGCACGGTGGCGTACGCGCGCATGCTGGAGTCTGCGGGCTGCCAGCTGCTGGCGGTGCACGGGCGCACGCGCGAGCAGCGCGGCCCGCTCACCGGCCTGGCCTCGTGGCCGCACATCGCCGCCGTGGCGCGCGCCGTGCGCGTGCCCGTGGTCGCCAACGGCAACGTGCGCTGCCTGGCGGACGCGCGCCGCTGCCTGCGCGAGACGGCCGCCGCCGCAGTCATGAGCGCAGAGGGCCAGCTGCGCAACCCGGCGCTGTTCGCGGGCCGCTCGCCGCCCGCCTGGGAGCCCGCGCTGCGCTACCTGCAGCTCGCCGCGCGACACCCCTGCCCGCCCTCCGTCGTGCGCGGGCACCTCTTCAAGCTCTTCCAGCACTGGTCAGTCGCCGCCACCCGTTCTCATTACGTCGCTCTCTCGTCTGTCTCCCTGTTCGGTTCAACTTTTGCGTTTGGTTTTAAACGTAGCTCACAAGGGGAGTCCACGACGTTGGCATCACTTTTGCACACCTCTAGTAGGCCATTAAAACAACAAGGTGCAATTCGGAAGTTGCACTACTCTAGCAATTCCGAGAAATCGCAAGAGAAGTTTTATATACGTGTATCATGTAACTGATGTATCTGTGCATAGGTGCCGTACGTTAGAGTTTGTGGTGGTCGAGTGGATAGCTTTCGAACTTCGTAAGGTGAACGTGTACGAGTCGACAGTTCGAGTCGCACTTAGACCGACATTTCCGTAGTTAAAAAAAAAAAATTATGGGACTTAACTGCTAAGGTCCTCAGTCCCTAAGCTTACACACTACTTAACCTAAATTATCCTAAGGACAAACACACACACACACACACACACACACACACACACACACACACACACACCCATGCCCGAGGGAGGACTCGAACCTCCGCCGGGACCAGCCGCACAGTCCATTACTGCAGCACCTTAGACCGCTCGGCTAATCCCGCGCAGAATTTCCGTAGTACAAGCGTAAATTCTGCGATATCCAAAATATTTGCACCTACACTATATGTTCTCGGTATATTAGCAATGTCTCACCTCTGTGCAAGTCAACTGCCAAATCTACATCTACATCGATACTCTGCAAATCGCATTTAAGTGCTTGGCTTCACAATTCTCTTAATTCCAGTCTTGTATGGCGTGTGGAAAAAGTAACACCTATATCTTTCCCTGCGAGTTCTGATTTCCCTTATTTTATTACGGTGATGATACATGCCTCTGTGTCTCCAGCTGGAAGTGTCGAGGTGCAAAGTAGTTCTGGGTACCTTACCAGATCACACGCATAAGACATTTCGCAAATCATGACTGGCAAACATTTTCGGGAAAACTCTATCCGTTTCTTCATTTATTGGTCTGTTCTAATAATTAAATTTGATTAAAAATAGAAAGTAGTCAAATAACATGAAATTCGCTGAAACTTCATGTAAATTCACGTGGTTTTTAAATTAACTCTTAAATGCCATGTAAATTAAATAATATAACCACTGCTGATGAAGCTCGTATGAAGCTGGAATGCTAACCACTTGACCTTACTACCTCCACATTATGTTGCTTTAATGGCCTGCTGAAGGTGTCAAAGTCTGAAGTAAATGTGTGGTACCAACGTCATGGCCTCCAAATTTCTGTGAAGTTTGGAAGGTAGGAGATGAGGTACTGGAAGAATTGAAGCTGTGAGGATGGGTCGTGATTCGTGCTTGGGTAACTCAGTGGTAGAACACTTGCCCGCGAAAGGTAAAGGTCCCGAGTTCAAGTCTCGGTCTGGCACACAGTTTTAGTCTGTCAGCAAGTTTCTAGATTAAATTAATTACGGCATACGTGAAGGGATTTCAAAGGTGAAAGGGAGAGAATCCGTAATAACTGGTACATTGGAAAATACCCTTGCCCATGCCCTTTACTGTGGTTTGCAGAGTGTTGATGAGATATAGTACGATGTAATATCATCTCTAGCCCTGATAATGGCATCAATTGGGCAAGGAAAAAGAGTCCAAAAGTTTCTTCAGGTATGCTATCTACAGCTGATCACACTTCATGGAAGATTTTATCCTGCAGAACTACCGATTTGCTTTGATATTGATTACTGCTCTCCACTTGCTGCTCCAAATCGTCCCAGACATTTTCTATGGGATTAAGATCGGGTCATTTGATGGATCAGTCAAGGTGCCATAGGCTGCATTTCCAACCATTGGTTCCCTACATAACTGGTAGCGGACCCACTATCACCTTTTTCAGTTTGACCCAGAATGTTTGAGACACCCTATATACGAGATATGAACAGCATCAGATGTGGAGGGATCACTGAGAAGGACAAGGAGATTCTGCATACACGTGTGAGATAGCGTTCTCAACAACTGACAGAGCCTCGTTGTGAGTCCTCATTTACCTAGCTGATTGAACTGTGCAATATCCAAATTTTTGGGCTTCCAGATGTGGCAGTGGCTTGATGTTGCAGTGCATTGTAATGTGAGGGCAGATATACTTGTTGTCGAATTTCCTATTGCCCATGTCTGAGGAGGGAGGATCATCTTATTGTGCAGCAAGCACCTTGTAACCCCACCACATCTGTGGCTCCCTTTCGAGAACAAGTAATGGACACTCTGCAACATTCTGCGTTATCTTGCACCTTTAGTCAAAGACTGGCAATAGCCGGATTATGGAATTACCGTCCCTTGTGTAGGCTGACATTGACACCACGACACAAACAGCTGTGTTTGGAGTGGAGTAATGACTGGGAATCATGGACTGCTGATGAATGTCATCACAATGTGTTCAGCTATGGATTGTGGTTTAGCACAACCCCAGGTGGCCATCATTGACGAGATGACAGGTACCGTTCCTTTAATGTTTTGGAGGGAACAGTGATGTTACTCCTGCTGTCATCATGGTATGGGAAGTCATTGCATGTGTCTGGGCCAGAATGAGTATAACATCATACTAATAAATGGACTCATACTGCCATGTTCTTTGTAAACTTGACTCGAATTTGTTATCACTAAGCTGACATCACAAACCCCCTTGAATAGTGAAGTTTCAGATCATTTGCTCCTGGCCTTGTAGGGGCTTCACTTCCTTTGTACGGCATTGTATGTATGCACCCTCTGTGAAGACGGGTGTTATCATCAAGGAAGACAAAAGTGCCTGTAGTACCCTCATCATGGAGATGTAGAAGAGGCAACAAAACTTGGTTATGGTGAATGTTACAATAAATATTCTGATTGCCTGAATGGGTGGGCCCAAGGTATGGTATGAAAAACATCTGCAAAACATCACAAAACAAGTCCAGCCTCAACTAAACTCTCCACACACTGTGGGCTAAACACCTCATTGTGCTGTGGTTGCACTTGACGCCTTGCATCATTGAAGAGAGGCAGTGTTGCAAATTGTCAGACCACAGTACATGCCTCCAGTGCACTGCTGTCCAGTTTCTATGTTTGCTTTATGTGCGACAGTCAGCAGTGTCCTCTTGTGAGGTACTCAACTCTAAAATGACTATCACAGGATGTTTCCTTTTGTATGTTCATTTAGAAACTGGTTGAGATGGACCTGCATTCACTAACAGCAGCAATTCCCTTTGTGTTTGAAACTGATTGTCATTAACAAGGCATGACATTCATCTCGAGTTCCTGTCACTTTGGACCTTTTTACGACCTCCCTTCTTGTGCCATGTTATACAGCCACAAGTTTTACACCATTCCTTGTAAACACACTGGACAGTCTGCATTGACACACTAACAAATTGGGCAGTTTCAGTCATGGTGTGTTGTCATGGGTGCATCCAGACATGATATTTTCTTTCAGCCATTCTGTCAGATCTCCATGTTGACCCATTTTACTGCACTTACTGGCTTATACAGTACATTCCACTTGACAACTACAACTTATGCACATTTGGTGTGTCACATGACCACCTAGTACAAGTGCTACAACAACTACAGTGCTCCAAAGTGACCAGTGTTCTCTTTTAAGGGGGCTAACTAATATTTTGTCTAGTGAACTTGTTATGAGGGTGAGTCAGTGAGTAGTGCAAGGGTGTTACATTAACTACAGTAACAAGCTTTTGTGAGTATATGAATAACCCACATGAATTAATTTTCAGGTTTAAATAGAAGAGAGAGTTAAAGCTTTCAACACCACTGGTACTCTATGAAATACAGTTTCAGCAATGTAAGGGAAAGGTAGATTCCTACTTACCATAAAGATGACATGTTAAGTTTCAGACAGGCACAATTAAAAGATGCCTAAACATTAGCTTACGGCCACAGCCTTCATCAGATTCTGGTCTGTGTTGCAAGAGACAGAAGTCGTGTGTTTGTGAGGTGTGCTTTCTTGTGTGAATGAATGAATGTGTGCGTGTGTGTGTGTGTTTTCCTCTTTCTGTCATCTTTACAGTAAGTGTCATCTTTACAGTAAGTGGCACTCTATCTTTTCCTTACACTGTTGATATTCCAGCCTTGCCTTTCTGTTGTTTAAATAGAGGTTCAAGATGGAGACACTGACAGATAGAAGTTTGGCAATTCAAGTATTATAAGGTTTTTGCATTCAAAGAAACTGCCTCTGCCACAATTCACCATCAACAAGTGTAAAGTTACGGAGGGAGTATAATGTCACAAAAACAGGTGTCATTTGGGTGCCAGGACTTAGAACAATCATGTGAGATAGGCAAAGATCAGGACAGCCAAACATGTCCACTTCAGGGCTGATTTGAGCCAGTCGTAATATTCATGCGAGACACATTACACACTCGTGTGACTGGTTCTAGAATATTACTAAAGTGTGTGGGACCCTTACCAAATAGGACTAATGAGGGATATTGAATGTATATGGAGAAGGGCAGCACAAATGTTCACAGGTTTTTTGACCCATGGGACAATGTTACAGAGATGCTCAAGAAACTGAATCGGCACACTTTTGAAGAGTAAACTATGCTGAGAAAATAATCTAACAAAGTTTCAAGAACTGGCTTTGAATGATGTCTTTATGAATATACTGCAAACAACCTCATATCGCACAATATGGATCATGAGGATAAGATTAGTATAATTACAGTGTGCACAGATACAGTCAATCAATCATTCTTCCCATGCTCCATAAGTGAATGGAGTGGTAAGAAACCATAATAACTGGTGCAATGTGACATACCCTATGCCATGTACTTCATGGTGGCTTTCCTTATTTTTTTTTTTTAATTTAACTAATGACCATTAACATATGTGAATATAATCTGTATTTTCGTAATAGAGAAACGTTGACCCTCAGTTTTAAAGACTACAACACCAGATCTAATTTTGTGCTTAGTTTTATGTATGTAATTGATTTTCTAATTTATTTGGACTATTACTAGTTAGTATCTTTTATTATTGGGCAAAATCAGTAATTGTTTTGTAACTTAAATTCTATTGTTGACATATAAACAAATATAAATTCTGTGATAATTGTAAACATTTGAAAGACCAAATGCTAGTATTCTTAAAGTATTCATTTGGCTGTATCTGAAAACATGTTAGCAAAGCCAGTCCTTAATTAAATCTGAAGTAATTATCAGTTTTGCCAAAGTATTGTTTGCATAACAATATATGTTAATTTCGTGATTTAAACAAATAATTCGGCGTAACTCTTGTAGTAGAAGAAACTGTTAAAAGTAAAGAATCTTTGATGTATGCAGTTAATTTAATGAGTCAAGTTTTAATTGAAATTTCTGTAAATTTAAATCTGAACATTGTGTAGTTTCAGTACCTATTATTGTGATGATATATATAAGGGCCCAATTTTTGGTCCCAAGACAATCAATCCACGGCGAGTTTCAGACAAGAAACCTGTGTGGGTTAGAACGACAACAATGCTTGAAATTAACTGTGAAATAAGTGTTAAACAGTTAGGCTGTGTGTAAAAACAATGACAGTGTCTGTTCCATACGTACCTTTCTACTCTTCAAGAACTGTGAACTTTGTGGTTAGGTTTTACTGCTTGTAGATGTTCAACAGGAAACTGTTGTAGCAGTATCTGGAGGTTTGCCTGCAAACTATTAATGAGGCTTATCGAAAGTTAAACAATAGTGCACTGGCCATACAACTGTGTATTATTAGGGGGTTGTGTACAGTGAAATTAAAGTACTGTGAAACACAACTGTGCACCTGTTGGCTACATTATTTACAATAGTCAGTGTCGGAATCCACAACCCATTTTTCAGCCAGTGTATCAACACAGTACATCAATACCAATGACACAAAACAAAATAAAGCAGGCAGAACTGCTACAACTGCACTCTCCCAGTACTCTGTCAGTGAACCAAAGTCTACCACCTGCTTCATCTATGGCTGAGGCTATGTGAATATCTCCATAATTTAACATGTTACTGAATGTCACTTAAACAGTGCCTTACAAAAGCAGTGACCTACACATTTTTTGATACCCACATGCATTAATGACAGCTAACTACACACAGCTCCCTGAACCCCCAAGTACTACTGTGCACTGTCAAGAGTGGTTAACCATGTCCCATTCAAAATATTTGTAGCCCGTGAAAATTTTCAGAAAATGTACACTGAAACTGAAGGTGTTTTTTCATTCTCTCAATAACTGCTGTGGTTGAGTCAATATGTATATTACTTACTACTGTCTTCCAGATGGAAAAGTCAGTGATGCTGAAATTCTGAGAATTGTTACCTCCACCAGGTTTCCATATTATTTTAGCATCTACTTACCAGTTGCAAGGCAGAAACAACTAGAAAAGGAGTCAGAGATGCAAATGATATATATATATATATATATATATATATAGTTTCTCTAGCCTTTAGGGGCTTCTAAAGCTGAGCTGATGGAGAAGGGTGGGGCGAGGATGTAGTACAGGAGGAAAAAGCTATATCAAGCCCCCAAAATGGGAGAGAAATAAAAGGTAATGGAGGGAATAATTGAACTGTAGCAATTGATCAAATTGTAGGCTACTATAAATGAACATCAGGCAGTCAATAAATCATGGGTGCTAATTTATCCTGAGAGGGATGTTCTGAGAACTGAAGATTCAATGTCTGATTTTTCATTCATATGCCTTTTAACTATGTTTCAGTTGTCTCATATGCAGCTATCAAGAATTATACAGACTTCTTCTAAGACAGTATTAATTTTCATTTTTGAGTACTCCAGTGTTTCTCTACTTTTACAATGCCTGGTTTCAACACTTGCAAGAAAACTGATTTTCATGTTCTTTTGGAAGTAGTATTTTTGTCAGGAGCAATTTTTGCTTGTGGTAGTCAGTGAAGTATATGCCAAGTGAGTGCTGTACATTGTAACTAGTGTTTGCCGATAATATAGGCATTGTGGGAAATACGAGTTGGTAATTTCTCTGTTGTTTGTGTACAGCCTCTGCCTTGAGGAACACAAAGACATTCGTAGTCGAATAGCAACAGCTGGTTCATTGGAGGAGATGGGTGATGCTGTGCAGGAACTGCGTGATCGTTTGCTGCCTCTGCATGAGGGACTCTCCCCAAGACCATGGGAGCCACCACCGGAAACAGGTATGCACTCATAATTTTGCTCGATTGATACTTGTACAGAGGTTTGACGAACAATAACAATAGTTTCCAGAATGAGATTTTCACTCTGCAGCGAAGTGTGCGCTGATATGAAACTTCCTGGCAGATTAAAACTGTGTGCCCGACCGAGACTCGAACTCGGGACCTTTGCCTTTCGTGGGCAAGTGCTCTACCATCTGAGCTACCAAAGCACGACTCACGTCCAGTCCTCACAGCTTTACTTCTGCCAGTATCTCGTCTCCTACCTTCCAAACTTTACAGAAGCTCTCCTGTGAACTATGCAGAACTAGCACTCCTGAAAGAAAGGATACTGCGGATACATCGGTTAGCCACAGCCTGGGGGATGTTTCCAGAATGAGATTTTCACTCTGCAGCGGAGTGTGCGCTGATATGAAACTTCCTGGCAGATTAAAACTGTGTGCCCGACTGAGACTCGAACTCAGGACCTGGCAGAAGTAAAGCTGTGAGGACCGGGCGTGAGTCGTGCTTCAGTAGCTCAGATGGTAGAGCACTTGCCCGCGAAAGGCAAAGATCCCGAGTTTGAGTCTCAGTTGAGCACACAGTTTTAATCTGCCAGGAAGTTTCAATAACAATAGTTATCTATACAAAAAAATGCACGTCTGATGAAGACAATTACATACCATGTGAAATGTTGAGTAATTGATAGGAACATAAACAATATATTGGATCCTGTAACACAGCTTTCAAACATGCAGTCTTCAAACCTTCACTTTATTCCTTGATACTGCCCCTTACACCATTGTAGATAAGAAAATCTGCTGTTTCAAGTTAGTGGGGTGCTGATAACTCCTCCCTCTGGACTTGAGCATTTATGAGAATGATATCAATAAGGATGAAATTGAAATTTAGCAAGAAATCCAACACTTGTGCTACAGTCTATTTGCATGTTATATACAATAAGGACTCAATCTAGTCTCTACATTTGGTACCGGGGTTGCATAGACATGAGCTTTCAAATGCCCCCATAAATGGAAGTCAAGAGGGTTGACGTCAGGAGAGCGTGGAGGCCATGGAGTTGATCCGCCTCTACCAATCCATTGGTAACCGAATCTGTTGTTGAGAAGCGTACGAACACTTTGACTGAAATGCGTAGGAGCTCCATCGTGCATGAACCACATGTTGTGTCATACTTGTAAAGACACATGCTCTAGCAGTACAGGTAGAGTATCCCGTATGAAATCATGATAACGTGCTCCATTGAGTGTAGGTGGAAGAACATGGGGCCCAATGGAGACATAACCAACAATGCGTGCCCAAACGTTCACAGAAAATCTGTGTTGATGACGTGATTGCACAATTGCGTGCGGATTCTGGTCAGCCCACACATGTTGGTTCTGAAAATTTACAATTTGATCACGTTGGAATGAAGCCTCATCCGTAAAGAGAACATTTGCACTGAAATGAGGATAGTATGTTTATTCCTAACATATGTGCTGAACGTCAAGAAATGTTTGCCAGCAGTCTGTGGCTGATTACTAGCTTTGCAGACTGATGGATTATCATGGGGATAGACTTAAATTTGGGGTAACTCTAGGAACTGAAGCAGAGAAACTTAAAGCTTTTCATTCTATAGTTGGGGAACTCAACTCAGCACAGTAATCAGTAAAATAACCAAGTACTGTACTGAATGACATATGATTTCAAATATGACGTGTAAATCTTTTAGTATCCTCTGTTCAATACTTTGCAGGAGTATCATGGGAAAATTTCCGTGTAAAGACCTACTTCACACCCCGGTTTAGGATTTAGAATTGGGTTATGTATTCTAGCGAAAAAGTCTTTAGCAAGTTATAGATAGGCATGAGCAAGATAACCAAATCTGTGCAAATAAAAATGTAAATGTTTATTTGTTCAGAATTGTATATCTCCAAAAGTTCTGCACCGATTGCTTTAAAGTTTTCATACAACATTGGATTTGAATACTAGCTTACTGGAGTGCCATAAGGTATCTAAATATCTATGTAATAATTAAGGAGATAAGTCGTTAGCAAGAACCTCATGTTTGTTTGTTCAAAATCTTCAATATCCAAAACTTCTTCACTGATTCCTTTGAAATTTTGACACAACCTTGAATTTTAATATACAGATGTTTATATTCAAAAGCAGCTTTGTGTCAAAATTTCAAAGGGATCAATGAAGATCTTTTGGAGATTTAAGATTGTGAACAAATGAATATGAGATTTTTGCTAAGAATGTGTCATATAATATAGACACACACACACACACACACACACACACACACACACACACACACACACACACACCCTTATGGTAGTCCTGTAGGTGTATAAAACACACTTGTATTTGAATGCAATGTTGTGTCAAAATTTCAAATCAATCAGTGTAGACCTTTCAGAGATATATGATTTTGAACAAACAAACATTTAAATCTTTATAAATAAAAATGTATATATTCATTTGTTGAAAATCTTAAATATATGAAAGATCTTCACCGATTGCTTGAATAGTTTGACACAACATTGCTTTTGAAAATTCACATTTTTGTATACCTATTTCTGTAATGTATAAATAAATATGTAATGTAGGAAGGGGAAAAGTTATTACCAAAAATATCACAAAGTTCCTGACCATCCATTTGGATGGACATAGGATGTACATTTTAATATATATAGTATATAAATATATTTGTAATATCTAAAGGGGATATCTTTAGCAGTCAGGAAAGTTGTATTTGTGGCTTACTGGCCTATGATTAGAACTACTACAGAATCTGAATTTGCAATAACAATAAACGAAGCTCAAGGTCAGAGAGGTGGAATAGGAGATGGGCAGAGAGATGGGAGGAAATGGACACAGAAAGCAGGAGCGGGAGATGCACTGAGAGATGGGGGAGGGGGTGATAGACAGAGGAGGGGGGAAGGACGAGGAGATGGACATAGAAATTGGAAATAAGACCGGGGGAGAAGGTGGTTAGGATGTATATCCAATTCCCATTCATATTAGTAACACGTGTCTTCTCTTTTCTTTCTTTTCCATTTAACCAGACTGAGCCGCAGCAGTATGTGGCCAGGAAATGTTAGTACGAAATAAAAGAAAACCTTATCAGTCACACCTTTTAGCCTATATCAGAATATTTGGACTCATAGATTTAGATTCTGGGTAATATTTATGTTTTTTGAAGCAGGTTGTAAATTTTCCAAATAGGCAGCGGGTAGTGTTCTCTGAAATAAGTAAAGTTGTATGAATGCTTAGTATGAAATAGTAGATTGAAACAAGCAGTAGTTTTTCTTCAGATTAGCTGCTTTTCTACTAATATAAATAATATCCTGATTTATAATGCGTATAAAAGGTAATCTAGAAGTTATTCCTGCCATTAACCTTGTGAGTGGATTGACACTAGTTGTGTCTGGTTGTTAATATATTTAATAGAAGTAGCCTGCATGGCTGTTTCTGTATAACCTGACTTGTTCCACCTCACAGAACACTCTCCTTCAGGCAGGATTTGGATGTGGAAAGAATGAATGAGTGGGATCTGCTTCGAAAATACCTAGTTGCTCATATCGACAATGTGTACCATAAAAATGAAACATTTGGTTGCAGTCAGGCACGACAAAAAGACTTACGTATAAGCTTCCAGCTGAAGCCTTCTTCAGTAAAGAAAAACACACACATAATTGAACAAGCAATATTTACATTTTTTGCTGAATTCAAGAAGTGCTTCTTCCATAAGATGCTGCCTACTTCATACTCACATCCTTGGTGGCACATATGTTTATTCATGGCATATACCTATGGTCGTCATGTTGAAAATGAAGGAACTACAAGCTGTGCCCAGATGAGGACCCAGATATCTTTATAAGCATAGTAATCTCTTTGCTCCTTTAATTTTGTGTTACCTACAGATGCTGCACATTAAAGCAGCAACAAAAGGTATTCACACAGTTTATGATGCAAACCGTATACCACATTTTGTTCTTTTCATAAACCCACTAAGCTGCTTACACATTACACTAGTCCACCAATATAGAGAGAATTCTCAACACAAAAGGGTATTGACTGTAATATTACGTATCAGATGGAGTGGATGTATCATTATTGTAAGTGTCAAGAAAGCGGGACTTTTTCAGTCACACACTCAATTACCAGTGTTCTCTACTTTTATCAGCAGTGCTCTTCGTATTGTAATGTCAGTGGTTCATTTGTAACTTGGTGGTGATTAGCTCAGTTACTGAGCTAAAGGTTACATAGTGTGAAACCACAAATTAGAATTTTTGCAACAATCTTCACAATAGATGTAATTAATGTGGTTCGTCACTAAATTTCTGCATAGTTTCAAATAACTTTCATATTGTTGAATAATCACCCATGACAACTACTAAGATATTGCAGTCACTAACACAACTAGTCTGTTGATGCTTAAATGGGGAAAGAAAAGTGTGCACACAAGCAAAGACATAACAGCTGCTTAGATAGCCTTACATACAAGGGGGTACCCAAAAAAATGAAAAAAACAGTCTGGAGTGGAGCTTGTGAGTACGAATTTCTGCTGCTAGGTGTGTATAGTGCAACTCATTACCAGTTCAGTGCTGCCTGTGTTGTCAAGCTGGCTTTTTATTTTAATCTGCAGTGATTGTTTTTGCTAGTGCTGTTTTGTTATTGTGTCATTTTTATGATGGCAAGTTTAACCCAGCGAGGATGTGGTAGAGTCAGTTTGACCCTGCTCATTTTGTTTTGTTAGCAATTCTTTGTTGCACATTGTCGAGGTTCTCAGTAGCTGTAATTACTGATCTCCCCTCCCTAATGCGTGCACGCACTCAGTCAGCTGCCGTCCGTGAAAAGAGATAAACGAGTGCAAACAGTAAGAGTGTACTTTTGACCCTTCCACAACTGCGAAGTAGACCGAGCGAGATGGCGCAGTGGCTAGCACACTGGGCTCGCATTCAGGAGGACGACGGTTCAATCCTGCATCCAGCCATCCTGATTTAGGTTTTTCGTGATTTCCCTAAATCGCTCCAGGGAAATGCTGGGATGGTTCCTTTGAAAGGGCACGGCCGATTTCCTTCCCCGTCCTTCCACAGTCCGATGAGACCGATGACCTTGCTGTCTGGTCTTCTCCCCCAAACAACCCAACCCAACCCAACTGCGAAGTAGTATTTCTGTGCCATTTTTGAATTTATCTTTTTCTATGAGTGTTTCGTGTGTTTTGAGGTTTTTAGTCAAAATGGACAATGAGGAAAGGGAGGCTGAGAGCGCATACATCATTTTTTTACATGATTTTGCAAATTATCAGACAGTGAAAGTGGCTTTACAACAGATAGTAGTGAAAGTGAAGATTATGTAAGTGAGGGCAGTGACAGTAGTGGTACAGAGCAAGATGCAAGTGAGGGCAGTGACAAAGCAGATAATATACCACCAAATGAGCTACAGAATACTGCCCACAATGCTGCGTTACAGGAATTAGTCGAGCAATCAGAAAATCGGACACGCAGTCCATTTTATTTTGGTAAAAATGGATCCAAGTTGTGAAAAAATCCACCTCAGCAACAAGTTAGGACCTGTTCTGAAAATATCATCAGGCAGGTACCTTGAGTCTGTTTTGCAATGAAAATAGGCTTTGTATTATCTTGAAATACACAAACTTGCAAACTGCAGAAAGGAAAGCAGCTTGTGAAGTAGTTGTAAACCACTATTTTATGAAGGAAATGACCATGAGTGAGCTGAAGCCTTATATAAGCTTGTTGTACATTGCTGGATTCTACCAATTGGGGAGGCACAACACCATTGACCTTTGGGCTTCAGTAGGAACAGATGTTGAAATATTTTGGATGACAATGACATGGCAACATTTTCATTTCATTCAAAGCTGTCTTTGTTTTGATGATAAATCCACACATGAAGAAAGAAAACAGCTGGATAACTTAGCATCAATATGTCAGATATTTGAAATATTCATTGAAAACTGCAAGAAAGTACTGGGAGAATATACAACTGTAGAGGAAATGCATCTTGCATTCGGAGGCAGATGCAAATTTAGACATACATTCCATCAAAACCGGCCAAATATGGCATAAAAATATTTGCCTTGGTCAACACAAAGTATTTCTATATCTTCAACCGTGAAATATATACTGGCAAGCAGCCAGAGGAACCGCTTTCACTGAGTAATAAACCTTTTGATGTGGTGAATCAGCTGATGCAACCCATTTCAAAAACAAGCAATAATGTGACTTTTGATAACTGGTTTACAAGCTGTGAACTAGTTTCACATCTGCTGAAAGAACACAAGCTAACTTCTCTCACAACAGTGCATAATAACAAGAGGCAAATCCCTCCTAAATTTTGCAAAACTCGTGCTAGAGAAATCTACTCATCTATAAGTTCAGTTTCCAAAAGGATATTACACTTGTTTCTCACATACCAAAGAAAATCGAAGTTGTTTTGCTTATGTCTAGTGTTCACCTCTATGTTGAAATTGCTGAATCGACAGGACATAAAAGAAACCAGAGATAAACATGTTTTATAATTCCATGAAAGGTGGAGGTGACGTTGCAGATAAGCTGTCAGTGACTTATGGTGAAGCCGCAACTTAGGAAAAAAAAAAAAAAAAGAAGAAAAAAATGGCCTCAGACTGTCTTCTACGCAATACTGAATTTGGCCAGCACAAATGCTGCTATTGTTCAGTGATCAAATAACAATGAAAACCAAAAGCGTCGTAATTTCATAAAAACCCTTTGCTGTATGCTCGTCAGTGAACATTTGAGTGGCTGACAAGAAATACCTTAACTGCCAAGCACTTTGCGTAAGAGAATCAGAGAATTTAGTGGAGAATCTTCACAGGAATCGACTGCCGGATTCCAAGGTGTATGAAAAAGATGTCAAGAGTGTCCCTATGCTAGACATGATAAGACACCTATTGTTTGTGAAGGCTATCATAGGTACATTTGTCAAGAACACATTGTCCCATTCTGCGACAATGTGCTATGGCAAGAGATGATTTATATCTTATATCAAAAATTTATTTTTCATTTTGTGTTTGAAGAAGATTTATCTTGTAAATGCTTAGCAAAAAATCTGAATTACTGATGCGAATTTATGGTTTTGTAAGTGGCGAATGTATGGTTTTGTAGATTTAAAAAAAAATGTAATGTTAAGAGCTGTTTAAATGATTATTTTGCAGACTTTTTGTAAAAATTAAGTAATAAAGCATTTGTACAGTTAATGGTGTTTATTTCTATGAAAATCCTTTAATTAATAAATAATTCTTAAGTTTAATTCCCATCTTTTGTTAAAATGTGCCAATAAATATTTTAAAAATGTAAATGAAAATCAGGATCAATACGACTCTCCACGTCCTTGATGTACACGTTTTGCACCACATCCTCACCGGGTTAAGTGAACAATGTGCAGCTGTGAAATTTTGTTTTCTTCTTGATAAAAATGCTGCTGAATCTGTTTTAATGTTGAAAACAGCTTACCAAGATGACACTATGGGAAAAACTCAATTGTATGAATGGTTTACTTGGTTTAAAAATGGGAATATGTCAATTGGTGACAAACCTCATTCTGTACATCCATCAACTGCTTGATTCGATGAAAATACGAGAGTTTGTTACTCTAGGTCAGACCATCAATCAAACCTTTTATGTAGAAGTTTTAAGAAGATTGTGCAACTGTGTTTGTGGCAGACAGGAGAGGGATATATTTGTTAGTTGTAATGGAGAGTATTTTGAAGGGGATAAGGTTGTTTTGTAAACAATTTGAAAATATATAGCTTTTAAATAATAATTTTTTGCACCCCTTCATACATATATGTATAATTTCTACAGACTCATTCACTTCACTTTCATTTTACAGCAGTGTTAAATCTGTACAAGTGATAAAAAAAGGGTTTATGCACAGTTCTAAATGCAAGTTAATGGTAGGAATTGCATCAGATGTATTTCCTCTATCGTGTACCGTTTTGTTGCATTTACACATTTGTATTTCAGGATATGATTTGGTGTTGCCTCCATGGATCTGTCAGCCGTATGTGCGTGATCCCCCAGAAGTGCACCTCCAGAAAGTGGCACAAAATCAGGCAGCTGGAGCCACTTCAGAGTCTGTGGAGCTGGATACGACTGTTGGCGGTGATGCAGAGAAAGAGGTATCTATCTGTCATTTTAATCTTCTTGATGATCATAATTACTGTTTCTTCTAATCCTTCTGTGAGTATAGCGACATAGCTACAGAGTACCACTCCTATTAAGCCTAATTCTGGTATAGTGTCTTTTCACATTATCTCATTGTTCCAGAATCATGATGGTGTCTCTCAGAAAAGGCAAAGGGAGAGCAGTGTAGAATCCACTTGCAGCAAATCTCAATCAAAAAGGTTATTGAAGAAGATGAGGAAACTACAGAGGAACCCAAACAAAGTGTTCAATGGAAGAAAGGGAGTAGAGAAGTGTGCAGAATGTCCCAATCCAATGGTAAGATTTTAATCTCACTGTTGCTCATAAATTTTGCCTTCTCGGGGATACATTGTCCCCCCCCCCCCCCCCCCCCCCCCTCTCCCCTCACTCTTTCTCCTCCCTTAATATCCTACCCTATCATGAATACTAGTGTGCTGTGTGGCAAGGCATAGAGTTTTCAAATGTGAGCCACTACTTCTTGTCTTAAAGTGGCAACTGTATTCACATCAGATATTACACAATAATGTATCATCTATTATCTTCTATGTACCAAAGGCAGCCTATTGGCAACTTGTTTGTCAGTGTCCTCCATAATAATTTTTTGTGTTTTGCAGAGCTGCATGCAAATTGTATGTTGAGGAATTCACCAGAACATATCCACATTCTGCTTGATTCGATGCATCAGCAATAGGTTGCAACATGTTCTATCTTCAAACAATTCTGAACTGTCAGAGCAGAGATTGTGTATAGTTCTGTAGTGTTAATCATTTGTATGTTGTCGTGTACCCAATCTGTGGTTGCCATTTTCACAGGCATTAGTGCATACATAAAGTGTGCTGTGAAAGTGTGAACAAAGAATCTTTGCAAGTCAAACAGACAAAGAAGCTCTTATTAAGAGGACAGGCCCCCATCTGCCCTACAGATTTACGCATAACTAAGAACATCACAGCAATGGAGATTCCTTTAAGATTTGACCTTACATTTTTTTTTTTTTTTTTTTTCCTCGATCAGTTTAATGCAATTTATAAGAGCGAGGTTGTGTGATGAAGCAGGCTGGGATCACTTTACTTCCTTTATTGTTTTGCCATCTTCCTCCGTAAATTCCTTTTTTTTCATTTTTGCCTAATTACCATTAACATGCATTAGTATAATCTGCATTTCCAAAAAAGAGAAAGGTTGGCCCTCAGTCATAAGGAAAAGAGCACCAGGCCTAATTTTGTGCTAGTGTATGTAATCAATTTCCTAATTTATTTTCACTGTTAGTTAATGCCTTTGTTACAGAGTGAAATCAGTAATTGTTTCATGACTTAAATTCTATTGTTGACTTATAAACAAGTATAAATTCTGTACAAATTATACACATTTGGAAGAACTACTAGGATTCTTTAATTATTTATTTGGCTCTATTTGAAAACATGTTAGTAAAGCCGGCCCTTAATTAATTCCAAAATAATTACCAGTTGTATAAAAAGTATTGTTTGTATAACTACATCTGTTAATTTCATTATTTAAAAATGATTTGGCCTAACCTTTGTGATAGAAGGCACTGTTAAAAAGAAGGAATTTTTCAATGTATTCAGTTAATGGAATGAGTTATGTTTTCATTGTAATTTCTGTAACTTAAACATCGAACAATGTATATTTTCAGTGCCTATTATTGTGGGGATATATAAAGGATGGATTTTTGGTCCCTATACAGTCAGTCCACAGCCGATTCTCGGACAGGAATTATGTATCGGTTAGAGTAACAACAACCCATCAACTTAACAGTGGAATTAGTGTAACACAAATAGGCCATGTGTTATATCAAGTAATGACAATGTCTGTTCAAGTATTTTGAGAAATAGTGCACACATACCTTATAATTCTACAAGAACTGTGAACTGTGTGGTTAGGTTTTTCTGCTCATAGATGTTCAACAGCAAACTATTGTGACAGCATGCTGATGTTTGCCTGAAACCTATTAATGAGGCTTATCAACATTTACCAGTAGTGAACTGGCCATACAACTGTGTAATATTGGAGGGTTGCGAGCAGTGAAAGTAAAGAACTGTGAAACGCAATTGTGCAACTGTTGGCTACATCATTTACAGTAGTAAGTCTTGAACTTCCACCCTCCATTTTTCAGTGAGTGTAACAATGCAGTACGTTTCTACCGATGACTATCAATGAAGAAATAAAGCTGGCAAAAGTCATAGTTGCTCCTCAGAATTAGCTTGGATTTAGGAAACACCATACATGTGAACAATAACTTCCTGTGTCCGCACATGATGTACCAGAAATATGACTGCCAGTCAACAGCAATATTTATCTTTGCAATTATGTGACTCGATCAATGAATTTGTAACTGAAAAATATCCCATCATGTTTTCTTGTATAATGAGTGCTCACCAGGCACAAAATCTGTGAGAGTACACAAAGGAAGCTTGGTAAAACTGTTATTATTCTCTTTGTATATAGATATGGTATGCCAAGCAATCTCAGAAGGATATTCAGACTGTTTGTGGTGTTGATGTGTACAGGACATTTACATCTTTGAATAATGGCAGGATAATTCATAAGTCTCAAACACATCAGCGACTTTATGTAATGCTCTACAGCTTGCATGAAATGTGGATAAATGTAAGATTATTTGGCTCAGTAGCCAGTGATTATCAGACTGAAAATCCAAAGTTATGCAGTTGCCAGTCAGTTCAAGTATTTTTTTTTTTTTTGTCACTTATCAGCTCTTTCATCTTTGACAATAATTTGTGTATATGAAAAATCCCAAGTTGCACTGTGGTTTGGAGTTCACATTTAAGTCCTCTATATAGTTGATTGGATACGTCAGTTCATAGATTGTGCTAAACAAGCATTGCAAATTATAAGCAACACACAGAAATAGACATGTGAAGTGCAAATGAATGGCTTCCGTTTATTGCCAAAATTATAGATGTGTCTATGTGCATCTCCAAGGCAGTCCATCTAAAAGATTTTTGTGAGACCTCTTAATGAATAGTGAGTAGTTTGTGCCCATCATCATCTGGTTGGATTAGTGAGGAAATAAGAGGAATTCAGTGGCATTCAGCCACACTTGTAACTGACTATGTCTGTCAGCATGAGAAAGTTATGGGGAAGATCAGGAACCTTACGCTGTCAGAAGAAAGTCAATTTCTTTCTGTGAAACATGGTTGGGCAAGTTTAAATAATCAAAATTATAAAAAGAGTGTTACTTAGTAGTGCTACACACATTGTATAACCCCCAGAAGAACAACAAGATAAGAGAGGTCAAGATGTGTGCAAAGGCATTTAGGCTGCATTTTCCTTGCGCACTGTAGCTTCAGAAGTGTGTATTCTTGTATTCAATATAATAGAAGGAAACATTCCACGTGGGAAAAATTATATATAAAAACAAAGATGAGGTGACTTACCGAACGAAAGCACTGGCAGGTCGATAGACACACAAACATACACACAAAATTCAAGCTTTCGCAACAAACTGTTGCCTCATCAGGAAAGAGGGAAGGAGAGGGGAAGATGAAAGGAAGTGGGTTTTAAGGGAGAGGGTAAGGAGTCATTCCAATCCCGGGAGTGGAAAGACTTACCTTAGGGGGAAAAAAGGACAGGTATACACTCGCACACACGCACATATCCATCCACACATACAGACACAAGCAGACATATTTAAAGACAAAGAGTTTGGGCAGAGATGTCAGTCGAGGCAGAAGTGTAGAGGCAAAGAAGTTGTTGAAACACAGGTGAGGTATGAGTGGCGGCAACTTGAAATTAGCGGAGATTGAGGCCTGGCGGATGACGAGAAGAGAGAATATACTGAAGGGCAAGTTCCCATCTCCAGAGTTCGGATAGGTTGGTGTTGGTGGGAAGTATCCAGATAACCCGGACGGTGTAACACTGTGCCAAGATGTGCTGGCTGTGCACCAAGGCATGTTTAGCCACAGGGTGATCCTCATTACCAACAAACACTGTCTGCCTGTGTCCATTCATGCGAATGGACAGTTTGTTGCTGGTCATTCCCACATAGAATGCATCACAGTGTAGGCAGGTCAGTTGGTAAATCACGTGGGTGCTTTCACACGTGGCTCTGCCTTTGATCGTGTACACCTTCCGGGTTACAGGACTGGAGTAGGTGGTGGTGGGAGGGTGCATGGGACAGGTTTTGCATCGGGGGCGGTTACAAGGATAGGAGCCAGAGGGTAGGGAAGGTGGTTTGGGGATTTCATAGGGATGAACTAACAGGTTACGAATGTTAGGTGGACGGCGGAAAGACACTCTTGGCGGAGTGGGGAGGATTTCATGAAGGATGGATCTCATTTCAGGGCAGGATTTGAGGAAGTCGTATCCCTGCTGGAGAGCCACATTCAGAGTCTGGTCCAGTCCCGGAAAGTATCCTATCACAAGTGGGGCACTTTTGTGGTTCTTCTGTGGGGGATTCTGGGTTTGAGGGGACGAGGAAGTGGCTCTGGTTATTTGCTTCTGTACCAGGTCGGGAGGGTAGTTGCGGGACGCGAAAGCTGTTTTCAGGTTGTTGGTGTAATGATTCAGGGATTCCGGACTGGAGCAGATTCGTTTGCCACGAAGACCTAGGCTGTAGGGAAGGGACCGTTTGATGTGGAATGGGTGGCAGCTGTCATAATGGAGGTACTGTTGCTTGTTGGTGGGTTTGATGTGGACGGACGTGTGAAGTTGGCCATTGGACAGGTGGAGGTCAACGTCAAGGAAAGTGGCATGGGATTTGGAGTAGGACCAGGTGAATCTGATGGAACCAAAGGAGTTGAGGTTGGAGAGGAAATTCTGGAGTTCTTCTTCACTGTGAGTCCAGATCATGAAGATGTCATCAATAAATCTGTACCAAACTTTGGGTTGGCAGACTTGGGTAACCAAGAAGGCTTCCTCTAAGCGACCCATGAATAGGTTGGCGTACGAGGGGGCCATCCTGGTACCCATGGCTGTTCCCTTTAATTGTTGGTATGTCTGGCCTTCAAAAGTGAAGAAGTTGTGGGTCAGGATGAAGCTGGCTAAGGTAATGAGGAAAGAGGTTTTAGGTAGGGTGGCAGGTGATCGGCGTGAAAGAAAATGCTCCATTGCAGCGAGGCCCTGGACGTGCAGAATATTTGTGTATAAGGACGTGGCATCAATGGTTACAAGGATGGTTTCCGGGGGTAACAGATTGGGTAA
Source organism: Schistocerca serialis cubense (assembly GCF_023864345.2). NCBI lineage: Eukaryota > Metazoa > Arthropoda > Insecta > Orthoptera > Acrididae > Schistocerca > Schistocerca serialis. The sequence goes on from NC_064638.1 coordinate 1,170,746,286, forward strand.
GGATTCCAGGCGTTCAAGGAAGTGGTTGGTGTCTTTGATGAAGGATGGGAGACTGCATGTAATGGGTTGAAGGTGTTGATCTACGTAGGCAGAGATACGTTCTGTGGGGGCTTGGTAACCAGCTACATTGGGGCGGCCGGGATGATTGGGTTTGTGGATTTTAGGAAGAAGGTAGAAGGTAGGGGTGCGGGGTGTCAGTGGGGTCAGGAGGTTGATGGAGTCAGGTGAAAGGTTTTGCAGGGGGCCTAAGGTTCTGAGGATTCCTTGAAGCTCCGCCTGGACATCGGGAATGGGGTTACCTTGGCAAACTTTGTATGTGGTGTTGTCTGAAAGCTGACGCAGTCCCTCAGCCACATACTCCCGACGATCAAGTACCACGGTCGTGGAACCCTTGTCCGCCGGAAGAATGACGATGGATCGGTCAGCCTTCAGATCACGGATAGCCTGGGCTTCAGCAGTGGTGATGTTGGGTGTAGGATTAAGGTTTTTTAAGAAGGATTGAGATGCAAGGCTGGAAGTCAGAAATTCCTGGAAGGTTTGGAGAGGGTGATTTTGAGGAAGAGGAGGTGGGTCCCGCTGTGACGGAGGACGGAACTGTTCCAGGCAGGGTTCAATTTGGATGGTGTCTTGAGGAGTCGGATCATTAGGAGTAGGATTAGGATCATTTTTCTTCGTGGCAAAGTGATACTTCCAGCAGAGAGTACGAGTGTAGGACAGTAAATCTTTGATGAGGGCTGTTTGGTTGAATCTGGGAGTGGGGCTGAAGGTGAGGCCTTTGGATAGGACAGAGGTTTCGGATTGGGAGAGAGGTTTGGAGGAAAGGTTAACTACTGAATTAGGGTGTTGTGGTTCCAGATTGTGTTGATCGGAATTTTGAGGTTTTGGAGGGAGTGGAGCTGGAAGTGGGAGATTGAGTAGATGGGAGAGACTGGGTTTGTGTGCAATGACAGGAGGTTGAGGTTTGCTGGAAAGGTTGTGAAGCGTGAGTGAGTTGCCTTTCCGGGGGTGGGAAACCAGGAGATTGGATAGTTTTTTGAGGTGGAGGGTGGCATGCTGTTTTAATTTATGGTTGGCCTGTAGGAGGATACTCTGAACAGCCGGTGTGGATGTGGGAGAGGAAAGATTAAGGACTTTTATTAAGGATAGGAGTTGACGGGTGTGTTCATTGGCTGAGTTGATGTGTAGGTGAAGGATTAGGTGGGTGAGGGCAATGGATTGTTCAGTTTGGAACTGGTATAGGGACTGATGGAAGGAAGGGTTGCAGCCAGAGATGGGAACTTTAAGTGTGAGGCCTTTGGGGGTGATGCCAAATGTCAGACAAGCCTGAGAAAATAGAATATGGGAGCGTAATCTGGCTAGGGCGAAGGCATGTTTGCGGAGGGAATGTAAATAAAACTTAATGGGGTCGTTGTGGGGGTGTTGTGAGGGTGACATGGTATTAGAAGGTGGAAAGTGTAACATGAGGTGAAATGAAAATGAAAATAAAAATATATGGGGAGAGATAAAGGTAAACCGGAAAGTAACTGGAGATCTGGAATGAAAAAAGGCGAAAAGGTGTTGGTTACAGCTGGGCTATGTTGGACTTGGGTTGGTAGACAACGATGTGCATAAAGGTTAGGTGGTTATGTTGCCGCCAAAACACGTTAAAGGACGGAGAAATTCGGGAAAATTTCGAAAAAACTGCGTGTAGTATATTAAAAGGAGTGGTATTGTCGTGGCAGATTATGAAAATGAGGCTAACAATTGTCTGATGAAGAAATAATGACGTTAAAACCTGTGGGAAGTGGCTAAAAATTATAAGTGATGTGGGAAAAACTGAAATGGAAATAATGCGAAAGTTATTAGAACTGGCCGAAATGGTTGTTTACAAGGTGAAAGGAGCTGTTTGTGAACTAGAAACGATGGATATTATAGCGGCGGTAGTGCTGAAAGCGGCAAAAAAAAAAAAAAAAAAAAAAATTGGTTTGGAAGTGGGTTACGTATTATTGAGTATATATATAGGCGGGATAAAATAGTATAGCAGATTACAATAAAAAGGAGAAGGTGAATACAAAGTTAAACTACTGGCAAAAACAGAAATAGGAAAATAAGACGACAGAAAAGATTTCGAAATGCAACAGTGACAATAACAAACGTAATTGTTGGATTCAAATTAATGATATCAATATAATAGAAGGAAACATTCCACGTGGGAAAAATTATATATAAAAACAAAGATGAGGTGACTTACCGAACGAAAGCGCTGGCAGGTCGATAGACACACAAACAAACACAAACATACACACAAAATTCAAGCTTTCGCAACAAACTGTTGCCTCATCAGGAAAGAGGGAAGGAGAGGGGAAGACGAAAGGAAGTGGATTTTAAGGGAGAGGGTAAGGAGTCATTCCAATCCCGAGAGCGGAAAGACTTACCTTAGGGGGGAAAAAAGGACAGGTATACACTCGCACACACGCACATATCCATCCACACATACAGACACAAGCAGACATATTTAAAGACAAAGAGTTTGGGCAGAGATGCCAGTCGAGGCAGAAGTGTAGAGGCAAAGAAGTTGTTGAAACATAGGTGAGGTATGAGTGGCGGCAACTTGAAATTAGCGGAGATTGAGGCCTGGCGGATGACGAGAAGAGAGGATATACTGAAGGGCAAGTTCCCATCTCCGGAGTTCGGATAGGTTGGTGTTGGTGAGAAGTATCCAGATAACCCGGACGGTGTAACACTGTGCCAAGATGTGCTGGCTGTGCACCAAGACATGTTTAGCCACAGGGTGATCCTGATTACCAACAAACACTGTCTGCCTGTGTCCATTCGTGCGAATGGACAGTTTGTTGCTGGTCATTCCCACATAGAATGCATCACAGTGTAGGCAGGTCAGTTGGTAAATCACGTGGGTGCTTTCACACGTGGCTCTGCCTTTGATCGTGTACACCTTCCGGGTTACAGGACTGGAGTAGGTGGTGGTGGGAGGGTGCATGGGACAGGTTTTGCATCGGGGGTGGTTACAAGGATAGGAGCCAGAGGGTAGGGAAGGTGGTTTGGGGATTTCATAGGGATGAACTAACAGGTTACGAAGGTTAGGTGGACGGCGGAAAGACACTCTTGGCGGAGTGGGGAGGATTTCATGAAGGATGGATCTCATTTCAGGGCAGGATTTGAGGAAGTCGTATCCCTGCTGGAGAGCCACATTCAGAGTCTGGTCCAGTCCCGGAAAGTATCCTGTCACAAGTGGGGCACTTTTGTGGTTCTTCTGTGGGGGATTCTGAGTTTGAGGGGACGAGGAAGTGGCTCTGGTTATTTGCTTCTGTACCAGGTCGGGAGGGTAGTTGCGGGACGCGAAAGCTGTTTTCAGGTTGTTGGTGTAATGATTCAGGGATTCCGGACTGGTGCAGATTCGCCGTTTGATGTGGAATGGGTGGCAGCTGTCATAATGGAGGTACTGTTACTTGTTGGTGGGTTTGATGTGGACGGATGTGTGAAGTTGGCCATTGGACAGGTGGAGGTCAACGTCAAGGAAAGTGGCATGGGATTTGGAGTAGGACCAGGTGAATCTGATGGAACCAAAGGAGTTGAGGTTGGAGAGGAAATTCTGGAGTTCTTCTTCACTGGTACAGAAGCAAATAACCAGAGCCACTTCCTCGTCCCCTCAAACCCAGAATCCCCCACAGAAGAACCACAAAAGTGCCCCACTTGTGACAGGATACTTTCCGGGACTGGACCAGACTCTGAATGTGGCTCTCCAGCAGGGATACGACTTCCTCAAATCCTGCCCTGAAATGAGATCCATCCTTCATGAAATCCTCCCCACTCCGCCAAGAGTGTCTTTCCGCCGTCCACCTAACATTCGTAACCTGTTAGTTCATCCCTATGAAATCCCCAAACCACCTTCCCTACCCTCTGGCTCCTATCCTTGTAACCGCCCCCGATGCAAAACCTGTCCCATGCACCCTCCCACCACCACCTACTCCAGTCCTGTAACCCGGAAGGTGTACACGATCAAAGGCAGAGCCACGTGTGAAAGCACCCACGTGATTTACCAACTGACCTGCCTACACTGTGATGCATTCTATGTGGGAATGACCAGCAACAAACTGTCCATTCGCATGAATGGACACAGGCAGACAGTGTTTGTTGGTAATGAGGATCACCCTGTGGCTAAACATGCCTTGGTGCACAGCCAGCACATCTTGGCACAGTGTTACACCGTCCGGGTTATCTGGATACTTCCCACCAACACCAACCTATCCGAACTCCGGAGATGGGAACTTGCCCTTCAGTATATTCTCTCTTCTCGTCATCCGCCAGGCCTCAATCTCCGCTAATTTCAAGTTGCCGCCACTCATACCTCACCTGTGTTTCAACAACTTCTTTGCCTCTACACTTCTGCCTCGACTGACATCTCTGCCCAAACTCTTTGTCTTTAAATATGTCTGCTTGTGTCTGTATGTGTGGATGGATATGTGCGTGTGTGCGAGTGTATACCTGTCCTTTTTTCCCCCTAAGGTAAGTCTTTCCGCTCCCGGGATTGGAATGACTCCTTACCCTCTCCCTTAAAACCCACTTCCTTTCGTCTTCCCCTCTCCTTCCCTCTTTCCTGATGAGGCAACAGTTTGTTGCGAAAGCTTGAATTTTGTGTGTATGTTTGTGTTTGTTTGTGTGTCTATCGACCTGCCAGGGCTTTCGTTCGGTAAGTCACCTCATCTTTGTTTTTATATATATTCTTGTATTCATGTATTCAGGTTTCATATTTCATAGATTTCATCCCATGAAGAAGAACCTTCTGTTTGTTCGTAAAATACGCAAGGCAGTAGATAATGATGACCAGAATGATACAGTAGTCATTTACATCTGAGAGGCATTCAGTAAAGTTCTGCACTTTCCCCTAGTGAACAAAATATGAACTTACAGAATATCGGAATTTATGGAATATTTTAAGTAACAAGAATCCACCAGAACAGAGGTAATAATAAATGTATGCCAATGCAGATTGGTAGAACTGTTCTTATTCTCTTTGTATGTAGATTTGTCAGACAATGCCAGCAGCACATGAAAACTGTTTGCTACTATATTATAAGAAGGAAAGCTGCTACTCACCATATAGCAGAGATGCTGAGTCGCAGATAGGTACAGCAGGAAAACTTGCTAGTAATACTGCTTGATGGGTCATGGTTGTAACTAAACACAAATGCAAAAATGATAACAAAAGCTGTTGTATATGTGGATTTCTCAACACTGGATAGTTGTAGTAAAATGGAATGAGACCTCCAGAGTATCGATGCATGGTATCGGGACTGACAGTTGATTTTCAACATAAACAGAATCAATGTGTTATACATAAATAGATGAAGTGACCCATTATTGTTTGTTTACAACCATGGGCAACAGTCAAAATGGTGAATATACATTCAGAGCAATCTAAACTGGAACAACCACATAAAACTAATAGGTGCCTAACTGAGATTTATTGGAACAATGTTAAGGAAATGCAGTTCTCTTATGACTGAAGTGGCTTACTCTTGCTTGACCATCAATGTGGGATCCTTAACAAGTAAGATTAATAAGAGAGATAGGGGAGATCAAGAGAAGAGCAGTGCATTTCACCACAGGCTCATATATTAAGCGCAAGAGTAGAGATTTACTGTTAAAATAAAAGAAAAATATTGCTTCCCCCCCCCCCCCCCCCATACACACACACACACACACACACACACATTGTGAAATTATACCTGTCGCATCTTCAACAACATACCGTAAGGTGGTTTGTGGAGTCTCTATATGTACAGGGTGTTACAAAAAGGTACGGCCAAACTTTCAGGAAACATTCCTCACACACAAAGAAGGAAAATATGTCATGTGGACATGTGTCCGGAAACACTTACTTTCCATGTTAGACCTCATTTTATTACTTCTCTTCAAATCACATTAATCATGGATGGAAACACACAGCAACAGAACGTACCAGCGTGACTTCAAACACTGTGTTACAGGAAATGTTCAAAATGTCCTCCGTTAGTGAGGACACATGCATCCACCCTCCGTCGCATGGAATCCCTGATGCGCTGATGCAGCCCTGGAGAATGGCGTATTGTATCACAGCCGTCCACAATACAAGAACGAAGAGTCTCTACATTTGGTACCGGGGTTGCATAGACAAAAGCTTTCAAATGCCCCCATAAATGGAAGTCAAGAGGGTTGAGGTCAGGAGAGCGTGGAGGCCATGGAATTGATCCGCCTCTACCAATCCATTGGTAACCGAATCTGTTGTTGAGAAGCGTACGAACACTTTGACTGAAATGTGCAGGAGCCCCATCGTGCGTGAACCACATGTTGTGTCATACTTGTAAAGACACATGCTCTAGCAGCACAGGTAGAGTATCCCGTATGAAATCATGATAACGTGCTCCATTGAGTGTAGGTGGAAGAACATGGGGCCCAATGAAGGCATTACCAATAATGCCTGCCCAAACGTTCACAGAAAATCTGTGTTGATGACGTGATTGCACAATTGCGTGCGGATTCTGGTCAGCCCACACATGTTGGTTGTGAAAATTTACAATTTGATCACGTTGGAATGAAGCCTCATCCGTAAAGAGAACATTTGCACTGAAATGAGGATTGACACTTTGTGGATGAACCATTCGCAGAAGTGTACCCGTGGAGGCCAATCAGTTGCTGATAGTGCCTGCACACGCTGTACATGGTAAGGAAACAACTGGTTCTCCCGTAGCACTCTCCATACAGTGGCGTGGTCAACGTTACCTTGTACAGCAGCAACTTCTCAGACACTGACATTAGGGTTATCGTCAACTGCACAAAGGATTGCCTCGTCCATTGCAGGTGTCCTCCTCATTGTTCTAGGTCTTCCCAAGTCATGAGTCATAGGCTGGAATGTTCTGTGCTCCCTAAGATGCTGATCAATTACTTCGAACATCTTCCTGTCAGGACACCTTCGTTCTGGAAATCTGTCTCGATACAAACGTACCGCGCCATGGCTATTGCCCCGTGCTAATCCAAACATCAAAAGGGCATCTGCCAACTCCGCATTTGTAAACATTGCACTGACTGCAAAACCATGTTCGTGATGAACACTAACCTGTTGATGCTACGTACTAATGTGCTTGATGCTAGTACTGTAGAGCAATGAGTCGCATGTCAACACAAGCACCGAAGTCAACATTACCTTCCTTCAATTGGGCCAACTGGCGGTGAATCGAGGAAGTACAGTACATACTGACGAAACTAAAATGAGCTCTAACAAGGAAATTAAGTGTTTCCGGATACATGTCCACATAACATATTTTCTTTATTTGTGTGTAAGGAATGTTTCCTGAAAGTTTGGCCGTACCTTTTTGTAACATCCTGTATATATAGAACAGTATGTTGTTCACTGGCACACCAACATCAAATAATAATAATAAATTTGAAACCTAAGGATAATTTCATTCTGTGTATGTTCCTGTGCAAAGCTATGCAAATCATTTTTATTTTCCAGCCAGGATATTCCACAATTACAACACATTAATAGAAACTTTGTATAAAACCCGAAAGAAATCATATAGACTAACCCCTACTACAATCATTTCAAGACAATGCTGAAAATAATCATGTTCCACATATACACTCAGCCACTATGCTGAAAGATTGAACTACTGCTCTGTATCACACTATGGAAAATCCAGGATGGAATGTTGACCCACCACCTCCCAAAGTCCCACTGTCCAGCCAAAACGGGACATTCTTCTTGTGACACAGTAGCACCCAGGACTGGAGCAACTGAATCACATTGTATGCCAGGGCTTCAACTACCTCTCGTTGTGCCCTAAAATACAGAACGTCCTACCCACTGTCCTTTCACCCCTCCCACAGTGATATTCCACCTACACAACATTGAGGTCCATCCCTGCTCCCAACTCCTTGCCTCATGGCTTATATCACTGTAATAAACCTAGATGCAATACCTGTCCATACATCCTCCAACCACTGCCTTGTCCTGTCTAGTCATAAGCATTATTTATCCAATCAAAGGCAGGGTTACCTGTCAAAGCAGTCATGTGATCTGCAACCTAAGCTGCAACCACTGTGCTGCATTCTACATCTACATCTACACACATCAAAAAAAGTTTTGCATCACCTCGATTCTGAGAGTTCTGGAACCTGTACAGAAAACTGGAATGGAGATCAACATAAACATCACTTCCGCCCTTTTTATTGCTCATGAAAACCACACATTGCATGTTGTACCACCATACAGTGAGACCTTCAGAGGTGGTGGTCCAGATTGCTGTACACACTGGTACCTCTAATACCCAGTAGCATTTCCTCTTGCATTGATGCATGTCTGTATTCATCGTGGCATACTATCCACAAGTTCATCAAGGCACTGTTGGTCCAGATTGTCCCACTCCTCAATGGCAATTCAGCGTAGACCCCTCAGAGTGGTTAGTGGATCACGTCATCCATAAACAGCCCTTTTCAATCTATCCCAGGCATGTTCAATAGGGTTCATGTCTGGAGAACACGCTGGCCACTCTAGTCAAGCAATGTCGTTATCTGAAGGAAGTCATTCACATTATGTGCATGATGGTGGCGTGAATCGTCGTCCATGAAGATGAATGCCTCACCAATATACTGCTGATATGGTTTCACTATTGGTCAGAGGACGGCATTCACGTATCGTACAGCCGTTATGGCATCTTCCATGACCACCAGTGGCGTACGTCAGTTCCACATACTGCCACCGCAAAACAGCAGGGAACCTCCACCTTGCTGCACTTGCTGGACAGTGTGTCTAAGGCGTTCAGCCTGACCGGGTTACCTCCAAACACGTCTCCAACAAATGTCTGGTTGAAGGCATATGTGACACTCACTGGTGAAGAGAACGTGATGCCAATCCTGAGCGGTCCATTCAGTATGTTGTTGGGCCCATACGTACTGCGCTGCATGGTGTTGTGGTTGCAAAGATCTTGCCATGGATGTTGAGAGTGAAGTTGCACATCATGCAGCCTATTGCGCACAGTCTGAGTAGTGACATGATGTCCAGAGGCTGCATGAAAAGCATTATTCAACATGGTGGCGTTGCTGTCAGGGTTCCTCCGAGCCATAATCTATAGGTAGCAGTCATCCACTGCAGTAGCAGCCCTCAGGAGGCCTGAGTGAGGCATGTCATTGACAGTTCCTGTCTCTCTGTATCTCCGCCATGTCCGAACATCACTTTGGTTCACTCCAAGATGCCTGGACACTTCACTTGTTGAGAGCCCTTCCTGGCACAAAGTAACAATGTGGATATGATTGAATCACGGTATTGACCGTCTAGGCATGGTTGAACTACAGGCAACACAAGCTGTGTACCTCTTTTGTGGTGGAATGACTGGAACTGATCAGCTGTCAGACCCCTTCCGTCTAATAGGCGCTGCTCATGCTTGGTTGTTTACATCTTTGGTCGGCTTTAGTGACATCTCTGAACAGTCAAAGGGACTGTGTCTGTGAAACAACATCCACAGTTAATGCCTATCTTCAGGAGTTCTGGAAACCAGGGTGATGCAGAACTTTTTTTGATGTGTGTATATGGATATTCTACAAATCACACTTAAGTGCCTGGCAGAGGGTTCATCGAAACACACGCTATAATTCTCTATAATTCCAATCTCGAACAGCATGCGGAAAAAATGAACCCTTATATTGTTCCGTGAGAGCTTTGATTTCCCTTATTTTATGATGATAATCATTTCTTGCTATGTGGGTCGACATCAACAAAATATTTTCATATTTGGAGAAGAAAGTTGGTGATTGAAATTTTGTGAGAAGATTCTGCCACAGTGTAAAACACCTTTGTTTTAACGATGTTCACCCCAAATCCTGTAACACGTCAGTAACACTCTCTCCCCTATTTCTCGATAATACAAAACGTGCTGTTCTTCTTTGAACTTTCTTGATGTTTTCCATGAATCCTATCTGGTAAGGATCCCACACCATGCAGCAGTACTCCAAAAGAGTACGGGCAAGCTTGGTATAGGCAGTCTCTTAAGTAGATCTGTTGCATCTTCTAATTGTTCTACCAATAAAACACAGTCTTTGGTTCACCTTCCCCACATTTTCTGTGTGTTCTTTCCAATGTAGGTTGTTCGTAATTGTTTTTAGCAGTACTCCAAAAGAGTACGGGCAAGCTTGGTATAGGCAGTCTCTTAAGTAGATCTGTTGCATCTTCTAATTGTTCTACCAATAAAACACAGTCTTTGGTTCACCTTCCCCACATTTTCTGTGTGTTCTTTCCAATGTAGGTTGTTCGTAATTGTTTTTAGTTGAATTTATAGCCTTTAGAGTTGACTGATTTATCATGTGACTGAAGTTTAATGGACTCCTTTTAGCACTCATGTGGATGACTTCGCACTTTTCATTATTTAGAGTCAATTACCAATTTTTGCACCACACAGATATCTTTTCTAAATTGTTTTGCAATTTATTTTGATCTTCTGATGACTTTACTAGTTGATAAATGACAGTGTCATCTGCGAATAGCCTAAGAAGGCTGCTCAGATTGTCTCCCAAATCATTTGTATAGATAAGGAACAGCAAAGGGCCTATAAGACTACCTTAGGGAACGCCAGATATCACTTCTGTTTTATTCAAAGACTTTCTGGCAGTTACTACAAACTGTGACCTTTCTGACAGGAAATCACAAATACAGCACATAAACTGAGATAATGTTCCATAAGCAGAGAATTTGACTACAAGTTGCCTGTAAGGTACAGTGTCAAAAGCCTTCTGGAAATCTAGAAATACAGAATCAGTTTGAAATCCCTTCAACACTTCATGTGAGTAAAGAGCTGGTTGTGTTTCACAAGAATGATGTTTTCTAAATCTTTCTTGCTTGTGTGTTGATAGACCATTCTCTATGAAGTAATTCATGATGTTTGAACACACTATATGTTCCAAAATTCTGCTGCATATCGACATTAATGATATGGGCATATAATTTAGTGGATTACTCCTACTGCCTTTCTTGAATATTTATGTGATCTGTGCAGCTTTCCAGTCTTTGGGTACAGATCTTTAGTTGAGCGAACAGTTGTATATGAATGTTAAGTGTGGAGGTACTGCATCAGCATACTCTGCAAGGAATCTAATTGGTATACAGTCTACACTGGAAGACTTGCTTTTATTAAGTGATTGAAATTCATCACTATTCCAAGGATATCTACTTCTAAGTTACTCATGTTGGCAGCTGTTCTTGTTTCGAATTCTGGAATATTTATTTCGTCTTCTTGGGTGAAGGAATTTCAGAAGGCTGTGTTTAGTATCTCTGCTTTGGCAGCACTGCCATCGATAGAATTTCCATAGCTATCATGCAGAGAAGGCATTGACTGTGTCTTGCCACTAGCATATTTTACATACGTCCAGAATCTCTCTGGATTTTCTGCCAGGTTTTGAGACAAAATTTTGTTGTGGAAACTATTATAAGCATCTTGCATTGAATTCTGCGCTAAATTTTGAGCTTCTGTGAAAGATCACTGATCTTGGAGATTTTGCTTTTATTTATGTTTGGCATGCTTTTTTCATTGCTTCTGCAACAGTCTTCTGACCTGTTTTGTGTACCAAGGCAGATCAGCTCCATCTTTTGTTAATTTATTTGGTATAAATATCTCACTTTGAACTGAAGCCACATCTGGTCTGCACTTACATTGTTAATTTGGAAGGAGTGGAGATTGTCTCTCAGGAAGGCATCAAGTGAATTTTTATCTGCTTTTTTGAATGGGTACATTTTTCACTTATTATTTTTATAAGATTTTGGAGCTACAACATTCGCTCTCACTACGACAACCCTGTTTTCACTAATCCTTTTATCAGTTTTGATACTCAAATTTGGCTCAGGATTATTTGTTGCTAAGAGGCCATGACACCAACAATCTGTCTGTCCACATGAATGGTGACCAACAAACTTTGGTGAAGAAACAGCTGGACCAACGAATTACTGAGCATGTTGCCCAACACAACATTCTTCACTGGAGTGACTTCTTCATGGCCTGTCCTATATGGATCCTTTCTTACAACATCAGCTTTTCTGAACTGTGTGGGTGGGAACTTTCCCTGGAGTATATCCTACATTCCCATAATCCACCTGTCTTCACCCTGCATTAGTCACTGTCCTTCATGCACATATCATGTTCCCTGCTCCCACTCCAGCCCTGCACTACACAGCCTTCTGTTTCCCCAACACACCCACAATCATTTTTCCTGTCCTCTACATCTTGCCTTTTCGGCACCCCCATCCCCTCATCTGAGTAACGTCCCCACTGTATCTAGTTGTCCTACTCTGTCCCTGTATGCTCCCACAAGCAGCACTTTACTGTCTCCCACCCGCTTCCCTGCTATCCCTTCCCTTCCCTCCCCAGCCTCCTCCATACCCCCACCACCCAGATTGCTTCTCCCATCATGTGCAGTTGCTCATAGTCCGGCCTCAGTGGCCAGAGACAGAATCATGTGAGTATGAGTTGTGCTTGCGTGAATGTGTGTGTTCTGTCTACTTTAGAAGAAAGCCTTTTGGCCAAAAGCTTACATTTGGCCTGTCTGCAACTTGGCACCTGCTCTATATGGTGACTACAGTTCTATGTCTATTTCCTTGGGTGTCCCACAACAGTTGAAACATTTCTTGCTTGACCAGTGTTTCTACTCTGAACTTGTGAAACATCATAATAAGTTAAACTCATTTACCAAATATTGTTATTCATGTATTTAGTCACTTCATACTAAAAACAATGTACTAAAAATGATTCTTTGACCGAATAAAGAAATATGCTTAACATTTCTTTTCAGTTTTTCTAATTTATTAGAGCTCGGAGTGCCTGTTCATGTTGACCATGGTGCCTTCTATTCCAAAGCCTTTTGAGTGTTTTGTCTGGCTTCTTATATAGCTCCAGAATGCACAAACTTAAAATCCTCAAGCTTTCTTTGACTCCTCTACAAGAATAATTTATGGATATTTTCCACTACTGTCAAAATTTTCCCGTTATTTTGTTGTGTGCGCTTAATGTAAAGATGAGATACATATGCCAACACAGTGTTTCACCTGTGTAAATATAGTGCAAGTTCTTTCTCAAACTGTGCCTCTGCCATCCTGTTGCAGGGCACTAAATGTGAGCACCAGTTATGCAAAGCATGCTGCCGAACACTGTGTTATACGCAAGATAAGGATTGCCCAGGACACCGCATTCTTATTAAGACAAGGCGAGAAAGGGCACGGCACTTTGCTGCTTTGCAACACCAGCCCCAGGAGGACAGTTGTCAGCCGGGTGAAGATCTCGATGGGGAGGTGGATATGGACAAGGAAGACAAACAAGATATAGAAGGATGCCTTTTAACTGCAGAAAATGAGTCATAACATGGACTACTGGTGTTTCATAACACTGTATCTATTGTAAATAAAATTTGTTACATTGTTTGTTTGCTGTTATTATTTTGTTAAATGAAACTATATGTATAGCAGTGGCAGGGCAACACACTTATAAAGCTATTAATGTTTGCAAGCTTTCAGAGCTCTGGAAGCTTCCAAACTTTAATACCTTTTGTATATGTGCTCTCCTGTTGCCACTTGGTGTGTAAATTTTACAATTTTTTATCTATCCAATTACACTTTATTTTCAAAATTTGATCATTTTATTGATAAAATACACACACACACACACACACACACACACACACACACACACACACTATCCTCCATAAGTTTGGAAACACCATGCTGCTTATTGCAACAGAGCAAGATGAGAGTGATCTATGTGAATTTTTGGTTAGAATATAGAATAGTATGCTCAAATAACAATTAAGAATAATTTCAATTTGTACAGATACATAAATATTGTCATTGTTCAGTTTTATACAAACTGACTTTACCTCTCCAAGCAGTTCCACTAAACAAGCCAGGTGGTGCCAGCAGACAGCATGACCATGTAGTGGTACATTGTTTACAATTCTGTTCAGCTGTAGTTCAGTTTGTGTGAAGGTAGGACACACATCAGAGGTAACTGAAAATGGCTCCAAAGTGCCACAGTCCTTATGATTCATGGGTGAAGATATCACTTTGCACCAAGAGGCAATAGTATCTGACAAATATCGAATAAACTGAAGATTTCCATCAGTTGAGTTGTTGAGATCGTACACTGATATCAACATACAATGATTGTCCTCACTCAGGAGGATCCAGGAAAATGTTAGAATCCCAGGAAAAGTATTTGGCACTGATCAGTAAACTTAAGAGATTCAAATTTTTCGACATATTGATAGCTGAACTAAATACAAATGGGGATACTCCAGGGCGTGAGTCAACAGTGGGATGGTGCCTGACTGAAAACAAAATTCAGGGTTATGTAAAAACAGGGATACCATTTTTGCACCCTGTTAACAAGACTATAAGGCCTCAGTGGTCTACGGCACATCAACACTGGAGAGCTGACCATTGGGAAAGAGTCAATAAAGTCAGAGATCTGGTGAAAACAGATGGAGAAATGAACCAAAAGGCTTATAATGTCATTTGCTCGCAACATGCCGAGACATCTGGTTGGGAAAGGTTTTGCCTTGCAACAAGACATTGACTTGAACGTAACATCCCACTAACGACAATCTTAAGAGTTACCTTTGCTTATTAATGATTTAAGCTGTGGGTTAATGAACACTCCATTGATCATCAAAGTACTGAACTGGAAAAAATATACACCCATTAGCAAGTGGATCTGACAGACACACACACTGTTATGTTAATGTGTGCCATGTAGTAGCTTTTTTGACATATTGTGGGTATGGTGAATTTTCTATACAGGAATTGCTTCAATAGATTAGAAAGTATCAGTGCTGTCAAACTGACAACAGTGACAATGTGTCCTGAACTCAAAGAGACACCAAAGGCATTGGGGAGCTGTATTGATCCATGACTAATCAAATTCCAATAAAACTCGTGTTGGTTGGTTCATGCTGGGTCCAAGGTGCACAGGTATTGCTCACAAGCATCCCTCATGTGTTTAATGTATCTGATTCCAGTGAATTGTCTTCCAAAAGATGCAGGTCAGCTGTGAGGATATTGAAGATGAACAAACAGATGCACATGATTGAAGAGTAGTGTCGCGTACTGTTTTTCAAAGACAGATAAAGGCATATATATTAATCACACATTTTAAGGTGGATGTTCCATAGAGGATGCTGGGAATGAAATCTTACGATTGGCTCATAGCACATTGGCTGCTGGGACAAGCCCTGCCTTCTCCAAGGGCAGTCAGCTTATAACTCACTAAAGAAATGAACATGTATTGGGTAAATTCATCACAGAACTGACGTGAAAGTTGATGGCCAACCACTAGGAGGCGGCTCACTTTTCTGAATAATAATAAAATAATAATAATAATAATAACCACAAGATGGCCGCCGAGTAAGTGACGCCAGAAACCATTTCCAGAAAGTTAAGTGATTTAGACAGGAATATAATTTAGTTTAACGCCGACAACAAATTAAATACGTGCATTAGTGTATCGTTTAGTCTTGCCGTTAAAGGTTTGACTTTTCTTTGCGTATTTTTTCAGAAAACACGAAAAGATCGTAACTTCGCGAAGTCGCGCTTAGGCTTAAATTTTGTAAACGTGTTTGTTTCTTGTTTCACGGTAATTTAACTAGTTTCTCGGTAACAAATAAGTAAACTACCGTAAATAGCGTATAACTTCATTGTTTTAATACAGATTTCAGAAAAACAGCGTAACTTTATATCAGAAACTTGCCTATATACATTTGTTTATAGGCCTAATTCTCGTAACGTTTTTGGAGAATCAAAGTTAAAGTATCTCGTTTAATTGTCCTTTTTTTCATTCCATCGAGTGAAATATATAATAAATAGCGTATACCTTCGTTGTTTTAATACAGATCTCAGAAAAACAGCGGAATTTTAAATCAGAAACTTGCTTATATACATTCGTGAATAGGCTTAATTCTTGTAAAGTCTTTTTTGATTTTCGGTAATTTAATTGATTTATTCTAGCTAAAGTATTATTTTTGCCATGAGTGAGAAGTGCCTGACTTGCCGTAGAATTGTTAGTTCCGGGGTTTGGTGTGATGGATGCAGTAGTTTTTTTCACTGGGGGGACTGCAGTGGCGTGGGTGTTGGGAAAGTGGATCAGGCTCATCAGTGGTTATGTAGGATTTTCAGCAGAGATAGGAAGATAGTGGAACAGGAGGGGAAAATTGCTGCCCTTCAGGCTGAGCTAGATCAGGCTAGGGAAGATCTGGACAGGTTAAGGAGGGAGAAGGGCAAAGAGAGGTGGGAAGTGGCAACAGATAGCAGAAGGAATAGGCCTAGAACTAAGTCTGACAGTTTTGTGGTGAATGTCAAAAATAAGTTTGACCTGTTGCTTCAGTTAGAAACTGATGAGCCTCAAGCAGAGGTAGGTGTAGACAGGACACAACAAACTTTCAATAGGAAATTGAAAAAGAATGTAGGAAAGTCATCGAAAAGGAAGAAAGTTTTGTTGTTAGGCAGTTCTCATGCCAGAGGTGTAGGCCAACTTCTGCAGGAGGAATTAGGACCAGAATACCAGGTCACAAATTTTTTCAAACCAAGTGCTAGTCTGGATCAGGTGACAGAGGATTTAGGTTCACTCTGTAAAGGATTTACCAGGGAAGACACCGTGGTTATTGTGGGAGGGCCAGGGAACAGCATCGACAGAGATCCTGGGTACAGTATAGAGTGTGACCTGGTAAAGATTGCGTCAGCATTGAGACACACCAATGTTGAATTTGTATCTGTCCTGAGACGCCATGACCGGCCTCATTTGAACTCTTCTGTTGGGAGAGTTAATTTGGAGTTGGAACGGCTGCTTGGATCGGGTGCGGGGGCTCATATTGGTGTGGTTCCTGTTGATTATCTCAGTAGGTGGGACTATACCAGGCACGGCCTACATCTCAACAGGAAAGGGAAGGGGAAACTGGCTGGGGTAATAGCAGGAAATTTAAGGGGGGGAGGCACTGCCATGAATGGTAAAATACCAGTGGTTACAGGTGTTGGAGCAGCACCTTTTTTAGGATAGGTAAGACAGAAAGATGTCAAGTTCTACGAGAGGTCAGGATTGAAACAAATCTTCAGTTTAGGAAAGAAATTAAACAGCACAATTCTAGCACATTGGATCACCAATCACAGCTATCAATTATAAATTTTCACCAATCACCAGAAATTTTATCTCCACCAAGTTGTATCTCAGTCCTAGGTAATTCCATTGATGAATTAAAGTCACCCAACCCAGTTGACATAATCTGCCTCTCTGAACACCATGTGACCACTGGTATAGGAACTAGGCCTAAGCACAATGAGAAACTCAGACAGGAGAGTACTGCAAATGTTAGAATAAGGAAAGGTTCTCATAAAAGTATAATTAAAAATAATGTAAGTATATTTCATCAAAATATTGGGAGTTTAAAGAATAAAGTAGACGAGCTTCTGGTTTGTTTAGAAGATTTAGAAGCTGAGAATGAAATAGATATACTATGCCTGTCTGAGCATCACATTGTTACTGATATGGATAAGGTAAATGTAAGTGGTTATAAGCTCTCTGCACATGTAATGAGAGAAAATATGGAGAAAGGAGGAGTTGCCATATATGTCAAAAGTTATCATTGTGCAAAAAGTATAGAAACAAAAAAGTTTTGTGTAGAGAAACATATAGAAGCATGTGCCTGTGAGCTTATATTAAATAAAGGCACATTTATAATTGTAACTGTATATAGGTCCCCATCAGGAAATTTTCATCTATTTCTGAAAAATTTGGACTCCTTGTTGTGCTATCTGTCAGACAGGGGGAAGCAAATTATTATTTGTGGGGACTTCAATGTAGATTCTCTGAAAGAGGGTAATAGGAAAAATGACCTTGAAGTATTACTCGGTTCTTTCAATTTGACACCCGTTATTGATTTTCCTACTCGGGTGGTAAAGGATAGCAGCTCACTGATAGATAACTTCTTTATAGACCAAGATAAGTTTAACCAGATAAATGCTCAACCTGTTGAGAATGGTCTTTCTGATCATGGTGCACAGCTAGTTACAATATATGACATAGCTCCATTCAGCAATACTAAACAGTCCTCCAAAGTAGTACGTTCAGTCAACGATTTAACAATTGCAAATTTCAGGGAAAGCCTACAGCAGTTAGACTGGGATGAGGTGTACCGTGAACCTGATGCCAATTTAAAATATAATTTATTTCATGACATTTTTGTAAATGCATTTGAAAACTGCTTCCCCAAGAAAATAGTTAAATATACTCGTAAGAAACCTTGTAACAAACCATGGCTTACTAAGGGTATAAAAATATCTTGTAACCGGAAAAGGGAAATGTATCTGACAGCAAGAAAGAGTAGTGACCCAGAAACTATCAAAAATTATAAAAACTACTGTGTTATACTAAGAAAAGTTATTAAAAAATCCAGGAGTATGTGTATCATGTCTGAAATCAGCAACTCTGATAATAAAATTAAAACAATTTGGAATATTATTAAAAGAGAAACAGGTCAACCAAGAGCAGAGGAAGACAGTATTACCATCAAATTGAATGAAAACTTTACGAACAAAAAGTCAGAAGTTGAAAATATTTTTAATAATCATTTTCTAAATGTTGTGGATATAGTAGGATCCAGGTGTTCATTAGAAGATGCTAGGCTGTCAATGGAAGAGGCCATACCTATGCAATTTGATACAATTGAAATCTCACCCACTTCTCCCTCTGAAATTAGGAAAATAATAAACTTGCTTAAAAGCAAAAACTCACATGGAATTGATGGCATTTCCAGCAAAATACTAAAAGCTTGTTCTCAACAGATAAGTAAGATTCTCAGCCACCTGTGTAATAGCTCTCTGGAACAGGGCATTTTCCCTGATAGACTGAAATATGCTATTGTTATACCTTTGCATAAAAAGGGGGATAGATCTGATGTCAACAATTACCGCCCAATCTCCCTTCTAACAGCTTTATCCAAAATTTTTGAGAAAGTAATGTATTCAAGAGTAGCTTCACATATCTGTAAAAATGAAGTACTAACAAAATGTCAGTTTGGTTTCCAGAAAGGTTTTTCAACAGAAAATGCCATATATGCTTTCACCAGTCAAATTTTGATTGATCTGAATAACCGAACACCTCCCATTGGGATTTTTTGTGATCTCTCAAAGGCTTTTGATTGTGTAAATCATGAAATTCTGCTAGACAAGCTCAAGTATTGTGGCATGAGTGGGACAGTGCACAAATGGTTTAATTCGTACCTAACTGGAAGAGTGCAGAAAGTTGAAATAAGTAGTTCTCGTAACATGCAAAGATCAGCACATTCCTCAAACTGGGGAACTATCAAGAATGGGGTTCCACAAGGGTCAGTCTTGGGTCCTTTGTTGTTCTTATTACATATTAATGACTTGCCATTCTATATTCATGAAAATGCAAAGTTAGTTCTCTTTGCTGATGATACAAGTATAGTAATCACACCTGAGAAACAAGAATTAACTGATGAAATTGTCAATACTGTCTTTCAGAAAATTACTAAGTGGTTCCTTGTAAACGGACTCTCACTGAATTTTGATAAGACACAGTACATACAGTTCCGTACAGTGAATGGTATGACGCCATTAATAAATATAGACCTTAATCAGAAGCATATAGCTAAGGTAGAATATTCCAAATTTTTAGGTATGTCCATTGATGAGAGATTAAATTGGAAGAAACACATTGATGATCTGCTGAAACGTTTGAGTTCAGCTACTTATGCAATAAGGGTCATTGCAAATTTTGGTGATAAACATCTTAGTAAATTAGCTCACTACGCCTATTTTCACTCATTGCTTTCATATGGCATCATATTTTGGGGTAATTCATCACTGAGGAATAAAGTATTTATTGCACAGAAGCGTGTAATCAGAATAATAACTAGAGTCCACCCAAGATCATCCTGCAGACATTTATTTAAGGATCTAGGGATATTCACAGTAGCTTCTCAGTATATATACTCTCTTATGAAATTTGTTATTAACAACCAAACCCAATTCAAAAGTAATAGCAGTGTGCATAACTACAATACTAGGAAAAAGGACGATCTTCACTATTCAAGATTAAATCTAACTTTGGCACAGAAAGGGGTGAATTATACTGGCACCAAAGTCTTTGGTCACTTACCAGACAGTATCAAAAGTCTGACAGATAACCAACAAGTATTTAAGAAGAAATTAAAAGAATTTCTGAATGACAACTCCTTCTACTCCATAGAGGAATTTTTAGATATAAATTAAGAAAAAAAATAAAAAAAAAATAAAAAAATAAAAATAAAAAAACACTAAAAAAATTAAGTTGTTATATTAACTTAAGTATGTTGTTAAATTAACCTAATTATGTCATGTATTGGAAAATTCGACTCGTTCCACATCATTACGAAATATCGTATTCATGATCCATGGAACTAGTATTAATCTAATCTAATCTAATCTAATCAATGCACAACACTGTTTTCACAATGGCTACTTAATGCTACAGCACACACTATTGGTACATAGGTATAGTTGGCAACAAGTGTAAACATTCAGTAACATCCTGAAGTCAGCTGACTTTCTCTGATCAGAAAAGAGCCACTTTAAAATATGCATTTAGTATCGGGAATCTCACTTCATCCCATGTAAACATCCCCCACAGAAGGCAGCAGCAACTCCACCTCCTGCGTGAATGGTGCCCTCTTAGGGACAAGGTACACTGCCTCATGTGATTGTCATTGTACATACTCATATGCTGACATCATGGTGTACCAAGACTTATCAATCCAAATGACCTTTCCCCATGATTAGCATACAGTGGTGACGTTCCCACACTCGAGCTATTGTCTGTGCCTGGTGCTGCACATGAGTGACTTCTGTAGCCCATAGCAAGTTAGTGATACTGAATGGCAGTCCTCCATCAGCAATGCATTGTTGCCCACAGCAGTTGGCTCTGGTGTCAGCGGCAGTGGCTTGTCCCAAAGTGAGGTACTTTAGGTATGTGACATATGAAAAAACTAACTGCCTCTGTTCTCCCGACATAGTGTGTCCGATGTATCAGGAGATGCCCCTATCCTGGCTCAATCAAATTAGTTGATATTTCCATTGAGAGCCTGACTCTTCTGCCGACCTGTTCCATTCACCACAGAGACAATAGCTCTCTCTCTCTCTCTCTCTCTCTCTCTCTCTCTCTCTCTCCCCCCCTCTTTCTCTTTCTCCCTCCCCCCCTCTCTCTCTCCCCCCCCCCCTCCCCCTCCCATAGAGCAGCTATCCCAAATTCGATTGCTCATGACTGTTTAATTTTTTTTACCATTGGATATAACTCAGCGCTCAAAAGTGATTTTCTTAAGTAAATTCCACACCTCAGTAAGGGCTTTGTATGCACTTAAAGTGGGAACTAATTGTATTAAACAATGGAAACTCCATGTAGGAATATCAACAATGTAGGAAAAGATAGAAGACACATTAAGTTGCAGACAAGCACGATTAAAAGAAACTTATATAAAGTTTTCAGCCACAGCCATCAATAGCAAAATAGAAACGCACACCATTCAGACATACAAGCAAGCACAACTCATGCACACGACTTCCGACTCTGGCAACTCTGGGACTAATTTTAGTGATCCATTTGTAAACGAATAGCTTTCATCTGAGGAATTGCAATTACCTTGAGACGTATGTGTCTCAACTTTATATTTGATAATGGTAGAAGCTGAAGAAATGAATTAAAATTTGTGCTACAGCTGGGATTTGAACACAGGTGTCCTGGTTACGAGGCAGATGTCCAAGCCATTACACCACCAAAGCAGTATGGGGAAGGAGAAAATGGGCTGAAGGTGTGGAATGAAATTCATGTTAGGGAGGGCACTGGACTAAGGTAGTCCGTGTGGCTGTGTTAGCCACACCACTACGGTGGTGTAATGGCTGGCTGGCCCATCTGCCTAGCAAGCACTATACCCGGGTTCAAGTCCTCACTGTGATGCAAACATTAATTTATTTCTTCAGCTTCTATCATTATTGAAAATAGCTTTTATGTACCATATTTTTTGCTGTACATGAAATGGCACAGTCGCTTATTAAATGAGGTTCCAACAGCTTTCATCGGTGGAAAATTCAGTTTGCATCTTCTAGGGCTCGTGCTGTGTAGCAGCTTTTTTGACATATTTTGGGTACGGTGAGTTTTGTGTACCAAAATTGCTTCACATAGATTAGAAAGTATCAGCTCTTTCCTTTACTCAAAAAAATTGACAACTCTGGTATGAAGTTATTTGTGCTAAATTTGGAACAAGAAGTTGTGCAAGTATACTAAACTTATTTGTTGTAGTTTCTTAGCATACTTTTGTCCAAGAATATCTTGCATACCTGTCAGAGTTTACAATACTTTTGTGGACATGCAGTTCCTCTTGCCTTGTGCCCTTAAACTGTATGTGAGTGACATTCCAATTTCCATATAATAATGCACGTTTTGTAACTGCACAATGTATGTTCGATGACTTGTGTAGTCAGAGTGTTCATGGTATAGCTGCTTTGCCTACGTATCAGTATGACAAGTGAAGTAAGCCATTAGCTATGATTTCAGAAGCTGCTACCATGGACACACGTGTCACTGTTTTTCCACCAACAGTTTTAATCATATATCAAAATATATGGATGGTAAAAAAAAGTCACAGCACCAAGGTGGAGTCTAGAATGCCTTTAAGGTGACCAAGACGTCATTATCAACACCTCACTGAGTTTGAATGAGGTCGCGTAATAGAGCTACGAGATACTGGAAGTTCCTTCTGTAATATTGCAGAAAGACTTGGCAGGAGTGTAGCCACAGTACATGATGGCTGGCAGCGGTGGTCACAAGAAGACAGGGCTTGAGGCAGCCAGTTGGCACTACCAAGAGGGAAGACCATTGTGTTTGGTGTATGGCTCTGGCACATTGTACTGCATTGGCAGCATCAATTTGAGCAGCAGTTGGCACTACTGTGACACAATGAATTCTTACAAATCGGCTACTTCGAGGACAGCTCTGAGCGAGACACACTGTAGCGTGCATTGCACTCACCACAAACCACTGCCATTTGTGACTTCGGTGGTGTGAAGCGAAAGCTCATTGGAAGGCAGGGTAGAGATCTATTGTGTTTTCTGATGAAATCTGGTTGCACTCCAGTGTCAGGATGGCCTTGTGATGATTAGGAGGAGACCAGTCGAGGGTCTGCATCCAACCTACCTGCATTCTAGACACAATGGATCTACACCTAGAGTCGTGGTCTGTGATGTGATTTTGTACAACAGCAGGAGCACTCTTGTGGTTATCCCACACACCCTGACTGGAAAACTGTACATCAATCTGCTAATTCGACCATTCATGAACAACATTCCAGGAGGTGTTTCCCACCAGTGTAAAGCTTGCCCACATACCACTGTTGTAACCCAACATTCTCTACAGAGTGTCGACATGTCTCTTGGCCTGCTCAATCACCAGAGCTGTCTCCAATCAAGCACACATGGGACACCATCGGCCGACAACTCCAGTGTCATTCACAACCCTGCATTGCCTGACCATGTGCAACTGGCAGGGAACTCCATATCACAAACTGACATCCAGCACCTGTGTACAACACAATGCATGCACGTATGCATGCTTGCATCCAACATTCTGGAAGTTACACTGGTTATTAATGTACTGGCATTTCACAATTGCAATAACTTATCTTGCACTTATGTTAAGCTGCAATCTTGCAATGTTTGTCACTTTAGTATGATACCTAGACAAATGTATTCCCAAAATTTCATTTCTCTACATTAATTTTATTTTGGTGTTGCAGTTTTTTTCTGTCAGTGCATTTATTTTGCAGCAACTGAAGATCTGAACAAAGTTAAATTTCCTTCAGTAGAATAATGAAGGATAACATGCAAAGGAAAGTGTATATGGCGTGCACAAAACCTTGAAGGTTACAATTACACTGTCAGGAGAGGATCCTACTCTATTTTGAGATACATTACCAAGGGCCGCAATATGAATATTTCAGGGTGCACGATGTCCTGAATGACCAGTGCATGTGAAACACTTGTTTGATAAGTGCTTGTGTTTCGTAACAAGTAACTAACTTAGAAATTTGTGGCAGTGCTTTGAATAACTACTCAATTATCTGGGACGTCTGTGGTGGACTTTTACATGCTGATGGCTAAGAAGCTGCCAGCGGACACAACAGAGTCTTATGCCTGGACATGTTTGTAATAGTCACAGTCACAAACAGCTTGTTGATGAAGTACATACTGTGGATGAACATGGGCTGTAAATGCAATGCTGGATTAGCGAAACAGTAGCAGTTTAGCCTTGGCCGCAGTTGGAACTTTTTACAGTTCTACTTGCTCTAAATTTTTTGCAGTGTGTTGCCATCACCAATATCAGCACAGTCATTGTCATCATCATCATTGCTGTCGCTATAAGTCGTGTCCACAAATGCGCATTCTTCTTCAGAAAACACCAATAATGCTGGACCACTCCACGTACAAAATCTGATTTATTCAATAGCCACAGTAGTTCTTCATCAGTGAAAAAGAGTCATTTTTAATGGTTTCGATGTCTTGCTGTCATACTGGTTGACAGTATGTGATCTGCTTGAGCTAAATCCATTTATGTTTGTATTATAGGATACAGTAAATCTCACTGTTCAATACAAGATATAAATTACTATTCAGCTTTATGCCGGATGTAGAGTGACACTGAAATTTCTTAAGAATTATAAGAGCCAGTCAGATGAAAACTAAAGACTCACCACAATGAGACTATGGAAAGTTTCAATTTAAAAGTGATCACCAAATGCTTCAAGACATTTATTCCACAGGGAGACGAGATGATCAATTCCTCTTTTGTAGAGGGCAGTCGGCCACTGACTAATTCACAGTCCCACCCATTCTGCACCTCCTCATGTAACTGAAATCGATGTCCACACATCTTTCTTCAGGTAGCCAAAAATGTGAAAATCCCATTGTGAAGGACCCGGGCTGTATGGAGGACACTTTGGTGTTTCCCTACCAAATTCCTGAAGTGTAGTCTTTGTCAGATTGGCAGTGTGGCGGGCGGGCATTACCACACAACAGAATGATTCTGCATTTGCAAGGGTTTTAACTTTCTGGTACACCACAGTTTCTGCTAAGTGTTTACATAGCTCTGCACATTGATTGTGGATCCACGCTTGAGAAACTCGTTGAGCAGAGGGGCTCTGCAGTCAGAGGAAGTGGTCAAGACCTTACTGGAACTTGAGTGAGCAGATTTGGATTTCTTTCCTGGGGGAGATGTGGGTTTTTTCCACTGTTGGCTCTGCCATTGGTCCTCAGGCTGATGGACGGAATCATCCTTTTGCACAATAACGCCTGCTCCCACACTGCCAATTGGATGAAGTCTTACACTTCACTGATTTGGTTGGGAAACACTGCAACATCCTCTGTACAGCTTGGATCTTTCATGGTGTCATTTTCACATCTTTGGCCTCCTGAAGGAAGACGTGTGGATGTCAATTTCAGTCGGATTAGGGAGTGAAAGAATGACTGTGGTTCTGGAGTTGTCAGTGGCCAGCCACGATCTCCGCCACACACCACTTGGTGGCTGGCGGAGTATATATGTAGATGTAGATGAAACAGGATGTGATCATCTTGTCTCCCAGTGGGATAAATGAGTTAATGCCTGTGGTGCTTACATTAGAATGGAATCATTTCTTGGTCCTGTTGCGGCAGGTGCTCAATTTTCATTTGACTGCTCCTCATAGAAATAAAAAAGACCAAGTTCCAAAAACAAAATCCAATGCTTTGAACAAGATATTTCACTTGATTTCTTGTACACTAGTGTCAACTCAATCAAAGAATACAAATCAATGCAAAGTACTGCTCTACATCCTGTACTACACAGACTGGAGCATGTGGCTGCCAGTTGGCACATGGCATCAAAGATAAGGAACTGCTGTGTCCGTTGGCAGCCTCATGGCAGTCAATATGTTAAAACTGTTTACAGAACTATTGATGACTGAGCGTCATTATTACAGAAACTAGCAAAGATGCATTTAATGTACAATGCTTCCGGATGTAATGCCTACAAAGCCAAATGAATGTGCTGTACTTGCTGAACAGTGTGTCTAAGGCGTTCAGCCTGACTGGGTTGCCTCCAAACACGTCTCCGACAATTGTCTGGTTGAAGGCATATTCGACACTCATCAGTGAAGAGAACATGATGCCAATCCTGAGCAGTCCAATTGACATGTTGTTGGGCCAACCTGTACCGCACTGCATGGTGTCATGGTTGCAAAGATGCATCTCACCATGGTTGTTGGGAGTGAAGTTGCGCATCATGCAGCCTATTGTGCACAGTTTGAGTTGTAACATGACATCTGGTGGCTGTATGAAAAGCATTATTCAACATGGTGGTGTCGCTGTCAGGGTTCCTCAGAGCCATAATCCGTAGTGAGTGGTCATCCACTGCAGTAGTAGCCCTTGGGCGGCCTGAGCGAGGCATGCCATCGGCAGTCCCTGTCTCTCTGTATGTCCGAACAACATCACTTTGGTTCACTCCAAGATGCCTGGACACTTCCCTTGTTGAGAGACTTTCCTGGCACAAAGTAACAATGCGGACATGATCAAACTGCGGTATGGACCTTCGAGGCACGGTTGAACTACAGACAACACAAGCCGTATCCTTCCTGGTGGATTGACTGGAACTGATCAGCTGTCGGACACCCTCTGTCTAATAGGTGCTGCTCATGCATAGTTGTTTACATCTTTGGGTGGGTTTAGTGACATCTCTGAACAGTCAAAGGGACTGTGTCTGAGAAACAACATCCACAGTCAACATCTATCTGCAGGGGTTCTGGGAACCGGTGTGATGCAAAATTTTTTTTGATGTGTGTTTTTGACTCTGTATGTACATCACAAATAAAACAGAAGATAGTACATTCATACTAGTGAGAATTGTAAAAGAGAAATTAAGCTAGGAGCTCATCAAAAGTGCTGGAAAACCTTTGCCTGTTACTTATTACTTGATCATTGATTGCACTAACTGGGTTAGTACAATGATGAGTATATATTTCAAGATCTTCTAAAATGTCCAAATCCCTGTCTGGGTTCAAATTAGACTATTTAAACTACTCTCAATAGGATATAACTGGTGGCCATTGTCCTTTGAGAGAGAGCCTAGTATAACACTAACGTATATCATTCTAACGTGAAACATGCTAATTGTTACCCTCCTACAGGCTTTTGAAGATTGACCGCACGTATGTCTAATGGACAAAGATATCGGACTATAATTTTGAATTTGGTGAAATTAACGGGAAAACCAAACGGACTTTAACCTTGGGAGTTAATGAAAGTCATAAAATCATAAATAAATGAAAAAAAATTGAATGGTCGCCAGCCCAATAAGGCACATTAATTTAGAAATATATTTTTAAGAAAATTTAATGTGGTTATTGAAGTTACTTTCATTGAGATCTCCCTTTGAATAGCAAACAGGATACAATCTGACACAGTAGACTTTGAACTGTGTTTAGCAGCAGTTACCAATAACACACCAGTACATTATAGGAAGTAATTTTGCACCAAGCTCATACTAATGACATCTATACTCAAGAGCATTACTTAATCAAATACTGAAATGTTACTGCATGTAGCGCAGAACTATATTTGGACATGAGGGGCTTTTATCTTGACTGACAAATAAGCTCCTCTACATATATCAGTTTTCCTTAGCAACAGTAATAGTTCAGTTTTTTCCTAATAGATGGGGAATATGATGGGGACCCATAAAGTAGTACAGTTTCACAAGTCCACGCTCTTTGATTATTAGAGCAGAAAAGACTAATCCAAAACAGCTAATCATTCATTTTACTTGGAGTAGTTCACAATTTACTTTGCAAGACAATAAAATACAACACTGGGCTTAATTAACTTCAAAAAAGGAACCATTCATGATAGAAATCAACACCACACAATTTTTGAAAATGAGCATAACTTCTTTGCCTTTTAAAATCACCTGTGAAACAGGTATTTTACACAATAATATTTACACATCTTGCACTGTATTCCAACAAAACTATATTTTGTAATAAACTAAGGATACTTTAGCAAAATCCTATCCAACTTCACTTTTGTGGTTTTAACTTTTACTACTCCTTTTACATTAGACAAAAAAATCACTTTTAAACTCTTGAATGCAAGAATTGTTCATTTAAATCAGGATACTTAGTTTTAATAGCACTTAGGTGAGGACGCTGCATAGTTTCGTGATCAGGATAGAAAATATGGTTCCAGACATGAATTTACATTTTTGTGATTATTATTGAATCAACACACAAATTAACTGGTCCATGCCCATATACATTACTGAATGTTTGCTTCACAAACTTCAATGGCGAAGATTGGTGGCAGATAACTTGATGGCTAACTGTACTCAAGGCTCTTGATGTTCAATCTCTTGGTGTCAGACTTCCAACAAAATTAGAGCCATTCCTTTACACCGAAAATACCAAAAAAAATGCCAGCTCCACATCCAATGCAATTCCTTTATAAAGCAGCTTCCAATTGCCTCTCTTAGCACTGTCTAATTGTGCTACGGCTAGCCACATACTGCATTCCGTTCACACAAAGGAGCCACTCAGTTCAACCACCAAAACCACCTTCTACATCGCACCATTCCACTCCCGTTGCAGGGGGGACTTCCCTACAGATTTTACATGTTACAAATACAAGTGCCCTAAGTATGAACCAACTTTCAATAAACATTTTCCTTTTTTGAACATACACGTATTATAATAATTTATCATTTTAACATATCCTTTTGCTTTTTTTTCATATATACATTACAAAACTCTAATTTTCTTGCCACAAATCAAAGAGTTTAAATAACTTGGAATACACATTTCATAATTGCAGATACAGAGTTAGATAATATAAACCTACTTCTAATCGATATAAGTGTTGCACTAAGGCACTGCTAATACTTACACAGTTGTGTTCCATGAATCTTGTTTTAAAATCCCCTGCTGTTTGACCTACATAAATATTGTCACAGGACCTGCATCTAAACTTTAGCCCACCTAAAGGCATTGGCAGTTTTGTAACACCAGGGGCAAAATATGGCATGGAAATGCTGGCTAACCTTGTCTTTAAGTGAAACTGTCTCTCTATTTTATTAAAAATCTTTTTACCAAACTCTCACTGTTTTTTCTGTAAAACTGTTAGCTAAGCCAACCTGTACTAGCTTGATGTCATGGCTGGCATGCAAGTGGGCTGGCATGTGAGCGGACTTGGATGGATCATTCTTCAAGTGATTATCATAACTGATGTGTAGGTTGTATACGTGGTACAGTACCAGGTGCTACAGCAGATGTCGCGGGCAGCTGTAGCATGACCTGGACGGCGAAATGGGGGTTATAGTAGATCAGCATGGGATCAGCCGTTGAGATATGACTCTGCTGATGGGGAAGGAAGCTGCAATGTGCTTTGGTTGCCAGTAATGTCGACTGAGATGTTGCCCTCAGGATGCAATGTATTCAGAGCACCTTATGGGACCCAGGCAAGCTTGAGGTGGGGGAAGTAGACTGTTGTGAGCTTGCTGTGAAGCAAGATAATAAATATCTGAGGCCTGTTTGGGAGTATCCAGTACGGGCCAGCGCATGGTGGCTGCAGGACTTTTTGGACCACGTCATCCTTCACCATGACAAATTCACTAGTAGACAGCTCTTTGTGTATGAATACTTTTGGGGTTGTACAGAGAGCCAGTGGTGGCAAATGGATGTTCTGAATCTGCTGATGGATGCGCTATTTGACTGCCAGTAGGTCTTGTTGATGGCCATAAGTAATAGGTTGTGAGAACTGGTAGAACTAGTGGTTCCCCATACACCACCTCTGCTAGAGAGACACACAAGTCTTCTTTACATGAAGAGTGAATGCTGAGGAGAATCCAGTTAGTACTTTGGTTCACAAACCAACTTGGCACATTAGAGCCGCCTTCACGTCCTGCGCCACCTCTCTATGAAGCCATTGCTCTGCAGGCAATATGCTGTTGTCTGTGCATGGGTAACCCCACAGAGCCGGCACAATTGAATAAAACCTACTCGTACTGGTGGTACTGATCAATGGTGACCAGCTGGGTTGCACCAAAATGAGCGATCCATGTTTCCATGAAGGCACGCGCAACCAATTCAACAGTGATGTCATGTAGGGGAGTTGCTTCAACCCAACGAGACATACTATCAATGATCGAAAGTAGGTATCAGAATCCCTCAGAATCTGTAAGCCATCCAGTGATGTCCAACTGGACCTGATGAAAACTTGTTTTGGGAATCTGGAACAATCCAAGCTGCAGTTGGGTATGGCGGTTCATTTTTGAACACTGGCATGGAAGGCAACTACGTGCGCAGTGATTGCAGCCACAATTAATGTCGGGCCACACAAACCTGTCTCACTAATCGTACCAATCCTTTGATGCCCTGGTGACTACAGTCATGCAGTCTGCAAAACATTCCTTGGTGCATGGTGAGCAGAACTATGGGCTGTGTTCTGTCTTTAGACACATTGCAGAGCAATGTCGTATTAGTGCAGGGCAGAGTGTAATGTTCGATCTGCAGGTTTATAGTTATATTGTTGAGAAGATCTATCATGATGGAATCATTAGCTTGCTCGGCTGCCATGGGTTCATAATTGTACTGAAGGGATATTGCATAGATTAAGGACAGATAATTGGTGATGATGTTATGTGCATCGTGAATGTGACGCATCAGTAGTATAGTACACGATGAGGTCTAAGTGTTGGTGTATATAGTCACCTGACATCCTTCAATGTCTGACAGCCATGTACACTGCAAAAAGCTTGTAGTTGATGGCCAACCTTTTAGACTGAGAATATGAAAGATTCTTCGAGAAGAATTGTAACGGTTGAGGTATTCTGTCAGCAATCCAGTGAATTACTGCACCCACTGCAGAGTCATTAGCATTAGTGGTGAATCTGAAGTAAGCTTCCAGGTTGGGGGGAGAGGGGGGGGGGGGGGGGGAGAGAGAGAGAGAGAGAGAGAGAGAGAGAGAGAGAGAGAGAGAGAGAGAGAGAGAGAGAGAGAGAGATATGGCTTGCACCAAGCTGTTCTTTCCTTTACAGATTGCCTCAGACATCTCCGCTGTCCAGTCGATTTTCCTCTATCCTGCTTGTCCTTGCCTGATTAGGTGCCTGTAAAGGGCGACTGATGTTCAGCAACATGTCTGCAATAAAAACTGAGATGCCCAAGGAAATAGCATAAGTTGTGATAAGCTTCAGAAGAGGCAAGTTTTTAACCATGTCCATTCATTCAGTAGTTGGCTTAGTGGCAGATGCATTAAGTGTGCGGCCAAGAAATGTTACTTCCAACTGATGTAGCTATGACTTGGCATCATTGATGATAACACCACCCTGCTGCAGCGCAGCTAGAACTTGATCTAGGCGAAGAGTGTGCTCCTCTGAGGAACACAAGAAAACCAAAAGACCATCAAGACGTGTGTAAAAAGATGGGAAGCAGTGGACGATGCTGTCAATTAACCGCTGCCGTGTTTTCACAGGATTCTTTAAGCCATAAGGCACAAGCCTGAATGGTGGTATGATGGCCATCTTTTGTATTTTGTCAGGATGCATTGGAATCTGTAGGTATGTGTGCTTATAGTTGATGATGCTAAATATTTGTGGACTTCCGAGCACATGCATAAAGTCTTAGAGATTGAGTACAGGATAGCTGTCATGGACTGTTCTAGAGTTAGGAACTCTTTAGTCATCGCAGCCTATCTTGGGAACAAGTTTGATTCATGACATCCAGGGGCCGTCAGACGGGCATACAATACCTGCTTGTAAAAAGTTTGTGAATGGCATTTTTAGCTGTTTATAAATCCGTGGGAAACAGGTGATGAGGTTTGTGGATGACAGGAGGATTATTTGTTGTCACAGTCCTCTGCATTGTACCATAGTGCAACGCAAACACATAAGCCAAAGTGCACATTGTGATCGTGGCCAATGCACTATTTACTACCACTGCAGGTAGTGGTGGTGTACTGACCTTGAGATGCGTGTTGCTGCCAGGTGGCAGCTGTGGTGGGCACTTTGCAGGGACTGGTGCGGATATAGTTGGTGATGAGGAGGGGCAGTACCTCATCTGTGGCGGTTGGTTTAAAGTGACTGTTGACATCCAGCATTTGCACATGGTGCACCGAAATGCCTATGAAGACCAGACCATGGCTGCAAGGGGGACGCGTGTCACAGGATGGTATCTTTTATTGCAGTTGTGAAGTGATCTCACATGTATGTGTGCACGCTGTTGTGAGTTGGACTTTCGACGTGTCAATGCAGTGATGGAGGTTGGAATTTTCATTGTGAAATTATTGCACTTCCGTGAACCAGTCAATGTATTACTGCTGAATGGAGACAATGCTTTGAATTGTAGACACACACTAGTGGATTTTTTCTTTCATTGACTTGTGAGCAGAAACGCAGCTGGTGGAATGAGGTGTAGTGGATGTAGCCTTAAGAATTGTCCTTGAACCAGAGTCCAAGTAGTGTGGCGAATTAACACCGGATACACTACGTCGAGCGAAAGTTTGTAGTGGTGTAGGAAGTCCATGCCAATGCCAGGCTCACACGTCTGTGACATAAAATGTCAGACTCGTGCATTATCGTCCTTAGTTGTATTTACATTGGTGGTTTAACCATCCATAGTGCCCACAGTACCATGTCTAGCACGAACGCACAGTCGACATTTGCACAGAGACGTCACCTAGAGGTGTGATTGAGTGTTGTCGTGTAGCTGTCAATTGTAAATAGCCTCCTGTACTTCTTGTTCAGGAGTACATGAGAGGCACTGTAGGAACGTAAACTTCAGTGTGTTGTACTAGTTCATTTGAGGCAGTGACATTAGGATATCACTGATGACTTCAGCTTGACCTACTAGATGGCAGTGTAAACTGACATATCTAGCATTAGTGTTGAGCACTCCTGTTTCTGTAAAAATATTGTCAATCAAAATGGAACACAAGGTGGGGTTGGTGACATCAAAAGGTGGCAATCTGAGGTAAGTACTAGTCTTTAGACATGAAGTAAAGGCTGAACTTGCAGCATTGTCTGTTCAGGCAAGGTAGCTGCCAATTGTGGATGAAGCCTTGTGTGTTGTGCAAAATGGTAAACGACTGGGCGTCTGCATTTCATGATGCGGAAGACCTAGAAGGCATGCAATTTGTGTCACATGTATGTTGCACTTGGTTTCAAATGGGAGCATTGCCCACAAAATCACTATTCTCCATATCTAAAAGCAGAGCTATAGTGAGAGGCAACATGGCTGGGGAATGTTTGAGACACTTGAATAGTTGTAGCAGGATGGTACATGAATGTTCATGTTGCTCACATGACACAGAAGGTGCAGATGATGCAAAAAAGTTCCTAAAAACCCCCTCGGATCATTGTACACCAGTGACACTATTAATGATGGAGTTGTACTTGTGGGATGAGAATGGATTCGTAAGTGCTAGGCATTGTTGATGTACCGAAAATTTGATGATGATGGTAGGGATGAGACTTGAGTCATCAGTGCACCCAGTTTTCAACATTGTTTGTGCATATTTAGAACACTTCACACACTGCACTGCAATCCTTTCATCACTGCAGTCTAGATGCAGTATGCTGAATGGAGTGGTGTGTGGCAGCCACATTGTCACAACAAAAAATGGTGAAACTTTGACGAACTGCGTGAACCATGACCTATGTGGGGTCCACCAAAGTAGGTATATCATAGTATTGGTCTGTATTTATGACTAGCATGAATAACAAATGCAGCAGATATATCTACATAAACTTTATTAGCCAAAATAAATATAAGCAACTGCCTCTGACCAAGACTCAGTTCACAACTCTCTCTCTGCACAGTCCAAAAACCATTCTCTTCTCATGGCGGATGGTCTCTGGAAACTGCTTCAAGATCGATATGCCCACACATCTAATAATTTCAACAGTTTCTTTTATTGGGACATTACTGTAGAGGTTTTTTTGTACACCCAAGGGAGCTAATGTAACATTATTTGATTTATGTATATCCTTGATTGCACCTGCAAGCTCAGAACTGTTTTTAACCCCAAAATAAGTACTGAAAATGTTAAGTATTTTAATTTTTATAAGTTTATAGCATGGCAATGATATAGTGTTCACAATCGGACAAAACTGATTTCCACCTTTATGAATCTTAAGTTCTAAACTGCGGAAGTTTAGCATTCATAATTTTAAGAGATTTCTTTTCATAATCATTAAAAAGAAATTGGGTGCTGCTTATCTTTTTATGCAGTTCAGTCCAGAGAATTCTTCTGTCTTCCTAAATAGTCATCTTCATATATAAGTACTGTCATACTCCCCCTGTCTACTCGAATGGCCATTGCCATCTCTTGCTCTTACTGTGTATTGAGATTTTTTAAAATTCAGCTAATGATGCACAACTTTACAGGAGCTATTTTTAACTGATAAAGCTTTATTGAGCTTTGCAGTGTGCCCGTAATTTCTAATTTCGTCATCTCAGCTCCTTTGCATGCCATGTTAGTTTCATGTATTACACATTTAATATTTTCTTCACTAACATTTGCAATTATATTATGTTGTAAACCCTTGTTTAGCAAAGTATTTTCATAATTACTCAGTACAACGCTTGTTACGTTCACTACCCTGACACTGAAGCAACGTTGCCCAATACCTACCTTACTTCTTGCAACATTTATGTCTCGTGGTTTGATCAATTTACTCAACTTTTTGTCATGCTTCTTTTCAATTTTCTCATCATTATTCCAAACCCTATTAGCAATCTACTGCCACACTGTGACACAGTGCAGTACTCAGAAAACTGATGTCTGGTTATGGATAGATAAAATTTGGTTTACATGACCTGCAGTTATTGAAGAAACCTGCCCCGTTAGTGTGGGATAAGTTTCATTCTCACAGGACAGAAGATATTAAAAATAGACTGAATGAATTGAAGACTCAGGGCTAACTAGTTTACTTCAACCATCATATAGTGGAGATGCTGAGTCCCAGAGATGCCGAGTTATATTCCATCCTTGATTTTCCATTGCTTGATTTAGTTTACTTCAACCATTAGATGCATTTGTCAACAGACTATCTAAGGGGATTATGAAGGAGGAGTGGAACAGATCGATGCAATTCACAGATTTTGAAACTACACTGTCAGCAAGGAAGAAGAAACCGAGCATTTCTCCAGTTTGCGATTGGGTAAAGCGTCAAGATACTGTATACAAACTGAAACAGTGATTAAATCTTTTAAGAAGTGCAGTATCAGTAATGCACTGGACAGTTAAGAGGATAATTTACTTATGAGGATTCAGATTCTGACATGACAACTTCAAGTATTTTTTCCTTCAGCTCCAAGGATGAATTTTACAAATTTGAGGGTGCAAATTAAAAGGTGAGCATTGTTTCACACTTACATTGCCTAGATATTTGATGTATATACACATTTGCATAAAAAGTCAAAGTAGGAGGGTCCTTTATGCCAGCATGTCTTATATGCCAGCAAGTAAGGTAACCTTTTTACTTTATTTTTTACCTTCCACTACTTAAATATGTTTCAGTTTACCTATATGTTGGCAGGATATATAAACTACTTTACTTTTGTATAAATATCCATTCCTATTGTTACTTAATTGTGTTCTAAAGTAATTATTTACCATCCTGTATTGGCAGGCAACAGCATCACCACTTGCACGCCATCTAGGGTAAGCAGGGTTACCTATACCGTGCTGTGCTAGGGCCACCATGCTCATTCATCTGCTAGCTGTCTACTTGTCACATCAGTTTTTCTTTCTTTATATGAATATAGTGACTTCATAGTTTAGAAGTCAAAAGACTTCTTTGTCACAGTATTGTAATTATATTGTACTGGAGTACACACTTCTGTCAAAAAGACTTCAAGAATTTTGATTTTAAGACCTTTGTGCCTGTATTAATACATCCTGTATGCATTCACATTTGTAATATAAAAATTTGTTGTTAATATGTGGGTCATCTTATGATGGGCCATGGCCAAAACACATTATCAAGCTTTTTCGGAATCATTTTAAAAAAAAAAATCGCCTCTCACAACTTTCAGTCGTACTTACAATACTTTGTGTAATGGATAGTTGCTTTTGTATCTCAGCTTAGTGGATGATGGTAGCACATTACCAATGTTTACCTTTTGTTCACTGGACTGTGGTGGACATGGTATTACCAGTACCAGATGTTTTCATATTGGCAGTCCAGTGCAGTCGTGTAAGCAGGACTGCTGCTGTTGGCACATTTTCTTTTCGATTGGGCATTTAGACTGCACCACCCCTACTACGGTTTCAGTTAATGACAAATGTCATAGGTGTTTCTGACCGACTGTCAGTTACAATGCTAGATTTGGCCACGGCACATAGTAGAAAAATTTCAAACAGATAAAGTTCTGTTTGAAACTACAGGTTTGTCATCAGTTACCAACTTATCACTATAAGAGCTTACATTGTACCCCATGATATCACCTCATACTTTATGTCTCTCACGATGTCAACTGAATATCCCCTACAAGTCAAGTCATTTTTGATAATGCTAAACTAGGAACAAAGTACATATTGGTGTGTGTGTGTGTGTGTGTGTGTGTGTGTGTGTGTGTGTGTGTGTGTGGGCGCGCGCGCTTCTCATCAACTAAAGATTTCTTATACTTTGTATGTGGTGCATTTACAAGATGTGATACCACTGTGTGTTGTGAAGCCATCGTATAACTGTATCATGAATTAATACAGAGATTATTATGTACCAGTTGTCAGAAATGTGTGATTATTTATTTATTTATTTTACTGTAGCAGCAGAAGCAGCAGCAGCATTGCTGACTGATTTATACGTAACAAAATAGTACAATCTTTGGTAGGTTAGGGGGTGTTGATTTCAGGTAAGTAATTGAGCTTTGCGAGAGGGTTATGCACCAGCATGAGATGAATGAATGAATGAATGAATGGAAGTCTTATATGCTTGACACTGCATGTTTGCTGCTTGCTTATTAAGTCTGACTGTGCTTAATGGTAAAATAATTTTAAGAAACTGACAACAATGTGACAATGTGTTCCCAAAACATAGTGTGGTAAAAAAATAAATCACGCATTTTCAACAGCAGAAAAAAATCATTAGCTATTGTCTCAACAGCCTTCCCACATTTGTTGATGTAGGAGATTAAATATATTGAGCCATATCATTTATGCAAATGAAACAGCAGTTTCCCACAACTCTTGAATTAAATCATGAAATAATCGGG
This sequence comes from Schistocerca serialis cubense, assembly GCF_023864345.2. Taxonomy (NCBI): domain Eukaryota; kingdom Metazoa; phylum Arthropoda; class Insecta; order Orthoptera; family Acrididae; genus Schistocerca; species Schistocerca serialis. Next base: position 1,170,783,624 of record NC_064638.1, read on the forward strand.
AACGCGCGCGTGTGCACACGCACACACACACACACACACACACACACACACACACACACACACACACACACAGGGAGTGGGGTAGAATAATATCATCTAATGAATCTCAGTTGTCGTTTAATGTTGTTATCAAAAATCTTGAAAAGTAGTTGGCTGGTTTACTTCAAACTTTTACTCGATACTCTAAATGAACATTCGGATGGACGTAGGCTACGTATTTTTAATGCCTATAATATATAGATATTTATGTGGTATAAAAAGGCGGAAAAACAATGAAAAATAATAATAATAATGACAATATTATGGAAAGGATAGATTGCTACTCACCATATAGAGAGGAGTCACAGACAGGTACAACAAAAAGACTGCTATATATTTAAGGGTTTTTGAAGGGAGATGTGGGAAAATGCCATGCACATTCATGCAAACACAACTAACACACGCAACTGTCTCTGGGCACTGAATCTTGCCTCCGTGGCCTGAGACAGTGGGGGTGGGGGGAGGGGGGGGGGGGGGAAGAGAGAGAGAGAGAGAGAGAGAGAGTGTGTGTGTGTGTGTTTTTGTGTGTGTGTGTGTGTGTGTGTGTGTGTGTGTGTGTGTGTGTGTGTGTGTGTGTACTTTAGAAGAAGGCCTTTTGGCCGAAAGCGTAAATGTACAGCAGTCTTTTTGTCATGCTTGTTTGCGACTCAGTATCCCTTCTATATGGTAAATAGGAATCTATTTTTTTCATAGTATTGTCATATAAAGGGGAAAAGCTATTATCAAAACTCTATAAAGTTCTTGAGTAATTTACTTCAAATTTTATTTTTAAAACAACAGTGTGCAGGGTTTCTATTAAAACTGACTGCGATAAAGAAAATGCTGAGCTGTGGCGTGCTTTGAAAATGTGCAGTTTGGATTTCTTTCTCACAGTCAGTTTCAACTACACCAGGAAGGTATGTGAAACATTAGACTAATATTTCTCCCAATATATGTTTCCCAACAAAAATTTTACACACAATAATGTGGTGTTTTGTTTCCTTCCTGATCGTTTTGTCTTACTGAAAACTGGGAGGTTTTATTCATGCCTTATCGGCTTCTAATTAGAATACTACTACAGAATCTTAATTGTCCGAAACTCTGTAATCCTACCTGTTCACAGTTCAGAAGTGTGTGAAATACCATCATTGGAGCTACTATCCTCACAGAGTCAGCAGCTACAGATGTGCCTCTTGTACCAATGAGTCCAGTTGATTTACCCATTCATTTTACCCAACTTCAATTCCCAATCAATTTTTTGTTTGCAATGATGATCAATAAGGCTCGAGGTCACAAAGAGGGGTAAGGGGAGGAGGAGGACGAGGAGGAGGAGGAGGAGGAGGAGGAGGACGAGGGGGGGGGGGAGGCTGGGTGGAGGAAATGTATACAAAGAGGAGGGAGGAAGTGATGAACAGCATATGTTGAGGGGAGGAGGTGGTGATGGACAAAGAGGGGGGGGGGGGGGGGGGGGGAGAGTTTAGGGTGTACATCCAATTCCCATACATATTTATTAATTGCAATGCATTCCTAGGTTCACTAGTATGCAAAAGGTAGTAGTCCTTTTTCTTTAACTGCTTGACTGCAATTTCCTTTTAATTTACTTTGCATCATAGGTAATGTGTCTGACAGTGTATAATAGTTCATATTATGAAACACCTTAAAAATACAACTTGCGTTATTTTGTAATATGTAAATATTGTGTTGACTGTAAACATGTTAGTAGCTACCTCAGAACAAAATTTCTGAAATACCAACAGCATCTATTACAGATGGACAACTACCCTCAAACACATTTGGAAATAGCATGTTACAAAGTTCCTGAAGATGCACCACATTGTCAAAAAATTGCACTCGTGAGAAAGTATGACCCTGCTGCACATCCAGATAGATCAGACAATCACAAAGTCATTCCACTGACTAAGAATTGTCATCAGCTACTAAACTCAAACAAGTTTTCTGAGTTACATTAACATTGCCACTGAATTCCTAACCAGCAGACTTTTTTGCAGTTGACTTTTTGCGAGCCAGAACCCTTGAGTTTGCATACGGTTCAGTCCTTGTTAATTCCTCAGGAGATGAGTAGTCAAGGTACTCTGCCTTGGTGTGTTGCCAATATATGGAGGCTGCATGTTACAGAAGTGACATGGGAAACTTTTTTGAAGTGTCATTGGGTATTGGTATTATTGACGTATTGTCTACAGATTGCTGCATGTTAGTTACCAATAAAATGCTAATCCCATATAATGTCCAACTCGAAGGATTCTGAAATAATAAAGTAAAAGAAAATTTGCATCTCTCAAACTTGTCTGTTTTAATTCAAATTTACAACAGATACCCAAAGACAAACAATTTTACAAATTCCATCACATAAGTAGTGACACAAGATTTTCCTCTCATACAATGTTTTACACACACACACACACACACACACACACACACACACACACACACAAACCTGTGGCATTTAACGGAATTTGTGTTAAAATATAATAATCTGTACAACACGTATTTACTGTTTTGATTCAATAACATAACCTGCCTTCAATGGATACTGATTGAATGGATTGTTCTGTAATATGTGGAATGAATATGCAGGGTAATATTTCCTCTTTTTAACTGCTGAATGCTAAGCGTCAGCACTGATGTACAATATAACATTTGCACAGACATTTTAACTGTAGGTACCAGGATATGCTGCAAGTATTATTCGACACAATCAACCTGGACATGCTGTAATATCCGCAACAGTCTATTAGTTTATAATACAAGGATACACACATTTAACACAAATATACAACAGGGACTGATATAACCACAATTTGACACACATTGAAACAATTTCTTATTCGCCACCTGGGACACAACATGCCTGACATTTGAAGATTTCTATATAAAGGTATTTTATGAGAGAGAAAAAGAAAATAAGCATAATTACAGCAATGGTTCAGGATTTTAGGGATGACGAAAATGAGATTAATGTTTTTTTCTGCTGAGGGCAATACACAATACTGTTTTAGTCAATCGCTATTACTCAGAGGGGACACAAAACTAAGGGGGCACTCTGGTAAATAATGTGGGTAGGAGTAGTTTTAAGTTTGTATAGAAATAAAAATGTGAAAAATTTGAATACTGCTACCAAAGTTCACTTTCATAAAAAAATATATTTGCTTAACACAACAGAAATATCTATAAATAATTTAAGAATCCTGCAAAATTATACACAAACAGCAACAAAATATAGTGATAGTGCTGCACTGCAGGAGCAGAAAAGGGAATAAAAATAACTATTTCTATTTCCCTGATGTAATTTTCCATGATGATTCGTTAAGAAACTTTGAGACTAAGAATAAATGAAAAATGGTTATATGTAATATAAGTGTCACAGGTCACACTTCCATCACTGTTCTCATATCCCTCACATGCAAAAAAAAAAAAGGGAGGATGTTCAATCCAAACACTCAGTTCATCACACGTATGTTGCTGTTACACCACATTCACAAACAAATATACTTCTGTTTTTAAGATAGATGCTTTGTGACTTCCCCTCAATAAGAATTCTACATCTTAATTAACGTGCCAGGAAATTTTTCCCCTAGTTTCTTGCTACATATGCTGCTGATTTTTCAATACAGAAAACAACAGCAGTTAGCCACATGTTAATTTATCTTGATACATCAATACACATGGAAATTCTGTAATGTGATACACATCATGGCCCAATTTAAATGCTGCAGTGATGAGACGGGACACAAAGATAATCTCGCCAAATGGCAGTAGCACCACGGGGCATGTGTGTGTCATCCTATGAGGATAGACAAACACACTGCCTGCACCTAGCTAAGCAAGTTGCGTATCTCACGATGCATGTGACAAAGGAAGTCAACATATGATGCAGAACCGTCAAGTCCACGATCCTCCACAAGGAAGTGCTTGAATACCATCTCCAGTTTGTCACGTTGTCGCACTAATGTCAGCTGCAAAAATACAAAATAGCATACATAAGGAAGTTGGATGGCACAACTTAAAGACTGTGAAACAAAATATATAAAAGAATCAAATAGACATGGACATAAAAATTTGTATCTAGACTTTTTTAAACGTAGGTATCATAAAATACACACAACAACAAATAACTAACTGTGAAAGGGAAAACACAGTGCATGCTATTTATAAAAAGGTGTGGTTTAATTTCTAACTATAGCAAAATGAATTAGAACAAGCACTACAACATTAAAGTACAAGCGTTGAAACAAATGTAAAGAGAAAGCATTCTGAACTTCTTTACTAACTGATGTAAATAATTCAAACTGCACATGTAATTTTGAGACTAGTCCACCACAGGTATTTCAAGAGTCTACAGTGTTCTTGTCCATACCTAATGTATTCCAAGCACAGGCAGAAAGTTGTCATGCTCTTGAAGGAAAGGGAACAAGGGAAATGCAACCCTTAGAAGGCTAGAGAAAAGTGCACAGAGATTGGATGGCTAAAAACTGCGTTGATGAGTTCATTCATGTGGACAAATGTGTTAAAATCTGAGCTTAAGGCACAACTGAACTGGGGTCACAAAGACACGCAGAGGATGATGGAAATCTTTTGGTACTGGAGAGCAAGTGCAAAATGGTTGTCTCAGCAGTGGAAAACCATTTAGAGACAGATTGGTGTAAGTCTGTTCTCCTCTCCTTTAAGCATTCAAAGCCAATAATGATACTTTTCCTGAGCTGCTGATGAGAGATGGAACAATACATTACTTATGGTTCAGAATTGGGAGATAAGTCGATGGAGTTACATTGTGATCTACCTTATATTTAAAGAATGAGTCCTTCATTCAGTAGCGAAATGCGTACTACTCTTGAAACGTTCGGACAGATAAAAACTGGGAATCAGAACAGGACTTTACCCCAGAACCATGCCTTTTGTGGGTTACGCTCTTTTTGACTGAGCATCCAAGCACAATTTAAGACTCATGCTAAGAACTTGATTCTTGCTGGTACCTATCTCTTAATCTTATATCTTCAAAGAAGCTAAGTCAATAAAAGTGTTCGCTACAAAAACAGGGTTCAGTTTTGTCTCCCTATACGGTGCATAGTTTTAGTCTGTCAGGAAGACGGCCCAAGATTATTTGGCAAGTATACAAGAAACAATAAATAATATACAAGTATACCTGCAAAAGTACGCTTTTTGCAGATACGCTTATCTTTTTTACCTTGTGCTTATTGTTTTACCTAACAAGGAGAGGTCCCCAAGGGTGGGATTGACTTTTTGAAACCATCTACATGGTGATGGAGGTTAGGGTCCTAGGTATCAAAGTATCAAGCCATTCATGAAGTAGGCCCTTGTTTGAGTGTAGTTATTGAAAAAAATTTCAGGATTTTGGATCATGCTCGACAGCCTTAATTAAAATAGGACCATGCAGAGTGGTGGTGTAGCGCAGTTAATGGTTAAGATATGTTCCTGATGTGCAGAAGATCCTTGGTTTGAATCATACAAGGAGCTACATTTTTTATTTTTCGAAATAACTTTGATCATTCTTTTTATTCCATTTTTTAAGATTTTCTAATTTTTCATGTGCTCTCATTTCTTGATCCTATCATTCTTTTTTCATTAGGAGTCTCTATCCAAGTCATTTTAATCAATTTTATTTCTCTCCCATAACATTCAAACATTTGAAAATACTAATCTATCACTTAAAAACATAAGATAGTCTACACTGCTGCAAAAAATTCAAAACCCTCAAGGACCGCGTTCAGCGACACCAGGGGCTAATATGTGCATACTGTGGAGTTGAAATGCTACTGAATCATTCGTCTTGGTCACTGTCGACCAGGAGGGCTGTCTATGCACCCTGTTTTGACTCTGTAGATAGTAGCTGTGCTGAGTGCATTGCTCACCCATGATCGTGTTGTATACATATGTTTAAGGAGTTGAGCATTCTGACTACTGCTTCACAGTATACTTATTCTCTCATGGCATTTCTTGTAAATAATCCACTACAGTTCAAGAAGAACAATGATGTATACAATTAAAATACAGAAGGAAAAATGACAGTCATTACTCCACAATAAGGTTATCTGACAGACAGCAAAGCAAAATTTGAATGTAACTGTATGCACAAATTAATTCACGATGTGAATGTAAAATGACTCATTCCAGAACATTATGATCTATCGTGCAAACTGATTCATGGAACATGTAACTACCTAACTAACTGATTAAAGTCATTTTGATAAAGAGTTAAAAATGAAAATTTTCGTAGCACATGATGAGATTCAAACAACATTCTGCACGCCAGTGAATTACCTTAACCACTATGCTATGGCTCCACTCTTGGTAACACCTTTAATTTTAAGGCTTTAGAGCAAGTGAAATTGAGAAACATTTTTTCATCAATCATTCACAAATGATGGCACACTTTGGCGAATAGCTCAAAGATGTGATACCTGGGACCCTAAACTACATCACCGTATAGATGGCTTCAAAAATTCAGTCCCACCCCTAGGGACCTCTCCTTGTAAGTACAATATTGCAGGGCCTATGTTATTCTGATTATGATGCAAAGTTCCTTTATGCGTGCATGCTTGTCCAAACGAAAAGGCACTGCAGCGACTACAGCTGTTATGAAATATGTTAAATGTATTTGCAATTGCGAATAATGACAACCATCAGCTGTAGAATGGAATGTTGACATTGAAAATTTGTGCTGGCCCAGGACCCAAACCTGGATTTCCCACTTATAACGAGTAGTCAGCTTACCATTTGGCTCTCGATGCATGACTCGTGGCCAAGCCCAAATTTCCACATGTCATCAACCATAGACCTGGATTCATACATCCGTTATGTATATTCTCGTACAGGTCAGACATTGCACTTAAAGTCACCTGCCCGGTATTGGCAAAGAAATATCTCTCTGTCGATACTGGGCAAGTGACTTTCAAGTGCAGTGTGTGACCTATATGGGAATATACATAATGGCTGTACGAGTCCAGGTCATAGACGCATGGTTAATACGAATGAAATCAGTGTTGCTATCATAAAATAATGTCAAACAAATACACTGACATAAAACGTGGCACACATTGTATGTCAACCTGCCCTCACTACTGACAACCTTCCACCACACACTGGCCCTTGGCACCAACTGTCATATGTCGACTGAGGTACCATCTTAACATAGTGGCTTGTGATGTCATTCTTAAGGGTATTGAATGAGACATGTAATAATGGCAGCATAAATTAAAAGTCTATTTATGTTTTTATATTGTTACTATGAGCTGCAGGTCACTTTACAGTGTAACTCAGTGCACAATAAAAGAAATAGGATACCCTCGCAGAAACCTTGTACTGTATTCATGCAAATCATGTTGATAAATTGCTTGAACCGAGATGAAATGAGGGTAAAAGTGTCCCCCCCAAACTTTGTTTAATTTCTGTGTTACTGCTATGTTTATGAAATGATTAAATTTGATCTGGAGAGTATACATCCCGAATTGGATTTTGATAAAGGAAAATGTTTGAAAAGTAATCAATATTTTCTTACTGATGTTTTAATTAATTCATAGTCATTAAAGTGTGCTCATAATAAGAAACTAGGTTGCCTGTCTGAATCAAGATATTTTGACCTCTTACTTTAATTACGATTGCTAAACTGTTTCAAAAGTGATTCTAAGAAATATCAAATACGAGTGGCTCAGAGCTTCAGAAGCTATTCCCCTATGAAGCTTACCATCTCACTGTGAATAAAAGATAGTACTCACTGGATAAATGTTGCTGATGTTTGGCTCAATTTCTAAGTAAGTAAGTAAGTAAATAAATAAATAAATAAAGAATAATATCATAGTAACTTGTAAGTATACGTCAAATTATTGTTATATAAGGAGACAGCCATTTCAAGCAATTTTATATTTTGGTCTGAAGGGTAACTTAAGATATGTAACAATCTATTTTCAATATCTGAATATTTAGGTTACAGCAATAGAGAAACCTCCATTGGAACAAAATGATTCAATGCTTGCTATACACCTTTGAAAGAGTGATGAAATCAAAACACAATGCTCTGTTCCAGTACACAAGAAGTTTAACAACTAACTAGTCAGCACACAGTCTTAGTGACTTTTCAAAATAGTCAGGGATGCCAGTCTCCTACATTTTCTGGAACACGGTCACATCGTAAATAAGGAGGGTGAGACATTCAGACACAGCAATAGAGAACTCACAACACTGCACACTTTCAAAACAGCTCTTATTAAGTCTGGCACTTTTTACACAGCCTGTGATACAATTCTGTTGAATTCTTCACTCTTTATCAACCTAAGATCGAATGCAAACATTATGTCAACAGTCAGTTGACTGCTTCAGATTTTTGATGTGGCATAACAACATAAAACTATTTGAAATTACAGTAATTGGCCTTGTGAGAAATACATTCCATGAGATAATTCCACCAAGCCTGATATGAGACCACTCTACTTATATTTTGATATCTTGTAAAAAAGCCTTCTCCAGGTAGGAGATCGAAATACTTTGATGCAGGTAATTTGTTTCACCTAAAAGATTGTATTCAAACTAATATTTATTAATTAAAAGTATCTATTAAAATAGATCAATAAATTTCGTAACACACTGCTCTGATTTGTGTTCCCCCAACCTTACACAATCATTTGAGACACGGATCAGAAACAATCTGTTTTTATGTATTGGCACTTTTTTAACAATGTTTTTCACCCTTCTATCTCTTATTAAACCAGTTTAAAGAACTTATTATAAATATGATTTGGATACAAATAGAATGGTAACCTGTGGAGGGCCCTCCCATTTTTATAATGCACCGAGTCTTGCATAAAATCAGTCTTCAGTGTAATTTGAAATTTTATAGAAGATAATTTTATTTAAAAAGACATGTTGTAATTATGATGTAAAGCTTGGATCATGCCATAAAAATGACATTACAAGCCATCACTACATAAGAGGCAGTGTCACTGAAGGTGAAAAGTAACACGTGGCAACTGACCTGAAAGCATCAGGGGAGGCTGACACATGCTATACAGTGGGACTGTATTTTTTTTAATTATTGCATAGTGCCAACACTGATGGCAGTCACATTAGTGTGAGTCAGGCAAATGTTTTTGTCTGTGTTGGACGTTAACATTATAAACCAGCATTTTGTAAAGCTTGTCTTTATTATTCAAACCACAATATCACCTCAAAAATAATGGACAAAACTATGAAAAACAAAGTTATTTATATCCATGGAAGTTTGGATTTGGGCATTTACTAATGAGGTCTCGGTTGCAGGCTACAACACATATTTCTCTCTTATTTCTAATAGAAAATCCAGGATGGAATGTAACAATATTATGAGAAGGATAGTTGCTACTCTCTGTATAGCGGAGATGCTGAGTCGCAGATAGGCATAACAAAAGGACTGTCAGAAAGTGAGCTTCCAGACAACTAGACTTTTGTCAGAAATAGAAAACACACACGCAAGCATGCACACGTATCTCACACACATATGACCACAGTCTCTGGCTTCAGTAGCCAGACTGTTGTCAGGTGTGTGCGAGGTGCGTGCGTGCCTGACAAAGGCCTTGTTGGCCAACAGCTCACTTCCTGACAGTCTTTTTTGTTATGCCTATCTGCGACTCAGCATTTCTGCTATATGGAGAGTAGCAAGTATCCTTTTCATGATATTGTTACATTCTCTCTTATTTCTGTGTGTTGCTGTTGTGGTGTTCAGTCCAGAGGCTGGTTTGATGCAGCTCTCCATGCTACTCTATCCGGTGCAAGCTTCTTCATCTCCCAGTACCTACTGGAACCTACATCCTTCTGAATCTGTTAGTGTATTCATCTCTTGGTCTCTCTCTACAATTTTTACCCTCCACGCTGCCCTCCAATGCTAAATTTGTGATCCCTTGATGCCTCAGAACATGTCCTACCAAACGGTCCCTTCTTCTTGTCAAGTTGTCCCACAAACTCCTCTTCTCGCCAATTCTATTCAATACCTCATCATTAGTTATGTGATCTACCCATCTAATCTTCAGCATTCTTCTGTAGCACCACATTTTGAAAGCTTCTATTCTCTTCTTGTCTAAACTATTTATCGTCCATGTTTCACTTCCATACATGGCTACACTCCATACAAATACTTTCAGAAATGACTTCCTGACACTTAAAAGTATACTCGATGTTAGCAAATTTCTCTTCTCGTTTTGCTTTTGTTGATGTTCATCATATATCCTCCTTTCAAGAAACTGTCCATTCCGTTCAACTGCTCTTCCAGGTCCTTTGCTGTCTCTGACAGATAAATGTCATGGGCAAACCTCAAAGTTTTTATTTCTTCTCCATGAATTTTAATTCCTACTTCGAATGTTTCTTTTGTTTCCTTTACTGCTTGATCAATATACAGATTGAATAACATCGGGATAGGCTACAACCCTGTCTCACTCCCTTCCCAACCACTGCTTCCCTTTCATGCCCCTTGACTCTTCTAACTGGCATCTGGTTTCTGTACAAACTGTAAATAGCCTTTCGCTCCCTGTATTTTATCCCTGCCACCTTCAGTGTGATACCAAGACTAAATTATGGAAAATCAGGAGAAAACTGTCTGCTGGTTATTACAAACTGTTTGAGGTTTAATTCTTGAAGTATTTCTGGAATATGATGAGAGTTTCATCTAACTATGCATGAATGAAATCGTTGGTTTTATGTATGTACTACACAGCACTACGACTACTTTCTTTGTTCCAGTTATTACCAATATACATCACAGTAAAAGATGGATCTCATTAAGTGACTTAACATATACTTTTCAACAGTTCAAAGCAGGCAAGTGTGTTAGAAGTTTTATTTCTATTCAACTGACCCACACTATTAACACCTTTGCCAGTTTACAATTACAAAATCAACAATAATAAGAACTCACCCTCATACAACGATGCCTTTGCTGACGTACAGCATTCACTAATGATCTAATACGTGTAGAGAGTGGGTTGTCAATGTCCTGCAGGGATGTGCGATCAATATCAATCTGTGCTGCTGAATGAACACCAAACACGTTTTGGACCCATTCAACATTGACATTTAAACCAATCCACAGGAACATGTAGATACCATTTTCTGCGAAAGAACATGTTACTGTTTAAACAGAAGTACAGGAAACAAATATAGCAGATATCTAAAATACATGGGAACAGAACGACTAGCGAGTATTTACTGCAACAGAAAAATTTCAAATGTTAACCAATAAGCACTTAAAAGAACAAAAACTAAACCCAGCTTTCCAACCTTTTAGTTTCTTTCACAGTTCCAAAAGTTAGGTATGCCTCGTTAAGTACGTTATAGCAAATCTATCACCTTGTAATTTTACAATTTTTTGAATTGAATTTTCCTTTTGATATTATTTCAAAACTGTATCTGAGCCAGCTTCAATAAATTACTGCTAACAGCCAATAAATATTGTTAACAGAACCATTCTGATTCCATCAGGAAACCATTTTTATTTTTATTCTGGTATGTTGTGGGTTGATGATGAAAATGGAGAGAGAAGAGAAGAGCCAATAACAGTAGTGAGAAAGAAGGTGAAATTTGAAAATCCTAAAGAGTGCTCAATGATCAATGCTAACTGCAGACACATATAAGTTCAAGAGCTACAATTAGTATTTTCAATCTTTAAGTGTTTCTACTGACAGTACTATGAATTTCACTTACCGAAGGCAAGTATAAGCCAGCCATTTTGTCTTCTTTAATTTTAACATTCTTCTCAACGGAACTTTTGCTTCAACATTGTCTGTTCAACTCTACTACTATTACAAAAATATAGGGTCTGGAAACAATATTTCAGTGTTACCAAATCTGGTTTCTTATGGATTTAAATGGGTGATGACAACAAAGCCAATTGTTCATTGAGAACATCTAAGCTCACTCTTTGAAGACAAACATACCAAATGGGTTTCCAATGCTGTGTGTTGAAAAGCACTCTTACATAAAGTGAGGCCTTTAACACAAAGTACTGACTCCAGAGCCACCAAATAAGTCAGTGGTGCCCATAAATCACATTCAGAAATGGTGCAATATATATGAAAAACTAAAAAAATTATAGCTCAAACTAGCTTTAGTACATTTGGGGCCCACAAACTTTTCTCTGGCCTACAATTCTACATTTGACCACCAAGTAAAAATATGATAATTTCAACCTCAGCCTCTTCCTGTACAGATATATTAATTAATTTGTTTCTTGAAAGACTAGTGTTACGCACACAAGTAGACAGGTAAGAAATGTTGTAGCTTTTAATCAAGTTTCCTGAGCCCTTGCTTATCATAATGATAAAATTAATTTTAACAGAGATGCATTCTGGCATTAAAATATTTATAATTTTGCCCTCAGCTTTTGAATAAAATGTTTGTCTTGGTAGTTCTTACACAAAAATGTTGCCAACAGTATCCTTCAGTTTCTATCATGGTTTCACCATGTGCCCACAGAAGGCTCCGAGTGTGATTCCTCTACAATTGCCACTGTATCATCTACATCTAACCTTGACACCTTAATCAGACTATAAATTCAAGCAATAACAGGAAGAAGATAAAATAGATAGTAAAATTAAGATGCTGATGTGATGAACGAGGTCACATTTACATGCTAGAAACTATTATTAATTTTCTAATTATTACACACAAGTTCAAAACAGTCAAAAGCTGTCCTGCATCATCTCACATGATATTACTTTTTTATTAAATTTTGTCAAATCTATTCTTCTTCCTACATAGAAGTCTCAGGTACTGACAGAAACAGTGCTCAACTCTTTAAAGTCATTAATGGAGGCACATGGCGAGTGTACTATTAGCAGACAGTCAGCTAAGTGACTTAATATTTATCTGAACTGAATTTTGCATCTTTCTTGCTGCTGGAAAAAGTAACTATTTAACTGTGGTAGACTTGTCTGCATTTTTACAGACATTTGGTCACACCTCTTGTCCCTTCATCAAATAAGACAATACTCACCCAATAAGTAGACACCATCATCTCGGATTTTGTCAGACGAGCAGCGGATTGGTGAGGGGAAATCGTCAGAATTAACGTCAATGTCATGTAGTGGCAGCAAACGTGGATAAAAGTATACTACAGATGATGGGATGTCCATTATTGTAACAGCTTGCATCGCAAAGGATCGATCATCCAGTGTCATGTCAGACCCTGCAAATGACAACACACATGACTACCACATAAAAGATAGTTTCTTATTTTCCATGGTGCTGCAAATAATCCTTAAAATGTATTCATGCAAACTAAAATAAAAAATGTAAAATAAGGGTAAGACAACTATTTACCTATAGATGATTGGTGTGTGCCACACATAAACATGTAACAGGACACAGTTAACACCAGTTTTTGAGTTCTTGCTCTTTTTCTAGTAAGAATATATATACCCCCCGCATAAATTAACATAAAAAGTAAGTAATTACCTCCTGAGACAGCATCACTTTTGAGAACGCAGTTAATATACAGAGGCAGCAGTTTCATGCATTCAGGGAGTATAAGCTGCCCAGCAGATGAAGGGCTTGCACAGTTCTTTCTATAGCAGGCCAACATCTGTGCACATCGATTCACAAGCCCATCCTTCACAGATTTGGGCGTAGATTCCAACAAGCGAACCACAACTAGAAAATGCCAGTATAATAAAAGGTGAAGACATTTTAGATTTTACCACTGCATCACACAAAGAAAATTAAATATAGAGCTAATCTGTATAACTGTGCAATAGAAGGTTAACACTAGTTTGATCTACACACACTTAGATTACTATAGCATGTTTACTTACAGATCTTGGTAAACAATAATTTTGATTAGGTTTCAGTACTTAGGTTCTGACAAAATAATTCTCTCTCTCCATTATGTCTTCTGATACAGTCTTTTGTATTCAAATCTCTGAAGTTTCTCAATTCTTGCTTCAGACCTTAATGGTTCAATCTTTCTTTTTCATATTCATGTTTATCTTCATCTTTTCTTACATACTTGATCCAAATGCTCTACAAATACTCACGTTGTTTTAAGTTTTCTTAAATTTGTTTTGCATTGTGCCAGCTTATTTACTGTTATTTTTATGAGAAACTGTGTCACTGTCTTACACTCTAATCAAACAGTATTTCTCTGTGATTCTATGCTATTACATATGCCAAATGTGTATGTATAAACTTAATAATATGGCTTATAAACCACTTTAAAGTACCTCCTATTTCTGTTAAACCTCTGAAATACTACATTCCATTTCTGTTTATTACCATTTACCTACCAGCATAATGAATTACTGTTGAAACTGATCATGGAATTGGTCTCTGTAATTACATGAAACTAAAATAATTAAGTAATATTTTAATCTCGATTACATAACTGATAAAGGTGACAGATGACCTGAAACTTGCCATGGACAGACAAAAAGCGACTATCATTTGCTTCTTAGATTTCAGCAAAGCATTTGATACTGTCGACTTCGACATCTTACTAGCCAAACTTAGCGGTCTAAATTTGTCACCAAGTGCAGTGCAATGGTTTCGCTCATACATGACATCTCGTCAGCAACGAGTCCTGTCCGGGAATATAAAATCACAATGGCGGCAGGTAGTGTCAGGCGTTCCCCAAGGCCCAGAGGTCCCATACTCTTCTCTCTGTATGTCAATGATGTGTCATCGGTTCTGACTTATTGCAAATATCGTATGTATGCTGATGACCTTCAATTGTATCTAAGTGCGAAACCAAACAATCTTAAGAAAGCTACTGAAAACTTCAATACTGATCTCGATGCACTATCAAAATGGGCACACGACATAGGACTAAAACTAAATCCATCTAAAACCCGAGCGGTACTTGGTCACTCTAAGCTCATTAGCCCAAAACATCGGGAATCCGTACCATCTCTTATCCTAAATGGAACAAATATTAACTTCTCTCCCTCAGCAAAGAGTTTGGGAGTAATAATAGATGAAATTCTAAATTGGACAGAGCACGTAACTGCAGTGTGCAAAAAATCATCAGCATCCCTTCATCTCTCAGGAAAACTCGCGACGTCTGGAACTGGTCATGAATGCCTGCGTCCGATATATCTGTGACGTTCGACATTTTGATCACATTTCACCAGCATATGCAAAATTGTCCTGGCTGCGTGCAGACAAACACAGAGATTTCCATACACTCTGTCTCATCTACTGCCTTATCAATGTACACTGTCCCTCATGTCTCTCCTCGTCCTTAACGCAAATGTCTGAACAACATGACTGAAAAACACGTTTCTATCTTAATAAAATCCTCTCTGTTCCACTGCATCGCTCAGTCACCTTCTCCAAGTCCTTTACAGTAGCAGGAAACCGACTCTGTAATAACCTCCCTCGTTATGTTAGAGAACTTAAAAACATGTCCAGCTTCAAAATACAGTTAATGATGTATCTACTTAAGCAACAGTAATGCTTTCCTTTGTACATGAATGCACTTCACCTCATTACTTCCCCCTTTCCCCCTCCTTAAGTCTCCCTCCCTCAAAACTCGCTATACTAGTAAACATCTACTTTACACACCAAGATATTAATGTACATCTGCACAAATTTTCATTACTATTGCCAATTTTTCTCATGTTTATCATTATTATTTGATTTTTTTTACTGTTACTATTATTACTTTTATCATAATTTGTATGTATAGCACCTGTTGTAAAAATACTGCCAGTACTTACTCTATCAGGTCTTAGTCATTACTCTTTATTCATACTGTGACTAGAGTAATCTAATTTTCTTATTTAAAGTATTGTCACAATGTAACTCTGATGTGTGAAATGCTGCATGTGTGAAACACTGGTCTGATGTAAGAGAGGGCCTGACGGCCCTAATCTGATCAGGTTAAATAAATAAAAAATAAATACATTATAAATAAAGTGAACATAGCTGTGCAAGGTGTTCCAATAATATTAATAGGTCTGCAGAGCCACTTATACTATTTTACACTTCCTCCTGACAGACTGGGGAAGGTGCTTGCTATGGTCTGTTCCAGGGAACCATTGTTTACATAAGTTGTTTTTGACATAACATGAGGAATCTAAATGAAAATGCCTGAACCACAAAGAAAATACATCTCATTGTCACTGTAACATGTCAACAGTGTGTGAGAGATTCTGTTTAACTGAAAACATAGCTGGAGGAACTGGGGAAACCTAAATATTTTTGTACAGAAACAGAGCTTCTCACGGCAGGTTTACAAACCGTCTAACAGAAAACTATTAAAACAAGTACTCAAGAGCTGTATTTTGTTTTTTGAACTTTTAAGACTACGAAGCATAGCACATTACCTCTCTCTTCTTGTTATCAGCAACAAAACTCACGTAAATTACGTAAACTGATATTTCAGCATAACAATTACTAATTTCTTGCTGATTCTCCATTTTTTTCCAATGTGTCACTATTATGCATCACTATCTCTTGTGTGTTCATCCACCATAAACCCTGGACCTCATGGTAGCAGAGTTAGTGTACCTCAGCACTATAACAGATAGCCGTTCCCCAGGTACAACCATAACAGAGGATCACCAATGGAGAGGCCAGGCTCCAGGGCACTCAGACCCAGGAGCAATGACAAACTGTGGCCAAGAGCGGAGTGCCCACCCGGTGGTGGGACACGCTGCTGAGCACAATGCGCCCAATTTCAATGCTGCTTCAGAACCTGTGGCATATGGATCTTTCCCGACACCAGCTTCTCTGAATTATGTAGATGGGAGTTGTCCTTGAAACACATCAGCTGTTCCCATAATCTTACTGGCCTAAAACTCTGCTAGCCTCTCTCCCACACCCATAGCCACACTCCCACAGGAACCTAACTTCATTTATCCGGCACCCACACCACCTTTCCCACCGTATCCCCCTCCTTCCTTCTGATATCGCCTCCCGAGCCACTCTTGCACATGGCTATCACTGTTTGCTCCCTGATATCACCCACTGTCTGTGTCACATTCCTGTCCTGTTCACCAGCTCCCTCTCCCTGCTTTATTCCTTTCCTGTGCACATGCTACCTACCTAATAGCCATCAGACACCCTTTTCTGTCTTTCTTCTCTCTTCCCTTTCTCACTATACCTGAAACAACATCTCAACCCAACCCACTCAAGCTGCAGAACTGCAGGCCCAACTCTCTCTCTCTCTCTCTCTCTCTCTCTCTCTCTCTCTCTCTCTCTCTGTGTGTGTGTGTGTGTGTGTGTGTGTGTGTGTGTGTGTGTGTGTGTGTGTGTGTGGGCGCGCGCGCTTACATTTCTGTTCTACCAGTATTTATTTACTTGACATAAGGTATACCAATTACAACTCTCAACCATCAGCATTTGACTGTGTTGGGACCGTTGCCATTCACGTTGTATATTAATGAACTTGCAGACCATATTAATAATAACCTCAGACTTTTCCCAGATGATGCAGTTATCTATAATGAAGTACTGTCTGAAAATAGCACATAAATATTCTTTCAGATCTTGAAGATAGCTGTGAACTATCCCAAGAGAGAGTACTAAAGTTTCAAGAATCAGCTTTAAATGGTGACTCTAGGAATATTTTGCAACCCCCTAGATATGTATCACAAAGGGATTACGAGGATAAGACTAGAAAAAGTACAGCACACACAGAGGCATTCAACCAATCATTCTTCCTGCACTCCATACATGAATGGGACAGGAAGAAACCCTAATAACTGGAACAATGGGACGTGCCCTCTGCCATGCATTTCATAGTGATTTGCAGAGTACAGATACAGGTGTAGATGTAGTTGTAGACTTACTAGTTTATTTGTACATAATCATCAAACACTATCACAATGAATGTGGTACTCAGTAACAGAGCAAATTTGGAATATTTTTACTTTCACCAACAGTGCTCTATTCACACTTTCTACACCACCTTTACGGTGGCAGTTAGTCTGTCCATTTCTACTGAGACTTCTATTGTTACTATCTCTTTCTCGAGTTACATTTAGCCAACCATCTGTAATTTCTTTTCCAATGTTTCCTTTTATCATTGTTTAGCAACACTGAACAAATGCAGAATATTATATCACTCAACATACAGGTGATCTGGGCTCCCAATTTACATACCAATGTCCCATGTAATATCACCTTCTCCCAATTCACGTTTCCTCACCCTCGTCGTAAGCCACACACTGCCAGCACACGCATCACCTTTTCACCTTTCTCCTCCTTTGCTCCTTTTCTTTTCCACTCCCCCACCCGTACCTCATCTCCCTCCCAAAGACACTACACTTGGCAACCTTGTCCTGCACATTCCAGTCCCTGTGCTCTCTGCCAGGGAGTGCTCGCCCCCAATCCAAACCCTGCTATCCCTCCGCCTTCCCTGCTCCACTCTGGAGTGCTGCTTTCGTTCAACACAACAGTTGCAATCTGGATAGAGTGGCCAGAGGTAGCAATCATGTATGTGTGCCTGCTTCTGTGAATGTATGTCCATTTTCCTTTCTTTTCTGAAGAAGGCTTTGGCCGAAAGCTATATGCGTAACAGTCTTTTCATTGAACATATATGCAACTCAATGTTTCATCTTTATGGTGAACACCATCTGTTCTTTTCATAATTGTTTCCATAGCAACCTGGGCTTTCTACTGTTTGAATGTACTCATGTAGGCAAACAGGTGTGTCAAACATGATAATTTGCAACGTACAATGTGTGAAAATTGTAACTGACCTTGTTTTGAAAAGAAATTAATGATCGTGTCGAGATCACAGCTGCGATATAGGTCTGCTAACTGTGAGCATGTCTTCAGAGACAAGTTGATTATGCGCAGTCGCCTTTGTCCACTGCAGGATGTGAACAGTACAGCCACCTGGATGTACACGCCATCTTCTTCTGTCAGTTTATCATCATGTTTTACCTCGACAGCCACAGCCTGTGCAATACATTTATTGGCAATACTTAAAAATATACTTTAATAAAATGCTCAAGCTTGTGACATGTTAACATATTTGAAAGTAATAAAATTTACAGAATCTGTGTACCAATTCTGAAGTACCAGCCATTAATTCTATTTGTATTTGTTATTTCCTACAGTGTAATGAAGAAAATATGCTTTTCTCTATTTACGCAACTGCTCAGTTATATCTACATTTGCTACAGATTTGAGTGACTTAAACATGCTGGTGACTTGTTTCACCAAATCCAACTAGTGTTGGGAGAAATCATTTTAATACCAACGTTCCACTTGTAAGGTTGACTGTTCACAGAATTGGCTTTACTTAAATACAGCCACTGTTTAGATTCCTGAAGAAACTCTCCAGAACTGCCACAATTAACCTGCTGTTTGACCTGCACACATTTTGCAACAGATTCTCTGTCTTTTCTGATATTTAGTCTCGTTAAGAGTATCACAGCTCCTTGGACTGGCAGAAAAATATTTACAATCTCTTAGTTCACACTGCTTTAAAGTAGAATAATATTACAAAATCGTAGTTCAAAAATGGTTTCCAATGCATCCGGGCTCATGTGAACATTTTAGGTCATACATGACCAATGAAGCAATTCAAATAGTTACTTGGGGAAACAGCAGAAATCTAACACTGCATATCTGCCAAGTAACAAATTTAAATCATTCATTCACTCAACAGAGGACAATGTAAATACCTGATGTAATTGGTTAGATAAATCTTCTCACCAAGTACCAGCAGGAGAAAACACACATAAAAGTATCTAAATTTGCAAGCTTTTGGAGACAGTGGCTCCCCCTCCTGCCTGAAGGATTCAAGGGGAAGGAAGAAGGTGATGGAAAAGAGTGAGGTTTAGGAACTGGGGAGAATTCAGAAAAGTCATCCAGAATGCTGGCTCATGGGAGACTCCCATGACCTGGGGTTCCAGGCAACTTGTCCGAGCTCTCCCTATTTCCTAAATCTGACCAGTCCTTTTCCTTCACTCTTCTTCCTACCCCTTCAACTCTTTTGCCAGAAGGAACCATTGGCTCTGACAGTTTGCGAATTTTAGTACCTTTGTATGGTATTTTCTTGCTGCCACTTTGTGAATACATTTTTTTTATCTACTCAACAACATTATATTTTCAAAAACTGATAATTGTTGTTGATATATTATGCATATACTTAGTATTAAAATTCAAAAATACAGTCCACATTAGTTTTTCCATCACATAACAATATGCCCAACAAACAGTGAGTGGAATCTACAGATATGAAAAAGAAATCTCAAGCTGAAGGTCAGCTAATCTAATTTTATCACAATGATTATTACTAAAAATGCCATATGCTGCATAAGGTTAGCAATGATTACATTAGAAGAAAAATATGTGCCTTGATTAAGTGCCTTATGCTGCAAGGAAAGGACAGTAAAATGGCTACAATGACTTATCTTAAACAGAGCATGGAAATAATGATCAATACCTTATCACAATCAATACTAGCAAGTTCCATATCTGTAGTGTTAGACATGAAAAAGTGACCCGCAAAGTCTGTTGCTCTAACACCTGTAGACGTTCGAACTCGCATGATAGCATCAAACACCACAGGTCGGCTGACATCGTGCTTGATGTCTGCTATCAGTCTCTCCCCATCCAAATCTGCCTGTAAATAACCAAAACATAATTGCAGTTCATTTTATGCATACAGGTAAGTTTCAAAAAGCTGGGTAAAAATCATGACTTCACAAAATTGGAACACACAAGAATCACTCTCTTGTATCGCAACTGACTTCAATATTTTGTATTAAAGGTCAAGGAAATTAATATGATGAAACACACTGAAGTGTTTATTTTTGTGCTATTAAATGGAGTGTGTTTTCCACTGCTGTTTTGTAGAATAATCTTCACCGAGTTCTGTTAACAGAACAGTAGTTAGAGCCAGAAAATTGGTTCAGTTATGGCAAACAGATTAATGATCAGTTTACTGCTGCAACTTAGCTTATTTTTGTCATGACAAAAGGACATAACTGGGTCACTGTACCTGTAACTATCATTCCAAGTCATGAGCTATTACATGTGCAAACAATACACTCACATAATTGAACTGATTATAAACACGTTTTGCCACACGTGTGTCTGTAATAAGAAAGCAGAAGCCAAATATCACTCACTTCACGGAAAATGCTTATATCAAATAGTGCATGGTTAAGATAGCAAATTAGGACAACCTGTGGTTTCCTCAGACTGGTTGGTCCCTTCTAAATACTATTTCCACCTTTACACAAAAGCAATTTCTTAAAGTTTTAAGCAGGGACAGTAAATGCCTCCTTTTTGTTGTTATAGTGTTACAATTTGATCGATCACACTTTAAGAAATTCAAGCTGCCCTGTTTATATGCCTACAATTAAATAAATTTACGATTGTCTACACATTCAAGAAAACTGCAAATGAGTGAATTGTGCGTGTGGACTGCACTTAGAATTGTGGTGCAAATTATTTTGGAGGACGCAGAGGCTACAAATTACGTCATGTAAGATGAGAAGATTTTGGAATTCTACAGTCTGCTTGGCTGTAGTCTTAGGGTTAAAGGTCACTTTCTTCATGCTCGTCAACATTACTTTCCTGATGATCTTGGTAATTTTTAGTAAAGAATCTGACAAATGCTTCAATCAAAATATTAACATAATGGTAAAGAGATACCTAGGAAAGTGTAGTGTACACATGGTTGGTGATTAGATACTTTTACCGACTGCGACATGGTCGCATATACAAATAGTGATCCCATACTGTCAAATGTGTTTTATTTCAGTCTTTGATCACAATATGAATTCTTTAGACGATGACCGGTTACAGTCCGTAATGACCATCCTCAGATCTTTTTTACACCATGTCCTAAAGTGATAAGACCATAATGGCATCGCCAAAACATATAAATATAATCAGCATAGCATCGTCATAAAGATCTAAAAGAAGGTGTAGAGTAGGCCGCATCGTCCACACAGTCATTATTGCAATGAGTTGAAATAATGACTGTGGACGATGCGGCCTATTCTACACCTTATTTCAGATCTTTATGACGATGCTATGCTGATTATATTTACATGTTTTGACGATGCCATTATGGCCTAATCACTTTAGGATATGGTGTAAAAAAGATCTGAGGATGGTCATTACGGACTGAAGCCGATTATCGTCTAAAGAATTCATATTGTGATCAAAGACTGAAATAAAAAACATTTAATAGGTACTTTGTGGGCAAACACTGAAGACAGTTGAAGATGAAGCCCAATGGTAGATTTATGGTGTGTGGGCTTTTAAATACATAATCACAGTTAGTGATTTGTTACACTTTTGTTCTGTCTCTCCACAAAACATTCACACACTGCTCATGTTGTCATATAGCAATATCATT
The DNA here is from genome assembly GCF_023864345.2 of Schistocerca serialis cubense. Taxonomy (NCBI): domain Eukaryota; kingdom Metazoa; phylum Arthropoda; class Insecta; order Orthoptera; family Acrididae; genus Schistocerca; species Schistocerca serialis. The sequence goes on from NC_064638.1 coordinate 1,170,805,966, forward strand.
ATTATTATTATTATTATTATTATTATTCTCTTAATTTTCACATTTTCCTGATTTAGGGGGAAACTGGACATGATAAATAATCATCAGTCTTTTTGGAATGTGTGGGGGAAAAAAATCAATTTTAATATGCATCTTAATTTGAAAACACCATTACTGTAACTGCTATTACTTTTGTCAGTCAGTTAGCTTTTGTTGTATTGTCCTTGTTAAGTAAAGATCTAAACAGTCTTGAATATTCTGTTATGGTGACAGTATTAAACTTCACAGATACTTCATTCTCACAGCATATAATACTGCTCCTTACCTGGAAATATGTATATTTGAATATCTCTCCACCACTAAGCCTGCAGACTTGTCCAATGGTGGCAAGATCAATATAAGAATTGTTGAATATGAAAAGATCCACACTGCAGCCTGCTCCCACACACTCCTGGCCCAAGTTGTTGTAGAAAGTTATTTGTGGAGCTGAAAGAAAATACCACACTTCAAATTACACTGTACCTATCCAAACTACTTTAACAGAACTGCAGCATGTAATCACAAGCCTTCATTCAAATTTAAAATGGAATTTTTTCCTTCACTTCATTGGTCATAAGTAGAATTGCAAAAGCAATATATTACCTTCCTACATAGTCTGCTTCACCAGAAATGCACTTTTCTACTAGACAGACAGCTAGATAATGTCTTCATCAGAAAAAAGAGAGGCACATTACTTCAAATACGCACATTCTGCTAGACCACTATGTTGTTACTGAAGGTGTAATTGGTTATTGCCTCCACCAGAGAATGGAATGAGGAGTAGTCACATAAGGATGAATTAGGACTTCAGCAAGTTGTTAAAGACATGTCAAGTGAATGTCGTGGAATTTACAGCTGATTAAGGCTGCTGTATTCACTCGTGAATAGTCATGCTAAAGAACAATGTTAGAGCTACAGGGTGTATCAAAAAGAATAATCGAATTTGGTATGTCTATATTTCTGAAACTAACAAACATATACAATGAATTTTGTTTTTTGACGAACGGGAAACTCAAAAAGGTTCTTTTTTTTTCCATGTGTGTTCAATATGCCCTCCTTGAGATGCACATCATGTGTCAATGCGGTACTCAAATTGTTCCCACACTACAGCGAGCATGTCTTGAGTTACAGCTGCTGTTATGCGACGTCTCAGTTCATTCATTGTTGTTGGTAACAGAGGCACATAAACAGATGCACTTCCAGATGCCATTGTGGTACCTAGCAGGAACAGTGTAAAACTCTTTAGAGTTTGCTCTTTCCAACATTACGCTGTTCACGAACGTGTCTCAAATAACAAAATAGCTATGATTTTTTAAAATCTGACGATTCTTTTTGATACACTCAGTATGTTGCTTGCATAATTTCCTGCAATAGGAAGCTTTCATGAAAGCAACAATTTGCAGTGGTATGCAGCAGTCACTGTTACCTGCAGAGACAAAATCAATGATTAGTGTGCTTCTTGAACCCAAAAGTCTAGTAGTTAGAATTTTCTCTAGTAAGAGAAATTCTTCGACTGCATACTCATTGTCTTGTTTGCAACATATATAGTCAGATACACAGTTCGTTCCACGTAACAATTCATCTTTCTCAGCTTGACTCAAATTGACAGATCTGCAAGTAAAAAAATTCTCTGTGCCACATTCATTAGTAATGGGACCGACTCCACAGTCACTGAAATACCCAAAATGTTTTTTTAAGAGTTATGTTGTGAATACACCCTTCACTTAAGCCTATCTGTGATTAGACATGAACAGTGAAGCCTGCACCATCTTCCACAATGTTGCCAATGACAGCAATGCTGTCACTAGTGGCTTGATCCCAGTCACTGTTAGGGAGTTTGTTTTCATGGATAAACACAAAAATACTTTGGCCCACTCAAACACTTCCATCCTCGACAGTGTAGCACCTGCAAACTTTGCTCACTGTCTTGCAAAATATCTGAAGGACTAACACATTGCTTCACAAGAAAACTAATAATAATGTTATGTACAGCACAGACATGTACGTCCCACTCATTTCTGGTTATGACTTGCGAGGTAACTGCCATAGTGGGATAATGCAAAAATATATACTACCAATGCATCACCATTTAGTCATTTCTAGTGCACTACATTGCTACCATCTCATCCCACAGTACAACACAAAGGACTGTTTCAATTTGAATGGTCCTCGTACATTAACTGATAAATATAAGTAAATGGCTCCAATGACTTGGATCTGAATGAACAGCTCATTTACAAAATATGTAAACAGAAGAAAAGTAATGCTGCTTACACTAAAATCTTCATTAAATTAATTATGTCAGTAATTACGAGGCCGGTTCAGAAAGTAACCTCCGATTGGTCACAGTGCGGGTTGTGGGGGGAGTAGCGACGCCATCTGTGCGTTCACGCACTCAACAGGTCAGTCGGCATCAAGCCGTGGTCGAGTGAACGTCGTACCTGCGCTAGTTTAGTTTTTGTGGCAGTTTGAAATGTGTGCTGCAATAGAAAACCCCGCCAAATGTGAAGTGCGTGCTGTCATAAGGTTTTTTTACAGCCAAAGGATATTCTGCAGCAGCTATTCATCGTGAGCTTTGTGCCGTGAACGGACCAAGAGTTATGAGTGAAGGAGTTGTCCGTGAATGGGTAGGTTTATTTAAAAGTGGACGAGAAAACGTTCATGATGAAGAGAGGAGTGGTAGACCATCATTGGTGACTGACGAACTCGTTCAGACAGTTGATGCAAAAGTTCGTGAAAATCGACGTTTCTCAATGTCTGAGTTGTCTACTGGTTTTCCACAGATTTCTAAGACTCTCTTGTACGAGATAGTGACAGCAAGATTGGGTTACCGTAAGTTCTGTGCACGATGGGTGCTCGCAGAACAACGGCTTTTCTTGAGTCCTTCAAGTGGGACATTATCAACCATCCACCTTACAGCCCAGACCTGGCGCCAAGTGATTATCACCTCTTCATGCATTTGAAGAAATGGCTCGGGTCACAGCGGTTTGATGACGACGAAGAGCTCAAAGATGCAGTCACAGGCTGGCTCCAGGCACAAGCGGGTGATTTTTATGCAGAAGGAATTTCAAAGCTTGTGAAGAGATACGATAAGTGCCTCAATCGCTATGGAGACTATGTAGAAAAATAGTGCAAAGATGTAGTTGTAAGATGTATATATTAAAATATTTTTATTTAACTTGGTGTATTTTTTTAAATCAACTGGAGGTTACTTTCTGAACGGCCCTCGTACTATTTAGTAACAATGCTACAAATTGGTACTGAGGCTCTTGTACAAGGATGTAATTACCAATTAAGCATTTCTATTTGCTGACGTGTATTTCTAGTTTGTCAAGCATCCATCACACTTAATTCTATACCTCACACCAAATGTGCCATTTTATAGTGGCTTTGAATCTACAAATACACTACCAACAACATATTTTGGAGCTGCTTTCAAACATGGTCATTGTTGTTGTTGTTGTGGTCTTCAGTCGTGAGACTGGTTTGATGCAGCTCTCCATGCTACTCTATCCTGTGCAAGCTTTTTCATCTCCCAGTACCTACTGCAACCTACATCCTTCTGAATCTGCTTAGTGTATTCATCTCTTGGTCTCCCTCTACGATTTTTACCCTCCACGCTGCCCTCCAATACTAAATTGGTGATCCCTTGATGCCTCAGAACATGTCCTACCAACCGATCCCTTCTTCTGGTCAAGTTGTGCCACAAACTTCTCTTCTCCCCAATCCTATTCAATACTTCATTAGTTATGTGATCTACCCATCTAATCTTCAGCATTCTTCTGTAGCACCACATTTCGAAAGCTTCTATTCTCTTCTTGTCCAAACTATTTATCGTCCATGTTTCACTTCCATACATGGCTACACTCCATACGAATACTTTCAGAAATGACTTCCTGACACTTAAATCAATACTGGATGTTAACAAATTTCTCTTCTTCAGAAACGCTTTCCTTGCCATTGCCAGCCTACATTTTATATCCTCTCTATTTCGACCATCATCAGTTATTTTGCTCCCCAAATAGCAAAACTCATTTACTACTTTAAGTGCCTCATTTCCTAATCTAATTCCCTCAGCATCACCCGACTTAATTAGACTACATTCCATTATCCTTGTTTTGCTTTTGTTGATGTTCATCTTATATCCTCCTTTCAAGACACTGTCCATTCCATTCAACTGCTCTTCCAAGTCCTTTGCTGTCTCTGACAGAATTACAATGTCATCGGCGAACCTCAAAGTTTTTATTTCTTCTCCATGAATTTTAATACCTACTCTGAATTTTTCTTTTGTTTCCTTTACTGCTTGCTCAATATACAGATTGAACAACATCGGGGAGAGGCTACAACCCTGTCTTACTCCCTTCCCAACCACTGCTTCCCTTTCATGTCCCTCGACTCTCATAACTGCCATCTGGTTTCTGTACAAATTGTAAATAGCCTTTCGCTCCCTGTATTTTACCCCTGCCACCTTTAGAATTTGAAAGAGAGTATTCCAGTCAACATTGTCAAAAGCTTTCTCTAAGTATACAAATGCTAGAAACGTAGGTTTGCCTTTCCTTAATCTTTCTTCTAAGATAAGTCGTAAGGTCAGTATTGCCTCACGTGTTCCAGTGTTTCTACGGAATCCAAACTGATCTTCCCCGAGGTTGGCTTCTACTAGTTTTTCCATTCATCTGTAAAGAATTCGTGTTAGTATTTTGCAGCTGTGACTTATTAAGCTGATAGTTCGGTAATTTTCACATCTGTCAACACCTGCTTTCTTTGGGATTGGAATTATTACATTCTTCTTGAAGTCTGAGGGTATTTCGCCTGTTTCATACATCTTGCTCACCAGATGGTAGAGTTTTGTCAGGACTGGCTCTCCCACGGCCGTCAGTAGTTCCAATGGAATATTGTCTACTCCGGGGGCCTTGTTTCGACTCAGGTCTTTCAGTGTTCTGTCAAACTCTTCACGCAGTATCATATCTCCCATTTCATCTTCATCTACATCCTCTTCCATTTCCATAATATTGTCCTCAAGTACATCGCCCTTGTATAGACCCTCTATATACTCCTTCCACCTTTCTGCTTTCCCTTCTTTGCTTAGAACTGGGTTTCCATCTGAGCTCTTGATATTCATACAAGTCGTTCTCTTATCTCCAAAGGTCTCTTTAATTTTCCTGTAGGCGGTATCTATCTTACCCCTAGTGAGATAGGCCTCTACATCCTTACATTTGTCCTCTAGCCATCCCTGCTTAGCCATTTTGCACTTCCTGTCGATCTCATTTTTGAGACGTTTGTATTCCTTTTTGCCTGTTTCACTTACTGCATTTTTATATTTTCTCCTTTCATCAATTAAATTCAATATTTCTTCTGTTACCCAAGGATTTCTACTAGCCCTAGTCTTTTTACCTACTTGATCCTCTGCTGCCTTCACTACTTCATCCCTCAAAGCTACCCATTCTTCTTCTACTGTATTTATTTCCCCCATTCCTGTCAATTGCTCCCTTATGCTCTCCCTGAATCTCTGTACAACCTCTGGTTCTTTTAGTTTATCCAGGTCCCATCTCCTTAAATTCCCACCTTTTTGCAGTTTCTTCAGTTTTAATCTACAGGTCATAACCAATAGATTGTGGTCAGAGTCCACATCTGCCCCTGGAAATGTCTTACAATTTAAAACCTGGTTCCTAAATCTCTGTCTTACCATTATATAATCTATCTGATACCTTTTAGTATCTCCAGGGTTCTTCCATGTATACAACCTTCTTTCATGATTCTTAAACCAAGTGTTAGTTATGATTATGTTGTGCTCTGTGCAAAATTCGACCAGGCGGCTTCCTCTTTCATTTCTGTCCCCCAATCCATATTCACCTACTACGTTTCCTTCTCTCCCTTTTCCTACACTCGAATTCCAGTCACCCATGACTATTAAATTTTCGTCTCCCTTCACAATCTGAATAATTTCTTTTATTTCATCATACATTTCTTCAATTTCTTCATCATCTGCAGAGCTAGTTGGCATATAAACTTGTACTACTGTAGTAGGCGTGGGCTTCGTATCTATCTTGGCCACAATAATGCGTTCACTATGCTGTTTGTAGTAGCTTACCCGCATTCCTATTTTCCTATTCATTATTAAACCTACTCCTGCATTACCCCTATTTGATTTTGTGTTTATAACCCTGTAGTCACCTGACCAGAAGTCTTGTTCCTCCTGCCACCGAACTTCACTAATTCCCACTATATCTAACTTCAACCTATCCATTTCCCTTTTTAAATTTTCTAACCTACCTGCCCGATTAAGGGATCTGACATTCCACGCTCCGATCCGTAGAACGCCAGTTTTCTTTCTCCTGATAACGACATCCTCTTGAGTAGTCCCCGCCCGGAGATCCGAATGGGGGACTATTTTACCTCCGGAATATTTTACCCAAGAGGACGCCATCATCATGTAATCATACAGTAAAGCTGCATGCCCTCGGGAAAAATTACGGCTGTAGTTTCCCCTTGCTTTCAGCCGTTCGCAGTACCAGCACAGCAAGGCTGTTTTGGTTATTGTTACAAGGCCAGATCAGTCAATCATCCAGACTGTTGCCCTTGCAACTACTGAAAAGGCTGCTGCCCCTCTTCAGGAACCACACGTTTGTCTGGCCTCTCAACAGATACCCCTCCGTTGTGGTTGCACCTACGGTACGGCTATCTGTATCGCTGAGGCACGCAAGCCTCCCCACCAACGGCAAGGTCCATGGTTCATGGGGGGGGACATGGTCATTATAAAATGAAATACAATGCCTTTGCTCGGAAACATTCCGCAGCTCTAATTCTTCAGCACTCAACACCTCTTACGTTATAAATGTCTTGCAATTCATAGTGAAGATAGTAGCACTGACATCTTGTAGAAGAAGAAGTGGCATGTTGCCAGCTTCACCTAGTCGGAAAGAACAATTCTTATTTGTTGGAAAAAAAAAAAAAAAAAAAAAATAAGTTGCCTCAGACCCTTGTAGGATATATTTAATACACTGAAGAACTACAGCATGCAATGTCACTAAATGTATCTTAACAATACAGCTGTATGATGCAAGACAGCAACTCCTTGCCACACTGAAGGGCAAAGTACAACTGTAAATTTGATGCAGAAATCATAAGTAGAGCTTCTGTATATTCTTCACATGTTTAAATTTCAACTATCAGATTAGTTTCCAGCATCTATAGAGTAACACACATCATTCGAACAACTGACACGCCATTTACAATTGTAGGTTTGCTTTTCCAAGAAAATGGACAAGTTCTATTTGAAAGGGATCTTGGTACAGGAAACCAAACTTTTTGGATTATCTTTCATCTTAGAATTACCTCCAGACACTTTTCTTGAGTTGTTAGTAAAATATTGTCCAATTTCAGGAGTTTTTCAGCACCTCAGTAGCCCAGAAAATGAATTTAAAATTTTAGCATCCCATTTTCAATTCCACCAGATACTGTACCTTCAGAAACACAATTAGAAGTGATAAAATTTACAAAATTACACACTACACAAGGATGGGAATGTTAGTGCTATTAATTTACAATGTATATGCAGAAGTGTTTCCAAGACTTTATAAAAATGTAGCCAACATCACGTCTACATTTGAGTCAACTGGTTGTTGTTAACAACTCTTCCCTGTCCTGAAGAGGATAAACATTGCAAAGAAGTCCCATCTTCATGACCCAGTAGAGTATTCTGTGTCTTGTGGCAGCAGACATCAAATATTTTGTCACTTTTAAATAAAATGTAATGTTCCAAAAACACAATGAAATTTTAAAATTTTTTACTTGGATTGAATTTTTCTTTTAAACACATCCTGTTGCAATGTTTCTGCTTGACAATGTTGTACACACAATATTGACTTGTCATATGCGACATGTCTACCCATCACTACTTGTGGACACACTATGTCAAATTGCTGTTCAACAGGTTTTTGCGCTGCATACTGAGGCAATATTATGGCAAACAGCCAATATCAGTTTCATTTTCTTTCACAGTTTTTTTTAAATTTAAAAATGACTGGATGGTTTTTGGTCTTTCTTGATAATACATGATTGCTGCCCTTCTCTGAAGTTTCTTGATGTACTCCTTTAATCCTACCTGGTAAGGGTCCCACACCATGCAGCAGTACTCCAAAAGAGGATGGACAACTGTAGTGTGGGCAGTCTCTCTACTAGACCTGATGCATCCTCCAAGTGTTCTGTCAATAGAATGCAGTCTTTGGTTCACCTTTCCCACAACATTTTTCTGTGTTCTTTCCAATTTAAGTTGTCTGTAAATGTAATTCCTAGGTATTTAGTTGAATTTATGGCCTTTAGATTTGATTGATTTATCATGTGACTGAAGTTTAATGGATGCCTTGTAGCACTTGTGTGGATGACCTCACTTTTTATTATTTACAGTCAATTGCCAATTTTTGCACCAAACAGATATCTTAATTAGAAACCTTACAAACAGGAAAGCGGCAATTTTTTTTAGAGATACAGTGTGCACTTTGACAGTTCATGGTTTTTATTGTTAATAGCATTTGGAAATTTAAAGAAAATGGAGCAGCTGAAACTGAAGTGCTTGCATCAGCCAACCACAGAGAGTACACATTTCCTACACAGCTGCCAACCTGGAAAGTTGGCTTCTTTTACTGCAGTAATTACCCAACATGTAAAATATATGTAATTTCTCATTCATTTAGTGACCAATTATTGACACTACTTTTGTTTCTTGCTTCACAATGCAATGTTGTGAAACATACCAGATTAAGTCTAAAGAGCCAAACTACTTACAAGACCCATTTATCTGTAATCTGCTGTCTCTGCACTTCAGCTGATTTAGCAGCCAAGTTAATGTATCTAACCCTTCATTTCTGGTGGCAGCCTTCCGTACTACCATTCAAGACTTCCTTTCTCATTTGCAAATTTCTTCTATGAAAACTATGATTTTTCCAAGAACATCTGCAACAGCAGTGCTAAATATATCTGAGCACTTTTACTCTAGAAACATTTGAAAAGGCAGAGCACATGCAAAAAGCAAGCAAGCACATATCATGCACACATGACCACCATCTCTGGCAGATCGGACCAAAATTCAACTGGTTGAGCTGCCAGAGATGGTGGTCATGTGTGTGTGAGGTGTGCTTTGTTGTGTGAATTGATGTGTGTATGCATATGTTTCTTTTCCTGATGAAGTCTGTGGCCGAAATCTTTAATTTTGTGCCTGTCTGCAACTTGTCAACTCTACAGTAAGTAGCAATCTATCTTTTACTTAAATTGTTGACTTTCCATCCCAGAGTTTCCATTGTTTAATAAAACACACTTTTGTAGCTTAAAAACACAGAGCATTCAGAGACTATGTGATGTGGTTAAAGCTAATCTGACAATGTTATCATTACTGCAGCAAAATGTGAAGAGAGACATACCCAAGACTGTTTTCTCTTTCTCAGTTCCAAGCAGCTTCCTATCATCCCTGTTCTTGAGTTTACCAGGGGCTTCAGCAATTGGCAGTGAGGAATTGAACACCAGAAGCTTGCCAGCACATTCTGCAGCCTGCAAAAGACATTATATTATCTACTACTCATTAGCCAACATTTTCTATTATAAGTGAAATAAGTAAAACCCCGATGCTGTTTACAGCTTGTTTATTGGTTAAAAAATAAATTTGAAATGATGAAGGACAATCCTAGGCTGGAATATGGATTGGCACACATGGAATTCCAGCCATGGCATCAGGAAAAAGTAGCACCCCCCCCTCCCCCCCCCCCCCCCCCCTCTCTCTCTCTCTCTCTCTCTCTCTCTCTCTCTCTCTCTCTCTCTCTCTCTGTGTGTGTGTGTGTGTGTGTGTGTGTGTGTGTGTGTATAGAGGAAGTCCACATTAAGGTGCAAAATAATTCTTTCACATCCTGTAAGACTGTATCAAATAGACTGTACCAGAGAATAATTAGACTCACTCATGAAAATGCACATAAAACTGCTTTAATTGAAGGATACCGATACAAACAAAATTCCGTTTTTGAAAATTTGTTTTTCAAAATTTTACTAACCACTGTTCACAATGAAGTCAAAGGAAATGGCCATTGTTGAAAATTCATTACAAAATGCAATATGCCAAGATGGTGGAAATCTGAGCTTGGCAACAGTTGAAAGTAATGCGCCAACTCCTGAACTGGCCGATGGCTACCAAAATAAGCAGGTTGGCATCGATGTGCAAGGGCACTGAGGAGCTCCCACTTTGTAAATGGGGCAGTATAGGATTCATTGTGGTGTGTAGTGAACGAGAGGACTTTCCCTTCCAGCTGCTGTTTGAGAGTGCGAAAGGCTGGGGGGTTAATTCTCTGACGCAGAGGCTCTAGCATAGTGCTCGGCAATCTTGTTTGCGTCGGTAGATAACACGCCATTTATGTTAACACTGGGAACACCTGTTGGGATCTGACACCCGAAAACATGTCTGATGTTTGCCCAGACTTGGGAAGGTGACGTGTGGCACCCAATGGTCGAGACTTATCTCTCCCAACACTCCTGCTTCTGTTATTTGATAAGTTGGCGAATGTGGGCACGGAGCCGTGTAAAGGCTATGAGGTGCTCCTCGAACGGGTGCCGCTTATGTCACTGTACAGCTCACCGACACTCTGTAATGCTTCAGCGACTTCCGGCGTCCACTAAGGGACTGCCTTTCACCGGGGGCACCCTAAAGAGCGAGGGATCATGTTTTCTGCCACAGAAATGATTGTTGTTGTCACCTGCTCAACCATCACATTGATGTTCCCGTGTGGGGGAGATTCAATGATGACAGCAGAGGTGAAACTTTCCCAGCCCGCCTTGTTTAAAGCCGATCTAGGCAGGCATCCGTGGGCCTGATACCGGGGCAGTGACAGGAAGATGGGGAAGTGGTCACTACCACACAGGTCATTATGTGCTCTCCAGTGGATAGATGGGAGAAGTCCTGCACTGCAGATTGATAAATCAATGGCCAAGAAACTACCACGAGCCACACTGAAATGTGTAGCGGCCCCAGTATTTCAGAGGAAGAGGTCGAACTGAGACAAAGTTTCGAAGTCTCTGCCTCAGCCAGTATGCACAGTGCACCCCACAAGGGGTTATGGGTGTTAAAATCACCCTAAAGTAGGAAAGGTTAAGTGCAGTGGTCATCAAACTTTTTTGGGCCAAAACTAACAATATGATGTGGCACGTCGGGCTGCAGATTTCCAATCTTTTTATTAACTGGCAAACCATGTAAATGGCGTGTTATGAACCTCCAATAGACTAGCTATGGTAAAGAAGCAAGATGTTTACTGCTGACTTTCTAGCACTTATCATTAAAGTCTATACCATTCGGACCACTACGTGCAGAATGTTCTCTGTTTCAGATTGTTGCCACCCTCAAATGACCCATAAATTGAAACACTGTAATTGCCTGACAAAATGTTGCTGCGTTGTCTTTGTGAACAGATGGTTAATAACAGCAATGGACTTATACTTAAATGTATTGTGTAACATAAGACACGATCACAACTGTTTTCTACATGTTTTGAAAGTCATTCTTCAACTCACTTGACTGAACTACAACAGCCTTAATTCTATTTCATACTAGATGATATACCTGGCATTGACTAGATATATATTTATTCCAATCTTATGTTATTCTGTCTCTTCTGTCCTTCACTCTGTGGTCCATCTCGACTTACCCCTCACTCACTATCTGTTCACCCTTTTATCTGTCCATCTTGCACTCCCCCTGTATGTGTCCATGTCCTCCTCCCCCTTCTCCCTCCACATTACCATCCCCCACCCCAATAAGACATTGCCTTTGCTTACCCCATAATATTTCTTTACAGATTGAAAATAATGTGTGTATCAGTGTGGTTGAAATTGATCCGAGGGTTTAGGAGGAGAAGTGGAGGATAAAAAAAACAAACACACAGCATGAGGCACACGCACCCATTTGTTGTCAGCACTGAGAAAAACAAGAAGACATTTCCATTATTACGTCCCCTTCCACTGCAACAACAAATTTATCTGCCACTGTACCAAGTGGCACCTGTAAAGGTGATGGAACAACTTTACGCACTCCTACTTACAATTCTTCCAGTATATTTTTCATTTGATGAAGGAGACAAGCAAAGTCGACAGCTGCAAACAATTTATTCTTTACTGGATTTGGATATATATCATTTATCATTCTTCAGAAACTGTAAACATTAGCACCTGTTGAAATGAAATAGTACTTCCAGAAACAAACCACTCACAACTGTTGGATGTATGCGATTCCTTTGCCAAATAACATTGCTGTGCAGTTGCTGACAACAATAAGCCATGTTTATGGCACTGAAATTCTGCAATACAGGGAAAAAGATTTTTAAATATCCATCTGCCGGTTTGACAACTATTAGAGTACGAGGGATATATTTGTAGGAGACATACGAGTAGTTGTGTCACGGTGTCAACAATTACATTTTTAGTCAGTCTTCACAGGAGTTGAGTGTTGAGACCGACTGGAATAATCGTTGAGGTAGCATGAGTTAATGATGACATGTGCCATTCACAGACTTTCACAGAACGACTGTCACCACATTTACGAGTGTTGAAAAGTGCATCAAATGCTGCTAATCAAATTTCAATAAACTGGAAAAAAGCATACAGTGCATCTCACTAATTCATTCCAGTTTAATTATCTCTGTGAAAATAAAATTCACATGACTTGCATAATCTTACAATATTCATGTAGCTAGGCAGGAGCATATGAAGAGTGAAGGGAAGGAAGGGAACTATTAGTAATTTTGAGCCACTACTGAAATCAAATCTGGGATCAGTGTATCTTGTTCCTGAAATTTATTTTAAAGTACTTTCATGCAAGATGAGATAGACGTATTATTAAAATATTATATTACATTATTCAAATGGCTACAAAAACTTTATTATAATTACATTAATCTCAAACTTTCAAAAATGTACAAATAAATAAGAAATTTAAAAAATAAGAAAAGGACAGATGCACTGCCCATGCAACAGGCTATATAAGAAAGCTACAGGTCTCTAATTGAATCTGGTTTTTATTCATTTTAATTTCAAAACAAATGTAAATACAAATATATAATTTTTTCATTAATGTGACTTGTGGTGTTGAACTTTTTAGGCTATGTCATTGATATCTGCATCATTTGGGCTGCATGCAATCCTCATTGCGTTTTCTAAATTTATTTTTCAGGTACTTCATTTCTGGAAATGAAGCTTCATGAAGGTAAGTTGAAGGAAATAGTGTTAAAATGAACTGAGCACAGTCTCGCTAATTTTTATAATTGTTAAGCATTCATTTCCAAAATTCAGTGTACTGTTGTTTCACGATGTTCTATAAACAGAGCTTTAAGCTGCGTGTCATGCTGAAGATCGATTATTTCATTTAGCAAATTAGTTTTAGGAAATCCAAATTGGCAGAATGATTTGAGACCATCATGTCCAACATGCCAAGGGTTCTCTATGAGAATAGAACAGCTTCGAATATTTGTAACATCTGCAAATCTACTTTTTATTTCTTCCAAATATTCTTTCATGTTTTGGTAAATAGTTTCAGCGATAGTTAAGCCTGACTGGAGCATAGCAACAGTTGAAAAATTAGACAGATCTTTTACTTTGAGTTCATTTACATGTAATTGCAGTTTGGCTTCAAATGCAAATATTTTGTTAGTCATTTGCCCAAGTATCTTGTTTGGTCCTTGCAAGTCCAAGTTAAGTGTGTTGAATATTTGTGTAATATCAGTCAAAAAAGCTGTAAGTATCCATTATCATCATCATCATCATCATCATCATCATCATCAAGTTCAGGATAATTTTTGCAACTTTGTTGTAAGAATAAAATAATTTTAGACAAACCATTCCAGCACTTTTCCTTTGCTTAGCCATCTGACAGCAGTATGTAGGAGAACATCACTGTAACAAGCTTGCAATTCCTGCAGAAGTTCTTTAAATTTTCGGTGATTAAGTTCATTGGCATGAATGAAACTTTTAACACATAACTGTTTGCATAACATTCTTCAATTTGGTATTTGAAATTTGATATGCCAAACTTTCTTGATGCAGTAAGCAGTGAATGGAGAGTAAATGTGGCAAATTCCATTCCTTCTTAATCAGTGCTATCAAACCATTGTTGACACACGTCATTGACAGACAACCATCTGTACATACTGATATTAATTTGCTCATAGATAAGTCTTTTTTTTTTACAAATTCTTTAATTGCACCCGCAAAATCACAGCCTTTTGTGAGAGCTTTCATGGTTATAATTGCTAAAAAATCTTCCTCTATTACCCCATCATTTGTGCAGTAACACACAAACAATGAAAACTGAGCCATTGAAGCTATATCTGTACTGGAATCACAGGCAAGCTGAAGTATTTGTATAGTTTGACTTTATTAATTACTGCCTCAAACATACATTTTGAAATATCTTCTACACGACGTGAACATGTAGATTCTGAAAGTGTGAGCTTATTTATTTCAGCTGGTATTTGTTTACCGTTCGAGAAATTTTGAAACAAAGTTTCAGAAACAGTCATCATACATTGCTTCACTAATTCAGCAGCAGTGAAAGCTTTCATATCTTTTGCCAGAATATTACATACTTGGTATGATGCTCTTGTGACAACCTCACTTTGCCCAACTGCTGCTAACATAACGTTTTGTTGACAATGAATGGTAGATTTTAGATGAGAAATGTTTTCCTTTCTTTCATTTGAACTCAAAGGAAAAGCTACTGTAAATGAATTGTGCTTGCTTGTGTAGTGGCAAAATAAACTGTATCTCTTGAGTCCCACAATAGTATCCCGGCATATTGAGCAAGTAGCAGTATCTTCTTTGTGCACACATATAAGGCAAAACTCTTCTTCCCATATTTCTTGGAAATTTCTTTTCTCTTCACATATTTTCCTATTGGTCACTGTTCTTGAGGGTACATCAGCCATTATTTAATCCACTAATATGAGCACAAATACACTCAATATGTGATGGACGCTCAGGGCACCGAAACTTAGTCCACGACTGACATGACAAAGCTAACAATGAAGCAGCTGCGAGACAATCCCGCTGCCGACAAACAAGCGGCCATGGGCATGCAGCGCGCTTGATGCACGGCTCACATTGTTGGTTAGCAGGCCGCTCATGCCTTTAGCACTGCGGAACACTGGCAAGTGGCACGTTAAATGAAAGTGGTGGATGGTGTTCAATTACCTAATTACTTCTCCGACTTTAATCACAATTCTACGCAGTTTCCGTAAACAAAATACAACTACGCCAGACGAGTAGATAACTAATGCTATCCGTGCGAAGCCGAGGAGGGTCGCGGGCTGCACAAAAACATGATCTGGGCCACAAGCGGCCCACTGGCGGCAGTTGATCAATCACTTCAGTTAATACATTGAGGGATACTGCACCATCTGGAGGAAGAATACATTGCAGACAGTTATTTCCTGCTTCGTCGTTATTCTGACAGCCACAGCTTCAAGAGGGGGTTTGAAGGGGCACATGTTCACTACAGACTGAGGTTAGGACATAAACGCAAACTCCACCTGACACTTTATTATAGTCACTACGGTTCTTGTAATATCCCTTATAGCCGCGGATGGCAGGGGTCCGCATTTCCGGGAACCAGGTTTCCTTGACGGCAATGCAGAAAGTAGGTGTAAAACTTAACAGTTGCCATAGCTCAGCCAGACAGTGGAAAAAACCGCCGCAATTCCACTGGAGAAAGACGTCATTGTGAGACTGTGAAGGTATGGAACATTCAACGAGGCAGTTTACATCTCAGGGTCATCTGCTACCACCGAATATTTGCCTGGGCAGTCTATATCCATTGTGTCCGAGGGTCCAGCGATATATAGGTCCTCAGTGGATGCCAGAATCTCCACTTCATCTACAGATTCAGAGCTTGTAGGTAGTGGTGGTATGGGTGCCACCACAATTCCCTTGGTCTTGGGGATCATCTTTTTGGATTTCTCTCGCTGCTCCTTGGATTTCCCTGGCTGGGAGAACTTCACTGATTCACTCTAGAGGACTGAGGATGAGTGTGAAGCCCTATGACCAGCTGCTTTTAGGCTCTTCAGCCACTGGTGGGTGTTATCTTTCCCACTAGCGGAAACCTGGGAAGGGAGTGACCCAAGGGACCCCCTCCTAGTGACAGGAGCCGAAAACGACTTGCGCTTCTCCGGGTCAGAAGTGAGGACTGATATCCCCAATGGTTGGGGGCGGGGGGTGTTGCTCCTGAAGTAGGTGGCGCAACAGGGAATGAAGTGCCCCCCACCATCAAGGGGGCAGGTGTATTCTTCTGGCTCTGAGAGGTGACTGGGGTTGGTGGAGCTGATGGGACTAGAACTGTTGTTGCAGCGGCGTCAGACTGTCATACGTACAGGATGTAGGCGTTCAAATTTCCTCTTAGCCTCAGAGTAGGTCAGTCGGTCCAGCGTTTTGTACTCCATGACTTTCTTTTCTTTCTGGAGAATCCTGCAGTCAGGCGAGCAAGGCGAATGGTACTCTCCGCAGTTGACACAGATGGGAGGTGGGGCACATGGAGTATCGGGATGTGATATGTGATGGGAGTCTGCAATCTCGACATGTGACGCTGGACGTACAGTGGGAAGACGTATGGCCGAACTTCCAGCACTTAAAGCACTACATTGGAGGAGGGATATAGGGCTTTACATCACAGCAGTAGACCATCACCTTGACTTTCTCGGGTAATTTATCACCCTTGAAGCCCAAGATGAAGGCACCAGTGCTAGCCTGATTATTCCTTGAACCCTGGTGGACATGCCATATGAAATTTACACTTCACTGCTCTAAATTGGCGTGCAGCTCATCATCAGACTGCAAAAGAAGGTCCCTGTGAAATATGATACCGTGGACCATATTTAAGCTTTTATAGGGTGTACTGGTTACAGAAACAGCCCCCAGCTTGTCACAAGCGAGTAAGGCCTGTGAGTGGGCAGAGGATGCTGTTTTGATCAAGTCTGACCCAGATCTCATTTTGGACACGCCCTCCACCTCCCCAAGCTTGTCCTCTAAATGCTCAACAAAAAACTGAGGCTTCATCATCATGAAAGATTCCTTATCAGCTCTTGAAAATAAAAGGTACCGGGGCGAATAAGAGCTGCTGCCATCCTTAGCCTGATGTTCCTCCCATGGTGTGGCCAGGGAGAGGAACGATTTGGGGTCATACTTCTGTGCGTTGAATTGAGCCCGTGAACGCTTAGAGACTGCTAGTGTGACCACCAGCAAGAGATGATGTACTACGCTTCATTGCGTGTCATCCACCCTGATGCCACACACTCTGACCAGGGATTCTGATCAGGAGCCCTCCCCACAGGCGCCACCCAGTCACAGCAGAGGCCACCTGGCAGGATGTCCATTACCAGGAGTCCTGATGCCCCAGGGTGACGGGTATCTACTCCTCGGTAAACTTGGGGAGTTAACGGTGCAGGCATCAGCGGAGCGATCCCTGTCTGGTCAGGGGGCTACAAAAAACATGGTACATGGCAGCCCCACCACAAAAGACTGGCTACCATGCTCGATATCAGGTGCAAACAGGCAAAGAAGTCCATTATCATCGTCAGCGTAGAAAACGATACTGCACATTTGATGGAGAAATATGCACCCAGGAGGGTGACCTTACCCAACAGCTGGAGAATGTTGGGAAATGCAGATCCACGCCAATAAAGGATGTGATAGGTCTCAGTGCATGATGGTCATGATGCACCATGTAAAGTGCCCTTCCCAACTTGCTCACTCCTCACAAAAATTTTGAAAAATGGAGGTCAAACCCTACAGGGGACCATCACATAAAGACCGAAATGTGAGAGACTCCTTTTAGTCACCTCTTATGACAGGCACGAATACCTCAGGCCTATTCTAACCCCTGGACCTGCAGGGTGTTGGCTTTACTAGAATCACAGAGAGTGAAACCATGCAATGAACTCTGTTTAGGTGCAGGTAAGAACGGGCTAGGACCACTGTAGTTTTACCTCCCTTCACTAATAAAATCAGTTTAAATTTATGTGAATATTCAAAAGAAATATCAATTACTGAGCTAACAAACTATGTGAAAGTAATGAGAGGGACTTTAAATCTTACAAAATATTTCTGTATTTAATACAAAAACTCAAATGACAAACAATAAATCAATAAATAAAAAAGAAGGGGATCCTGAGGGAGGGAGGGGGGGGGGGGGGGAGGGTGTCATGTGGTAGTACATGCATTGTGCTCAAGTGACGACGTACCCACCTGAGCCACACAATTCAAAATTTCATAGTGCAGTGTTTCCCATACCCAACGGTAGATGAAGAGGGGTGTAAAAAATGATAGTGCCAAGAGCAGAGAGCCATGTAAAATGTTTAGTGACTTTCACACAGTTATATGAATAATTCATAGTACAGAAAAATATGAACAGAAAACAATGGAGCAACAATTAATATTAATTAATGGGTAATATAAGCATAAATGGTATAATGATGGTGTACTGACAGTAATGAAATGTTATATAGGCAATACTGATGCAGCAAGAACAGCATTAAATAAATAAATACCAAACTGAAACATGAGAGGGAAAAGACTTCCAACATTGCTGAAACATATGGGGAACTAACCTCATATATTCTGAAATCCCATGAAACTGAAATATGCATCACTTTTACAGAGTGTACAATGTTTGATTTTCAAAACCCAATTAATAATGCCAATACACAAAGAAAAAATAATTCAAAAACAAACATGTAGAACAAAAAAAAAAAAAAAAAAAAAAAAAAAAAAAAAAAAAAAATCAGACTGCACACTAGTCTACATAGTGAAGATATCACCCACTTGCAATTGCAATTGTAGAATTTTCCTGCATTCTGAAGAAATATTTTGAAATCTGTCCATCGTCCACCATTCCTGTGAAGTCACAGGTGGACAAAGTTGTTTAAAAGCTCAAATTGTCATTCAAAACTGGAGCAGCAAGTACACAAATACTTTATTTGAGAATGTCATTATAGGAAAATTCTTTTTATACTGGGGAGCCTGTTTGACTTATGCAATGGAGAATTTTGAATAGAGCTATGAAGATGAGGAGAGTTAATAGAATGTTACACCATTACCGGAAAGCCAAAATAATTTGCTCTGGAGCAAGAAGAGTTTTTTGTTTTGAATTGTATGATCAACAGCAGTCTCCAATTACTTTACTAAAAATATTATTAAACCATTACCTTTAGGGCTTCCAAGCCTGCCTGGATAGCAGGGCCAAGCACTGTTTCTGTCTCACGTGTATCTCCAAACATCTCAGGGATCTGCTCCATCAGACTGTCCAGTACAGTCTCTGATTCAGCTGGATCACACAGGAAACCATCCAGCAAAGGAACAAACATGTCCTGCACATCTCCCACAACCATCATCTGTGGCTGAGCTAGGCATCCCTATCGAAGTAAAAAAAAGTAAGGTATTAAATAAAATTGACAATGTACTACAAATCATAGAAATATAAATAAATAATAATAATACAGGAGAAAAACTGGTTACTGTGGGAATTAATTTAGGTGGAGCCAGGAATGACAGTCATTTTAGTAAACAGGCTGGGTCTAATACAACGGTCAATCACAGAAGGCTTGGCTGAACCTATTTTCAGACATTTGCAGGCTTTTGAAAAGGTTCTAATGAAAAATGTGTTTCCTATGTACATTTTGCTTCAAGGGAAAGAAAGGCCACATAGAGCACAACCTAAGTGGCCTCGAGTGTGTGCAACATATTCACTGTTTATTAGTATTTGCAACCAATTCTCCAATATTGCTAGTTGCTGTTTATTTTCTAGATAAGAATAACTACCACGTGCCTTTCACAACAGAATAGTTTATTAACTGATACTTTAGGCCAAAAATTTATAAACACTGCTGGTAATGTGTTGTTGCAAATTGGTGAATGCAGTTAGGAATGTAGTCTTAAGGAATGTAAATGGGAGGATAGGGCTCTCAGAATTGATAATGAAAAAGTAAATTCCAATTTGCAATTTGTGAGAACAGCAATTAAAGGCCTTTCTCTGGTGTCAGTAAACTGGGAGAATTATAAGCTGTACTGGAAGTTTTACTTTCAGAGGCACAAAGTATCTATTTCAGTTAAGGCAACTACAGTCCCAGTACTCATCACTCATACTCAGACATCTTGTGAGCAAGTGAACAGAATGTTCTTCAGCAGCTTTTCTTTACAACTATGGCAGCTGTGTTGTTCATGATCTTATTTAATGCTGTAGCTGGAGTATTCTGAATCTTGGGCCTATTTGTACTGTTGAAAGAACCAAAATCTAGTTGATAATTTAAGAATATTTTCAACCTATGTGTGTGGCATTATTCTACATATTCCCAAAATAGCTTTGACCTTTGTTGTTCATGTTGCTGCCACATTCGAGTAATTGTTGTACACAATTTACCCACATTTACCCTTAGTATTCTTTTCTTGCATTCCTCTCTTAAACAGTTCTGAAGACATCTTCAACTTTTGTGGTCCTGTCCTCCTCAGTTGCGCGTAATACTACGGTATATTGAGACTCCATAAGACGATACAGCATATAAAATTCAACAGAACATGCAAAAAGAACGATTTAATTCCAAGTTACATTAATGTAAAGGTTAAAAACAGTTCTACAGTGTCACAAAAGTCGAAATCATTTGCAGAACGATATTGATTACTACATGAAATTAAGATGCTCTATTCGAAAAAACAGCACCTAAACATGATGCTCTATGAGACTCATCTAGAATTGGCAAAAAATGTAGGAAACGCCGCAGTTTTCATGGCACTAGTAGAAAAAACTTAGCACAACACATACATAGCAATGAAACATTTACAAAACAAACATAAACACAAGATAATGAAACTAACAGTAAAAAAGACGCAAAAATACATTTACATTTTAAATGTGAAACCACATGAACACCAACACACATTCCATCCATGCTTAGTTAACCTAACAGAGACAGAACTACACGAAAACGAAAGAATGCTCTTGGAAAAAGGTTTGAAACACTGCACCAATAGCAAAGTGAACAATCAATACATAGAAAATCTCATAGTAGAAACCGAACACATCCTTACACGTGAAGAACAACAAAACAATTGTGAAATAAACATAGGACTGACAAGAGAACTAGTAAAAGAAGAAATAAAAGGCATAATAAAACAAACACAGCAGACACACAGTAAGAACAACCAAACAGAAGCAGCTACTATGAAAAGGTTAAAACAAAAGTTAACAAACAACAACGTATTAATAACAAGAGCAGACAAGGGAAATGTAACAGTACTCATGGATAAAGAGCAATACATCACAAAAACCAAGGAATACATAAACACCAACGCAATACAAAAACTGAAGTCAGATCCAACTACACGATTCCAGGCAAATGTGAAACGAACACTGAAAAACATTGAACACACACTCACAGACAAACAGGAATACTACTTAACACAGAAAAACCCACAAGCACCAACACTCCGCAGTCAACCGAAAGTACATAAAGACGGAATGCCAATGAGACCTGTTATCAACTTCAAGAAAGCCCCAACATACCGCATAACCAAACACCTCCAAAAGTTAGTTACAAAACACTATAAAGTAGAAAACAACAGAACAGTGATAAACACAGGAAACCTAATAGAAAACATACAGAACATACAGGTACCACACACAGCATCACTGATTTCATTCGATATAGAAAATATGTATACCTCCATCCCTATCACAGAAACAATAGCAATCATAGAACAAAATCTCTCATCCCACAGCAACCTTACCACAGACGCAATAAAAGAAATAACAGATATGCTCAGACTGACAACGGAACAAAACTACTTTCAGTTTGAGGAAGAATATTATCTACAAACTGATGGACTGCCCATGGGATCCCCAATATCAGGAACACTAGCAAACATTTTCATCAGTCACCTTGAAAATCAGATATTTGATAAGATAACCACAAATGAAAGTTTCAAAATCATATATTGGTACAGATACGTGGATGACATTATTTGTCTGGTAGACGAGCCAAGTGAAAAAATAGATGACCTCCATTCAGAAATAAACAAAGCTCATAAGAACATAAAATTCACACTTGAAAAAGAAAATCAAATAAATTTTCTTGACATTACAATTAAAAAAGAAAATGGAAAACATACATTTAACATCTTTAGAAAACCAACAGCCACAGACACAATAATACATGCCACATCCAACCACCCCCAAAGCCAGAAACTTGCAGCACTAAGACACATGTTACATAGATTAAACAGAATCCCACTCAGCAAGAGAAACTATGAACAAGAAATGAACACGATCATACAAATAGCTAGGAACAACGGGTATGACACACATGTGGTACACAGGCTCAATCAAAAAATAAAAACGCAAATAAAAAAACAAACACAACATTTCCACAATGCAAAAGAACTCACAAGCTGAAAACTTACAAACACACTCAACAAACACACACAGTGACAACACCACACAGAAAAGAACCAGATGGTACACCATGACCTACACACATAAACTAAAACACAGAGTTTTAAACATCCTAAAGAGACAGGGCTTCAAAATAGCATATAAGCCTGGGCAAACCCTTCAATCACACCTAAGCCAGCCAGCTACCAAGAGGGACAAATTCCAACAATCAGGAATATATAAACTTGAATGTCAAAGTTGTGATGCAGTATACATAGGCATGACATGCAGGAATTTTGAAACAAGATACAAAGAACATATCAGATGTTGGAAGTATAAAACAAACCATTCCACATTTGTAGAGCATTTAAAGCACTACAACCATCATCCTACAAACATGGAACAAGAAATGAAAATAATGAGAATAAGCAACCATGACAAACATCTTATACAAATGCAAGAAAACTTCCACATCCAGAAAGCCATAGCAGAAAACAAACGTGTGATAAATGAACAAACACACATCAGCACAGGCTCCCTACTACACTTAATAAAGGAAAAGATAACATATATATATAACACCAAAATACAGACACACACACACACACACACACACACACACACACACACACACACACACACACACACACACACAGCCCACCTCCCAAAAAAAAATACATAACACCAAAATACAGACACACACACACACACACACACACACACACACACACACACACAGCACAAAAAAATATATATCACACCAAAACACACACACACACACACACACACACACACACACACACACACACACACACAGGACAAAAACAAAAAAAAAAAAAAATAAATACAATAAAATTAAATTAAATTAATACGACACCAAAAAACACACACACACACACACACAAATGCATACACGAACAGACCACAGATACTTCAATAGTTACACTCATAAGTTTGGCAGTAATATTCTATCTTTGGCAAAAACATTTGACAGTCGGCAACAGAAACCAAAACATTGCATTAAAACAAGCGTTCAGTGCATAGTGCTGTGGAATGCGGAAAAAACAGCAAATTGGCGCTCATAGGAAGAAGAATAACACCAAAAATGCAACAGGAGCGTAATATGTAAGAAACTGTCTACGCAACCTGTAAGTACAGTTCAAAATATTACTACTTAATAGGAAATACCAACCACCAGAACTGTTTATAACCTATAGGCACAGTGACAAAAATGTAAATAAAATAGCTAACATATGTACATATTCCAGGCCACTGATGATGCCTTGCAGAAAATAAAGGCGAAACGCGTATGGCACTAAAATTATGTTTTATTCAGTTGCTGTCAGACGGTCCATAAGTGAAAATTATCAATATACCGTAGTTCTGAAGACAGTAATTTTATGTTGTGTCTACTTAAAGCTTGGTGAAACAGAGACTTGTGGCTTTGATGCAGTTTAATAAAAGATAGTCAACCAGAGTTTGTTCATTGTGGAAGAGTCTTGACATCATTAAGATCTATGTACTTCAAACAGAACCAGCTTAAATCTCTGATCTAAAAATCTGCACTTAATACATACTATTATCTAATATAACAATGAAAACAATCAATTACTGATAAAATTATTTAAATATTTATTTAAAATTTATAAAATTATTAATTTTATTAATACTATTATCTAAACTGTCCAGTATACATGCAAATAGTCTGCAAAGGGAAATGGTACAGGCAAACATTTTCTGATACACAGTATCAGAATCAATGCAGCTTGCTTACCACTCCTAATATCCAGCAGGTGATACTTAAACTTTCCACTTTACAAACAATAACTTCCCCTGGAACACTAGAGTCTAATTACTATTCTCCCTAACTCACCAGAAAAAGAAACTGAGGAACTCTGAACAAATGTGAATGAGTTTTTCCTCCTGATCCATCATATCTGAAATTTTGTTCATAGCAAAAACTAAAAGCAACTCTTAACATTAAAAAAGTCAAATCAGAGTCATAATTTACTTAAAGGATAGACTTACCTTCACATTGTAAAAATGCACAGTGCTGTTGTAAGTTATAAAGCCCACTTTCATGCTAGATCTCTCAGCACCCATTTCTTTCGGAAGCAGTTTCAGTATTTCTTTCATCTCCCTGCAGAGAAGGTGGATCAGCCCAGATTTGATGTTGTTATAAGAAACATCAATAACAAAGATGACTGCAGGTGGTTTTGGGAAGGTGTTATTCTGTAAATAACAGTCCACTGTAAGTATAATGCATTTATACAAAACCATCTTCAATAAAAATAGTCACATATGAAAGTTCAATAAGTCTGAAAGCGCACATTCTTTTGTAGCACATTCCAAAAGCAGATGTAGCTTACAATATACAGTAGTGAATCAATTAAGTAAGGTGGATAAAAATGGGTCAATCCACCTGGATTGAATATCCAATACATACCAACACTAAGTATCAACTCTACCCCTCAGCCCAGAAAGTTTTGAGACTGGATAAATAAAAAATACAGAAACATTAGAATGGTTTTAATCTTTCAGATGTTCACCCCCCTCCCCCACCTGAGCACAACAAACAACTTTTATACAACCCTGTGAAATTATCAAAACACCTTCTTTGGGAGGGTGTTCAATTTGTGCATCACTATGACTTGAAAGTCACTTGTGTAATCATAGCATTGACCCTTCATGTGAATTTCAGCACTTTGTTGTTTTGCAGTTGGTTTGCATTGGTAACATCATGATGATTTTTCCGGAAAAGAATAGTCATCATAACTTTTGATAATGCCTTCCCCAGAGAGTACTGAACAACTTTATAACACAAAAAGTCTGGTTTAATTTAAGTACTGGCAGAATATGGGCACTTTCAATGCACCTCCACTTTGTTGTCTTGTTTAGGATCTCATATTCTCAGATTGTAAAACCAAATATAGTTTTTTAGGTGGTTTAGGACATTGTCTTTCTAATAAAAATGACTTCAGAGTTTGCAAAAGACTTTTGTGAAAGTGGGTCAAAAATTGCCATTTTTGGTGTTTTTAGTCACCAAAAACTCGCAGATGCACTGTTGATAGCCATGCTATGAGATCAGACAAATGACTATACCCCTGGGAGTACCGAGATTCTTCATCCAAAATTTTAGCAAAATCCATGATTGTCATGCAGGATCCTCTAGACTACTTAGCATGGAATGACCCAAAGGATCAAGTGCTAATTACTATTGTTAATTTTATCAGTATCTTAACCTAACCTGTTTGGAAAATGAGAAAAGAGAAAAAACTTCCAGGCATATTTGAATTTTGCCAAAAAATAGGCTTGATTTTGGAAATTGTTTCACATTTCTTTTTCACGAATATGATGTTTTCACTAATATGAGGTTTGTTAAAAATGAATTTTAGGGTTCTTATGACAGTTGCACTAGGACCAACAATTATATTAATTAAATGCTGATCTTTTTTCTGGGTCCTTTAAAACAGGATTAACCATACATATATGGGTCTGCAGTGCAAACACTTGATTACATAGAATAATGCTACTGGATGATGTGCCACATGACCTTCATCGTATTGCTCCTAATCAACATCCCATCATCTGCTTTCTTATTTGCTCATCACTAAAATAGCAACCAAGGGTTCTAGAAAAATTGAATATAAACATTTGCTGGTTGTTAATGGTTTTAGTGAAACTTTCATTAAAACAGGTGAGGAACATGCTAAATACTGAAGGCTGGTACTGTTGACACATCTTTGTGTCACCTGCAGTGTCACATGAGCAGGTAATGGGGAGGAGTGTACAAAGTACTGACAATGCTGACCACCATATATGACACATTCTGACAACTCTTTTGGTTACTCTATACCAGTTTTCTTTTCTCTTCAAACTCTCTGTAATGAAGATGATAGTCTTAACATTTTTCTAGACCACACAAACTTGATGAATATCAGACAGAGCAAGTTTTTTCACATTATTATTTGAACACTATGTTTTATCATAGTAAATATGAAAAAAAAAACTGTTGCAAAACTGACTGGTTCCAGAACCTTCTTGGTATCCTTACATAGAAATCTTTTTATGTCTCAAATTGACAAGCTACTCTGATACTGAAAAAGTAGTCCAGCTGGAAGAAACATTTCTGTAAATATCTGTAACAAATGTTGTTCTGCCACTTAATGATGTTTCATCTTTCTGAACTAACATTATCTAAGTAAAATTGGAAAAAGACAATTTTACTGAACACATAAGGAGCATTATAGGAGTCAGTCCACTCACCCGACAGTATTCCTTTGTAGCAACCACTTCATATGTACCCAACGTCAATTCTGGTCTTTCAAAACGGTCGACACGTTGCCCAGTATGGTCTAGATGCTGGAAATACTCAGCTGGCACTGAGCATAGAAAATATTTTACAATATAGCACAATCCAATGTCATTTTTTTTATTTAAGCAAGGAATCAATGTTACTTAGGCATACATACAAATTTAAAATTTTGGTGGTAAACTAAAAAATAAGAAGTAGAAAGACAATGAAGATTTCAGAGTTAAAACAGCATTTTGTAGATGTGAAGTAAGAGTATATGATGGAGTGCACAAATCATGTCTTCCATCATAAAGGGTGAAAATAATGAGTTGTGATAGGCCACTAAAATTACATTCTTGTTCAGTAGACAAGCATGCATGCTCACACACTCCACTGTTATGGCTGGCATGGAGGTAGGGCAGAGGAGAGAGGGGGAGAAAGAGAGAGGGAGAGAGGGGGAGAAAAGAGAGAGAGAGAGAGAGAGAGAGAGAGAGAGAGAGAGAGAGAGAACAACCATTTTTGGCTCATAGGCCATCATCAGGTTCCTAGAGACATTTACAGCACACTAGGCAATGAAATCAATGTCCTCAAATAAAAAAACCACAAATTCAACACTGTTGTCAAAAAGTAAATGTGCCAAATACAGCATTCATTTATGTTTTGTTAACTGAGGTGTTTTTCTTGCTGTACGCTAAGTGATCGATGTATAATGAGATGAAAAGTCTTTACTCATTCCCTGTAATAAGAGTTACCTTGTTTTCCAATTTCTCTTTCTCTTGATGTGGGGGGGGGGGGGGTCCTGATATACAGTGCCAAGTATTTGAGCACCGACTTTTCTGATTGCAGAGGGACTAGGGTTATAAGACAGGTTCTACATTTAAACAAGTCACTACGAAATCACAAAACGCGGTTTGGTTTCATAATTCTTCTATATTCAAATAAGTTCTCAACTCACAACAACTGATAATTAACAAAGTTTTTCAGACAACATTATCATACATGATGCTTCAATGCTCGACAAAAACCATCTGTTCCTACTTAACTTGAGATAGCATAGCAAAGAGTTTCTACAACAACATTGATTTTTATTTAGTGCTCAAGCATTTTTGTCAGGCCTCTTTCTTCTTTGGTGACCGCAGCACCCCCAAAGCACAACTAGAAAGTGCAAGTGACCCCTCACTGGCCAGTCCAAATTACACACCTGTCGTTGCATTCTGTGCTGTGTCCGCATTTTTCTTTCTGATTTCTGCACATAAAGTCCAACAAACCCAGACACAGTAGATGCTCTTTACATTGCAGTAATTTATATCAAGTTTTTCACATGCGCATCTTTCGCTGGTCTAATAAAAGAAAAGTGAGACATGTTGCCATGCTCACTACAGATTCTCCATTAAGATGAAAGACGTTGCGTGGAATAACTTGCACAACTAGAGATAGTGTGGCTTACCTCATAAGCAATCTATAAATGAATTTCACTTTTATATTGAGGCCTCATGTGACCTCCTTTCAGCATCAAACTGATACGTTACAATCATCATTAGTTTTCTTACATCAGTCACCATGAGTTAAAACCCATTTATTCCGGCCATGTTAAGATTCCTGTCTTTGTATTTCATTGGGTCTTACTTTCACATTTACAAATATTTGCACTGTTCTCATTCACTGTATATTCAAGAAGGAAAAGTCTAGGGACTCAATCCAGTCCCAGTATGTCCAATGCTTTGACAACCTTGGAGAATACTTGCTTTTCTTCATTCAGTTTACTTTCCTATTTTTGTATTTTTATATTCACTCAATTCTCATCTAAGTCTCTGGACAGATACAATGAACATGCAGTATTGCCTTTACAAGGTAAGTGCTCCTTCATTGTTTCTATATATGTAACTCACGCTTACAATCATATGCCTCATCTCTGACCATATAGCTTTTACCATTTCTAATATTGAACACTTCTCCTCAGCACAGTTATCTTACCCAAACCCTATATAAAATATTAGTTTCTTACTTCCTTTTTTCTTTTATCACTCTTATTTCTCAGTCTTATTATTTATGTGTTATGTAGGTGTCTCTGAATAACTTAGCCCATATTAGTACATCACTTTGTAATTTTTTTAACTTTTATCTCCTCCTGTCCTATTTCCCCCCTGTTCAGATGACATCACTAATGTAAGCTACAAACATTCAACTTACTGGAGAAAACTGAACACCTTGATGATACTGGATTTTAACAGGGTAAGACGCCCTGTAAAAACTTTAATAAATGCCTTCTCTGAAAACTATGTAGAACAGATAGATAGGATCTCCACTCATCACGAAAATACAATATATTAGATCTGATGGCAACAGATAGACCCGACTCCTTTGAGGATGTCCACATTGAAACTGGTATCAGTGACCACAACACGGATGTGGCAACAATGGTTACGAAAGTACAAAGGACAACTAAAACAAGCAGAAATACATATAAGTTCAGTAAACTAGATTAAAAAAATCCTTAGTGTTATATCTCAATGAGGAACTTGAAACTTTTAGCACAGGGTATGAGCATGTACAGGAACTCTGGCTCAAGTTTAAAGAATAGCTGACCATGCATTTGTTAGATCACACCCAGTAGAACAATACGTAATGGGAGGAAGCCTCCATGGTATATAGTCACTGTAAAGAAACTTCTAAAAAAACAGAGATTACTGCGTAACAGGTGTAAAACAAAGCATAGGGCTGTAGATAAAGATACTGAATGTGTGAGGCCTTCACTGAGTATATAGCAGAATACTGCCAACTGATCTTTCTCAGAACACAAAAAAATTCTGATCATATGTAAAGGCTGTTAGTGGCACCAAAGTCACTAGTGAAAGACTAGAACTGAAACTGAATGTAACAATACAAAAGCTGAAATGCTCAACTCCATTTTCAAATGTTCCTTTACAAAGGAAAACCGAGGAGAATTGCCCCAATTTAAACCTCGTAACACCAAAAAGATGGATGAAATAAGTATTAGTGTCAGTAGTGTTGGGAAACAGTTGAAATCATTAAAATTGAACAAAGGTCCAGGGCCCTGGGGCGAGTGCTAGGAAGTCTCTCTAGACCTGCCGTGTGGCGGCGCTCGGTCTGCAATCTCTGATAGTGGTGACACGCGGGTCCGACGTATACTAAGGGACCGCGGCCAATTTAAAGGTTACCACCTAGCAAGTGTGGTGTCTGGCGGTGACACCACACAGATAACCTTATTACTGTTATTCTGCGGGTCACTTGATGATGGCAACAAGGCAAAACCAGCCTGTCATGTAAAATACGAAAAAACCTATTATCTTATTGCAGCTGGTTTAAAGCATTCATTTCCATAATGTCTTACAACATCATATACTATACTGCAGGTCCTACAGAACATAAAACATCTGGGTGTAACACTTTGTGAGGATATGACATGGAACGATAACTTAAGTTCCAGTTGTGGGTAAAGCAGGTGGTAGACTTCGGTTTATTGGTAGAATACTAAGGAAGTGCAAACAGTCTACAAAGGAGATAGCTTACAAATAATTGTCACCATCCTACAATATTGCTGAAGTATGTGGGACCCACGCCAAATAGGACTAATGGGGGATATTGGATGTAAACAGAGAAGGCCAGCATGAATGGTCACATATTGGTTTGATCCATGGGAGAGTGTTACAGAGATACTGAAGAAACTGAACTGGAAGACTCACAAAGATAAACTATTCTGAGAAAGTCTATTAAAGTCTCAAGAACTAGCTTTAAATGATGACTCTAGGAATATGCTACAATCCCGTTCATGTCACTCACTTTGGTATTGTGAGAATACAATTAGAATAATTACTGCATGCACAGAGGAATTCAAACAAGACTATTCCCATGCTCCATATGTGAATGGAACAGGAAGAAACCCTAATACCTGGTACAATGGGACGTACCCCCTGCCACGAATCTCATGGTGGTTTACAGAGTATACAGGGTGATCCACGAAGATATGCAAAAAATTTTAATATGTTATTCTACAAGTAAAACTAAAGAAAAAAGTTCATATAAACATAGGTCCACAGATGTTACAGAGTTATGGCTACAGGTTTTGCCTCAAATTTAGCAACTTCGCTAATGTGAAGGCATCGCAAAACTGTACAAGATTAAAGTAAAGCACGATTTACATTTACTTTATTGTTATTGATCTGGTGAATCTAATAAAACATGTCCCAGATGTGCAACTGCAGTAGTTTTACAGAATACCCCGAAAAGCAAAGACATAATTTCGTACAATTTTTAATTTATTAACAATTAGGCCCAATTTTTTTTTAAATTCCAGACAATTGCACAAAGTTTTCACCAGAAGTTGTAGATAATTTACTTTTGGAAAAATGATGGTAATAACATTGACTGAAACTGTATGAATGAGTCAGATAATCTGCTTTTATTAATACCGCAGCACATGTGAATTTGTGTTAAGGAAGTTATACAGTGTATCTATAGTTTCACAATACGTTCATAATAAATGTTCAACGTCTCCTCTGAATTCAATGCGTTTAGCTGAATGTGTATGAACAGAATTTGTTGCTCATTTTAGTTTCACATGGTTGTTCTTAATTTCATCTATTACATTCATAATGCAAGTAATGCCTCGTGTGTATTGACTTTGTCCTCATAAACTGAACAATACTGAAAACTAATTTGTTTCAAGGTTACAAAATGACAGAAACAACTCACTAATGGTTGCCAACAATGAAAAACGTTTCTACATTCTTAATGGAAAGTAAACAAATTTACCCGTATAATAACCTTTGCTTCTCTAGGTGTTCTGGAAAACTGCCACATACACACGTCTGGGACATGTTTTATTAGATTCACCAGACCAATAACAACAAAGTAAATGGAAATCGTGCTTTACTTTAACCTCGTACAGTTTTGTGATGGCTTCATATCAGCGAAGTTGCTAAATTTCAAGCAAAATATTTTATTAGCCATAGCTCCATAACTAATCATTTGTGGACCTATGTTTATATGAACTTTTTTCCTTAGTTTTACATCTAGAATAGCATATTAAAATATTTGCATATCTTCGTGAATCTCCCTGTAGGTGTAGATGGTATGCGAGCCAAAACTGGTTGTTCAATAACTAAATTTTATGAGCAGCTCTTGGTGGTAAATCATCATTGCCTCACGCCTGTGATCTAGTCATTTATGCAACCAAGCTTTTATACTTTTACTTCACGTTCTACTAGGAACACACAGCCTCCTCAGAAGCCATACAACTACTTAATTTTACCTAAAGTATACCAACAACGATACTGCACTTCAAATCCAGAACACATTCAATGAAATTATAAAAATAATCAGATCCCTACAAAGCACCAGCTCTTCTGGATACAATGGAATGTCAACCAGGCACTAAAATTATACAGTGACGATCAGCAATATACAAGGTGCTATCCAAAATTTTCAGGACGGGACTGTTAAAAACCTTACCTTAGGACTAATGACCACCATCGCCCTTGAAATAGTTCCCATCTGCATGTTCACACTGGTCCCAGCACATCTGCCACTGGTCAGACGTTTTCTAGAAGTCCTGTACTTTGAGGGTGTTTATCACCACCAGCGACACTTCTTGAACCCACTCTAGAGTGTTGAACCAACAGCCTTTTAAGTCAAGTTTCAGTTTTCGTAATAGCACTGAGTCACAAGGTGCCAAATCTGGCAAGTATGGTGGGTAGGGTACAACCACCATGTTGTTTTTTGCCAAAAACTTCCTGGTGAGCAAGGAGGTGTGACAGGGTGCGTTGCAGTTATGCAGCAGCCAGTACCCTCGACACCAAAGTTCGAGCCGTCGTCGCCGCACATTTTCACGGAGCCATCGCAAAACGTCACAGTAGCACGCGGAATTCACTGTTTGGTTGGGTGGGGCCAATTCTTTGTGCACAATTCCCTTGGTATCAAAGAAAACTATGATCATGCTCTTCACTTGTCTCACTTTTTTGGGTCTTGGAGAGCCACTCAAACACACGCGTATGGCTCATGCTCTGTCCCCCAAACACTTGCTGAATCATTGCAAGGGTCTCCGTAGCACTTTTTCCAAGACTCGCACAGAATTTGATACACATGCACTGTTCTGTTCGCGGGTCCATTGTAAAATCACCACACACCAAACACAGAGTATTACAGACATCACTGTGGACACGCAACACATCCTCCCAGCTGAATGCCACTCCGCACACTGACTCATTAGATATGCAGCTCTTGCTACCTAACGGTGCAAAGTACTACTACTACTACTACTACTACTACTACTACTACTTTCCAGATGGCAGAGCCAGTCCCAAAAATTTTAAATTCCACCCCGTATTGTGCTATTTATGTAATCAGTCTATGAAAACTGGGCTATTTCCTAATAGATTAAAACATGCAACAATGATGCTGATACAAAAAGGTGGTGGGAGACATGTAATATCTTTCAGTTATCTCTCTGCTGTCAGTTTTTTCAGAAATTATTTGAGAGGGTAGTGTACAACACCCTATAGGGATATCTCTCTCTCTCTCTCTCTCTCTCTCTCTCTCTCTCTCTCTCTCTCTCTCTCTCTCTGTGTGCGTGTGTGTGTGTGTGTGTGAGAGAGAGAGAGAGAGAGAGAGAGAGAGAGAGAGAGAGAGAGAGAGAGAGAACGAGCTATTTTCGAGAAAGGCCTTGCTGGCCATAAGTTTATTTGTGACAGTCTTTTTGCTGAGTCTACCTGCAACTCAGCATCTCTTTTATATGGTGAGTGGCAACTTTCCTTTCATAATATTGTTAGAACCATTAGCTTGGCTAGAATCCTACTTGCATACCAACATAACAAAAACAAGACTTGCCCTGACAGGTGCAGGTGAAGCAATAAAAGCAGAGTAGGGAACTACTAAGTACAGTGTTCCCCAGGGCTTGATCCTTGGAGCACTGATCATTGTAAGTGTATGTTAATGACCTTCCACCATCATCAAATAACAATTCAAATGTAGTAATGTTTGCTGATTATATTACTGTCTTGATCAAGGGTCTGAAATCCTCAATGCAGATTACAGCTGAAACAATACAGCAAGTATACAAATGGTTCATAGCAAATAGTGTATCATTAAACCTCCCAAAAACAAATTTAATACAGTTTCAGCCAGCAAATAACATGCTTTAACTCCTTGAAATAGATATCAATGGTAAGAAAACCAAATGAAACTTCACACACAGCATTTCTAAAAATATAAATGGATATAAAATTAAGATGAAGTGAACATATCTATTACCTGCACAAGAAAATAATCTCGGCATGCTTTTTGCACTAAGAGCTATTTGCCCTACATTGACAGGAAAACAATAATTTTGTCATATTTTGCATATTTCCACACTCTGATCTCTTATGGGATAATGTTATTGGGAAATGCTGCAGAAGTGGAAAAGAGAGCTATGAGGTTGATCT
This sequence comes from Schistocerca serialis cubense, assembly GCF_023864345.2. Taxonomy (NCBI): domain Eukaryota; kingdom Metazoa; phylum Arthropoda; class Insecta; order Orthoptera; family Acrididae; genus Schistocerca; species Schistocerca serialis. The sequence continues at coordinate 1,170,840,152 of NC_064638.1, forward strand.
GTGGTGTTTCAAATCTGACATCCTGTAGGCACCTATTCAAGACACTAGGGATGCTGACAAGTCAGTACATCTACTCAATGATGATATTCGTAAACAATAACAAAAATGTTCCAAACTAACTGTGACACAAACAATCATAACACGTGCCAGAAGCAAGACCTTCACAAAGACACAGCTACTCTCAATATAGTACAAAAAGGAGTTATCCTGACGGGAATAATAATTTACAAGAAGCTCCCTCGGAATACAAAAAATAACACTGACTACCCTCATGTACTCCAAGTTCCCGAGTTGAGTTTTGGTCCAACACACAGTTTTAATCTGCCAGTAAGTTTCTTTCATGTTATTTCACATATTTTGTCAATTTCTTCCTAAAGAAATGCCAAGATCTGCAGGGTACTATCCTTTCAGAACAGATCCACTTTCCTGACTGCAAATACCGAGAGACTGATGGCAATGTATTTCCTACATTAAATTATACATACTAAAAGAAAACCGCAACCTATTGATTTCAGCACCTGATCCAGTTTTTTCCTTCTTTAGAAATAAAACAGTAATGGGCTTGTTTCCTTACAATCATTCTCAATGATCTCTTCTATAGTCCTCCCATTTGCTTAAAAAAAATAAAAAAATATAACAAGATCCTTCCTGTTACTACTTCACAGTGCTTTTTCTAGTTAATACTTCTAACATTAGTTTGCTAATGAGTAAATTTCTTAACAAGAATAGTAGTGTATTGTCAGTCACACAGCAATCAGTACCATCATTTTATTTTTGTTGACATATGTAACGAGAATGATCAGTGTTCAAAAATACTGTATGAATAGATAAAAAAATCTACTCACTAAGCAGTGGCAGGAGAAACCACAACAAAGACTTGGAAATTCATGAGCTTTTGAACTCACGGCCTCATTCTGGCAGATGGGTTGAAGGGAAAGGAAGACAATGAAGGAAAAGGACCACCGAGATTTATGAAATGGAAGAGTTACAGAAAAGTCACTCAGATTCCTGGATCAGGGGAGACTTACTGGATGGGATGAGAAAGGAAGACTGACTGACAATGTTGGTGTGTGCACTCTTAAGAGATTTCAAAACCTGAGACCTTAAAGGTGGAAGACACGATAATAAGCAAGTCCAGATTACTAATAAAACATTGTACAAGGGTCAATAAGATCAGAGTGTGTGTGTGTGTGTGTGTGTGTGTGTGTGTGTGTGTGAGAGAGAGAGAGAGAGAGAGAGAGAGAGAGAGAGAGAGAGAGAGAGTGTGTGTGTTAGTTAGGGGTGCCCAATATTGAGGTTGTCAGTGCCAGAGCAGAAAGCTTCAAGCGTCATATGTGGTGGAGAGGTGAGGGGGGCAGGAAAAAAATTGACAGGTTGCAAAATAAAAATAAAGAAAAATAAAAGTGAGTGAAGAAAAGGAACAGTTACTGAAAAGAAATGCTGAGACCACAGAAATTAATTAAATTTAGGTAATGAGAACCAAGCACATGTTGTAAAGCCAGTTCCCATTTTTAGAGTTTTGAGAAACTTGTGTCAGGAGGGAAAATCCAGTTGTCACACACGGCGAAACAGGCACCAAGGTCATGACTGTCACCTTGTAGAGAAAGTGCTCTGCAAAATGATATTGTGTTTGCCACTACACACACACACACACAGTCTATGTCAATTCATCCTAACTGATAATTCAATGATATTCATACTAATGTAGAAGACCGAACAGTGTTTATGTAATAGCTGGTATATGACAAGTGTCATTTCACAGGTGGCTCTTCCTTTAATAGTGTACTTTTTATCAGTTACATGGCTGGTGCAGGAAGATATATCAGGCAAGTCTTACACAGGGAAAGGCACAGGGGCAGGAACCACAGGTTAGAGAAATGGGTGTAGAAGATGCATAGGGTCCGAACAGAGAATACTGTTGAGGTTTTTTTTTTTTGGGTGGGGGTGGGGGGTGGGAGTGAATGAGAAAAGGTTATTCCATACGGGATGAGGTAAATACCACACAAAATTAACCTCATTTAAGGGCACAATTCTACAAAGTCACAGCCCTGTCTGTGTAACTGATTAATACAACAAAATCAGGATGGTATTTAATGACAAGTTGTGTACTTCTAAGTTGCTTGTTGGATATGATGGCCCAAGAAATCTGTTTTTGAACTAGGCTAGTGGGATAACTACGTGAAGTTCAAATGGCTCTGAGCAACATGAGACTCAACTTCTGAGGTCATTAGTCCCCTAGAACTTAGAACTAGTTAAACTGAACTAACCTAAGGACATCACACACATCCATGCCCGAGGCAGGATTCGAACCTGCGACCGTAGCGGTCCCGCGGTTCCAGACTGCAGCGCCTAGAACCACACGGGCACTTCGGCCGGCTACTATGTGAAGTGAAGCCTGAGGTGAGCTTGGTGGTGTATTGCACATATCCAGATCTTACGTTTCTCTTTGTACTGCTTGGTGAGTAGATATTTTATCTATCCACATTTATTTTGTTTCGTAAAATGATGATTTTTTTTTAAATTACAGGCACTTTGAGGTTTTTGGCTTGTATCGTATTTTGTGAAACCAACTAACTGTGGTGAGATGAGAGAGAAGAAGAAGATATGCCCATAAAGCAAGTGCAGAAAACGGTACCCTGTTTGCAGTTAATCCCAAGTGATAAGGTCATGTAAAGCAACCTCTGGAATAAGTTTTAAATAAAGAGACTAACAGTTTTTGCTCAAATCATGTTTTGCAAAACCTCTACATTAATGAGACTTTAGTGGGTTGTGGCAAATTATATGTGTATAAAGACACACACAAAACTGTGTTATTTTGCATCTCACCTTCTGTTGTGGCTTTGCAGAAAGGACAGTGGAATCTTCGTCCTCCATCCACAAACTGCATGTAAGGGCACATATAGGCTTTGCAACGCGCACAGCGGACAGGACCAATTTCTCCCATGTCTACCACTGGTGGTAGGTATTCTCCTTCTGCAGGCTGTGCCAAGGGGCTGATCACTAGCCCGAATGGTACAGCAGTCTGGAAGAATCAACAGCTAGTATGCAACCCAGACTATTGGAAATTAAAAAAAAATAATAACTAACGAGGACACATGGAATATTTGTGGCACAATCAAAAACCCTATTATTCAGCAGCGTCCATTGGGGGAAAAAGTACCTTAATAAGTACCTGTGATTGAAAAATCTAACAGGTTTCACTACACACACTAGGAAATCATCTCTTTATTTTGTCATTGAGGGTCATTAGTCACGGAATACCTGACAACATCTATGAGGGAGAGACCTGAATGATTATTTTGGTCCCCTTTGAAATACCTCAAGAAGGTATCCAAATGAAGAATTTGGCAGATGGTACAATTACTAGCGACAGCTGAGTGTTAAGTATCAGAGTTAACATACTGATATTTGCTAATTTCAGTCCAGAGCATTTCAGTTAAAATATTTAAATTCATAAAATTCTGTAGCACATATTTTCAACTGAAACACATTCACTCAAGAATACTACAGAAATAATGTTGGGGTGAACTAATTTATTTGTAAAAGGGAGGAACAGCAATTGACAAAAGAGTTACCATAATTTTCTGTGGAGTATTTATTTCAAAATTTCTTTTTCCAGAACGAATCTTTGCTCTGCAGCAGAGTGTGTGCCAATTTGAAACTTTCTGGCATATTAAAATTATTTGCCTGACTGGAACTTTAAACCTTTTACCTCTGCCTTTCACAATCAAGTGCCCTACTGACTGTTCTACCCAAGCACGACTCATGATTCTTCCTCACAGCTCTATTTCTGCCAGTGCTTCATCTCCTACCTTCCAAACTTCTCAAAAGTTCTCCTGCATGCCTTGTGACACTAGTATTCCTGGAAGAAAGGAAGGAGTGTTAGTCTCATAAGGTATGCAAAAGAACTTCAGTGAAGTATTGAATGTGGAGATGACGTACTGGTGGAAGTAGAGCTGTGAGGGCAGGTTATGAGTCACACTTTGGTACCTAGGCAGTAAAGCACTTGAGTGTGAAAGGCAAAGATCCCATATTCGAGTCCTGGTCCGACAAACAGTTTTAATCTGCCAGGAAGTTTTAACACTTACATTTATAGCAGAAGTTTTATAACTAATCTGAAAGTTTTTACGTATGACTGGAGAGCACGCTGCAGGCTTTCACAATGGATGAAGTGAGGGAAAGGGTATGGTAGGTACTCTCCAGTTCAGAACACTGTCACCACTAGACTCCAATTGTAAGTGTCAAAGGAGATTAAAGGGAAACAGTGGTTCAAAACAGAGTGAGACAGGGTTTTTGTCTATCCTGGATGTTATTTAATTTGTTCACTGAGCAGACTGCGAAGGAAGCTAAGGAAAAATTTGGAAAGCAAATTCAAGTCCAGGAAGAAGGAATAAAAGCTATAAGGTTTCACTGATGATATTTTAATTCAGTCAGAGTTGATACAGGAATGAAGAGCAGTTGAACAAAATAAACATTGTCTTGAAAAGATATTATAAGACAAACAACAGCAAAAGTAAAACAATGGCATGGCATACAGTCAGATTAGATCAGATGATTCTGAAGGAGTGAGATTATAAAATGTGACACCAAAAGAAGCAGATGAGTTGTTACTTAGACCAAAAGAAGCAGATGGACAAAGTACAGAGGATAAGAAACACACATTGGCAATAGCAAGAAAATCATTACTTAACTGAGGAGTTTGTTAATAACAGATATAAAAATAAATGTTAGAAAATCTTTTCTATAGGTATTGTCTGGAGGGTAGCCTTTTTCAGAAGCATAAAGAGTTCAGGCAAGAAGAGGATAGAACCTTTTGAAATGTGGTGACACAGGTGAGTGTTGAGAGAAGGATAGATCAAATAACTAAAGAGGAAATACTGAACCAAGTTGGGGAAAAATAAATTTAAAGCACAACCTGACTACAAGAATGTATTGGTTGATAGGGCACATCCTGAGGATCAAGGAACCTTCAATTTGGTAATAGAGGGAAGTGTGTAAGGTAAAAACTGTAGATTAAGGCTCAAATGCAGTTCAACTGAATGTAGTTCACAGCAGTTACACACAGATAAAAAGGCTTGTGTAGGATAGACTAGTGTGGAGTAATGCATCAAACCAGTCTTTGGACTAAATACAACATCACCACCAGGTATAACAGCAATGTAGACAACACAGGCTTTTAAATCACTAATGCTGATTATTCTCAATAGTCCTAACTGATCACTATACAGTCTTATATTGAGCAGTAAATAGCAACATCAATGCACAGTCTCTTACAAAGTATACGAATTGTACCTACTAGTCTTGGCGAATGATTGCCCATCCCTCCCACTTTTTTCCATCCCTTCCCCCCTTTTTCCATCATCAGTCTTGACTGGTTTGATGCTGCGCACCACAACTTCCTCACCTATAGCAATCTCATCTTCAAGTAGCATTTATATTCAGCATTTTCCATTATTCACTGGATATATTCCAGTCTCTGTATTTCACTTCAGTACTTGCCCTGCACGGCTGCATCTAGCACCATAGAAATTATTCTCTCTTGTCTCAATACATATCCTGTCATCTTGTTCCTTCTTCAAATTCACGTTTTCTTACAGACTCTGTGGAGGACCTTATTTCTTATGGTATCATCCAAGTTTTATTTTCAGCATGCTCCCGTACCAACACATCTCAAATGTTCTGGCACTCCATTTCTGGTTTTCACTTCCATACAATAATGAGCTACATGTTCTCACAAATTTCTTCCTTAAATTAAGGCCTATGTTGATACCAGTAGTCTTTTGGGAAGGAATGCCCTCTTTGCCTATACTAGTGTGCTTTACATATATTTTTGTTTCATCCACAGGCACTACTTTGTTTCCAAGATGGCAGAATTTCTTCTCTTCATTTACTATGTGGTCCCCAGTTTTTATGTCATGTTCATCCCTAATCTCATATCTTCCACTCCCAATTTTTGTCTTTCTTTCGTTAACTCCAATCCATAATCTACACTTAGCAGTCTGTGCACTCTATTCAGGAAGTCCTGTAATTCTTCCTCACTTCACTGAGGATAGTTAAGTAAATCTTATAAATGATAGCCTTTCAAGTTGAATTTAAATTCCACTCCCGAACTTTTCTTTCATTTCTGCCATTGCTTCTTCAATGTGTAGGTTGAACAATAGGGGAGAAAGACTGCATCCTTGTTTAACACCCTTTTCAGTTTAAGAACTTCTCTTTTGTTCTTCCATATTTATAATGATTCTGCTGCATACTACCTTTCCCAGTAACTTCTACCTATTTCTATGAGAATTTTTAACATCTTTCACCATTTTATGTTGATCACTTTTCCTGGGTTAACAATTCTTATGAAAGTATCTTGATTTTGATTAAATCTTGTTTCCATTGTCATACAAAACATAACTGGCTTTTTCGTACCTTTATCTTCCTTGGAGCCAAATTGAGTGTCATATAGCACATCCTTATTTTTTTCTAGTCTCCTGCATATTGTTTTGGTAAGCAAGCGATGGAAAATCTAGGATAGAATGGCACAGTATAATGAAAAGGATAGTTGCTACTCACTATGTAGCAGAGATGCTGAATCAGAGAACAGAAAACAGTTGGAAAGTCAGCTGTCAGCCAACAAGGTGTTTGTCAAAGTAGACAACATACACAAACTTACACAGCACACACAGCACACACAGTCTGGCAGATAGAGCCAGACAGTGAGCAACAGGGCGTTATGGGAGAGGCAACTGACTAGGTGCAGTTGGAAGGTTAGACGAAGGAGGGGGGGGGGGGGGACGTTTAGTGGAAAAGGAGATGGCAAGGGGCTGGGAACAGGGGTTGTGTAAGGATAGATGAGGATATTGTGCAGGTTTGGCAGGTAGTGGAATATCGCTGTGGGAGGAGTGGAAGGATAGTGGATAAGACTGTTCTCATTTCAGGGCATGACGAGAAGTAGTCAAAAACCCTGGTGGACAGTGCGATTCTGTTGCTTCAGTCCTGGTGGTATTAGGTCACAAGGGGAATGCTCCTCTGTGGCTGGATGCTGGGGCTTTGGGAAGTGTTGGGTGGCTGGAAGGATAAGGCATGCGAGATCTGTATTTGTACAAGGTTGGGAGGGTAATTACGACCTCTAAAGGCCTCAATACGACCCTCAATATATTTCAAGAGGGATCATTTGTCACTACAGATGCAATGGCCATGGCTGGCTAGATTGTATGGATGGGACTTCTTGGTATGGAATGAGTGGCAGCTGTTTAAGTGAAGTTATTACTGGTAGTTCGTATGTTTGACATGGACAGAGATACTATCTTTTTCATTATATTGTTACATTCTTGTAACCAACATTGATATATGACCTGTTATGCTGATTGGGTGATAGTTCTCACATTTTATATACTTTTGTTATCTTCAGGATTGTGTGGGTGAAATTTTTCCAAACATTTGATTGCATGTCTACTCTCAAAGACTCTACAAACTAACTTCAATAATCCTTGGGAGCCACTCCCCAATGATTTTGAAAAATTCTGAAGGAATGTTACCCATCTCTTCTGCCATGTTTGACAGCAAAATCTGTAAGTCTTACTCCTATTTCTATCGCTTCTTCTATCGCATCAGCAGACAGTTCCTTGCCTTCAAAGACACTCTAACTCGATCCACCATACCACACTCTCCTCTGTATTCAAAAGTATGATTCCATTTGCACTCTTTAATGTTCATGCCTTTGCTTTCAATTTCACCAGAAGTAATTTTGGCTTTCCTGTAAATTGAATCTGACCTCCTGATGCCTATTTCTTTGTGAATTCTTCACACTTTTTCTCTGGCCATTTTGCCTTGGCTTCTCTGTACTTTCTACTGATTTAATTCGTAAGTGACTTATACTGCAGTATACTTATCTTTTATTTAATATTTCCTTCTTTCATTGATTAAATGAATGACTGCTTCTGCTACCCTAGGTTTCTTCACAGCTACCTTCTTTTTACCTGTTGATTACTGTACTGCAGTTGGAAACAAATTTTCTGAGAACTCAGATAGGTGCAGAAGTAACTGGTCCAAGTTATCTTCAGTGGAATATTTTCTGTTTAAAATCAAATAATAATGTAGACGCAGATGATGGCTCTTCTTAGGGATGCCCATTCCTCAACTGAATTGCCTGCTGTAGTATTCATAACCTATGTATCTACAGCCTCTGAGAACTTCAAACCCATGTCATCATTTCTCATCACCACCTCAGTATCTTAGTTCTTCACACAATAATTATTCCTGATGATATGTTATACTTTAAGCTACTCAGCATTATTAGCAAATTGTGATTGGTTTCTGTACCTGTTCCTGGATACACCCAATTTTGGGTGTGTGTGTTTCACCAGATGTAATTCTGCTGATATTTTTCAAATTTTGCTTGTCTGTTCCAAGTGTAACTCCTCCTGCTGTGATTGTTGAACAGTGTATTTGCTATTACTAGCTCAAATTTATTCCAGAACTCAAAGAATCTTCCTAATTTTTCTGTCCCATTACTCGTCTTACGCTTGTGATGTTGGCATGTATACCAGAAATACCTGAACTACAGTTGCTGGCATTGGTCTATTGTCGATTCTGATGAGAACAACCCCACCACTGACTCACTCTTTACCTTATCTTCCTATTCCTAATGAACTCAACACCAGTTTATCATTCTTACCTGCTGCTGATATTAACCTACATTTGTCAGTAAGAAATCTTAATCTTGTCTACATTTTACTTCACTAACTTCTATTACCTACAGAATGAGGCATTGCATTTTCCTTTTCAGATTTTGTAACTTCCATATTGCATTCAGAATTTTCTCCCCACAACTTCTAATCTTGTGTGGTTAGTTTCAGTTGATGCAACTAGTGAGGATTCATTAGACAAGTGAGTGAGTTTTCCCAGACAGACACTAAAAATGTAAAAAGTTACTAAATACATCAGACACAGACATTATGCTGATCTTGCCCAGTACACACAAATGTCAAATAATTTTCAAAAGCTGTGTTTAGCTCCTATCTAAAAATAACAACAACACAATACCTGCTTCATCATTTCAGCAGTAACAGGCACATTATAAATAGAGCTACGGAGGTAACGCGGACTGGCATTTCCTTGGTCCTGCGTTATGAAGTCTGTTGTCACAAGAGGTGGAACCAAACCTTTCTGGTTTGTTATGAAGACACCTGATCGGTTGCGTTGATCATCCAACATAACTTGAATCTGTAAAAACAGAGTTTTTGTCAATATCTGGCAAGAAACAAAAGCAACAAAACAAAAAGTCCAACAAAAAAAATCATCCTATTATATCATTTTCAGGCACATATTACAATATAGGACTTTAATTTCTAATACAATTTTAATTTAACTATGTGTAGGAACCACAACGTACAAGTTGGTACGTTGATAACTAAGGAATTTTATTTGTATGATGCAATACCTAAAAACGGTTCTTGTTCAGTACAAATATGAGGGAAAATTATTAAAAAAAAGCTACTCACAGGACTTGGCATCTGGTCAGGTAAGCTACTCACAGGACTTGGCATCTGGTCAGGGTCCAGACGTCGAGCCTGCTGTTGTTGCTGTGGTGAATACACAGGTTGCGGCTGGGGCTGGCCAGGCAGAGTGGGTGGGTAGCTGCCGCCTGGACCAACACCAGCCTGTGGTGGCTGATACCCTGCCTGCTGTGGCAAGTAGCCCTCCTGAAGTACAAAATTGACAATCAGCACTACATCAGAGTAAATACAAAAAATATATATAAAGATTTATACTAAAGATAACAGTTGTCAAACATCAAGAAGGCATAAAAGGATTTAAAATCCACACCAGATGGCACCAAGATGATCTGGCATGGGTCCCGTGGCAACATAATGTGGTAATCTGCCACAGATGGTGGGTGCAGAGCCTCTGACCCAGGTGTTTACTAACTGGTGGTAACAGTCCAGGCCCGTCAGTTCTTACACTGACTTCGACTGATGAGGAACTGGCCCTCACACCACACCATGCTCTTGGTTCCACACATGCTAACTGCTCACTGCTCAGTCATTTGGACTGGTCAGGTCTTAAGCTTTTCTCTGTGCCCATCTCCACTCAATATCCAGACTCTCCACTGCCCACTGCCCCCCCCCCCCCCAAACACACACACACACACACACACACACACACACACAGCAGTTCCCGATCCCTTGCTTCTGTAGTCGAGCCACCATTAGCTACAGGACAGTTTTACGGTGTTGTCATGCCGAGCAGACACAAAACTGATGATGGAGGACATTCTTACGCATGTAACACTTTTTTTTCCATTGTGTTAATTTGTGCCCACCATGGACCCGGAAATTTTGCAGTGCTGGCAGGGACAATTGTGCCTCCAGCAGGAGCTGCACCATAAACATCTGCAGGAGCTACTCAGCTAAAAACATTTGCTCTCACACCACGCTGGTGTTGGGACAGACAGTTGCAGAGAAGCCTTCATCCCTCCCATCCCTGATGCCTTTTGCCAGTTTTGGCAAGTACATGGAAATGTGGGAGAATGGCCTACACCAATTGTTGCTGCACTGCCAGGTAAGATTTATTGTCAATCCAACTGATACAGCCACCTCATTATTGTCCTGTAGTGCAGAGTTGTATGAAATAGTGCAAAAATTTGAAGTCCTTTACTGAGCCCGAGAAATTTAACTTTTAAGGACCTATTTCATTTGCTCACACAGTATTTTTGGCACCAAACCTGGGTGAGGCAGCATGGTTGCAGTTCAACCAGCACCCCATGTGCCTCGAGCAGTCGCATATGACCCGGATCACCAACCTGCAGCAAGACCTCTTGTGCAAGTGTCAGTTTGAGTGTTCCCAATGTGATACCTCATATGCAGATACACTTATTTGGGGTGTGATCGGGTGATTAGCATCCTACCCCAAGGTCCAAATTGGGGGATTGGTCTTCTCTGACGCTGCTTTAGCCGAAAGTGCCCTGATTTCTGGATCACATGAACTTACAGCAGCAGCAAAGGACGCATCTTCCAGCAATTGACAAGTGGGAAAGTTAGATGTACTTCATAAACACCACCCACTACTCTGTGGAATCGGTCAGGTGACCTTGCTTTCTGCTGAGCCACTGTATGTTGACAATTTGAGATTGGCGATATCACAATGCTGCTGTCTTTGCTCGTAAAAAAATTTATGATTTGTGCTAGAAAATGATCAGTATTTCAAACTGGCAGCACAATCCCACAATGAAGCAGTTGCCTCTGAGATAGTAATTGAACACATGTTTCGCAGGGATCTGATGAAACACTGTTTTTTAGTGGTCCAAGGATCCCATTACTACGGGGTAACATTTGTACACAGCAACAAAGTGAGGCAATGACAGTTTATTTTATTATTGTTTAATTGAACAGTGACTTAGCTCATGTAATATAAGTTTATTTCATTACTGTTTAATTAAACTAAGACAAAACTGTGATTTTGCTCATATATGTTTACCTTGAACATAAAGAGAGCTCTATTCTTCACGTGTGTACAAAGCACACCAGACGTCTGCTCAGGTTGTGAAAATCTGTGGGTCCATTTGAGGGTTAAACATGCTCAACATTTTATGTCAGCCATTGTCCAAGATCGTGTTTGACATTGTTGAACAATTTACATTGTTGTATATAAAAACAAAGATGAGGTGACTTACCGAACAAAAGCGCTGGCAGGTCGATAGACACACAAACAAACACAAACATACACACAAAATTCAAGCTTTCGCAACAAACTGTTGCCTCATCAGGAAAGAGGGAAGGAGAGGGGAAGACGAAAGGAAGTGGGTTTTAAGGGAGAGGGTAAGGAGCCATTCCAATCCCGGGAGCGGAAAGACTTACCTTAGGGGGAAAAAAGGACAGGTATACACTCGCACACACGCACATATCCATCCACACATACAGACACAAGCAGACATATTTAAAGACAAAGAGTTTGGGCAGAGATGTCAGTCGAGGCAGAAGTGTAGAGGCAAAGAAGTTGTTGAAAGACAGGTGAGGTATGAGTGGCGGCAACTTGAAATTAGCGGAGATTGAGGCCTGGCGGATGACGAGAAGAGAGGATATACTGAAGGGCAAGTTCCCATCTCCGGAGTTCGGATAGGTTGGTGTTGGTGGGAAGTATCCAGATAACCCGGACGGTGTAACACTGTGCCAAGATGTGCTGGCTGTGCACCAAGGCATGTTTAGCCACAGGGTGATCATCATTACCAACAAACACTGTCTGCCTGTGTCCATTCATGCGAATGGACAGTTTGTTGCTGGTCATTCCCACATAGAATGCATCACAGTGTAGGCAGGTCAGTTGGTAAATCATGTGGGTGCTTTCACACGTGGCTCTGCCTCTGATCGTGTACACCTTCCGGGTTACAGGACTGGAGTAGGTGGTGGTGGGAGGGTGCATGGGACAGGTTTTGCATCGGGGGCAGTTACAAGGATAGGAGCCAGAGGGTAGGGAAGGTGGTTTGGGGATTTCATAGGGATGAACTAACAGGTTACGAAGGTTAGGTGGACGGCGGAAAGACACTCTTGGCGGAGTGGGGAGGACTTCATGAAGGATGGATCTCATTTCAGGGCAGGATTTGAGGAAGTCGTATCCCTGCTGGAGAGCCACATTCAGAGTCTGGTCCAGTCCCGGAAAGTATCCTGTCACAAGTGGGGCACTTTTGTGGTTCTTCTGTGGGGGATTCTGGGTTTGAGGGGACGAGGAAGTGGCTCTGGTTATTTGCTTCTGTACCAGGTCGGGAGGGTAGTTGCGGGATGCGAAAGCTGTTTTCAGGTTGTTGGTGTAACGATTCAGGGATTCCGGACTGGAGCAGATTCGTTTGCCACGAAGACCTAGGCTGTAGGGAAGGGACCGTTTGATGTGGAATGGGTGGCAGCTGTCATAATGGAGGTACTGTTGCTTGTTGGTGGGTTTGATGTGGACGGACGTGTGAAGTTGGCCATTGGACAGGTGGAGGTCAACGTCAAGGAAAGTGGCATGGGATTTGGAGTAGGACCAGGTGAAACTGATGGAACCAAAGGAGTTGAGGTTGGAGAGGAAATTCTGGAGTTCTTCTTCACTGTGAGTCCAGATCATGAAGATGTCATCAATAAATCTGTACCAAACTTTGGGTTGGCAGACTTAGGTAACCAAGAAGGCTTCCTCTAAGCGACCCATGAATAGGTTGGCGTATGAGGGGGCCAGCCTGGTTCCCATGGCTGTTCCCTTTAATTGTTGGTATGTCTGGCCCTCAAAAGTGAAGAAGTTGTGGGTCAGGATGAAGCTGGCTAAGGTGATGAGGAAAGAGGTTTTAGGTAGGGTGGCAGGTGATCAGCGTGAAAGGAAATGCTCCATCGCAGCGAGGCCCTGGACGTGCGGAATATTTGTGTATAAGGACGTGGCATCAATGGTTACAAGGATGGTTTCCAGGGGTAACAGATTGGGTAAGGATTCCAGGCGTTCAAGGAAGTGGTTGGTGTCCTTGATGAAGGATGGGAGACTGCATGTAATGGGTTGAAGGTGTTGATCTACGTAGCAGAGATACGTTCTGTGGGGGCTTGGTAACCAGCTACAATGGGGCGGCCGGGATGATTGGGTTTGTGGATTTTAGGAAGAAGGTAGAAGGTAGGGGTGCGGGGTGTCGGTGGGGTCAGGAGGTTGATGGAGTCAGGTGAAAGGTTTTGCAGGGGGCCTAAGGTTCTGAGGATTCCTTGAAGCTCCGCCTGGACATCGGGAATGGGGTTACCTTGGCAAACTTTGTATGTGGTGTTGTCTGAAAGCTGACGCAGTCCCTCAGCCACATACTCCCAACGATCAAGTACCACGGTCGTGGAACCCTTGTCCGCCGGAAGAATGACGATGGATCGGTCAGCCTTCAGATCACGGATAGCCTGGGCTTCAGCAGTGGTGATGTTGGGTGTAGGATTAAGGTTTTTTAAGAAGGATTGAGATGCAAGGCTGGAAGTCAGAAATTCCTGGAAGGTTTGGAGAGGGTGATTTTGAGGAAGAGGAGGTGGGTCCCGCTGTGACGGAGGACGGAACTGTTCCAGGCAGGGTTCAATTTGGATGGTGTCTTGAGGAGTCGGATCATTAGGAGTAGGATTAGGATCATTTTTCTTCGTGGCAAAGTGATACTTCCAGCAGAGACTACGAGTGTAGGACAGTAAATCTTTGACGAGGGCTGTTTGGTTGAATCTGGGAGTGGGGCTGAAGGTGAGGCCTTTGGATAGGACAGAGGTTTCGGATTGGGAGAGAGGTTTGGAGGAAAGGTTAACTACTGAATTAGGGTGTTGTGGTTCCAGATTGTGTTGATCGGAATTTTGAGGTTTTGGAGGGAGTGGAGCTGGAAGTGGGAGATTGAGTAGATGGGAGAGACTGGGTTTGTGTGCAATGAGAGGAGGTTGAGGTTTGCTGGAAAGGTATTTCTTTGTTCACTTATTAAATGTTTTTATGATCTAATGACATTTTATTGCTGTACATACTGCATAAACATAAGAAAAATTCCTCTTCAGTTCCTCTCCACAAATGCTGTAGTGCAAATACTGTAAGTGTACTATATTTCTCTACTTTTTGAAGGGTTAACTCTATGGCAGCCTAAAATTTACAGACATGAAATTTTTATCAAAAAACAAATAATAAATACGTTTTGTGTAACTATCGGCTTTAACAACCATAAACCATTCGTCCCTTCAATGTCGTTATAACCGGTTTTGACTATGTTTTAAATACTGTAGGTGCTATCATGCATCTTTGTCAGAAACCCTTGGTCACTGGAATCTCTCCAGTTATTTTGTACCTATTTTAATTCTACACACTGTGCTTATTTACACACCAAATAATTGATTACAGGCATTTCAAAATAACTTTTTATGTCTGTGATAGCAGTCTCAGCAACAGGCACTGGAGGTATCTAGACTACTCCTATTTCAGTATGTCCTTCATAGCAGAGTGCAGGGAAAGAGAGAGAACAACAAGGAGAGAGACTGCAGTGTCCAGAAAATTTCGTAATAGTGAAAGGTTTATATAAAATGATAAAATTACAAAATAGAAAACCCACATTTCAAATGCTATGTATGAGGGGCAGTCAAATGAAACCAAACACTCACCTCAGTGGGAACAGGGAATGGTTCCAATCAAATGAGATGATCAATTCCTGTTTCATAGAATGTGGTTGGTTGCTGACAGATCCACAACAACACCCACTCTTGCATTCTTCACACAACTGAAACCGATTTCCATTTATGTCTTTCTTCAGGTCATCAATGATGTAAAATTCACACAGTGGAGATGCAAGCAGTATGGAACACGTTGCAGCATTTCTCAACAAAATCGCTGAAGCATAGACTTCGTCCAACGGGCTATATGGGGGTGGGCGTTATTGCACAACAGGGCAATGCCGTCTGACACCATTTCTGGGCATTCTGACTTTATGGTGCATCACAGTTTCTACAAAGTCTATTCACAGTGCTGTGCATTGACTGTGGCTTCACACTCGAGGAACTCAATGAGCAGAAAGCCCTGCAGTCTAAACAGGTCAAGATGACCTGACCAGAACATGTGAGAACTGCTTCGGATTTCTTTGGCAGGGGAGATGTGGGATTTTTTCCACTGGAGGCTTGGCAGTTTGTCGCTGAACTGTCAGAATGCTGCCCGACGGAAGCATCCTGTTAAACGATCACACCCATCCCCACACTGCCAATCGGACGAAGCCTACACTTCAGCAATATGGTTAGGAAACACTGCAACATCATCTGTACAGCCCAGAAGATTTTCAAATCGTTGGAAACCTGATGAAATAGATGCGTGGACGTCTGTTTCAGTCACATAAAGGAGTGCCAGAGCGGGCGTGGTCATGGATCCATCAATGACTGACAACATTTTATGAAACAGAAATTGATCATCTCGTCTGCCAGTGGAATAAATGTCTTAATATGTCTGGTCATTACTTTTGAATCAAACCATTCCCTGGTTTCGTTGTGGCAGATGTTTGGTTCTCATTTGCCTGCCCCTCATAGATCTTTAAATGTCAAATATTACAACTCCAAAATATATTCAGTAATCTACCAACCTGAGGTGATGAAGGGTAACTTCCTTGTGGTGGTGGCATATGTGGTCCTCCCCTGTAAGGTCCTCCAGGAAGCTGGGCTCCTTGTAGTGGCGGCTGTATTTGACCTTGCATGGGAGGTCCTGGAGGTGGAGGGTGAGGTCCCTGCTGGAAGGCCTGTGTGGGGAATTGGCTGCCTTGTGTGTACTGGGGAGGGATCTGCCCACTTGGTGGTCCCGGAGGTTTCGGCCCTGAGTGGCCTTGGCTCAGGTGAGATGGAGGACCTAAGTGTGGAGGCATTGGGCTGCCCTGTGGGGGTATTCCGCCCGAATGTGGAGGCATAGGACTGCCCTGTGGGGGCATGTTGCCTGAATGTGGAGGCATAGGACTGCCCTGCGGGGATGTCGCATTTTGCGGTGGAGGCACAGAACCTGTTTGAGATGGAATGTGACCACTCTGTGAGAACCCGTACCGTGGCTGTGGTGCCTGGGGACCACCCTGTGGTGGTAGGTGGCTGGACTGTGGAGGCACAGAACCCAACTGTTGTGGCGGCAGAGCATTGCCTTGTGGTGGCATCTGGTTGAACTGTGGACCAGTGGTGTCTCGTGGTTGCACGTGGTTTGTCTGTGGAAGTATCTGTCTGCCGTGTGTTGGTGGGTGACCCGGTGGACCTGTTTGTGCAGGCAGAGGGCTACCATGTGCGTACGGCATTCCGGGGTGCGTCGGTGGATGCGCAGTGCCGCCATGGCCGGGCGGCAGGCTCGAATGCTGACCTTGGGTGGGAGGTGGTCTTGGACTACCCTGAGGAGGAAGCTGGGAGGACTGCAGAGATGGGTTTAAGGCCTGTGGGCTCGACACTGGTGTCGGTCCCCTCCCCGGACCATTGACGTACGGTGAAGGCGACGGTCCCGGAGACGGACGCTGCTGCTGTGCTGGTTGTGACCCGGGAGTAGCGTATGTTCCCAGGCCTCGTGCAGGAGAACTAGGGAAACCCGGCTTGCCTGGCGGTCCCCCTCCAGCACCAGGCAAAACCTGAGAAGAAGAAAATAACCAACTACAGTGATAGTACGTTCTTTTCGTCATCACTAAGATTCACTGTAAAATTCACCATCATCAAAACACTTCAAAATATTTTCAGCATGATTCATTTCCCTGCAAACGGTGCTGTGAGTATAGTCCTTCAATTTCACATTTACGACTTTTTTAATACTGCAGTAATAATTTACTCCTATACAGTCATTACTATATGCTACTATTGTTTGACTTAAAATTGTGGCTGAGGTTCTGCAGATACACTGATTGGCCAGTGTGTGAGGAATGACTGCTAGCCAGACACACGTACAGTGCAAATATAATCAGCGAGCTTGCAGTCAGTGTGTAGAATGCAGTAGATGCACAATATATCTGAGTTTGAAAGAGGGCAGACTGTGATCACCCGGAGGCTCAGCATGAGCATTTTGGAAACTGCATGACTTGTCGGGTGTTTGAGAAGTGCTGTGGTGAATGTTGAACGTCTTCAACATGTGGGGAAACCAAGGTGAAAACACGTCTTGACGTTGTGGGGTGGGGCGGCCATCCCTCATTACAGATGTCTGACGTTATAGGCTGGGCAGACTGGTAAAACTTGACAGGCGGTGAACTGTGGCAGAACTAAGGACAGAGTGTAAGTGTGTGTGAACACACAATACCCCAAACATTCCTAACAATGGGCCTCTGCAGCTGACGACCCATGCATATACCAATTCTAACAACACAACATTAGCAACTATGACTGAAATGGGCACACGGCCATTGGCACTGGATGTTGGCAAAGTGGCAGAGTGTTGTGTGGTTTGATGGATCCCGATTCCTTCTTCATCATACTCATGAGAGGGCGCAAATCTGTTATCTTCCATGGGACATCTGTACTACAGGATGGAGACAAGCTGGTGATGGCTCCATTATGCTCTGTGGAACATTCATGTGGGCATCCGTGGGTCCAGTTGAGCTCGTGCAAGGCAACATAATGGCCAAGGAGTATCTCACACTGGTTGCAGACCACATACACCCCTTCATAATGATTATGTTTCGATGGCAGTTGCATTTTTGAACAAGATAATGTGTCATATCACAACTATGACGGAGTAGTTCAAGGAACACAATGACCAGTTCCAATGGATGTGCTGGCCCCCCAACTGGCCTTATCTGAACCCAATTGAACACATCTGGGACGTGACTGAACGTGGTGTTAGAGCTCATTGCCTCTTCTCCATGATTTACGAGAATTAGGTGACTTGTGTGTGCAGATGGGGTGCCAGTTCTCTCCAGTGACCTATCAAGGCCTCATTGCTTCAATGCCATTACACATTGCCGCTGTTATCTGTGCTCAAACATGGGCATACCTGCTATTAGGTAGGTGGTCATAATGTTCTGGATGATCAGTGTACAGTGAAAGCCAGTATTCGAAGGGGTTCCACTCAGTTATGTCCACTAGAAAAATTAAGCAAGAACTCCAGTAAAAGAAAAATGCAACATACCAGCACTTTGTCTGCTTTACGAATTTATTTGGCATGTTATTGATTCTACATCAATTTACTAAGCACACACAGTGTAACAAGTTGTTGAATTACTTTGAAAGAAGCAACATTTTTGATAGGAGCTCTTATCTCACACTTGGCTCTTTCTACTAACAGTTTAAAGCATAACTGCTTCTTTAGAGAGCTACCACAACAGTGTCATTGATCCAAGGATTCAATTTGGTCCTTTTGATAATGAGTAACAAAGAATCTAATTTTAAAACCTAACTCTTCAGTACCTGTATGATTGAGGAGGAGTTATCTGCTCATGACAGTCATATAAATTAACTCAAAAAGCAAATTGTTGATATTTAGTTCTAGTAAAAATACAAAATAACTGCAATAATTATATTTGTAATTAGCCAAAACACTGTTGTATTCAAAGGCTTCATTAAGATGCTATTTTCTGATGTTTTAAGCGTATTTTGGCTCCGCGAGCACTGTCAAGCATTTTGTCTTACTAGCCATATAATGTCCTTACAAGACATCAACAACATTGCAGACACAGAAGAAGCTGAAATGCAACAACTGTAGTTTACTAGAACTCACACTTTCTTATGTCTATTTCTGCAACAAGTACATGAAGTTAAAAATACAAATAATTAATCAACATACATGAACTAAAATATATTGTTAATGTTTGTATGTTGCAGAGACCCAGAACATCCCACAACTTTAAATAGGAATATATTTCTCCAGCAGACTGAAGTGCTGCACAGGGAATGTAGTTCAACTTTATAAAGGGCCATCAACACTGTACTTTTTTGTGGTACAGAGCAGATGTTTAGCAATGTGTTTCTGCATCAAGTTGGAGGCAGCCAATGGGAGGATAGTATATGATACTCAATGAACAGCTGGCGGTCCATTAACTGCAGCTTCGCTCACTTACGTGTTAAACATACATATTGCAGACATAACCACCCCTCCCCCCCCCCCCTTCCAATCACAGTCCACTTCAACCTCCCAATGTCTCTCTTTGTAGGCAATCTGCAATGGTTACTTATTCCAATCTGTGTAATAGGTAACAACATTGTGTGATTTGATTTCAAAGTTCCGTATCAAGACATCAGCAGTCAGGTGGAATGTAGACACATTACAAACTAAAAAAATGAGATGAGTTGACGTAGATCATCTACAGCAAGGGAAGCAGTATGCAGTACACACATTTGGAAGTTATATTTATTTACATTAAGACCGCTTGCACACAATGTTCTTTGTTGTACCTCCAGGTGCTAATATGTATAAATTGTGGGATGAGTTTGCTCTCGAGCACGCGACTTACAACTGTCCATGAGAGAAACATGACAACAACAAATCCACTCCACTGTACTGAACAGTCTACCCCTGAGCTTTATTTATCATAATCGCAAATGCAAATCATTCAGGAAATTAAAGTCTCCAGGAGGTGAAGGAGAGGTCTATTGGAATGAGCAGTATTCAAGGAATGCACAAAGTTTCACCCTCCTCCTTCCCTGTTAAGATAGGGGCCTCCATCACACTGGCCAGCATTTTCCTAAGACACACCCATGTTCCGTTTGAAAGATCCAGTGTCCACTTTGAGCGAAAGGTGGTGCAATAGCAGACCAGCATAAGATCGAGTGAGTTCAAAGACTCCACTGTGAACTGTACAGCCTCATCAGCATGCACTGCAGTATTTAAAGACAAGTACTCAGTAATTTCACCTGGTAACATGGCTAGTACTGTACTGTTTACATTGATGACAGTGTCATTTCTAGGAGCAAGAATGACCCTATATCACAGCCACTGCATAGTGCAAAAGTTATCTGCAATATCCATGAATACGCCATATGTGAACTAGATACCACAGTGCAAAGATCAGCTGTGTCAACAGGTACTCTTCCAATTCCTAGTAACTGTTCCAGGAACACTCCTGCAATGTCATCTCACAGACATATTCTCATGTTTTATTTCAATGACATTTTCCACACTTCACAGAAATGAATTTCATAGACATGCATCGATTGTGTCAGCAGGTGTATACTTTGCAGTGACTGGTAACTTAGAGAAAAGTCTCTACACACTAGTACCACAGTGCCACTCGTCATGTTGTCGTTACCTCATATCCCTCAAAGTTACATCCAGCACCTCAACAGCATTCCTGTGTGCCATGGTGCACTGATCCTACACAACCACTTTCCATGTCTTTAGACACCATTGCACTGCCAATGGCCTTGCTTATGCTGCACAACAGATATTCAAGTTGCAGTATGTCAAGCAGTAACTGAAGTGCAGAACAGACTGGCCGCCTTCTCTCCAGTAATGTCACCACAACACCTGGGTGGTGATGGTGAGAGCAAACTCACTCTGCCCCCCCAACTTCAGAGAGAATGACATTTACTAAAAATGTTTTCCCTGTGCCTCCGGGCATATCAAGGGAAATGATGCCACCCCATTATTGTGACACACAATCCAGATAATGTCATATGCCTGCTTCTGGTCCTCATTCAGTTGTGGCCTCTTGGTTGCTACATACACATGCCAACTGTCAAACTTAAATTCATTTTGTGTATCTATTAAGCCTGCATTACTTCTAGTTGGTTGTATTTTTGAGCTGGCATGCCAAGCTGAAGTAAAATTTTGTAGCTCATGGACACACATTTGTTCCTGATTACAGTCAACATTTGGTCAAAAATATCCAGTCTCAAGATAATGGCTACAGTCAGATTTTTATTCCTGATTGTGGCAAGTATGTCCTCACTCATTGCCTCCTTACATTTTTTCCACACTATGCTTGCATTACATGGGCTGCATGTTGTCAATATTACAGCAAAGAGGTTCCTTATGTGCTGAGGCAGGTAGACCAATTTGACACTGCCTAATGTGTTATCCCAGTGCTCGTCTCCTTCAAATAACCCTAACTTATAACATGTCTCTCTACATCTACTCGGCTACTCTGGATATCACACTTAAGTGCCTGGCAGAGGGTTCATCTAACCACCTTCACATTAATTTTCTATTATTCCACCCGCAACAGTGTGCAGAAAAAACAAATATCTTTATCTTTCCTCGAGAGCTCCAATTTCTCTTATTTTATTATGATGTTGATTTCTCCCTAGTTAGGTCGACATCAACAAAATATTTTTGCATTCAGAGGAGAAAGTTGCTGATTGAAATTTTTTTGAGAAAATTCCGTCACAATGAGAAACAGCTTTGTTTTATTGATTTTCACCTCAAATCCTGTGTCATGTCCATGAAACTCTCTCTGCTATTTCTCAATAATGCAAAAATCCTGCCCTTCTTTGAACTTTTTCAATGTACTCTGTCAGTCCCATCTGGTACCAATCCCTTACCATGGAGCAGTACTCCAAAAGAGGACAAACAAGCAAAGTGTATGCAATCTTTTTAGTAATCGTCTCAATCTTCTAAACTTTCTGTCAATAAAATGCTGTCTTTGGTTCGCCATCCTCACATCATTAGCTGTGTGTTCTTGCCAATTTAAGTTGTTCATAATTGTAATTCCTAGGGATTGAATTGAATTTTCAGCCTTTTGATTTGATTTAATGGATTCCTTTTAGCACTTGTGTGGATGACCTACTTTTCATTATTCAAGGTCAACTGCAAATTTCCACATCATAAAGATACCTCACTGGAATCATTTTGCAATTGGTTTTGATCTTCTGATGACTTTACTAGATGATAAATGACAGTATCATCTGTAATCCGCAATCAACCTCAGACAGCTGCTAAACATTGTGCCCATGTCACTGTTTACCATTTTCAATTCCATGAAGGTGTTTACCGCTTGCGGCTCCAGGAAGGTATGTGGTCTGTGAACCAGATGCAGAAGCATCCTGAGGAAGTAACATTCTGCAGACTTCTCTCCTGCAGAAAACTTTCCTCGATGTTTAACATTTAGGCGCCTCTAGACACAGTGAATTTCTTGCAAATGGATCCTCCTGACATAGCTGAAAGACCGCTGTCAACATTGTGTGTGATGGGTTATCAGCCAAAGTGGTGGTGCTGTCTTTGTTGAAGTATGCTCTTTGGCCACTTCCCAAATGAACAATGAAGTGCATGATGGTAGGATGCCATTTGTGAATTGGAAATTTGAGGATGTACCAAATGATCTCATTGCTGCCGATATACCCCCACAAATGGTAGTGTATCATTTCACCTCCATTTAGTTCATTGAAAATACCGAATTCTCCCATTTTGCTTCCTTCGTTGATGTATCTGAATCACTATTTAATTTACTTTGAACTGTTACAATACTCCAAATTTGTGTGTGCAAGAAACATTTTCATTAATATTGGTGAATATGGCACAATCCATCTGTTGGGTTCCAGTAACTCTGAGCATCAACGTCCACAGACTGCATATTCTTCAACTACAATAGATTATGTGAATGTCTCGTACCTCACTTTTGCCACTCAGTTACATACTCTCTACTTTACACCACTCCAAATACACACCAAGTAGATTGACAAAGAAATATGATAAAATATTTGTCAAATTTGTACTAAAAATGGGTACTTTTGTCAAAGTTCAAGATGGCAGGCAACACCACCTTGTTAATACGCACTGCAGTTGCTTGTAACACAATTGCATTGTGTGCGCATTTAGAAGAGAAGCAGTGGAAAAATGGAAATATACTCTGGTGGAGCTGTGGGTTTTAGTTGAGATAGTGAAAGCAATCAGAAATTTTTTATGAGAACTGCAAGTTAAGGATGTCAAGGCTTATATAAATAACTTATGAGTGCCTGAGAGTGCATTTCAGTATTTCATCAGTAAAGTGGCTCCTTATATTACAAAACAGAATACTCAGTTCAGAAATGCTGTATGTGCACAAGACAGGGCTCACCATAACACTGATTTCTTGGTACAGGAAAGAGCTATTCTAGCTTACAATACAGCACTCCAATACTACAGAGCACATTAACCAAAATAATTCACAAAATGTGTGAAGTGATTTATAAAGCACTGAAGGTGGAATATGTAAAGGAAAATAAATGTTTGGTACACAAAATATGGGCAATAAGAACTATTTTTATTTTTGAATAATTTAATTTAATAGAATTAGTGTTCCAACAACAACAAAATTAATAAAAAGTACAAAACAGATGAAGCACTTTTTAACTTGTGGCATCCAGAGTTCAAAAGTAGACATAGTTGAATGGAGACCTAAGATTTTTTTTTTATTTTAGAGTGTTTCCTTCTCTATTCTGACTTGCTAGAAAGCTGCCTGAGTGTTTCCAGATGTAGAGGTGGGTGGCTATAGCTGTGATTGTGGATTTGAAGTCGTCTGCAGCATATCCCAGCTGCCGATCAGCACACGATTAATACCGTGCATCGAGTCCTTTGCCCAACCCCACCTGAGTAAAAGTGAGGTTATTAAAATGAGTCAAAGGAACAACAACAACTAAACTTTGCACTCATGTTTAGAAACACACTACAGACATCAAATGTCTGTAGCAATGCCAGCATTCCAAGCAGTTACAGTTCACATGGCAGTGAACAGAACATGAATGATTTTTATAATGAAATCTACGGTAAGGCCCTAGATTTGATTTTATTTCTTTGACAAAAGGCAAGATTTGACAAAGTTCCCTATGACACTACCAAATTTCTTTGACAAAAGTATTTGATATATCAACATTCACAAAGAAATATGATAGTGTAGTACTGGCCACACATATTCCTCAACACACAACTGACGTTGATGGAGACCTACAGAAGGCACCTGTTCTCAGTTTTTGCATTTATATCAACAATGTACTGATCAAACACTTGCCAACAGTTTACTATGTGGTTCTGCTCATTTCTTGGATCATTAGGAGTACATGCAAAACTCAACAGCAGACACCTTTTTATTGGTTAGTTCATCAGTTGATGGTATCATCTGTCTTACTTTCAAGTGATAACCATCCTCACCATGGGGCAACAGCAGAGCATATTGCAGGCTGCCGTACAATCCACAGGTCTCCAAAATGTGCTCCATTGCACTGCTCTGCTGGTTAAGTAGTATATCACAGTGAATCAAAACAGTTTGTCCCGATAACCAGTCACTTCATATTTGGGTGGTGTACCATGTGTGGCACCCAGTGGCCATCAACATGCTCGTATGTCAACTTCGTAATCAGCCAGTATTTGTTCCAATGCAACTGCAAACAGTTTGATGTAACTGTTGCATTGACAGAACATTACAAAGAATGTTAACACAATGTCATGTCTCATTTCTGGAACGTGTACACACACACACACACACACACACACACACACACACTCTGTGTCCCTTTCCAGTTCCCCATTGCCCATTAGGTACTACTGAAGGAATTTGGATGGATGATAACGTAGTGGCAGCAGGAATCACCTTGTGTTGTATCTGCCCCTGTATTGTAGAACACACAGGCTGCTTAACAAGTGACATGGCACCAAAAAATGTCATCTGAAGGCAGGTGTAGTATTCCCCAAAGCTGTGAAGGAAACAATTCCACTCATGCATATCACCTGATGTGTAGATGGAAAGTCTGCCTGGCACAGGTAGCAGTTGCATGAGTTTCACTTAATTGTTCTTGCTACAAATGCCAGGACAACCTGCTGTGAACATCTTGGCTCAACAATGAACACACAGTGCACCCAGTTTCCCGATGGTAACAGATTCATGCTATTCATAGACTTTACACGGATCATAAGGGAAGCCTTCCACTGATATGCAGGGATGTGCACTACATACTTATCTGTCTGCCTTCCATTGCTTGCAGCTGCAGCATTCACTATTTTACTGTCTCTGATGATCTGCATTCAGCCGAGTGTTGTCTCTTGCATTGTAACTGGGTGTCACCCTGTTGGACCATCTCACACTATTTATGGAAGCTGTAGCACACAGCATAGCCCATCATGACCCTTTCCTGGGCATTTTCCTGTGTGTGTTCACTTTTTTTCTTGGCACTTGGCCACTTTCCGTATGTTTCCTTTTTGACATTCGTGTTTGAAATGTGTAGCATTCACTTGTGACATGGTGAGATGCCACATAGGAGACACAGTTGTGCCTGCTCCACATGACATTGTCCATGTCCCAATGGCAGTGCCGTGTACAGTTGTGGGGGATAATACGACAGCAATGTAAGTACAGGATTCCAACAGCGGATGCTGAATGCATAAATAATCTGTTGGTTATTACATTGCATGTAATCACACTCCTACAGCAGCATGAAATGAGTGTGACAGATGCAACTTGCAGCACGGCACCATGTGTGACAGAGTTGTCAATGTCTCCATGGAAATGTCTCAATAGTGTTGGCTGATAAAACAGGCCGCTACTCTTCCACACATTACATGCTTCTCGTGCAAGGCAAGCTACACAACATGGACTATACACACCACTCCTTCCCCCCCGCCCCTCCTCCTCTCCCTGCTTAGTGCAGATGGGCATGGCATGGTTGAGCAGGTTGATATGACACACTGCTACTAGTCCCACATGCAGCGTAGGGTGTCCACCCACAAATTTAGCCCCTGCAAAGCACGCCAGTAAAACAGTTCACCTGCAGGAGCTGGAGAGCTGTTTTTCGCCCATATCTCTAGCCCTAGGGAGCAAATAGCATGTACCAAACTTGGTTTAAAATGATTCAGTAGTTTAGGAAATGTTGGACACACACACACACACACACACACACACACACACACACACACACACACACACACACACACTGTGACATTTCAATGAAGCACATGCACATTGTCATAAGGTGGTGATGTTGGCCGTTTTCAGCAGGATGTTCCTATATGAAGCTACAGTATGTAGCTCTGATACCTCGCTAGCAGTACCTGCGACATCACATTGAGAGTCATGCTTACGACAAAACACTTGGTAAGATGATTGCCCACGAAAGGAAATGTTCTGGATTTGAGTCAATTTCTAGCACACAGAGTTAATTTTCCAAGAAGTTTCAAAATAGTACACATGCGTTAGCTGAAGCCTTAGATACAAACCTTCAGCTACATCAAAATGGGGGACATAAACAACCTGTTGAAATCAAGTGTCTAACATACATACCATAAGAGGAATTCAGTTCTTTTGATGATCACACATTTCTTGACTTCACCAACTCAAGAACCAAACTGTTAACTTTGTCTAATGTAGACCTCGAACTATGCTGCAAATCAGCTGTCAGCATAACCTACATTCCACATAATATTAATATACGTACCAAACAGATATTTTGTTTGATTCTAAGAGTATCATTTCAAAATTCCTGCACATTGTGCATGTGTAACCATTACAGTGGCGTGATCGAGTTGAAATACATGTCAGTTGTAGGTGTGATGGTCGTGTGTGTGTGTGTGTGTGTGTGTGTGTGTGTGTGTGTGTGTGTGTTTGTTGGTTGGTTGCGTGGTTATATTGTGAGCAACTGAGTTTGAAAATAGAACTTGAAACCGAGTCAGGTCAGATTACATGTAGTGACCAGCATTCCTACAACAAAACAATCTCTACAGGAAAAGAACCAAGTGGAAATTTACAATGCTTTCAGAAAGGTATGTAAGAGAAGTGTAGTAGAGAGCATTGTATGCAGCGATCTGCTCATTTCCATGAATGTCAGCTAAGCACTGAGGACAACCCAAGAAGTGGAAGACCATTAAATGTAATGGACTTTACCTCTCAATATATTGTTAATGATATTTTGAGGGTGGATTAAAACAAGTGAGAAAATTGCATATTAGGTCAGAATGTGTCACTTCAGTTTACAGAATGATAACTATAAAGTTAAAGATGAGAAAAGTTGTTGACAGATGGGTTCTGCAAGCTCTGAGTGACAAGCAAAAAACAGGTCACAAAAGAATCGCAGAAAAATTGCTTCAATGTTATCGAACAGGAGGAGGACAGCCTCTGAAACCTGAATAAGAGATTCTGAGCCAGAACTGAAGTCTCAGTCATCATAATGGATAAGTTCCAACTCTCCACACCCAAAAAAATTCTTCTACCAACAATCAAAGGTAAAACTGATGATATCTGCATACAACATGAAGGAAGTCATAGCTACAAATAGTGCCCCACGGGGCGTCTGTAACATGCATATACTACAAGCTGTTTCTGCTAAATATTTTGCACCCAAAATTCATGAAAGAAGGTCTGACATGCTTGCAGCTGATGTCCTCATTTTGCATGCTAAAACAAGACTGGATATTGCCCACCCAGTGACAGAAACGCTTGACAAAATGAATAGGAAATACCTCCCTACCCACCTTATCAACCTGATATAGGCCCACCAGACTGATTTGTTTCTCAAATTGAAGGAACAGTGCCATAGCAAATCTTTTGATAAAAACTGATGAAGCTTCCAGTGAGGTGGCCCAAGTAATCAAAGAGCTCAACAGTGAAGGTGCCCTATCCAGAATACACAAGTCATCCGAAGCTATCACATGCAAGAATGGACATTATATTGAAGGCTTGTAAAGGTATTCTGTAAAATAAAGTATTTTCTTCAGTTCTGTCTTACAGTGTTGAGAACTTTTGAAAGAACCCTCATATTTCTGTTTGTGCACATATGACATCACACACACCACACCATTATGTCACAACTCAAAACCAAACTGTGGTATTGGTAAGTTCATTTAACTTTTACACACAACTGCAGAGCAAAATTTTCATAGGTTGGTGGTTATTTTGGCGATTTTGTAGTGCATCCCATATCCTGTTTTCATTGGCTTTGCACTTATTATTACAAGAACGGATTGCTGTTTATTTTCGGTAGCTGTAAGAGCAAGTCTCCTTGTGTTAAAGTTTTGAGGGGAACAGAAGCAGGTAGTGTTCAAAAACAAAATATCATCATTTTGAGATCATCTTGATTCACAGGAGTTAATACACTGTGGAAACAGAAACACTGATCACCTGCTTTGTCACGGTATTGAAAGTTTCACTATTTACAGTAAAACTAAATAAAGGGCCATCCCCACTCCAGTAAAACCAGATGAAGGGCCATCAACACTGATCTCAAAGTGTACGTTAGTAATGCCTATCGCAAATGGTCAGAGGAAGTTACAATGATGGTAGGAGACCTGATTTGCATAGCCAGTGATGTAACATTGTTTTAATTTCCATTACAGGAGAAAGATTAAGTATTTAATGTAATGACAATCTTGTCACAGTAGGTGCTGGGTGTGATGAACTTGAATTTTTGAAGAAAAACACTTCCTTTGCTGAGGAAAATACTATATATGTGCAGTGTGCAGAACTTTTGAACTGATCCTCTTAGAATCAAACAAAATATCTGTTTTGCATCTATGTCAATATTGACAAACTGCCTACTGGCTTCTGTCTCGGGTTCTTCGGCCGACGTTCATCTAATGATTTTTCTGACATTTCGCCAGCACGAGTGGCTGGCATTGTCAAACCTTCACCCTCCATTGCCGCTGGTGAACTGGAGCCGAGCTCGCGGGTGCAGACTATATGTACCTGGCGCGCCAACGTCTGAGGGCTTCTCCACGGTCATTTCCGGTGCGGTTCTCCTCTTGCTACCTGCGACGGACGTTCGCTGCAGTACGGGAAGCCAGGATCCGTTGACCTTAAGGCTTTCCTCTTTCTTGTTCAAACTGTTTGCGCGTTTTTGTATTTCTACAGCTTCTCTGAACAAGTGTGTGTGATAGTGCTTCTCTACAGCCAGAACTTCAGTGTCGGTGAATTTTATTACGTGGTCGGTCTCATTGAGTGCGTGCTCTTCCACGGCCGATTTCTCCACCTGCCCCAACCTACAATGTCGCTTATGCTCGTTGAGCCTGGTGTTGATGGATCGTCCAGTCATTCCGACAAACTTTTCCGCATGTGTATGGTACACGGTATATTCCCGACATTGGAAGTGGGTCTCTATTCTCCTTCGCCGATCTAAGACACTCTTTTGTCTTCCTTGTCGGTTTGAAAATCGTCTTTACGCCATGTTTGCGCAATATACGGCTGATTCTGTCCTCACTCTGGGAATGTATGGCAGAAAGGCCGTACCAGACATTTCTTTTTCTGGTTCCTTACTTCGCTGAGTGTTTGGCTCTGTTACACTTCTAATATACACTGCTGGCCACCGTAAATGCAACACCAAGAAAGACAAGAGGTAGCACAACAAAATTTATTTTGTGGATAACATGTTGACCAAGTATCAAATGATTACGTTTACAGACGTCTGTGACATGTGGTTCCTGCCAGAATCAGTAGCCAGAGTAGCCGCCATTGTTGGAGATCACCGCTGCCACACGTCTCGGCATTGAGTCAAAGAGACGTTGGATGTGTTCCTGGGGTACAGCAGCCCAAGCAGCTTCCACACGTTGCCAAAGATCATCTGGTGTGGCAGCTGGGGATGTAATCTGGGTCGCTCGTTGAGCAACCATGGACCACATGTTTTCTATCGGCGAAAGATCCGGAGAGCGAGCCGGCCAGGGAAGCAATTCAATCTGGTTATTGACGAAGAACCTTTGGACAATGCGTGCCACGTGAAGTCGCGCATTATCCTGTTGAAATATGGCTGTGGCCGAGCCCTGAAGGTAAGGAAGGACAACTGGCTCCAGCACCTCGGATATGTAGCGCCGGCTATTTAAAGTACCGGCAATGCGTACTAGAGGCGTGCGAGAGTAATATCCAATACCGCCTCATACCATAATACCCGATGCAAGACCAGTGTGGCGGTGCATAATGCAGCTGTCCAGCATCCTCTCTCCACGGTGTCTCCACACTCGAATCCGACCATCGTGGTGCTGCAGACAGAAGCGTGCCTCGTCAGTAAAGACAACGTCATTCCATTCTGCCGTCCACATCCGTCTGTCATCACACCATTGGCGACGGAGACGTCTGTGGTTCTGCGTCAATGGTAGACGAAGCAATGGACGTCTTGCGGACAGACCACTCTGCTGTAAACGGCGTTGAATGGTACGCGCAGACACTGGATGATGCATTACAGACGCAATGTGCTGTGCTATGGTTCGGGATGTCACTGAGCGATCCGTCACTGCCATGCGCACAATTTGCCTATCAGCACGTGCAGTGGTGCACCGAGGTGAATGCGATCGACCACGTCGGTCCGTCGTACCCTCCTGCATCCAACGGTCACATATCCGCATTACAGTTGTTTGGTTTCGTCCAAGACGACTAGCGATTTCTCTGTATGATAATCCACAATCTCGGTAAGCCACTATCCTTCCTCTGTCGAACTCGGATACTTGATCAAACGATGTTCGCTGTTGTCTACGAGGCATAACTGATCGTCTTGTGAAACAACCACAAGGTAAACATACGTGCCGAACGTACACTCGTCGAAATCGCCAAGCCTTAAATGGCGCTATGAGGTGGCGCCACAGGCGCGCGTGATGTGCGTCTGCGCTGAAATTCTAATCAGTTGCATATCTCATCGCTGCAAACCCATGGTGTAAATTTCACTAGATTCGGATGCTTCCTTCAGGGTATTGCATTTACGGTGGCCAGCAGTGTAATTTTTGGAGTACCCATTGCTCCTCAGGACAGTTTCCAGGTGTTGCATTTCTCGTTTGAGGTGTTGCAGCTCACATATTCGTCCGTTACGAGCGTACTAATCATGCCTCTTTTCTGGCTCGGGTGGTGGTTTGACAGTTTGTGCAGGTATCGGTCCGTGTGTGTCGGTTTTCGATAAACGCTGTGTCCCAGGTTTTCGCCGTCCCTTGTGACCAGCACATCTAGAAATGGCAGTTTCTTGTCCTTTTCTACTGCCATGGTAAATGTTATGTTGGCATGGAGGCTGTTCAAGTGTCTTAGGAAGTCACCGAGCTGTTCTTCACCATGGCTCCACACGACGAAAGTATCATCGACGTACCTGTACCACACCTTAGGTTTGCAAGTCGCCGAGTCCAGTGCCTGTGCTTCGAATTGTTCCATGAAGAAGTTGGCCACCACTGGACTGAGAGGACTACCCATGGCCACGCCTTCCAGCTGTTCGTAGAAATCTCCATTCCACGTGAAATAGCTCGTGGTGAGACATGCATGGAAGAGCTTTCTGATGTCCTGCGGGAAAATGGAACCGATGTGCTCCAGAGCGTCACTGAGTGGCACTTTCGTAAATAACGAAACAACATCAAAGCTGACCAAGATGTCGTTTGGTGCAAGTTTCAGTTTCTTCAGCTTCTCAATGAAATGTCCTGAGTCCTTAATGTATGCGTCGGCCTTCCCCACGTGTGGCTGGAGCAGAGAGGCCAAGTGTTTTGCCAGTTTATATGTCGGTGATCCAGGAGCGCTAACGATCAGTCTCAGTGGAACGTTGTTCTTATGGATCTTGGGTAATCCATACAGCCGAGGTGGTAGGGCTTCTGTGTTGCGCAGGTTTCTCTGTATGTCCGCCGGCAGAGAAGACGCCTTGATTAATCGATTCGTATTCCGTGTGATACGCTGCGTCAGATCTGCGCTTAGTTTTCGGTATGTCATCGGATCTAATAGGTCTCTGATCTTTTGCTCATAATCTTCGGTCTTCATTACGACGGTCGCACTCCCCTTATCGGCAGGCAGTACGAATATACTCTTGTCGGCGTTGAGATTCTTAATGGCTTGTACCTCTTCTTTCTTCAGGTTGCAAGCTGGTGGTTTTTCTCGGCGCAATATCCTGGCTGTTTCCGTGCGTATTTCCTCTGCCCTTTCACAAGGAAGGGTCCGAATGGCTGCTTCGGTGTTGGCAATGATATCCTTGTCGGTCTGCTTCCGGCATCTATCAACTAAATAGCGGAATGCATCGAGACAACTGGGACAAGACCGACAGCATCACTCACAGGAGCATGCAGAACAAACTCTAGCGCTGCACCGAGCGACAGAAGAAAAAATTTGAAAGATGCCAGAAGCAGACCGACAAGGCGATTCCCGACAAGTCACACACAGTGGTCAACCTCACTGAACGACAATTGATCGAAGAGGAAGTGTCTGTTCTTCAAAAAGGAGGGAATTTCGCTATCATCCCGAGAACAATGGAGGATATCATTGCCAACACCGAAGCAGCCATTCGGACCCTTCCTTGTGAAAGGGCAGAGGAAATACGCACGGAAACAGCCAGGATATTGCGCCGAGAAAAACCACCAGCTTGCAACCTGAAGAAAGAACAGGTACAAGCCATTAAGAATCTCAATGCCGACAAGAGTATATTGGTACTGCCTGCCGATAAGGGGAATGCGACCGTCGTAATGAAGACCGAAGATTATGAGCAGCAAAATATCAGAGACCTATTAGATCCGACGACGTATCTAAAACTAAGCGCAGATCTGACGCAGCGTATCACACGGAATACGACTCAATTAATCAAGGCGTCTTCTCTGCCGACGGACATACAGAGAAACCTGCGCAATACAGAGAAACCTGCGCAACACAGAGAAACCTGCGCAACACAGAAGCCCTACCACCTCGGCTGTATGGATTACCCAAGATCCATAAGAACAACGTTCCACTGAGACCGATCGTTAGCGCTCCTGGATCACCGACATATAAACTGGCAGAACACTTGGCCTCTCTGCTCCAGCCACATGTGGGGAAGGCCGACACATATATTAAGGACTCAGGACATTTCATTGAGAAGCTGAAGAAACTGAAACTTGCACCAAACGACATCTTGGTCATCTTTGGTGTTGTTTTGTCATTTACGAAAGTGCCACTCAGTGACGCTCTGGAGCACATCGGTTCCATTTTCCCGCAGGACATCAGATAGCTCTTCCATGCATGTCTCACCACGAGCTATTTCACGTGGAATGGAGATTTCTACGAACAGCTGGAAGGCGTGGCCATGGGTAGTCCTCTCAGTCCAGTGGTGGCCAACTTCTTCATGGAACAATTCGAAGCACAGGCACTGGACTCGGCGACTTGCAAACCTAAGGTGTGGTACAGGTACGTCGATGATACTTTCGTCGTGTGGAGCCATGGTGAAGAACAGCTCAGTGACTTCCTAAGACACTTTAACAGCCTCCATGCCAACATAACATTTACCATGGCAGTAGAAAAGGACAAGAAACTGCCATTTCTAGATGTGCTGGTCACAAGGGACGGCGAAAACCTGGGACACAGCGTTTATCGAAAACCGACACACACGGACCGATACCCGCACAAACTGTCAAACCACCACCCGAGCCAGAAAAGAGGCATGATTAGTACGCTCGTAACGGACGAATATGTGAGCCGCAACACCTCAAACGAGAAATGCAACACCTGGAAACTGTCCTGAGGAGCAATGGGTACTCCAAAAATTATATTAGAAGTGTAACAGAGCCAAACACTCGGCGAAGTAAGGAACCAGAAAAAGAAATGTCGGGTACGGCCTTTCTGCCATACATTCCCAGAGTGACGGACAGAATCAGCCGTATATTGCGCAAACATGGCGTAAAGACGATTTTCAAACCGACAAGGAAGACCAAAGAGTGTCTTAGATCGGCGAAGGAGAAAAGAGACCCACTTGCAATGTCGGGAATATACAGTGTACCATACAAATGCGGAAAAGTTTATGTCGGAATGACTGGACGATCCATCAACACCAGGCTCAACGAGCATAAGCGACATTGTAGGTTGGGGCAGGTGGAGAAATCGGCCGTGGCAGAGCACGCAATCAATGAGACCGACCACGTAATAAAATTCGCCGACACGGAAGTTCTGGCTGTAGAGAAGCACTAACACACGCTTGTTCAGAGAAGCTGTAGAAATACAAAAACACGCAAACAGTTTGAACAAGAAAGAGGAAAGCCTTAAGGTCAACGGATCCTGGCTTCCCATACACGACCGTCGCAGGTAGCAAGAGGAGAACCGCACCGGAAATGACCGTGGAGAAGCCCTCAGACGTTGGCGCGCCCGCGCCCGCGAGCTCGGCTCCAGTTCACCACCGGCAATGGAGGGTGAAGGTTTGACAATGCCAGCCACTCATGCTGGCGAAACGTCAGAAAAATCATTAGATGAACGTCGGACGAAGAACCCGAGCCAGCCAATAGGCAGTTTGTCAACAAGTGGCCACGAAAGCCTTAACAATTTTGTACGTCAATATTATTTGAAATGTAGGTTATGGTGACAGACTGATTTGCAGCATAGTCTGAGTTCTACATAAGGCAAAGTTTACAGTTTGGTTGCTGAGTTGGGAAAACCAAAAGAAATAAATTACAGATTTTCAATTTCCAGTTCTTGCTCTGTGTAAGCTCAGTAAGTAGTAGCTTGCTATTCTATATTTTGCTAGTTTTAAGTTTCATTGATTTTATGGAGTTCCAGGGGGTCTAGGTGAAATTGATCATAAAACTGGCAGTGTATTGCAGTTCAAAAGTCAGAGGATGGCAAGGGCACACCACCCGCAATAGTGTCATGCCTAGTATCGCACTGTGATGTTAAAAACCAACCTTTGGGCAGTTTTGTTTATCATGTTTGTTGTTAACAGTTGTATGGTGTATTGTCAACTGACTTAATATTTAAATAACTAAACTGCTTATAGTCCTCAAATATCGCTACCAGTCACAAATGTTTTTTATCTTTATGAAATTATTTTACATTGTAAGACATTTCCAAGGGCAGATGAAGACTGACCACAGTTCATTGGTTATGAACTGTATGTTAAAACTAAAAAAATTACAAAAAGGGAGGAAATCAAGGGGATGAGACCTGTATAAGCTGAAAGAACCAGAGGTGATTCTGAGTTTCAGAGGGAGCATTGGGTAACGACTGACTAGAACAGGGGAAAGGAGTACAGCGGAAGATGAACAGATAGCTTTAAGAGAGACAATAGTGAAAGCATCAGAGGATTAAATAGGCAAAAAGACAAGGCCTAGTAGATACCCTTGGATAACAAAGGAGATATCGAATTTAACTGATGAAAACAGAAAATATAAAAATGCAGCAAATGAAGCAGAAGAAAGGGAATACAAATGTCTAAAAATGAGTGACAGGAAGTGCAAAATCGCTACGCAGAAGTGGCTAGAGGACAAATTTAAGAATTTAGAAGCATATATCATTAAGTGAAAGATAGATACTGCCTACAGGAAAATTAAAGAGGCCTCTTGAGAAAAGAGAATCAGCTGTATGAGTATCAAGAGCTCAGGTGGAAAACTAGTCCTAAGCAAAGAAGGGAAAGCTCAAAGGTGGAAGGAGTATATAGAGGGCCTTTACAAGGGAGATGAACTTGCAGGCAATACTATAGAAATGGAAGAAGAAATAGATGAAGAGATGGGAGACATGATACTAGGAGAATAAATTAACAGAGCACTGAAAGACCTAAGTCTAAACAAGGTCCCTGGAGTAGATAACTTTCTGTCAGACCTTGACATCAGCTGCAAGCATGCAAGACCTTCTTTCATGAATTTCTATCAGACCTACTGATAGCCTTGGGAGAGCCAGTCATGACAGAACTCTTCCATCTGGTTCAAATGTGTGTGAAATCTTATGGGACTTAACTGCTAAGGTCATCAGTCCCTAAGCTTACACATTACTTAACCTAAATTATCCTAAGGACAAACACACACACACACACACACACACACACACACACACACACACACACACACACACACACACACACACCCGAGGGAGGACTCAAATCTCCGCCGGGACCAGCCGCACAGTCCATGACTGCAGTGCCTTAGACCACTCTGCTACTCCCGCACGGCCTTTCCATCTGGTGTGCAAAATATATAAGTCAGGTGAAATACCCTCAGGCTTTACATAAGGCTGAAAAACTGGTAAAAGCCATACTCGGGGAAGATCAGTTTGGATTTCAGAGAAATGTAGTATCATGCAAGGCAATACTGACCCTATGACTTATCTTAGAAGATAGGTTAAGGAAAGGCAAAGCTATGTTTATAACATTTATAGACTTAGAGAAAGCTTTTGAAAACGTCACCTGAACCACTCTTTGAAATTCAGTTTCTGAAGGTAGCAGGGGTAAAATACATGGAGTGAAAGACGATTTACAACTTGTACGGAAACCAACTGGCACTTTTAAGAGTCCAGAGGCATGAAAGGGAAGTAGTGATTGAGAAGGGAATGAAACAGAGTTGTAGCCTATCTCCCATGTTATTCAATGTACACACTGAGCAAGCAGTAAAGAAAATCAAAGAAAAATTTGGAGAAGGAATTAAAGTTTATGGAGAAGAAATAAAAATTTTGAGGTTTACCAATGACATCGCAATTCTGTCAGAGACAACAAAGGACTTTGAAGAGCAGCTGAACAGAATTGACATTGTATTGAAAGGAGCATATAAGATGAACATCAAAAAAAGCAAAACGAGGCTAATAGAATGTAGTCAAATTAAATCGGGTGATGCTAAGGGAATTAGATTAGAAAATGACAGACTTAAAGTAGCAGATGAGTTTCACTAATTTGGCAGCAAACTAATTCACGATGGCCATAGAAGACAAGATATAAAATGTAGACTGGGCAATGGCAAGTAAAACATTTCTGAAGATGATAAATTTGATAACATCAGATGTAGATTAAAGTGTTAGGAAGTCTTTGCTTAAAGTATTTGTCTGGAGTGTAACCATGTACATAAGTGAAACATGGTCAATAAACAGTTTAGGCGAAAAGAGAATAGCTTTTGAAAAGTGGTGCTACAGAACAATGTTGAAGTTCAGAAAGGAAGAGGCTCACAAAAACCACATGAAATGAACAATTAGTAGAAGTTCACCATAGTTTCAGTATGTTCCTTCCAATATTCACATCAAGCACCAGACATTTTGGTTATTCTGGGAATTTGGCCCAAGACAACTATGAAAACGTGTGAACAACACTGTAACAGCTGACAGCCAAAAGAAGTCTGGTATTATAATCACAGCAGGCTTAACATGCTGCTTTTCCACGCACTGGCTCAATGTATGAACTTCAGACAAACCCCTTGAACACATTGTGCATAAGAATTTAGTGCTTTTAACTTATACTTTGGACCAAACACACCAAATATAGGCTGCTTCTGTGCAATTCTAATATTGCACTGGCATAAGGGACCGGTAATTCAATTTATTAATTAAGTTTTCTGCCACAACTGAATAACGTAATTCCAATGAAACATTCAAAATAATTGTTCATGTATCAGTCAACATTTGTTATGTTGACTTGATGAATGTTCCATTGTGTAATCCACCGTAATTAAGCAATTGTGACAGAAACCTAAATAAATAATAAACAGACTACTTTTATTTTCAACCATTTTAACCTGATATCTATCTCCAAGATGATAAAAATTTGATCATTGTTGTCGATCTTTTTCTTAGTGTGACTAATCTATTCTGCTAAGTTTTCTCTCTCAATTAATAATGTGTTTCCGCATTCAAAAGAATCCAGCCAATAGTCTTACTTGTTTTTGAGAAAAATGTTAACACTGCTGTTTTTATTTGTACCTTAATATCTACTGGTTTTGGCTGTGGACCATCTTCGCAGGATATTACAGCACACACAGAGATATTAAATGAATCATTTTCCCACGCTCCGCACATGAATGTAACAGGAAGAAACCCTAGTAACTGGTATAATGGAACACACCCTCTGCCATGCACTTCACAGTGGTTTGCAGAATACAGATTTAAAGCTAGATATCTACCAGAAGCACAAAACAGACAAAGTAATGTACAAAAAATATAAAATACAAACCTTGTAGAAAGTACATAAGCAAAATCTGTTCATAAACATTTACAAGGCAAAAACAGATCACATGAACACTCAGATCATTTCTTTTCTTGTTGATAGAAAATCAGAAACTTCATAATAAATATACAAAAACAACATAACATGTTCCACAGGAGTCTAATAGGAATATGCTCAACAGGACAATAGTTAACAAAATGATGTACAAAAAGATAAGAAACCAAAGAACTAAGGGCTATACAGTGCAGCCTCTGTAGCTGTGTTGTTTTCTTATACCTATGACATTTAATGTAATTGAATTGAATTGATAAAAAAAAAAATCTACCCACCAAGCAGCTGCAGAACATGCACATAAAAAAAGGTTATAATTATGCAAGCTTTCTGAGCCAGTGGCTCCTCTTTCCAACAGAATGGTTGAAGGGGAAGGAAGAGGGGTGATTGAAAAGGACTGGAGATGTCTAGGAAAAAAGAGGTAGATTTTGGAAAAAGTCACCCAGAACTGCGGGTCAGGAGGGACTTACCGGACAGGATGAGAAGGAAATCCAGTTACATTATATTATGACATTTAAGGTTTTCTATCAACCAGAAAAGAAAATGATAGGTATTCACTTAATATGTTTTTGCTTTGTAGGTATTCATGAAAAGATTTTGCTTATAAACTTATTAAAAATTTTGTATTTTGTGTGTACATTACTTGTTCCATTTTGTACTTTTGGTAGACACCATGTGAAGGTGGTCCACAACCAAAACTGGTAGACATTAAGATACAAATAAAAACGGTTGATGATTAAAATTTGCTTTTTCAATTACTTAATGAATGCTGAATGTCACCTAACCAAAACATTAAAAAATTCTTAGTGTTGACAAAGAACCACTTCCCAAGCAAGATAATCTGGTTTCCCAACGTAACAATTTTCAGCAATGAATTTGTTTTCTACTACACAGTGCAATGTTAACTAAAGCACTCCAAAAACATTTTTAAAAATGTCTGTTGTTTAAAGCAGACCACTGCTACATATTTTATGAGCATTATTGACATGCAAGGTCACTAGTTGTGCCTGCGTAATGGGATGGCTGTATATGTCATGGAAAACAACTGAATCTGTAATAATCGAATGATTACTTATGGTATACAATGTTTCATGGATTCTGAAATCTTGAATTTTAAGCTTTCCCATTTTATCACTGTGTCCATTAGCATACCTGGTTTTCATTGCCATGCTTCTGCTGGCTTCCTGACAGATTCATTGCTGCCATTTGGCCAGCAAGCTGATTTGGTGAGGCCTGCATTTGTTGATGCTGAGGAGGAAACCCCATCATTCCTGTAACACAGAGGGGTTTATTGCAATCACATTTTATCAATTCGATGAATGCCTGCACATCTATTGATTGTGTAGAACTCTACTATATAGTGCCTTCATTTTGGGAGTAAGATAGTTTTATATTTTCAAATACTAAGCTTTTCCTATTTAACACAGTACATTAAACTGAATAAACCTGACGCTGACTTTATATTCACACTTCCGTAAAACAAACGAGCTATCTCTAGATGAATCCTGTTCTTAAGAGATCCACTCATGTGGCTTAATAACAGGCACATAAAAAAAAACTGTTTCCAGATATTTAGGTGTCTTCCTTGACTAGTTACTCGATTTCAGCAATTGTGTAGAAGTGGGTGAAAGAGGCAGAAAAGTAATGCAG
Source organism: Schistocerca serialis cubense (assembly GCF_023864345.2). NCBI lineage: Eukaryota > Metazoa > Arthropoda > Insecta > Orthoptera > Acrididae > Schistocerca > Schistocerca serialis. Next base: position 1,170,879,979 of record NC_064638.1, read on the forward strand.
AAAATAAGCAGCTCAGCTAGATATGACAGTGTGTTGTCAATGCTGTCTTCAATCTGAACACTTAGTTTGAAGTGGCTCTCCACAATAGTCTGTCTTGTACAAACCTGCATAACTACCACAACTTAAATCCATCTGAATCTGCTTACTGTGCTCAAGCCTTTGTCTTCCTTGCAATCCCCCAAACTCATCCCCCCCTCCCCCAACACACGTTTCATTACCAAAATCACAATTTCTCAATGCCTTAAGGCAGTGCCTTATCAACCAATCTTATCTTTCACACACATTGTGACAAAATTCTTTTTTTTTTTCAGTTTAATTCAGCATCACCTCATTTGCTATCTGATCTATCATCTAATTTTCAGCATTCTTCTGTAGCACCACATTTCAAAAGCTTCTATTCCCTCCTTTCTGAAATGTTTATAACATCCATATTTCACTTCCATGTAAGGCTACACTCTGCACAAACACCTTCACTAATGTCTTCCTAATGCTTAAATTTATATTCAAAATTTCTTTGTCATAAATCCTGAAGAAGAAAGAGGGACCAACAACTATTTCCCACACATCCAAAAGAGGTTTGGATTAAGACAACTTCAAGATGGCCAACCCACTTTCAACATCTATGGACAAGGATGCCATCGGGTGATGTGAGGTACCTCTGTTGCAAAAGCTGTTATGATAATTAGTGATCATTTGAGCGTGGTAGGGGTACACAAGTTTTCTGTTGTTATCCATCATAAAGGTAATGGAAATAATTACAGAGGTGGTAATCACAAGAAGATGTAAAAAGAATACAAATCTGTTATCACACCAAAGTCTGTTAGGCACTGAATTATATAATACAAACCTACATTTCTTATAATGTATCTGGAACAAGCCCTATCACTTAGTAGAATTGTCCAACGATCTTAAGTTACAGGCTCAATGATATTACAAACATTTAATGTCTAATTACAATATACAACTATATGCAAAAGTAAAAATTCACTATAAATTAAACTATGGGTGTACAATCAGCTGTCTATGTATTTATATTAGGTGCATCTTAAATCACAGTGAAAACCTGTCACTGACTCTTTTAAATAATAAAAAAGCAACTGTACATGGATAGTCTAAATAAAGTAATAAGTAAGTAATAAGTACAGCTGTGAGTTATATCTACATCTACATCTACATTGATACTCCGCAAGCCACCCAACGGTGTGTGGCGGAGGGCACTTTACGTGCCACTGTCATTACCTCCCTTTCCTGTTCCAGTCGCGTATGGTTCGCGGGAAGAACGACTGTCTGAAAGCCTCCGTGCGCGCTCTAATCTCTCTAATTTTACATTCGTGATCTCCTCGGGAAGTATAAGTAGGGGGAAGCAATATATTCGATACCTCATCCAGAAATGCACCCTCTCGAAACCTGGCGAGCAAGCTACACCGCAATGCAGAGCGCCTCTCTTGCAGAGTCTGCCACTTGAGTTTATTAAACATCTCCGTAACGCTATCACGGTTACCAAATAACCCAGTGACGAAACGCGCCGCTCTTCTTTGGATCTTCTCTATCTCCTCCGTCAACCCGACCTGGTACGGATCCCACACTGATGAGCAATACTCAAGTATAGGTCGAACGAGTGTTTTGTAAGCCACCTCCTTTGTTGATGGACTACATTTTCTATGCACTCTCCCAATGAATCTCAACCTGGTACCCGCCTTACCAACAATTAATTTTATATGATCATTCCACTTCAAATCGTTCCGCACGCATACTCCCAGATATTTTACAGAAGTAACTGCTACCAGTGTTTGTTCCGCTATCATATAATCATACAATAAAGGATCCTTTTTACTATGTATTCGCAATACATTACATTTGTCTATGTTAAGGGTCAATTGCCACTCCCTGCACCAAGTGCCTATCCGCTGCAGATCTTCCTGTATTTCACTACAATTTTCTAATGCAGCAACTTCTCTGTATACTACAGCATCATCCGCGAAAAGCCGCATGGAACTTCCGACACTATCTACTAAGTCATTTATATATATTGTGAAAAGCAATGGTCCCATAACACTCCCCTGTGGCACGCCAGAGGTTACTTTAACGTCTGTAGACGTCTCTCCATTGATAACAACATGCTGTGTTCTGTTTGCTAAAAACTCTTCAATCCAGCCACACAGCTGGTCTGATATTCCGTAGGCTCTTACTTTGTTTATCAGGCGACAGTGCGGAACTGTATCGAACGCCTTCCGGAAGTCAAGAAAAATAGCATCTACCTGGGAGCCTGTATCTAATATTTTCTGGGTCTCATGAACAAATAAGGCGAGTTGGGTCTCACACGATCGCTGTTTCCGGAATCCATGTTGATTCCTACATAGTAGATTCTGGGTTTCCAGAAATGACATGATACGCGAGCAAAAAACATGTTCTAAAATTCTACAAGAGATCGACGTAAGAGATATAGGTCTATAGTTTTGCGCATCTGCTCGACGACCCTTCTTGAAGACTGGGACTATCTGTGCTCTTTTCCAATCATTTGGAACCCTCCGTTCCTCTAGAGACTTGCGGTACACGGCTGTTAGAAGGGGGGCAAGTTCTTTCGCGTACTCTGTGTAGAATCGAATTGGTATCCCGTCAGGTCCAGTGGACTTTCCTCTATTGAGTGATTCCAGTTGCTTTTCTATTCCTTGGACACTTATTTCGATGTCAGCCATTTTTTCGTTTGTGCGAGGATTTAGAGAAGGAACTGCAGTGCGGTCTTCCTCTGTGAAACAGCTTTGGAAAAAGGTGTTTAGTATTTCAGCTTTACGCGTGTCATCCTCTGTTTCAATGCCATCATCATCCCGTAGTGTCTGGATATGCTGTTTCGAGCCACTTACTGATTTAACGTAAGACCAGAACTTCCTAGGATTTTCTGTCAAGTCGGTACATAGAATTTTACTTTCGAATTCAATGAACGCTTCACGCATAGCCCTCCTTACGCTAACTTTGACATCGTTTAGCTTCTGTTTGTCTGAGAGGTTTTGGCTGCGTTTAAACTTGGAGTGGAGCTCTCTTTGCTTTCGCAGTAGTTTCCTAACTTTGTTGTTGTACCACGGTAGGTTTTTCCCGTCCCTCACAGTTTTACTCGGCACGTACCTGTCTAAAACGCATTTTACGATTGCTTTGAACTTTTTCCATAAACACTCAACATTGTCAGTGTCGGAACAGAAATTTTCGTTTTGATCTGTTAGGTAGTCTGAAATCTGCCTTCTATTACTCTTGCTAAACAGATAAACCTTCCTCCCTTTTTTTATATTCCTATTAACTTCCATATTCAGGGATGCTGCAACGGCCTTATGATCACTGATTCCCTGTTCTGTACATACAGATTCGAAAAGTTCGGGTCTGTTTGTTATCAGTAGGTCCAATATGTTATCTCCACGAGTCGGTTCTCTGTTTAATTGCTCGAGGTAATTTTCGGATAGTGCACTCAGTATAATGTCACTCGATGCTCTGTCCCTACCACCCGTCCTAAACATCTGAGTGTCCCAGTCTATACCTGGTAAATTGAAATCTCCACCTAAGACTATAACATGCTGAGAAAATTTATGTGAAATGTATTCCAAATTTTCTCTCAGTTGTTCTGCCACTAATGCTGCTGAGTCGGGAGGTCGGTAAAAGGAGCCAATTATTAACCTAGTTCGGTTGTTTAGTGTAACCTCCACCCATAATAATTCACAGGAACTATCCACTTCTACTTCACTACAGGATAAACTACTACTAACAGCGATGAACACTCCACCACCGGTTGCATGCAATCTATCCTTTCTAAACACCGTCTGTACCTTTGTAAAAATTTCGGCAGAATTTATCTCTGGCTTAAGCCAGTTCCTATCACTGTCTACACAAAATACCCAGAGACTATTTTTGAACACCACAGTGCTTTACTACACACGGTTCTTGTTGACGTGGTGTGTCATCATTCTCTGATTTTTAAACTGGACTACTCAGTTATAGGATGATTTATCGTTTAAAATGGAATCTGAACTGTAGCATTTCACACATTAACAAACATTGATAGAGTAAAAGAAATGATGAATAACTGATAAAAATACTACAACATAATTGGATAGATAAAAGATCTACTCACCAAGCAGCAGTAGGAGAACACACATAAAAGTACTGAAATTTGCAAGCTTTCAGAGTCAGTGGTACCTCCTCCTGACAAAAGAGTTGATGCAGGTTTAGGAAACAAGGAGAGTCAGATCAGGGCTTCTCATACAGTTCGGTAAGTCTCTTCTGACAGAGGGTTCTGGGTGACTGCTGCAAACTCTCCTCATTTCCTAAACCTCATCAGTCCTTTTCCTTCATACCTCTTCCTTTCCCTTCAATACTTCTGAATCGTCACTATACTTTTATGTGTGTTCTCCTGCCAATGCTTGTTGAGTAGATTATTTACCTATCCAATCACATTATATTTTCAAAAATTGATTATTTTTGCCGAGATAAAAATACTAAAATTAACTGGGGATCAAAGCCTTGACCTTTGGATTTAGCAAATTAGCACTGAGAAGATATAGTAATAGCAATATTGATGATGAAAGTGGAAGTAATAGCATTAGCAATGGCAATAACAATCTTATGAGGGTAATCCCAAAAGTAAGGTCTCCTATTTTTTTTATAAGGACATAGACCTGTTTATTTCTACAATGGTTTACATCAGTTTACAGCTTTAACATTTAGCTATTTTTCAACATAATCACCGTTTCTGTCGATGCATTTTTGTAGATGCTGTGGCAGTTCTTGCATGCCCATGTCATACCAGCTAGCCGCCACACTGTTCAGAAAGTTATGAACCTCTTCCTTCACCTCGTCGGTGGAGCTGAATCGCTTTCCGGCCAAATGTTCTTTTAACCTAGGGAACAGGTGATATTCACTGGGGCCAAGTCAGGATAGGGTGGGTGGGTGATTATGTTCCACTGAAACTGTTGCAATAGAGCAATGGGTTGCCGAGCAATGTTTGGGCGAGTGTTGTAATGGAGAATGTGTACGCACCTGCCAACATTCCTCTTCTCCTGTTCTGCATTGCCCATTTGAGTTTGTTCAGAGTCTCACAGTACCTGTCAGCGTCAATTGTGGTCCCAGCGATTCAGCTCCGACGACGAGGTGAAAGAAGAGGTTCATAACTTTCTGAACAGCATGGCTGTGAGCTGGTATGATATGGGCATGCAAAAACTGCCACAGCGTCTACAAAAATGCATCGACAGAAATGGTGATTATGTCGAAAAATAGCTAAATGTTCAAGCTGTAAACTGATGTAAGCCATTTTATAAATAAACAGGTCTATGTACTTATAAAAAAAATAGGAGACCTTACTTTTGGGATTACACTCATAATAATGTTTCATTTCTAATTCACTATGTTTACATGCGACACATCTTCCGAAAGAAGAAAACTGAATTTCGGATACCGTATTTTGCTACCTTGTTTACATGTTGAGGTCTGAAGCAGATTTGCTAGCCTAGTTAAATATGGTGCCTGGAAAATAGCTGATCCAGTTTCTGATTCAATCAAAACAATTGTTATTTCTCTTCCCTTAAATATTATAGGAAGACAGTTTCATGCTCAGTCTAATATTTCTGCTTCTCCTTCACCACACAATAAGTCCATATTAAACGAATATTCTGAAAACAAGAAATAACTTGACAACCCAAGCACGTTTCAAAACTGGTTGTGTTTACAAGGGAACAAAAACTGACTGCCAAATTTGAAAACTGACAACTAGAAGCAGACTTCCATAATTGATTTTGAAGTGTTTACATGACCACCCAGAAGCGGTACTGGGATATCTGTTTACATAATCTGGTTTTGAGAGCCCCATGTAAACAGGGTGACTGTAGCATCATTACTACATAACATTTAGTGAATGAAGTAGTACAGTGTTAGACAGAAAATATGGCCTATTGTAGAAAACTGTGATGGTACAAAATCAGACTTGATAAACACATGACAACCAGCATCTATGACGTTATAGTTGTGTGAAATTGAGTGTGACTTTATGTAATTTCTAAATATTTTTATACTGGTGAAGAATGAAACTGTTAATGAAAATATCGTTAGCTTTGTACAAGAACGGCACTTGCGGAATTCTATATCCAGAGGCTCCTGGGCATTGGATAGGCAATGGTGAGCAACTGCTGAAATGAGTAACAAATAAAGAGAATTTGGCTATGCACCACAATTTCAGGCCACTGCTGATTTGCATACAGGAAGCCTTCACAGAGTTTTCTAAAAAACCACTTTGTAACATTGTATTCTGTGTATTGAGACTTTGAAATGTAACACAATTAATTATGATTTTTGTCAGTACGCTGTAATCAGCCTCCAAGTACATTTCAGATTGACAAAGCTGTTAATAACCTAATGTTCACCTACATGTTGTGTTATTTCTTGTAATCTACATCTATTTCTATATGCTGCAAACCACTATGTATGTCCCATTGTATCAGTTGTTAGAGCTTTCTCCATTCCATTTCCGAAATATGAGAAGCGAGTTTACACAACATGAGAGGAGTATTTCCTGAGAATTGAAAGAACTCTACAAGTACTCTAGCTACTTAAAATAAAATGTGCAATCTTCAATAGTGGTCTGATATAGAAGTAATATTTCTGTTGTAGTATTAATATTGGTGATTAAATTGACTTTTGTCACTGGGACAGGTTGTAATTGAGCCCTGTAACACAATATGGGCAATGAAGTCTCCAGGATGAACAGTTGTGGGAGCTGTGAGGTTAGGTGGAAGGGGGCTGCTGTGTTTAAATCATCACCCAGTGAAAGCACAATAGACCATTTTGGCACCCTGGTTGACACATGCACTACAGCAGCTACTTCTCTTAAGACAGTGTTTAAGAACAGAGGAGGGCAGTGATATCCATCATCGACAAATATGCACATTTCCATCTTGCTCTCACCCCACAGTGGTGGTATGGACTTGCCCTCACATAAGAGTCCCCCGGTTCAACACGACAATACCCATTCCCTTTGATCACACCCACTGCTGCCCGTTTTGTTGTAGAATCATGTAATATGTTCTTTGAGTACTTATTATGACATCTATCGGAAAACTCAAATTTTTGTGCAGGAATAACAAAAATTCTGCAAGCTGCAACCATATGAAAGTCTGCTTGCTCAAAATGTTCCTACGATTCATACGGCTGTTGACAGTGTCACTGATATGGCTAAAGTGGCATCAAGAATACCCCAAAGTAGTGCGCTGGGATCAATTGTATACACCACATATGATGTGAAATGTATTTTTCATGGGGAAAAGCTAACATTTACATTATTATAATGACTTTGCTGATAATGTTGATAGCTCTAAAAGACTGTTCATGCATTATACTGTCAAATATAGAAAGCATTACAAATTATTAATGAATTTTAAAGATGGGCAATTGATCCTCAATGACAGAAGGAAGCAAGATTAGAATTTAATATCCCATGACAAGGTCTTTAGAGATGGAATGCAGACTCTGATAGTGCAAGGACATGGAAAGAAAGCAGTGTCAAAGACCTATGCTGTCATATGGCTTAACTGATTAGTGAAATCACTAAAACCTTAAAATGGATGGCTGGATGGGGATTTGAACATTCCCCCTCCTCTGTGACAGTTCAGCCTGCTATCTACTGTGACACTTTGCACCCAGTGTTATATTGTTCGATTTAAACAACAGTGAAAAACACAAAAGTAGCTGTGTTACACACAATGAAAAGCACTGGCCTAAAACATCTGAAGATTCTGTCTTCTAGAAACAAAGAAGGAAAGTTAATGTCCCATAACTGTCAATGATTTTAGAGATGGAGCACTGTAACTGAAAGGACATGAGAGAAGGTACATATTTCTACCAGTCCTCAGAGTCTTTTGAGACGACATGTCTGAATAAAGTCTTCTCAGTTTTCACACCACATCACTTCAAAAAAACACTATGGTTTTCAACAGATATTTTCTCCATCATGACGATCAGGAGTAAAAAGCCATTGGTTGCTCAAGGCTGGCTACGTGTTCCACTTTAATAGGCACAACAGCAGCATTTGGAACCTTGCAGACAAGCCGCAGTGATGCGTGTGTGGGAAAGCGAGTCGGGCAGCTCGTAGCAGCTCCAGCCCACCACAGGACCAAGTGGCACTATCAGGTGGTGCAGGAAGCTGAACTGTCCATGTGCCCTACTACTTGTGTACACCTGACCTCAGTTGAATATAATAAATTTTTTTGAGAGCGAAAATCTCATGTCAACTAATCAGCATGGTTTCAGAAAGCATCGCTCATGCAAAACTCAGCTTACCCTTCTCTCACATGGTATACTGTAAATTATAGCTGAGGAGCAACAGGTAGATTCCATATTTCTAGATTTATGGAAAGGGTTGACATGGCGTCCCTTTGCAGGCTGTTAAAAAAGGTACGAGCATATGAAAGAAGATCAAGACATGAGAGTGGCTTGAAGACTTCTTAAGTTACAGAATCCAATACATTGTCCTCGACAGCGAGTGTTCAATGGAGACAAGGATTTCGTCAGGAGTGCACCAGGAAAATGCAACAGGTCCACTATTATTTTTTATACACACAAATGATTTGGCAGGTGGGGTGGGCTGCAATCTGTGACTGTTAATGATGCTGTGGTGTACGGTAAATTGTCAAAGTTGAGTGCCTGATGAGGATACAAGATGACAGACCAAATTTCTAGCTGTTGTGTTGAATGGCAGCTAGCTCTAAATGAGGAAAATATAAGTAAATGATGATGGATTTAAAGGAGAAACCCATAATGTTTCGATACAGCATTAGTTGTGTCCTGCTTAACACTGTCATGTCGTTTAACCACCTGGGCATAAAGCTGTAGAACGATATCAAATTGAACAAGCATGTGAGGATTGTGGTAGGGAAGACAAATGGTCAACTTTGGTTTATTGGGGGAATTCTAGGAAAGTGTGGTTCACCCGTAAATTCTTGAGTATTCTTGAGTACAGCTCAGGTGTTTGGGACCCGTACCTGGTCAGATTAAAGGAAGACATTAAAGCAATTCAGAGGTGGGCTGCTCGATTTTTTACTGGCAGGTTCGAACAACACAAAAGTGTTACATACATGCTTCAGGGACCCAAATGGGAATCCCTGGAGGGAAGGCGACATTCTTTTGGAACACTATTGACAAAATATAGATACTCAGCATTTGACACTGACTACAGAACAATTCTACCGCCTCCAACATACATTGCGTATAATGATCACAGAGATATGATAATGAAATTAGGCCTCATAAGGAGGCATATAGACATACATTGTTCCCTTGCTCTATTTGCTAGTGGAGCAGGAAAGAAAATGACTAGTAGTGGTGCAGGGTAACTCCATCATATACTGTACAGCAGACTGCAAAGTATTTATGTAGATGCAGATGTGGAAATTGTTGTAGCTTGCTCTAATCTCAGCTGTTTCCTTCCCAAGGGAATCCCAACATACAACATTTCTATTACGACAAACATTTGAGGGAGATAGCAACTGTTAATGAAGGATTGTGGATGGCAAATGCAATCTGCTACAAATACTTTCAAAAAGCTTTATTTTATTGCCATATACAGTCTTGGGCTTTTATTTCAATCTTCAGAAGGCTACACTTGTTTTATTTCACTATCAGATTTGCCAGCAACATGTCATCCACTTCTGCAGCACTGCACATGAATATTTGAGTAGTTTACACCACTTTACGAGGTCTGTTCAAAAAATTTCGGAACTCCGGCCACTAAATTTTTCTATGCTTCCCTTTTACACATTACGCATGGTCTCCTTCAAAATACTCTCCTCCACAATTGTTACACCGCTCCGAATGGGATTTCCACTTCCAGAAGCAGTCTTGATGTGCCTCTTTCTGGGTCGCGAGAAGCACCAGCTGTGAATTTTCTTTTATCTTGTCTATCACTGTAAATCTTCATCCTTTCAAAGGGGCCTTCAACTTAAGAAACAAAAATAGTCCATAGGGGCTGGGTCTGGAGAGACCAGAGGATGAGACAGCATAGTGATTTCTTTTGTGCAATAGTCATACACCAACAGGGATGATTGAGCGAGTGCGTTATTGTGAGGCAAGAGCCATGAATTGTCTCACTACATTTCAGGCTGTTTTCTTCTCACATTTTCTCGCGGGCATCCCAACACGTCCCGATAGCACCATCAATTAACAGTTTGTCCCTGTGGCACAAATACATGATGAGCTAATCCTTCAAAGTCAGAAAACTATCAGCATGGCTTTAACATTTGACCTGACCTGATGAGCTTTTATTGGTCTTGGAGAAACTTTGACAACCCACTGCGAAGATTGAATCTTGGTCTCAACATCACAACCTTAGAACCATGTCTCATCACCAGTTATGATTCTGGTAAGGAACGTCTCATTCTAATTTGCGCGACAAAAGCTCTTCATGGATTGTGATGCAAAGGTCTTTCTGGTCTTGACTCATGAGCCGTGGGACGAACTTGGTGGCGACACGACACATTCCACGAAGATATGTCAAGATTTCACGACATGACCCAACTGAAATGTTACATTCTTCTGCAATCTCTCTGACAGCTAGCCTTCAATTGGCATGCAGTTTCATTGACATTTCTGACATGAGTGTCATTGGTAGAAGTCAAAGAGTGTCCTGAACAAGGGTCACCTTTAACTTCCATCCGGCCATTTTTAAACTGTGTGATCCATTCTTAACACTGAGTACGGCTTAAGCACTCATCACCATAGGCTTCTGGCATCATTTGATGTGTGTCTGTAAAGCTTTCCCTGAGTTTCACGCAAAATTTAATGCACATGCATTGCTCCTCTATCTATGCCATCTCAAAATTCGCAAACTGTGCGACAACGTTCAGCTCAAGACAGCATTGAACAATTACTTTTATTTATTTAGTTTTGGTCCTGTGACATCTTGTACAGATATAGGACAGGTCATTAAATACAACAATGAAACTTCCTGGCAGTTAAGTATTAAATGCAAGCATGTGCAGAGATGCCAATCAGATTTTGCTCCACAATACCATTGCCGCGAAATTATGAACGTTCAAGAATTTTTTGAATAGAGCTCACATATGTTGTGTGGATGTCGTGAATATTGCAGAAAAATATGCTAATGTGATCAAATTGATAACCTATACAGTGAGTTATATACACTTAATATTTGCTTAGGGAATGGTGTTAGTAATGATTTCCTCCTTAAGCATTTTTGGAAGGACTTAAGTGCAAACAGTATATGCATGTGAAACAAACAACTATGGACATTCTCACAAAAATGCATAACAATTAAAACAAGAGAAAATTCCATTACTAAAACAAATTTAAGTGCACATATTCACTTCATATGCACTCAACTGTAGTACATTACTACATTTTTCTGCTTAAAGCAGTTATTACCTACGTAAACAGGCAGCTGTGATTAAATAACCAGTTTTGAAACTTCAGGGAGATAGACTGGCTAGCTTGTACTTACATTCAGCAAGTAAAACTGAGTATTGCTGACAGCTCTACAAAAAATGAAAAATTATCCTAGATTTCAGACTTAGGGGAAGGAGAAAGGAATAAGTTGATGAATGTTAGAAAGGAGACTGAAGTCAGTAAAAACCCAGAACGATAGGGGCACACCCCTTGTTAGGATAAAGGGGGAGGCATCAGGGAGAGGAGATCAAAGATAGTACTTTGGTAAGCACAGTGCCACCTTGAGTCAGATGACAGATGAATGGAGTGAAGAGGAAAGAACAGAATAATGAGTAATGCTGTGTTAAGAAAAGGGAAATGAAAAATGGAAAAGATAGTTGAATCCAGAATTTGGAGAAAACTGGATAGAGAGATATGGAATAGATAAAAGAGCATTATTAGTCTGCCAAGTAGGCCTGCAGGAAGATGACCCAGAGAAATGTGGATGTCTTTATTCTTACTATAGAGGAGGACTTTGTCACCAGGTCAGTGAAATTTGTCATCTGAATGGGATACAGCTGTTCATATTTTTCCTTCACTTCAAAATACAAAAGACACAACAGTTTTGTACTTCGTATCTCTCTGGCTTTCTTTAAAATGGGTCAATTCAGAGATCAAGGGGAATATTGCCCTTCACTGCTGTAAATGTAAATGTCGTGTGACTAGGGCCTCCTGTCGGTGTAGAACTTCCAGCGGGTGCAAGTCTTTCGATTTGCTAATACGTACTGCCAGTTAGACTCGTAGAGTGTTTTCACATGACAGCTGTCTGCAGTCTATACAAAGGGCATTTTTTGTGCAGTAAGAAAACAAAAGCCTAAAACACAAACATTAAAAACACCACCTGGAGATGGAATGTGTGGTTTTACATCACAATGGTAAACCATTACTTTTAGCTTTTCAGGTAACAAACCACTTCAAAAGCCAGTGTAAAAACACCAGTATCCACAACACTATGTTTTGGCTCCTGCTGGAAACACCAGACAAAATGCATAATCCCACGGTTCCAGGTTAACATGCAAACTCTTCAGCTATTTGCAGTGTGAGACCACAATGGAAATTTACACTCTGGACCACACAGAGGCTCTTGAGAGGGGAGATGGTGGTAGGAATGTCACATTGTGCTTTTCACAGGAGAGCACTGCCTGTGACTGAGTAAGGGATGCCATTTTAATCGAGAGGAAGGTGCTTCGCATTCTGATAAATGACATTACTTCTCAAATATTTCCTCGATAGAATAAAAAACAGCAGTTCGGGTATAAGCTAGGTGCTGAGGGGAGTATTTCTCACATATTTCTTTTGATTCCACTTTGCTCCTACAGCTTGGGTTGGGATAGGCACACCTTTTTGTTGGTTGGTTGGTTTGTTTGGGAGGGAGGAGACCAGACAGCGAGGTCATCGGTCTCATCGGAGTAGCGAAGGATGGGGAAGGAAGTCAGCTGTGCCCTTTCAAAGGAACCATCCCGGCATTTGCCTGGAGCGATTTAGGGAAATCACGGAAAACCTAAATCAGGATGGCCGGACGTGGGATTGAACCGACGTCCTCCCGAATGCGACACCTTTCTGTAATGTAATGATTTATTATCTCTGGTGAGACAATGGAGGACTAGGGCTATCAGAATGGATAGTTTGATTCTCTTCACTGCACATAATGTACTGCCCATGCTAACCAAGGACTCTCCCAGGGGGTGCCACTCAGCCACAACAATGACTGGCTGGCATGGTAACGGCATGTAACAACAAGTACATAGTTGTTTGTGTGCTTAGGAAGTTTTCAACTTTGGTACGAACAATACATTCCTTGTGTTGTTAGGAGGCTACGATTACGCGGGTAGTTGACGGCCCTTCCTTCACCCCCCCCTCCCCTCCCCCATGGACTGGAAGTTCAAAGGTACTTACGATAGGATTGCACAGTGTGTGCAACATGCACCACGTTGCACAATCTACCCTGCACGGCCCTCACTATTGAAAAATTTTGAATGAATGGATTGATTGATTGAGTGTGTATGGGACCAAACAGCGAGATCATCAGTCCCGCAATTCAAAAGGGGGTTACATAAGAAAGAGTCTGATAAAAATGAACGAATTCAGTCAGAGGAGTCAAATTACAAAAGAACGAACATTAAACACACACAGTATAAGCATAAAAGACGAGACCAAATCTACAAACTGGAAAAAGGAGGGTTGGGGGTGGGGGGTAAGTATCTGCTTCTCTAGCCAAACGGTCAGCCAATTCATTCCCATTGATTCCCACATGACTCGGGACCCAGAGAAAGATGACGGAACAGGCAGCATGCCCAAGGGCAGAGAGAAGGTCATGGATGGCAGAGACCAAGGGGTGACGCGAGCAGCATCGATCGATAGCCTGCAGGCTGCTCATGGAGTCAGAACAAATTAAAACACTACAGAGGGAGGCCTGAGAAACAAAAAGGAGGACCCTGTAAATGGCTAGAAGCTCTGCTGTAAATACACTACATGGTCCTGGCAACAAATGGTACTCAAAGCTGGTAGGAGACATGAAAGCATATCCCACCTTATCAGTAGTCTTAGAACCATCAGTGTAAAAGATGGCGGCACCCTGGAAGTCTGCAAGGATGGCACATAGAAGACGCCAGTAAACCATAGGAGCAACAGAGACCTTAGGACCCTGGAAGAGAGCAGTCCTAATCCGTGGTCTAGGCACCATCCAGAGGGGGGGGGGGGGGGGGGGGAGGGACTGGAGGAAAGACACGGGGCACAGCCTACTGAGTGCAGATGGAGATCCCCGCAGAGGGTAGTGATACACGTGCCAACAGGCAATCCCACCCATAGGCGGGTGTTAGGAGGAAGACATCCCTCACCGGCGAAGAGCACAGGGTATACAGGATGGTCAGGGAATTGGCGAATGCATAAGAAACAAGGAGTTGGCTCCATCGGATGTGTAGAGGGGGAATCCCTGCTTCTATGAGGAGACTATCAACAGGACCAGTGCGAAAGGCACCAATAGCCAGACGCACCCCCACAATGATGGACAGGGTCAAGGAGTTCCAAAGTGGAAGGGAGCTGTGGAGCCATAAACCTGACTACTATAATCGAGTCTGGACAAAACCAGAGCATGGTAAAGATGGACAAGAGTGGAACGGTCTGCACCCCAAGATATATGGGCCAGGAGGCGGAGAGCATTAAGCTTCTGCAGGCAAGTAGTCTTTAGGTGGCGTGGTAACCAGAGGCCCAACAGAGGTCACAAGCCCATTTATGGCAATGAGGAAGAGCGTGACACTTAGCACAGAACCTGTGGGATACCATTCTCCTGAATATGATGGGCGCTGAGTGAAGTGCCAACTTGAACCCGTAAGAGCCGGTAAGATAAAAACTCACGGACAAAAATCTGAAGGGGACCACAGAAGCCCCAGTCACAGAGGGTAACTAAAATGTGATGGCGCCAAGCCATGTCGTACGCCTTACATAGGTCAAAGAACAAAAGCCTGTCGGATGGCTGATTCCAATCGGAGTAAATGGTCAGTTGGAGATCGTCCTGCCGGGAAGCAACATTGATATGGTGACAAAAGGCCCCGAGATTCGAGCACCCAACATAATCTGGAACTGAACATCCTTTCAAGCAATTTACAAAGCACATTTGTAAGGCCAACAGGGCAGTAGCTGTTGAGAGATGTTGGGATTTTCCCGGCCTTAAGGATGGGGATACACTGTCTTGCCATTTTGATGGAAAAGCACCTGTGAGCCAGATGTGATTGAAGACCCTGAGGAGCTGATGCCTCTGGGGAACGTCCAAGTGTTGAATCATCTGATTGTGAATGGAGTCTGGCCCTGTGGCTGTGTCTCGTGAAGAGCTAAGAGCCTGCACCAATACCCATTCAGTGAAAGGAACACTGTAGTGCTCAACGAGGTGCACGATGAAATGGAGGGGGTCCGCTCAATTCTGCATTTCTGCTGGAGAAGGGCAGGAGGGTAGGATGCTATCACAATGTGTCGCAAGATGTTCTGCGAGGACCAATGGATCAGTGCACAGAGCTCCTTGGATGTTCAGACCCTGGACAGTTGACTGTTGTTGGCGGCCCAGAACACTACGGGCCTTTGACCAAACCTGTGATAAAGAGGCATATGTCCACAGCAAGGAAACATAGCACTCCCAGCATTCCTTTTTATTCCGCTTAATAATGTAATGAGCCTTAGCACAAAGACGCTTAAAAGTGAGGTGGTCAGTCTGGGAGGGTTGTTGCTTAAATCGTTGCAGCACCCGTCTGTGGTCCTGGACAGTGACTGCGACATCTTTGGTCCACCACAGTACCAGCCAATGACGAGGGGGCCCTGTGGATAGGAGTACAGCAGTACCAGCAGCACGAAGAAGAATGGCAGAGATGCCTTGCACAACTACATCAATGGAATTTGAGAGGGAGGTGTCAAAGCAGACAGCAAACGTGTATAAAGGCCAATTAGCCCTGCGTAATGCCCAACATGGGGGTCTGTCTGCCTGGTGGTAGCAGGGGAACGATAGTGTCACTGGGAAGTGGTCACTGTCACAAAGGTCATCGTGGGATGACTAATGTAGGGAAGCCACGAGGGCAGGGGAGGAGATCGCGAGATCAATAGCAGAGTAGGTGCCATGAGCAGCACTGAAGTGGGTAGGGGAACCATCATTGAGGAGACACAAATCAAAGTCCATGACAAATTGGTTGATTAGGATACCCCGACCCATCGATGTGACACTCCCCCATAGTGGATGGCGGGCATTGAAATCCCCAAGGAGGAGAAACGGAGGCGGGAGTTGCTGAACTAAGGTAGATAGTGCAACATAAGCAAGTGGCCTACCTGGAGGGAGGCAGACATTGCAAATGGTGATTGCCACAGTCGTTTTCACTAACTGCTATCACTTCCAAGGTGGTACGTAAGGGGATCCAGTCACTAAGGACATCGGAGCAAACCAAAGTGCAGACCCCACCAGATGCTATCCCAGGGCCAGCATGGTTCCGACAGAATACTCGATAACCACGTAAAGCGGGAGAGTGGTCATCACGGAAATGCATTTCTTGGAGAACAAGACAGAACGCAGAATAAGAGGAGACAAGACGTTATATTTTCCGGTAGGTGACGATAGTAGCTGTTGCAGTTTTGCTAGATGATTGTGTGGCGCGAGTCCAAGGTAAGCATGAAGGAGCTGCGGAGGACATCAGGTCACATTGTCAGTAGTTGTCACTGACAAGGATGGGGTGACATCCATAAATAAGATGTCAGATTCAGGTTGCAAGAGGGGAGTTGGCACTTCCGGGGGCACCGAGGACGCCTTTTCTTGTGATTTATGTTTTTTCTTCTTCTTTTCCTCCTCCTCCTCTTTATGAGATGGAGGTGGGTAGGACATGGGGAGTACAGGCGTCTGCAAGATCGGGAACCGAAAGAGAGCAGGAGACTTCGGGGCCCACAGATGGTGCGCCTCGTGGCCGAGTGGTGGTAACAGTCTTCTGGCCTAAGAGACCCGGGGAGAGGGTTCCCAGGAGGGAGCCTGATCACCTGCAGATGCCGAAATGGGGGGGCACTTCTTCGGCCAGGGTGGGGAGGTGACTCCCTGACAGAAGGTTATGGGAACGGCAGGGGAGGTGGAGGGGAGAGCGGGGCGGGACTGGGGTAAGGAGGAGAAGGAGGAGGAAGAGAGTGACACCGGATGGAGTCACTCACTTACTTTTGGCAATCCTCAGTGTAAGACAGGTGACCCAGGGACTTATATTCTTGTTATCTTCGTTTCTCTCTTGTAGGATAGGCAATCCGGCGAGTGAGGGGAGTGGCGGTCAGCACAATTAACACACACATGCAGTGGAACACAAGGGCTTCCCTCATCGACGGGGTGGCCAGAGTCACCACACATAGGCTCCGCCGTACAGCGGAAAGACATATTCCCAAAATGCAAGCACCGAAAGCACCGCATGGGTGGGGGGATGTACGGCTTCACATCACATCTGTAGCACATAACCTTGACCTTCTCTGGGAGGGTATCCCCCTCGAAAGTCAGGATGAAGGTGCCAGTTTCGGTGCAGTTGTCTTTGTGACCCTCCTGCGCACATCGAACAAAATGAACGCCACGCCGCTCCAGATTAGCCCAGAGTTCATCAGTTTGCAGGGTGAGGTCCCTATGAAAAATGACTCCCTAGACCATACTCAGAGGTTGGTGAGGAGTGACAGAACCTGGGACGTTGCCAAGATGATCACAGGCATGAAGAGCTGCGGATTGGGTGGCAGAAGCAGTTTTGATCAACATGGAGCCCAACTGCATCTTCCTAATAGACTCCACTTCACCAAACTTGTCCTCAATATTTTCCACAAAAAACAATGGCTTTGTGGTGGTGAATGTGTCCCCATCTGTCCTAGAACAGACGAGGTAATAGGGAAAAGGTTCCAGCCCAAGACAGCGAACCTGGCCCCCCTCCTATGGTGCAG
The DNA here is from genome assembly GCF_023864345.2 of Schistocerca serialis cubense. Classification (NCBI taxonomy): domain Eukaryota; kingdom Metazoa; phylum Arthropoda; class Insecta; order Orthoptera; family Acrididae; genus Schistocerca; species Schistocerca serialis. The sequence continues at coordinate 1,170,897,868 of NC_064638.1, forward strand.
CCAGGGAAGGGAATACTGCCAGGTCATATGAGACAGCATTTAAGGATCCTTCACCATCTGAAGAGATGACCTTGTGAGAATCGCCAGATTTTTGCAGCTTGATATGTTTCATGTGCCAAGCATCCGACCTGATACCACCCACTCCGACCAGGGGCTCTCCCCATGGGTGCCACCCAGCCACATCAAGGGCCGTCTGGCATGTCGGCCATTGTCGGGAGTTCCGATGTTCCAAGAAGAAAAGCAACCATTCCTTGGCATACACGGCGAGGTAACAGCTCAGGTATCAGTAGTGCGATCCCTCTGTTGTCAGGGGTCTCAGCCATATGGGTACATAACAGCCCCACCACATGGCGCTGGTGACCTAGCAGGGTGGAAGGTGGGCTACAGTGGGGAAGGGAAAGGGGAGAGGAATACACGCCGTACATGCTATGGAGGGATTCTTCCCCATATGGCTCACACTAAAAACAGGAAATTTTGAAGTGGAGGTCAAACATCAAGTGGGGACCAAAAGGGTGAAAGAACAGGCAAAAGGAACAAAACTGCAACCAATAGCCAGGTTGACATAAAGCAGAACACCAAGAGAGGGGAAGAAGGTGGCAACAGGGAAGGGGCAGGGACAGGGAGGGAGGGGGCAGGGAGAATGGAAAGCAGCTAGGGAATGAAAAATGAGCTACAATAGCTCGGGGCCCCAAGTGCGCCACACATGAACTCGCGAAAGAACTGTGAGCCCCCTGGGAGCTGAATGGAGGTCAAACCTGAAACAGGGACCAAACATGAGTTAGCCAAAATGAGTAGGAAAATAAAGACTGGAAAAAGCAAAGCACACAATCATGATCAGTGTCCTATAGAAAAGCCAGGCTGTAAATGAGAAAGCCTTGCTGAAGACCAAGTCAGAGAAAATGTATAGTCAGAGTATAAAATTGAAAGGAAGGAGTACTGTAATGACTGAGCTCCACGCTCATCACACACATTCTCACAAAAGATTTGTGCACTCCAGGAGGGGTGGGAGAGAAGGGGGTGAGGGGGGGAGCAGATGGAAGGGGGGGAGATCGAACGATACCAGGGACAGAATGCCTAATTCCAGGAGCTTACCTTGGAAAAGGCATAGCTTTGGTGGAGTAATGTATTGAAGCATTTGAGGTCTGGGTCATACTGGGTAACAAGTGGGGCGTTTATGAGTTTTTTTGGAAAAGGGAACTGTATTTTCAGAGGGTGAAGGGAAGAAGCTGCCTGGGGGATTTGTTTGTGTCCAAGATCTGTGGCATAGTTGTGGGACAGGAGAGTCCAAGACCTTGTTAGTGTAGGTATTGGGTGATTCAGTGGTTGAGTGGATACATTTGCCATGGGTACCCAAGCTCCAGGGAAGGGAGCTTATGATGTGTAAAGGATGGTAGCTGTCAAAGCAGAGGAATCATTGATTATTGGTTGATTTTATATGGACTGAGGTTTGGTTCTGAGCCTGAGTGACATGCGAGTGAATGTCAAGGGAGGTAAATTTGAATATGGAAAAGGCCAAGATGAATGTGCGTTGAGGAAAAGAATTACAGTATTCAGAAAGCAGAGAATTTCTCTTTCACCATGAGTCATGGGCACAAAGGTATCAATAAATAAGTATGAAACCAGAGGTTCAGTAACAATCTGGATGAATTGTGCACCTCATGAAAAGAACGGCATAGGACAGGGCCTCTCTGATACATACAGGAGTTCCCTTGATTTGTCTGTTATATCTTATCCTCAACAGTGAAGAAGTTACAGGTAAGAATGAAGCTGATTACAAAGATATTAACAAGGTTTTACACAGACTTATCAGTGGCTGTTAGGGGAAGTAGTGTTCTAGGGCTATGACCTCTAGACTGTATGACTACCCAATGTGATGTAGCATTAACAGCAATGAAAAGGGTTCCAGGTGGGAGAGGGAGAGAACAGATAAAGAGACAATCCTGGACGTAGCTGGCATCTTATTTAGAATGGTAGGTTCTGTATGGATTGGAAGTGGTGGTCTACTGGCGCTGACAGACACTATCTTATCAAAGTATCCGGACAACTATTGGAGGATATTAATATGGAGTGTGTCCATCCTTCCCCTTTAGGAATTCTTGAACCCTGCTGGGGAAACTTTCAATGAGTTGTACAAATGTCTTTGTAGGAATGACAACCCATGCATCCTCAACCAAAAACCAGAAGAAAGCAGTGATATTGGATGCAGAGGTCTGGAGTGAAGCCAATGTTTGAACTCGTCCCATTCCATCAGTACATGCAGTCTCTGTATATTCTTGGTTTACCAGTGGTTGTCATTTCCACTTCACAGTCACAACAGTTGAATTGGACAGCTTTAGAAGGGTTCAAATAAGCCTGATGGACTTTTTTTATTTAAGTGACACCCAGTAACTAGACTACATTTGAAATCACTGAGCTCTCCAGATCTATGCATTCTGCTGTTACTGCTTCTCTACTAACAACATAACATTCTGGCCCTCCTTTTATACTGCCAGGTCTAGTGGTCAATTCTGCATTATGTAGGTGTGTCCGAATATTTTTAATCGGATGGTGTACGTATGGTAGAGGGCTTCGTAAAAGGTTATGAAGAGACAGCTAGAATGGTTGTTCTTGTGTATTTTCGGAAGAAGGTAGAAGATGGGAGACTCTGGATCAGGAAGGGTGATGAATTGTGTGGAAGAAAGTGTGATTAGGCTTCTTGGGGATGGGGACTAGGGGTTTAAGTATTTTCTGGCACTCATTGTGGATGGAAGGAATGGGGCGATTTGGAATAGTTTTGTAAGGTGATGTAGAATGAATGAAGCCCCTCTGTCACATACTCCCCACAGTCTAGTAGTGCAGTAGTGGAGGCTGTCTACTGAGAGGGGAGAGGGGATGATGGCGACAATAATAGTGAAGCTCTCTGCCTACACATCACAGACAGCTCAGGACTCAGCTTAAGAAATGTCTGGAGTTCATGTGATATTTTTCTGAAAGGAATGGGAGAAAATAAAGTTTTCTTAGAATTTTGGATTTAAGTTGGAACTGTTCTAGGCAAAGTTCAGCACTAACTGCGCAGGATAATGACCTGCTGTTTCTAAATGAGGCGATGGATTAATGAGAGGAGATCTTTGACAGGAGTAGTGAAATTGAATTTGGGTGCGTGACAAAGTAAGAAATGTCTCAGGATGAAAGGATCTAGATAAGATGTTAACAATGGAATGAGGGCTGGGAGTGCAAGGTGCTGAATTATGATAATGGCTATGGTTGGGTTTGGGCGTGAGGTGTGCTGGGATTAAATGTTTCAGTAAGGAGGGCAGGCTGGGCTTCTTGGCTACAAAGGGGGGGGGGGGGGGGGGAGGATTATTGTTAACTTTCTGGAGGGTAGTTGTGGCTAAGGAGGGAGAGGGACATCACTTTTGAGGTTTTTGATCAAAAGAGTGGACAGCTTCCTCTGGCAGTGTGAGATTTTGTACTTTCATGTACTTTCATCTGTTGGCAGGAATCTGATGATCAGCTCCAGATGGCAATTGGTGGACAGATATTCTGTCACCTAATATTACAGTTTTCCAAAGGGAATAATCAATTTTTGAACATTTCTAATTACCATCTCGATGATACTTGTGTAAGTACAGCGAGTTCCTAATTCTGTTTCATTTCTCAGACTTCACCAAAGGAAATTCAGCATACCTGTCACATCATCTGATCACCCTTACAATGAACAGAAAGCAGATTCTGTAACAGTTGTTTGGCTGAAATACTGAAGACTGCACTCTATAAGCAAGTGGCATAAATTCCTGTTTCATATTCATATTGTGTAATATGAATTGAATTCTAGAATGAATGCAGTCTGATACCACTGTCATTTTACTTATTCTTTGTGATACAGAACGCATTTATATCAAAATGCTCACTAAGCTACACCAACTTGTCACTAGATGATAAATCTTTTCTACAAGACAAAATAAGAGAGATAGAGGGACTAACAGAGATTGTATGACAACTCCTGCCCGCATTGTTCCTTCGATGAGTACCTTTTCAATATTACTGTGTGTCAGAAGACATACTAAACACTAAAACTAACAATAACATGAGTTCTGAAATTGAAGTTCTTACCCTGATGCGATGGTGTAGGACCGTTAGATACAGCAGGATTAGGATACCCTGGGCCACCATTGTGTGTCGATGGCCTCACAAGTCCAACTCCTGTGGGAGGGCCATTCTGCGCCCATGAAGGTGGTGCTCCTGGAGAGATAACACCATTACCCCCTCCACCATAACCACCATACTGTGGTTGCTGTTGGGCTGCGTACTGCGGATTCATTGTGTATCCGCTGGTTCTGTAAAACATCTCCTCAATTTAGCACAATGGCAGTACATACACTTAACACAACAAGAAATGCAATCTTTAGTTTCTACAATACTGGATTCACAATACCAGCTACAGAAGCCTGTAAAGATGGAAGTTACTCAAAATCAGTTTTGGTTGAAACCAGTTACAACCTCCGACAGTCACACATTATTTCAATTATATTATTGTTTGGAAGGGCAGATGCTAAATGCAGTTATATAACGTCAACAGCAATATATCTTTGTGATAAAAGAATCAACTCAATTACATCAAATGACCATGGCATTAAATATATTTAGGCTGGTGCGTAAGTTCATAGCGTTTTTGTTTTGCATAACGGTTTCCAGTTGCTATGCGATTATTTATCAATTCGCATTTTTTATTTGTAGTTTACTGTTCTTATTTGAGTTAACATATTGTTATTTTGTCAAATTGAGAAAGTAAGTTGAGCTAGAAATCTGAACATTGCCAACATACTCTTCTGCCTGAGTTCATTAGAAGAGGGACAGCAGTAAAGGCAGCCAGAAACATAAGCATCATGTATGGAGATTATGTCACTGGACAGAGTACAGTTAGCAAATGGTCTTATTTTAAGTAGGAGCGTTTTGACATTAGTGACTCCATGTTCAGAAAGACCTTCAGGATTTGAGGAAGATTGTTTAAAAACATTAATCCATAATGATACACGTGAGATTGCTCGAGAAGTGGCAAATTTGATTAACTGTGGTCATTCTACCATCGTGCGATGTTTGCATGCAATGAGGCAGGTTCAAAAATTTTCTAAGCTCTAAGTCAAAATCACAAAAAAAACCAACAAATGCATCTCTGCTTGCCCGTCCCCAATTGGCTCATGAACAACACTGACCATTCCTATCCTTTATCCTTAATAGCAAAGAAAAATGGTGTCTTTATGCTACCATACGAAAAAGAAAGGAATGGCTGAAACCAAAGAAAGCAGCAACTCCCTGTACAAAGACCTGCGTGCATCCACAAAAGATAATGTTACGCATCTAGTGGAACAGTGACTGAGTGGAGTACTATGAATTGTTTGCCAGAGGTATAACCATCACTGCTGTTATTTACTGTCAACAACTGAGATGTCTTTCAGATGAAATCAAACAACAACGACAACCAGGAAGATGCATGGAGTGATGCTACTCCATGATGATGCCTGTCCACATTCTGCTAGACTGACAAAAACTCTCTACGGGAGTTGGGTTGGGAAGTCATTCCAGGCCTGCCTTATTCGCCTGACCTTGCACCCTCAGATTTTCACCTTGTCCGACTATCCAACAATATTCAAGGAACTTCCTTTCCAGATGAAAATGTGTTCAGAACTTGGCTCGACAAGTTCTTAACCTAGAAGCCACGTGATTTCTACAATCATGGAATTGAAAAGTTACCCCACCTTTGGCAGACTATTGTAAATGGGGAAGAAGAACATATTACTGGTGATTAACGTGTATCTACAATGTTTATTAAACTTACTATGGAAAAACACTACGAACTTGTGCACCAACCCAACAATATCAACCAAAATAGATTTTTTAAATGAATTTTCCAAACACAATTATTTCAATTCATGCCACAGTGAGACTGTGAGGCTGCAGATGATTAAATGACTAAACCCAAAGAACAGGCAATAAAAAACCTATATTCACTGGAACAAGTATACGCACAGATTCATTATACAGTAGAATTCGTATAGTAAATGCGTACTTAGATATGATGCATTTGGAACAATCTAGAGAGTCACACAAGCACATGACGACAGAAAACAAGTTACAAAGATACAAAAAGAGTGATTAAAAAAATGGGAGGGTTAAGAGTAAAAAGCTGTATGCAGAGAAGCAAAGGACAGGAAAGAGACAAGCAAGGAATTTGAAGCTCAGACATCAATTTCTGTGTAAGTGTTCTAATTAGTATGCTAGAGAAGGGAAATAACATGGGGTTAAGTATACCATCAACATTATACAAGTATCAGAGAAAGGCCATGACCTTTTCAAGGAAACTTTCTTGGCATGCACTGTAACACACTCCGAGAAACTATGAAATACCAATGCTGGATGGCCAGACGTGGAATTAAACTGCATGCCTATAAAATGTTAGTCGGGGCTTTTTGAAAACAAACCTTGTAAAACTACATATTATCTTATGCCATTCCGAGTTTTGGGTCACTCTCACATAGTTAGTCTCTTAATGTAATCTTCTGCTTTCTGTTATGCAGTGAACTTCATCCATAGAAAGCAATGTGATCTTAAGTGCTAAAGCATTTCACTTGCTGAAGCAATCATAAAAGATACTGACAAGATAACAGGAAATGCAAACACTGTAATTTTGTCATGTAGCCCTACAAGAATGTAACAAGATTCTACATACAAGGTCATTTGTAAATAACCAATAGTGGAAGTCAAAAACAGGCAGTTAACAAGTCTTTCTCTGGCTGCAGCACAGTATTCTATAATTGCTGACACACACACACACACACACACACACACACAGGGAGGGAGGGAGGGATGTTAATTCCGACTAAGTGGCACAAATCACTACCCTAATATACCACAGGACAGAGCCAAAAGTGTGTGTACAGCATTGCCTAGGAAATGTGCCTACCATCTGCAATTATCACTAATTTTTTTTTTTTTTTGGGGGGGGGGGGGGGGTCTTGAACAATTTGATTATGAATCCATATGCAGAAGCCATATTCAAATGTGCATGGTGTTTGGCGTCCACAATGTGGGAGGGATTTTACATCCACAAACTGCCTTGACATGCAGCTATTGATATTTGAAAATATTTGGATGCCCTTTACCCTAAATGGCTGTTTTGTGGGATCAGCTCAACCATAAGGACGGCTGAATGAATGTTCCGTCACACACATTTCAACAGCTGCACAAAGCACCATAAACAGCAAAGTTCCAGATACTGAATCTTTTCCAGCTAATCTAGCTGTTGCGAGTGACACTAATAGTGGTTATTCTGGATGAAAACAAATGATCTTGACAACTGTGGGCTAAAAACTAGATTAGGGGCAGTGCCAAGCAGTGCACTTGACCTGTTGATACACAGATTGGCAAGATGATGATGGATGGATGGATGGATGGATGGATGGATGGCATTTGACAGGCTGGTTGGCAATATGTGCCCTGTAACCTGCAGGAGGTAAGAAAAGAGGCAATATATTTTATTTGTTTTTCTCCCTCTTAATACACTGATGTACTACTAAAGTAAAAATTGTTGATGAAGCCCATGTGAATGTGAAATAAATATTGCAGTAGCAGATTGATTTTTAGTGTACCTAGTGTCTATGTTCATGTCAACTTAACACACTTCTCATTATAAAATTAGTACTGCAAGATAAATTCTGAAAAGTTTTAATAAATAATACATAAGTCTCAGACGAGTATTATGGTGCACCTTATGTACATATAACACACAGAACGAAAAGTGCAAATGGGGGAGAGCGGGCTTACTGTATATTAAAGAGGAAGTTGTTCAAAAGACATTGGCTGACAATATTACATAGGAAAATGTCAGCACTGTATAAGTGAGTAAAAGGATATAAATATTGAACTGAATAACATGTTACTGACAATATTGTTTTATACATTTTAGATAATGAAATGAACTACAGTAGTATACAGGTCAATGGAAGTGTCCCATTCTACCTGTCTGTTTTGACCAGTGACGTGACGTAAGGGTGTTGCGGTGTGTGGCATAATTACGGTGCAGAGTTTAGTTTATGAGGTGGTTGTGTTTGTAGATGTCTTGTTGTGTTTGATAATGTGTGTGTGTAATGTGCTGTATTCATTTGAGCTTTAGGTGAGGGGGGTTGGGATTGTTTTACGATTATGTTGTAGAGGACCTTTTTTGTTGCAGTTGTCGTCGATTTGTAAAGGTGTACTCGAGTTTCGATTATTTTGTGGCTTTTATTTGTTGGCGGTTTATGGTTTGGGGGGGTGGGGGTGGCTGACATGGGGGGTTGGGGTTGGTAGGTTGCGTATGGTTTGGTAGGTTTCTCTTGTTTGTGTTTTTCTTGTGTGTGTGTGTGTGTGTGTGTGTGTGTGTGTGTGTGTGTGTGTAATTGGGGTGGTCAACCTAGTTTGAAGTGCCGGAATTTGTTGGTGGAAAGTAAGTGTTTTTGTGTCTACTGTTCTTGGGTTGTAATGTTTTGTGTATTTATGGTGTATTGATTGTGTTTTAATTTTTGCAAGGAGGTTTGATTTTTTGGTTTTTGAGGTGTTATGGGTTTGGTTTTATTTTTCATAGTTGCAGGTGTTGGTTTTTTGTTATCGTCAACTGTGGTGGACCTACACAAGTCAAGGGAAATGTACGATTCCAATTTTTGTAGTTGTAGATGTTTCTGTGGTATCAACAGCTGCAGTTGAGCTATATAGGTCATATGAAGTGTCGGATTCCTATGGATTTTGTTGGTGTAGCGGAATGTGGTAAATTTTTTTTCCATTTTGTGTGATTGGGATTGTGGTTTTTTATAAATTATTATACTTAGCTTGCCCCACCCTAAAATCCCCCCAATTCCCCACAGCTGTCCCATTAGTTTGATTATATTTTTGAAGGGAGACATTATTGTCTTATTTAGGCCTATATGTATTTTCATGTTTGTTGCCGTGTGTATGTTGTGAAGTCATAGGTGCCATATTGGAGACGCTGAGAATGGCCGTTTCCATGCAGGTTACTAAACCTACTGCTACCAGATGTCTGCTTTTATCCGTGTCATATTGATGATGCAGTCATACATGTGCAAAGAGTAAGAGAATAGAACACACAATATTGTTCTCACATCTCTGTTACATTTCGAATGTAAGCTGTAGTAACAGACTGATCTGTAGTGTAACCCAAGATAAGATTATGCGGGAAGGTGACATGCCAATGAAAGTGAATTAAAAAGGTCTTAAGCCTTGTGAAGTATTGATCTGTAGCATAACCTAAGAACCAGGTTGTGAATTGGCCAAGCTTCTGTTAACCTGAAATGCTTAAAGTAAATGTAGGTGTACTGTATGTCACGGGAAGCTGAATATAGAGCATATTTATCTTGGAAGGTATCAACACTGTTGTTGTTTACATACACACCTGAGGACATTCTACAGATGGCTGAAGTAATCAAAGAATAAATAAAAACTGATGGTCAGAACACACTGACAATGAGTCTGCAATTATTGTTATCAATCATAGCATGTTGGACATTAAAAGAATTGTCACTATTTGAAGACTGCACCGAATTTCACACATATCACACTCACTTTCATAATCATTATCTTCAAAGTGAGAGTCAAACCTACGAGTGTAATATGTATAACCTAGCCCTAACAAAAGTAATCAAAGTGTCGTGCAGTTTTGCAACTTCTCACAGTGGTCCCAACCATAACGTGTCTTTTATGACAATATTCAGATATGTTTTAAAGCTGAACTGAACACTACATCAGCAGAATAAAGTACAACACTATTAATCACAAGTGTTACATAACACTTTTCAGAGGAATTATATGCAAAAATTGGAACTAAACTCCAAACAGATGGTAAATATTCACAGCTAATAAGCTCCAGTAATTCATGTTGTTATAGTTAGAAATGTGTAAGACCCACTGCATTCTGATGATCTACAGCTACAATGGTTCTTGTGTATGAATTATCCCGTTACGTCAGTAAACGAAACTTTTTTAAAAATTATCTGAAGACTTTATGAACAAACTATTACACTTGCTGATGTTTTGATGTAAGCTGTGCTCAAGACTGATCTCTTGATTGAAGGAGCAAATGTCTCTATAAAGTATATCACAAATAGGCCTATATGTAGTAGCAAGGTTTAAATTTAACAGTTCACACATTACTAATTCAAAATTCACAATGCACTGACAAGACTACTCTTATAAATATCTAGCCTCTTCAGTGCATGAGACTTGCATCTTCTAAGCCAACCATCTCTGTTGAAATTGAAAATATTATTACAGACAAAGGACCGAGATAATGATCTTTTGCATACACCTATGTGTTTTCTAGACTACTGTTCTATATCATGAAAATGTCTGCAAAAAGAAACTGGTATTACATATTTAGGAAAGTGATACTCATCACAGAAGAGTTTGTTTTGAAAGTAGGAATATACGCTCTGTGAATGAATGAGTTCCGGAATTCACACTGGACAAAACTCATGTAGCAGAAAAACCAATGACAGCTGTTTCAAATCTCTGACCGTGAAGAAATTAACCTGCACATAATAGGTTTCTCACGTTACTAAAGAAGTGAACCTAGTGAAAGTTTTTCGGAGCAATCAAGTGTATACTGAATAGACGTTCGCTACTTGAAAGGCCAAGTCTTAAAATCGACTTGACGTAAATAATTTGGTAAAAACAAAACTGATAGGAAGTCTATTATTGGCTATCCCTGTAATGTCACATTACAGTTTAAATACAATTATTATACCTTTATTAGGTCCGTATGTAGTACATAATACGAATTCATAAAATGCAATAAATTATGTCCATAATAACGGAAAGAATCAAGTGAAAGTAGGCCTAATTTCGTTGCGGCAGTTATGAAATGTCGCACAATGCATAGAAACAAGTTTCGCAGACTGTATTGTATTCCTTACAGAAACACAAGCGTCAAACCGCGTATCTGCAGGAGCATAAAAAAGGCATTGACAGCATTTTCCTGTTCACGAACATTACATCTTGTCTTTCACATCTAACGTACATTCAACTTATGAAATGACTTGTGACGAGAAACACTGTTATCATTTTCTCCCTTATGCTCCCTTGATAGTTCTACGTTTACGTAACACCACACCATCGTAGTTACATCTGTAACAAGCTACAATTTCAGCGTTAAAATACGACAGACTGAATTGCTGCACACGTAACGTACACGGCAATTTACAGTACACAGAACAGATTATTATTGGTTGTTACTACAGGCAGTCGACAAACTTCCACTAAGGCAAAATTCATAAAATTGGCGGACTTTCATTCCCTCAGATTTCGGAGTAAGCACTGTAGCAGTGGATCAAATTTCAAAGAAATACGTGTATGTGATATTTTATATGGTATCAAAGTTAAGTGTACGAGCAGTTTCACGAGTAACGAAGAATAGAACATTGATTTCTTGTGAGCGTCATTTAGCAGAAATATGTCAATACTGAATCAGTGTATATTGTCCGTCATACGACTAAAACTCCTTAGCACAAAAAAGCTGACATGTTGTGAATGATCAAAGAAAAGGCAGTTCATTAACAGTCGTGCTTACCTCTTCAGGAGTAACTTTAGTTGTGAATGTCTTAAAAAGAATAAATCACATGAACAGCTTGAATAACACGTTAACTTGTCCTCACAGGTGATAACAAAACTAAGTTGTCAGAAGCAGCAAAGCATATGATGCAAAAGGCTACACCTTTGAAAACATGTATATAATGTACACGTCTGACGGTAACAACATATGTATTATATTACTGACACACGACACAGTCAACGAACGTCAAAACCGATAGATGCGCTTTCGAAATCATGAAATATCACTTTTTCAATTAAGAATCCAACAAGTATCAGGCAGTCTAGTTCTGCAGGAACGACAGCACATACTAACATCCAGTTACAAAAGATAAAATTTCACGTTACAGGCAATATAACCATTATATCGAAATGCTAAACGTACTTCTCTCCAGCTGGCTTTGCCACGTAAGGCCTTACTGCGCATGCGCACAGCGAGCCACGTCAACTTGACATCTTTGCCCAAAACAATGATTCAATTTTTTTTCCAAGAGCGCAAACAGGAATCCCATCCATACAATAGGGACCGTGCAGTATCATATTACTAAACGTGCACATTGAGAACAGCATAGTATAACCAATATCTCCAAAATTTCTTCACTTAGGATCAAGGGTTTATCTGAAGGAACATTTTTGTACATAGAAAATGACCTTTCGACGTCACAAGAAGTGACAGGAGCTTAGTTAAGGTAAGAAACTTCGGGAAAAGTCAAATGAAGTTGAAAGTACTTCGCATTTCCACCAAAAACATTTTTTTACGACTTCATAAACCCGAAATCTGTATTTGATCCGATAACTTTGTTCAGCTTATCTTTTGCTTCAACACCCGTTAATCTGTGGGATGACTGCAAACTGCAAAGACTTTTCAATCTCTTCAGCATTTGTGAAAGTTTCCAACAGTGGCAGACATGTGGCTTCCAGCTCCGTAATTGCCGAAGGAAAATGAGTGAAATTTGACTTGATGTAAATCAGATGTTGCTTCTAATGTCTTTCGTTGAGCGTCACTTCCGCATCTTTAATGAAGATTACATCAGTGCCATCAAAGGTGTCTACGACCTAAAACCGAAGGAAACAAATCAAGTTGGGACAGTAACAAAGGATTGCTGAAGCAAGTAGCTGTTAACCAAATGTTCAGGAATTTACAGCCTCTTACGGAATTTACTTCATCTAAATTATCATAGAAAAATCTGATACCAGGTATTCATGTTCCGGTGCACCATCTGGTCAAAACAGGTTGTGGAGGCAAGGATAAATCTGGCAGTAGCGCTCTGTCTCTACGTGTGGCAACACAGGCAGATGCTTTCACATGTGTTTAATATGAAAACAAGTCAGCATGTGATTTATTTACTACTGTCAGAATTATCAAATTTTTGTGCTTTGGCTTCTGTTTTTCTTCTTTGTGGAGGATACCAACGTATGCACATTTTCATGCCGAAATTTTAGACTTACTGTTTCAGTTACCTAATGTAGCACAAGGGGCTAAAGATGTAACTTGCTTTACGGTAGGATAAAACATTTTGAGTGCTTCCACATCCTTCAGCAATATGGCCATTGTTTTATTTAAATTTACTGGCCACAATATTCCTAAAAATTATAAAAATACCCGAGTGATGCTACGTTTTAAAACATGACATACAGTCAGAAATTTTTTTAGCAAGCTCAGATCTCCTGGTTTGCGAGTAGAGAGGAAGAAACACTTTAACCAACTAGCTCAAATGATTTATCCTGGTAATGTTCAGAGCAGTCTTTCTTTTAGTGAACAGTAGTTCTTTTGCTCATCGCTTTCCCTACATATTGAAAGTTGGAGTGAACTATTCTCCCACCTCCCCAGCTAGCACTCAAGCTTATTTCAAGGTGGATATTGAGTTTAGGTTCAGTTGAAAATTCAAGATTGAAAAATCAACCTGTTACACAGCTTATTTCAAGGTGGATATTGAGTTTAGGTTCAGTTGAAAATTCAAGATTGAAAAATCAACCTGTTACTCAGTTTACATCAAGCTGTAAAAATTTAGCTTGAATTAAAATAATTTTCCCAAGCTTGAAATAAACTGTAATTTCCCTGGAAGGCTGTACAGGAGATGCGCGCGCAGCATAGAATCCATAGATGTCCACGGGAAGCGCCACGAGCGTTTATAAGCCTTGCACTGACTCTAAGTTTACGGCCATTTTACTTTTGTGACGCGCGTTAATGATTGTTGACTGTTGTGAAGTTTGTATTATACTGGAAAATAGTTCGGAAAGTGTGTGGCGTCCCCTGCCTTACTGCTACACTGGGTCTGAAGAAGATATATAGTGTATTACAGGTACGTTGGTGCATTTTTCTCTAGTGGTACGTTAATATTACAAATGTTAAATATTATTACGTAACGTAAAGAAATATCATATTCTTTTACGTAGAAAAATTGGGCCTGGATGAAAGTGAAATGGATTACCAGCCAAGAATACATATTACAAGTTGTGCAGCACCAATAAATTAAAACTTAATGTTATTTTACCTTTTTAAAATCTCGCCTTTTTATATATATCGCCCTATTACATTTGTTTAGTTGTAAGTACTCGCGTGTGTCACACCATGAATGAATAATCGTGAAGTGTGAAAAGTGTCTTTGCGAATACAAATAGTAATGACATGGTGAGCGGGAAAAAGTGCTCAAGAACCAGTTACTATATAGGTGTCAGTCTTCTTTATTTACGTAGCTTTGACTGCTCTTCATCTGCTCTTAATTTTGTTGTTCCCTCAGTGAAATAATACCGCAAGGCCTACAGGTACTTTTTAATTTTATTGTTATTTGTAATGTGGCTGAAATCTAAAAAAAGGCAATATTAAAATATGACAAGGAGAACATATTTTGTTCTTTTACTTTTCAGTTCCACTGAACTGGTAATTTCTTAAATTCATTTCGATTTCATCTTTTATTTCATTTTGATTCAGTTTTACTCACCAAAAAATAATTGTGGATAGAATAAAATGTCTACATTTTTCTAAGCCGTAGTTTCCTTATAAGCTTACAGTATGAGGTGTATATGATTTCAAGTAATTGTTTCTTTATAATTCAGTTTATATGGCCCTGAATCTGTTAGAAACAGTGACGTGTGGCTTCTTCATGAAGTCATCGCAAAATTACCCAAATATCATCTTTACTTTAAAAATTTCAAACAAAAAGTTATTTCAAATTACTTTAAAAACTCTTTGGAATGAAGTCACCAGAAGCAGTTGCTTACTCAGTGACGTTTATACTAGTTAAAATGATTTTTACTGCATCAGTGAGTTTGAAGTTATTTTGCTAATCTGGGGCATAAATTATATTTAGGTTGATCAGTTTAAACTTTTTACATTTTTTATGTTTAGGTATGGCTAACATTTTCTTTTACCTTTTACAGGATCATTATACCGGCAGAAGTCAGCGATATTTGATCCTGCTCTGGTCTGTGTGCTGGGGCTGGAGGGGCTTCAGAATAATTAAATTTTAAAATAAAACAATTTTAAACACTTTGAAAATAAAAAAAATTAAACATACATGTCTTGATAATTTTTTTCACACGATTTCCATTCTGGTATTTATTTAATTAATTAGGTTCAATAAATTCAGATTAATAATTATGTAGCTTAAAACAAGCTGTAAATACCAGGCTGTATTCCACGTGTGTAGATACAGCTGGAGCCAAACTTGATAAATCAAGCTTGAAATATAGCTTGAACTCTGCCAACTTTGATGTTTGTTTCAAGCTTGAATCCAACTAACAGGCCTGAATATTCCAGCTTTGATCAAGCTTATATACTTGAACTTTACATCTGGAAACAAGTTTGAAACCGGCTTACTGTGCTATCTGGGTCCTGATACTGAGTACACCCCACTCCCAGGACCTGTACATCTAAACTCCCAATGATGCTCTGCACTAACAGCATCTCATCAACAGACTGAAACCTTTCAGTTAATTCAGTGTAGGCTCCAGTTCCGAAGTGTGTGAACTGCTTCGTATCAGAAGACCTAAACCTTTTGTTATTCTGCTTTTTTTTTAGGTTAGTTCAGTCTCCTGTAGGGCCTTTCTGTATCTAAATATTTCTTTCCCATCATAAGAATTAATTTTTGTGAACTATTAAATAAGCACTAAGTTTCCCTTTCTCCAGGCTTATCAGACAACAAAATGTAATAGGAAGCAGATAAACGCTATTATCGAACACGAGAATACTTTACTCTTTTGTGCTTCCCACATCCCAGGTAATGGTCCATGTTAGAACTGAAAGCACTCAGTCCTTTCTGACAAAAAACTTGCATGTAAAAAAATTCGTAGAAATGTGTACACTGGTTTGCTACTAAAGGTCATTCAATTTTTGTAGGCAATAAGACTGTAAAATGTTGCTTCCTAACATATATGTTTATGGATTTTTCTTAGTGCACTTAATGACTGATGTATAAACATTAAATGGGAACTGCGTCGTTCATTTGAACAAATTCATTGAACTAGTCCGATATGAAGAACTGTCTCAAAAGGAAGAGTTCTGTAAAAAGAATTTCTTTGCCCATCACTAAACCACACGAACTTCCGAAAAGTGAGTGGTTGTGTCACTTCTTGCAGTGCTGACAACATACGTTTCCACCGATCATCTGCTACAGTAGAAGTGGCACACAGAACTCGAAAGTAACAAACATGAAAATGTGTAATAAAAAAGGTGAAATGAATATTAAATTAAATTAAGTCAGTGGAAACATTTACAATTACAGTTACATAACAAAAATAACTAGAACCAGAAAGTCCACCAGCCTTACCAATCGAAACAGTGGAACATGAGCTTACTAAAATGTTTACAGACTATACGAAGATCTTTTCAGACAACTTACGGGAATTCAGCCAGGTTATATTTACAGCGACCGCCGATATTTCGGCGGGAGTACATCCCGCCATTTTCAAGGCAAAAACTGCAATGGTCGCTGTAATTATTACGTGGCTGAATTCCCGTGAAAATTGTATATGCCAGGAGAAACTCAGGTCTCATATATGAAGGTGATTCTGAGGACATTTGCAAAGGCACTGCTTCATCAAAGAAATTTGCAATTGTAAAGCGGTCTACTTTTTGCAGAGGTTTGCGCTACAATAGATACAGTTGTCCCGATCCATACTCACTCGAAACCAAGTTCACACGTGCACCTAATGTGGCGCTGCAGCTTGTGGCTTGCTGTAGTGGCATCGATAGTTACGGCTCACACTGGACGCCACAAATTCTTCGTAGTTGCACAGCTTTCAATATGGCGACAATTGAAATCATATGGGCGGGTATGAATGTTATAGTGCACGTTATGACCTTAGAGCCGTAGTTAAGAGTTAGAGTTAAGTACAGGGAAGACGAAACAAAAATGATGGATCTGAAAACAGATTTCGCACGGGGATAAATCAGGGAAAACTTATATAACACTCAGAGACGAAAATGCTGTCTGCAAGGCAAGCTAACCAACAGCGGGCATTTAAAAATCATCAGCAGACACGCTACTCTCCCAAGAATCTTACTGTATTCTTTGATAAACGCATTTCGAATAACTAATTTTTAGTTTAACAGCTGCCACATCACACTCTGGAACTATTTTCTGCATATAATTCACAATTTATACAATGCCTGGTCTCACAATTTACGAAGTTTATACGACTCGCTTTTTTGATTACATATATTAAGTTTCTTTATTCAAGTTCGTGTAGTTCTAGAAACTGCAATAGTGTACCTGCCTGTCATTGTTTTCACTTTTTTCGGAGAGAGAATAAAATAATAGGATGATCGTGTTTCGAAATACTACCACCAGGGAGCAGTGTTGGCGCAACAAAGTACTACAAAGCTAAACTTTTGTGGTGTGACAAAAGTTGCATCTGTTAAGTTGCACCATGCACAACTAGAAGTTCACACAGGTAACTGCTACGCAACAGCAACATGCCAATAGCTCTTTTGTATATGAACCCGGCTTAATTTTCCAACCATCGAATTTGCAATATATCCACACATAGTCAGTAGATTCGGCATCAGAGACTTACATTTCGAGGTTTCCATCTCCTTTCGAGTTTCGTCTAACACCTAACTGGGAAATTAACAGATAACATGAAGACTGAAGTGAGTTTAATTTCACAAAGTTAATTTTTAGTTTCTTGCAACATCTTTCAAATCACAGCTATCAGCCTTTTGATTTTGCTATGTGTAGCTGGAGTCACTCCAAAGAAACAACGCTTATAAAGTTTTTCAAGCGACGCCCAGTGCCGACAGAAAGCGCTAGTTTGTTTCCCACTTTGAGCAAAATGATTTTTAAAGCGAAATTTTATGTGTCCATTCGACCAAGCGTTCCAAAATAGTTTAATGCAATATTTGCTTTATCAATACGTATTAATAGGGTCAACAAAAATCGAAGAATAACCAGTACTCTAGTAGCAACAGGACTTGGAGGTAAAGCTACGCTTGCTGTCGACACTGGGCAGCACGTTAAAGCTCTGATGAACAGTGTTTGTTTAGGCTGGCTCTAGCTACTCACTGGAAAGATCTGTGAAAACCTATATGTACATCAAAAAAAGTTTTACATCACCTCGGTTCCAAGAGTTCAGGTACCTGTACAGAAAACTGGAATAGAGATCAACATAAACATCATTTCCACCATTTTTATTGCTCATGAAAACCACACATCACATGTTGTACGACCATACAGCGAGACCTCCAGAGGTGGAGGTTCAGATTGCTGTACACACAGGTGCCTCATACCCAGAAGCACATCCTCTTGCATTAATGCATGCCTGTATTCATTGTGGTATACTATCCACAAGTTCATCAAGGCACTGTTGGTCCAGATTGTCCCACACCTCAACGACGATTCGGCGTAGAACTCTCTGAGTGGTTGGGGTCACGTCGTCCATAAACAACCCTTTTCAATCTATCCCAGGCATGCACTGAAGGGTTCATGTCTGGAGAACATGCTCGCCACTCAAGTCGAGCGATGTCTCTTTCCTGAAGGAAGTCATTCAAAAGACGTTCACGATGGAGGCTCGTCAGTATGCTGCTGATATGGTTGCACCATCGGTTGGAGGATGGCATCCACGTATTGTACAGCCTTTACGGCGCCTCTCATGACCACCAGCGGCGAACGTAGGCCCCACATAATGCCACCCCGAGACAGCAATGAACCTCCACCTTGCTGCACTCTCTGGACAGTGTGTCTAAGGCGTTCAGCCTGACTGAGTTGCCTCCAAATACGTCTCTGACGATTCTCTGGCTGAAGGCATATGCGACACTCCTCAATGAAGAGAATGTGATGTCAGTCCTGAGGGGTCCTTTCAGCATGTTGTTGGGCCCATCTGTAGCGCGCTGCATAGTGTCGTGGTTGCAAAGATGGAACTCGACATAGACGTCGGGAGTGTAGTTGCACATCATGCAGCCTATTGCACACACTTTGAGTCGTAACACGACGTCCTGTGATTGCATGAAAAGCATTATTCAACATGGTTGCGTTTCTGTCAGGGTTCCTCCAAGCCATAATCCATAGGTAGCGGTCATCCACTGCAATAGTAGCCCTTGGGTGGCCTGCTTAAGGAACGTCATCGACAGTTCCTGTCTCTCTGTATCTCCTCCATGTCCGAACAACAAGGCTTTGGTTCACTCCGAGACGCCTAGAGTCGAGAGCCCTTCCTGGCACAAAGTAACATTGCTTATGTGATCAAACCGCGGTGTTGACCGTCTAGGCATGGTTGAACTACAGACTACATGAGCAGTGTACCTCCTTCCTGGTGGAATGATTGGAACAGATCGGCTGTCTGACCCCCTCCGTCTAATAGGCGCTGCTCATGCATACTTGTTTACATCTTTGGGCGGGTCTAGTGACATCTCTGAACAGTCAAAGGGACTGTGTCTACGATACAATATTCACAGTCTACATCTATTTTCAGGAGTTCTGGGAATTGGGGTGACGCAAAACTTTTTTTGATGTGTGTATATATGGGTGCTTGGGAAAACTGACTTTAATATTGTTTTCTTAAATACCTATGCTTAAGACATTTGAATCCAACGTACCAAACTTTTATGTACTTTTTAAAAAATTAACTTGACTACAGATTTCGTCAGTTTTTCAAATAGTATATTTGTTACTGCCAAAGCAACACACAGTTCCACAAAAAATGGATTTTGCATTCGCTTAATTGTTATTGTACTGATAAATGATTGCGCACTTTATGTTTTGGTGTCTTTCTGTTGTTTCATCTTTGCAGTATGACACACAAAAGTTACGTGCTGAGGTACTTGAAACTTTCTTGAGTATTTCATTAACAAATGAAATATAGCTTATATCAACATTGCTTTTTTTTACATGGAGAACTTCTAGATCTAGTAAAGCTGATAGAAAGTGGCTTGATATGTCATGTAAGTTTTTACGAAAAATATTCTTTAAAATATGATTCTTCCTGGTAGAAATGAGAGATGGTAAATGCATAACTACTTGCAGCCTTTTTGCGACAATAACAATTAATGAAAACACCATCATTGTTAGAAATTCCTTTCTCTCGATCCATTTTCACAAAATCTTTGCTCTTCCAGCTTCCAGTCCTTGTCAGAGCCATCACTAAACTTCGTAATTCGATGCAAGTGTATCTAGTGTCTGCGTTCATTAGATCTCAAGCAGTACAGTATTCTGCCACTTTCCTTTGTCAGCGACAGAGAAAAATGCTTCATTGACGCTCAACATAGTAATACAAATGTGGGAAGGAAATCGTTTAGCGTCGTGTTGTTGCCGTATTTTATACACACTTCTACAAAGCAACATAATGCTAATAACTGCTTGATTTTTTTACTTCTAAAATAATAATTGGTCTAAGGTCTGTCAATTTCATACAGAGCTCACCTAAAGACGATTGTGGTGACAGGGTATGGAATTAGAGAGAGTAGTAGTGTGGTGGGTAATATCTTGTCCAATGCTGGCGACACAGCTCAAGTACAAAAATAGTTACCTCTCACTGTAGATAGCAAGGCCTGGCACAATGAGAGAAGGTACAAATTATTTTGTCTTCTACCAAAGTACACAGTGCTACACTAGGGTGTTTGATCTCACTGTGAATTTACAGACTGTAAAAAGCATTTTTAAAAGAAATCTTTTCCGCTTTTGGCTGTTAAAACACTTTTTATTGCGACTATAATTTCGACATGTTGTCATTTTCATGCATTGTGGGATGAAGTAACCATCTCGATAGTATAAAACTGTGCATGCTGTGTAAGAACATTTGCACCTAAAGGTGTCGTAAATTTATCAGCTGTTTTGAAACCAGAAAAAAATGTATAATATGCACATGAATGTCTAAAACCCTTCGGAATATGCATTTACTTCCAAAAAGGCCGAAACATCCAAATATGCATGCAACATACATTTTCTTGGTAATACTGGCTCTACCAATGATATAAAATTTAAAGTTCTACAATAACATTTTCAAAACCTGAACTACTAAATTTATAGCATAGTTTTTCGTTCCACTACAGATAAGAAACAAAATAAGTTGGACAACACACGAATGTCTCAATGTTCTCCTTTCCAACAATCTTTTACATTTCCTGCTTCAGCAGTATTTTAGTTTATTGCATGAAATTCAGAGTGTAGCCTATTTTTTCCCTGAAACTGCCACCATCTCTTTTGTTAAATTTCTCCCGCACTTCATGTATCACCTAATTGTGAAATGTAGATGTCGCCATAGTGTAATAATGATATTGAGTGTCTTCTCAATTTCACTTCAGACATTGGATTAGCATGCTTTTTTTTACATAATCTGTCTGACATGGCCAAAATACATGTAAGCATTGTACAGTAGAGCATTTCTTTGTAACAGTCTATGGCAACAGGATACTGTGATTGTGGCTCTCCTGAAATCTTGGTTGTGTTGATGAAATATCATGTGAAATTGTGCTAAACGCATTCTCTGAAAATTATTTCGAGCAGTTAGTTCATGAATTCACACGTATAGTAAACAGTTGTGAAAACACACTTGACCTCTCAGCAACAAATAATCCTGAGTCAATAACGAGCATAAAAACCGATTCAAGGATTAGTGAATACAGGGTTGAATATTGTAATCCCCAAATCCTCGAAAAATAAACGAAAAAAATACATATTCAAAAAAGCAGATAAAAATCCACTTGGCGCCTTCCTGAGAGACAATCTCCACTCATTCCAAATTAATAATACAAGTGTAGACCACATGTGGCTTAAATTTAAAGAAATAGTATTGGCAGCAATTGAGAGATCTATGCCAAATAGATTAACAAACGATGGAGCTTATCCTCCTTGGTACACCAAATAGGTTAGAACACTGTTGCAGAAACAACGAAACAAATGTGCCAATTTTAAACAGATGCAAAATCCCCAAGATTGGCGATCTTCTACAGAAGCTCGAAATTTAGTGCGGACTTCAATGCGAGATGCCTATAACAGTTTTTCACAACAAAACTTTGTCTCGAAACCTGGCAGTAAACCCAAAGAGATTCCTGGTTTTATGTGAAGTATGTTAGCGGCAAGAAACAATCAATGCCTTCTCTGCGCGATAGCAATGGAGATACTATCGAAGACAGTGCTGCCAAAGCAGAGTTACTAAACACAGCCTTCCGAAATGTTTTCACAAAAGAACACGAAGTAAATATTCCAGAATTCGAATCGACAACAGCTGCCAACGTGAGCAATGTAGAAGTAATTATCCTTGGAGTAGTGAAACAACTCAAATCACTTAATAAAAGCAAGTCTTCTGGTCCAGACCATATACCAATTAGGTTCCTTTCGGAGTATACTGATGCATTAGCTCCATACTTAACAATCATATACAACCGTTCGCTCGACGAAAGATCCGTACCCAAAGACTGGAAAGTGGCACAGGTCACACCAATATTCATGAAAGGTAGTAAGAGTAATCCACTAAATTACAGGCCCACATCGGTAACGTCATTATGCAGCAGGATTTTAGATCATACATTGTGTTTGAACATTATGAATTACCTCGAATAAAACGGTCCATTGACACACAGTCAACATGGGTTTAGAAAACATCGTTCCTGAGAAATGCTACTAGCTCTTTATTCACATCAAGTGTTGACAGCTATTGACAAGGGATTTCAGTTCGATTCCTTGTTTCTGAATTTCCAGAAGGCTTTTTACACTGTAACACACAAACGGCTCGTAGTGAAATTGCGTGCTTATGGACTATTGTCTCAGTTATGTGACAGGATTTGTGATTTCCTGTCAGAGAGGTCACAATTCGTAGTAATTGACGGAAAGTCATCGAGTAAGACAGAAGTGATTTCTGGCGTTCCCCAAGGTAGTGTTATAGGCCGTTTGCTGTTCCTTGTCTATATAAACGATTTGGGATACAATCTGAGCAGATGTCTTAGGTTGTCTGAAGACGACACTGTCGTTTATCTACTAAAAAGTCATAAGAAGATCAAAAGAAATTGCAAAACTATTCAGAAAAAAAATCTGATTGGTGCAAAAAGTGACATTGACCCTAAATAACGAAAAGTGTGAGGTCATCCAAATGAGTGCTAAAAGAAACTCGTTAAACTTCGGTTACACGATATATCAGTCTAACATAAAAGCTGTAAATTCAACTAAATACCTAGGTATTACAAATACGAACAACTTAAATTGGAAGGAACATATAGAAAATGTTGTGGGGAAGGCTAAACAATGACTGCGTTTTATTGACAGGACACTAAGAAAATGTAACAGACCTACAAAGGAGACTGCCTACACTACACTTGTCCATCCTCTTTTAGAAAACTGCTGCATGTTGTGGGATACGTACCAGATATGGCTGACTGAGTACATTGAAAAAGTTCAAAGAAAGGCAGCACGTTTTGTATTATCGCGAAATATGGGAGAGAGTGTCACAGAAATGATACAGGATTTGGGCTGGAGGCGTTTTTCGTTGCGACGGAATCTTCTCACGAAATTCCAGTCTCCAACTCTCTCCTCCGAATGCAAAAATATTTTGTTGACACCGACCTACATAGGGAGGAACGATCACCACGATAAAATAGGTAAATCAGAGCTCGTACAGAAAGATATAGGTGTTCATTCTTTCCGCACGCTATACGAGATTGGAATAATAGAGAATTGTGAAGTGGTTCGATGAACCCTCTGCCAGGCACTTAAATGTGATTTGCAGAGTATCCATGTAGATGTAAATGTAGATACACTGGTCTACCTCGATACGCTGCAGACAACTATGAAGTACAGTGGCAAGCAGCACTTCCCATAGTACCACTTTCTACGGCTTCTTCCTGTTACATATGTGTATGGTGCCCAAGAAGAATTATTGCTGAACTCTTTTATAGTTAAAATTTATTTTACAAATATTTGAAAAATAAAATGTCAGGAACTGTTCCCTATTATGCCCAATAATACAATTTCACTGCCAGAATGAAAAAAGTTTTATGTTGGCTGATTCTGAAACTCAGTGAGATGGGACAATAGGTTCCCAGAAACCTAACTAGTTCCACGTTTCCATGTTAATTTTCAAGGTCAAATTTTTGTTTGTAGAGTGATTTTACGAGATATGAAATATGGAAAACAGTATAACAAAATCAGTACCAAAACACATGTATTTTTCTGACAATTAAAACCATGAAATGATAAAATTCTCTCAAGTTTCCAGCCACGTCAAGTGGTTTAAAACTCACAAGCTTTCAGCCGAGTATTAATGACCACTGTCAAGTGATGACTGTCTTTTGGTTGCTGCTACAGCTCTTATTCAGCCACACTTCCTTCTGTGACATCACTGGTGAATACTTCGGCTCCGTATAGGGCAATGTTTTTGTTGCGCGCCCACCTCGTCCACTTCAACCCTCCGATGGCCAGGTCCCAAGTAACGCTTAGCTGCATGCCATCATCATTATTGAGGGTGTTATCTCGATTGCTTCTTTTATCATGCTACTCCAGAAACTATTAGTCCGTGTAATAACAGATGTGTCGTGGAATGCATTACGATGTCCATTTTCTAGAGTGTGCTCTGCTACCACTGATTTCTCAGTGTACTAAAGGTGAAAGCCTCTCTTGTGTTCTACACAGCGCTGTTCAATGGTAAGCACCGTCTGTCAGACATAAAACTGTCTCTACCCACATGGTATTTTATGTTCTCCTGGCATTCTGAAGCCTGTGTCATCTATCACTGGCCACATGAGTTGTCGAATTTTTCCTGGAACCATGAAGATGGAATAGAGTTTATGCAAGAGCTGACTAATCTCTCCTGATATTGGGCCGCAGAACAGCAAAAAAGTAAGCTTTTTCGAGTCCTCCTTGAGGTCCTGCTGCTTAAGGGTTATCGGAAAGATGGCTTGCGAAATCTGGTGATTGTTGCTGCTGTTTTCAATGTGTACTTTCCATAAGTGGCTTAGTTCCTTCAACAAGTTTTCGACGTCTCAGACGGCTTCCGCTTGATGGACCAAGGTCCTCAGGACAGAACGTTTCTGCAACGGATGGTGATAGCTGTTAGTATGCAGATTTGGTCTCTGGGTTTCCAGGAAACACT
The DNA here is from genome assembly GCF_023864345.2 of Schistocerca serialis cubense. Taxonomy (NCBI): domain Eukaryota; kingdom Metazoa; phylum Arthropoda; class Insecta; order Orthoptera; family Acrididae; genus Schistocerca; species Schistocerca serialis. Next base: position 1,170,922,993 of record NC_064638.1, read on the forward strand.
GTGACTGAGACACTGATTCTCTTTATGGCAGAAGAGGACGCCAAGGAACGGAGAGACACCGTATGTCCCTATCTCTAACATGAACTCGATGTCATCATGCATATTGTTGGTACTTTCCAGGAATTTTTCAAGTTCATGAGACCAGTCAACAAACTTGTCTTCGTCGATCAAAGCAACTAGGCTTTCCAGGAGCTGTGTACAGCTGGGCAATGTCCTCAAAGTGCTTCATAAACAGGTTGGCCATAACTGGACCTAATGGGAATCCCCTCTTGAAGCTGTCTGTCTCGTTAAAATATTCTCCATCATAAAAAATGCGACGACGTCATAGTGTGCTTATAAATCCATAATAGTGTTGGCAAATAACTGAGAGAGCAGCACTATAGAATTATTGATGGGAACGCATGTGAATAATGACACCACATCAAAGCTGACCATAATATCTCCTTCTCAAAGATGCAGACATTTAATTCGACTGATTAAGTCGGTCGTATTCTTTTTCTCATGTACACAATGACTAGCGTTTGGAGAATTAAGGCTGGTCAGATGTTTCGTGAAACTGTAAGTTGGGGATCCAGTGATGCTCGTGATGGAATGTAGAAGTGTGTTCTTCTTGTGAAACCTTGGAAGGCTGTACCACACAGGTGGTCAAGGTGCCTGAGGGAGGAATTTTTTAATGACATTCTCTTCCAGGGAAAACCTCTTGATAAGTTACAATGTATTACTCATTATTCTGGCTGTTGGCTCCCTTGATAATTTTCGATATGTCTCCTCCTCTAGAATCAACCGCATCTTTGTGCCATAGTCGGGTCGTTCCGTAATGATGGCTGGGATGAATATGAGGAATTAATAGTTGCAGAGTTCGTTTCGTTTAGCTCTTCACGTTGGGAACCTGTATGTTGAAAGATTGCAGCCCGTTTCTCGACGAATTTCTTCTGTAGTTTTACTGGACATCTTGCGAATTACCTGTTCCACACCACTCATCATGTGAGTAAAAGAGGTGTTATGCAGTGATGGCACAAAATTAAATTTCTTCTTAAGAGCTGACATGGCAACCGTGTCGATGTTTCTCGTTGTCATGTTGATAACGGCGGATTCTGTTGTTTTCCGTTCTGCCCTATGCTGTTGCTGTAAAAACTGACTGAATTTCCCTTTCTGCATTTCTGTGATTGCTGTGCTACTGTAGCTGCATCAATACATTCGCAGTCCAAAGTTTAAGCCACTGTAGCTCGCTGCCATTTGTATCCAAATGCTTTTTGGTTGATGTGATGTCTCTTGGAGCAGGGTAAAGCTGGCACGACGAAATATTATCTTGGCTGCAGCAGTGTTGATATGGTGGCTAACGAAGACAAAACATGGTAACGTCTTCTCTTCATGGCAGGGTAGAAGAAACGCTAGAGAGCTTAACATGCAGCTTCCCTGCGACGCCTCATGAGACTTGTGGAAGACGCTGTAGGCCTCAGAACACCAAGGGTGTATAAAACAGCCTGTGGTTGTGGACAGTTTTACGTCAGACAGACTGTACATGCAACTGAACAACGGCATGTGGATCACAAAAGATGCTTTTACCTTCAGTTCACACAGAAATCAGTGGTAGCAGAGCATACTCTAGAAAACAGAGGTCATATTGTTTTCTGTGAGACATCTATTATTACATGGACTAATAGTTTGCGCGATACCATAATAAAGGAAGCGACCGAGATAAAAATTTGTGACAGTACCCTCAATAAAGACGGTAGACTGTAGCTAAGCACAGCTTGGGACCCACGCATCTAATCAGAATGTTGAAGCAGGCACACAACGAAAATCTTACCCAATATGGCGCTGGAGTGAGTACCAGTGACGTCACAGGAGGTAGCGCAACTATGTAACGACAGTAGTAGCAACCAAATGACAATCAACACTTGTCAATGGCCAAGGAGTACTTGGCCGGAAGCTCGGGGATTTTAAGTTAATTGATGTGACTGCAAGATCGAGAGAATTTTATCAGTATATATCGCTTCCGAAACCATGATTTCGAAAAAAAATTATATGAAATATCGGACACAAGTGTTCAACATAAAGTATTAGTTTAAAAAAAATCGTGATTCACCTCCAAGAGTTGTGGATAAAAATGATTTCATTATACAACCAGCTACGGCCACAGACCATTATCAGGTATCATGAAATATTTACAACAGCTCATAAGCGATACAGATATATATAAAATCCATTATTTAGCGCTGTTGTCATATATTATTTGAACCCACTGATTTTATATCCTCTTGTATGCTGTTATAAATAATTTATGACACTTGATGATGGGCTGTGGACTGAAAATGGTTGTGTAACAAAACAGAAATTCTTATTAGCAGCTCTTGGCGATAAATCATAACACTTTCTAAATATTTAACAGCTATAGGGCACAATATTCTTGAGACACAATGTCTCAATATGTCACTGATATATCACATACCAATGTATTCTACAGTCAGTGCAATTTGTTGGTGCAGAAACATCCCATTAAACACGTTTTATGCAAACCAGCAGATCTAATGAGAAGTGTAGTAATGATTCGAAACAATGTCTGTGATGTATAAGAAAGCGCAGTTTTTTAGGTTAGATGGCCTTGGGCAAGTACAGAAAGGGCAACAGCCTCAACGGGTGCAGGTCAAAGTCAGGACATGCGGGGACCAAGCAGCAATCGGTATTGTAATTGTAAACTGTCGAAGCTGTGTTGGTAAAGTACCGGAACTTCAAGCGCTGATAGAAAGCATCGAAGCCGAAATCGTTATAGGTACAGAAAGCTGGTTGAAGCCAGAGATAAATTCCGCCGAAATTTTTACAAAGGTACAGATGGTGTTTAGAAAGGATAGATTGCATGCAACCGGTGGTGGAGTGTTCGTCGCTGTTAGTAGTAGTTTATCCTGTAGCAAAATAGAAGTGGATAGTTCCTGTGAATTATTATGGGTGGAGGTTACACTCAACAACCGAGCTAGGTTAATAATTTACCTTTTACCGACCTCCCGACTCAGCAGCATTAGTGGCAGAACAACTGAGAGAAAATTTGGAATACATTTCACATAAATTTTCTCAGCATGTTATAGTCTTAGGTGGAGATTTCAATTTACCAGATATAGACTGGGACACTCAGATGTTTAGGATGGGTAGTAGGGACAGAGCATCGAGTGACATTATACTGGGTGCACCATCCGAAAATTACCTCGAGCAATTAAACAGAGAACCGACTCATGGAGATAACATCTTGGACCTACTGATAACAAACAGACCCGAAATTTTCGACTCTGTATGTACAGAACAGGGAATCAGTGATCATAAGGCCGTTGCAGCATTCCTGAATACGGAAGTTAGTAGGAATATGAAAAAAGGGAGGAAGGTTTATCTGTTTAGCAAGAGTAATAGAAGGCAGACTTCAGACTACCTAACAGATCAAAACGAAAATTTCTGTTCCGACACTGACAATGTTGAGTGTTTATGGAAAAAGTTCAAAGCAATCGTAAAATGCGTTTTAGACAGGTACGTGCCGAGTAAAACTGTGAGGGACGTGAAAAACCCACCGTGGTACAACAACAAAGTTAGGAAACTACTGCGAAAGCAAAGAGAGCTTCACTCTAAGTTTAAACGCAGCCAAAACCTCTCAGACAAATAGAAGCTAAACGACGTCAAAGTTAGCGTAAGGAGGGCTATGCGTGAAGCGTTCAGTGAATTCGAAAGTAAAATTCTATGTACCGACTTGACAGAAAATCCTAGGAAGTTCTGGTCTTACGTTAAATCAGTAAGTGGCTCGAAACAGCATATCCAGACACTACGGGATGATGATGGCATTGAAACAGAGGGTGACACGCGTAAAGCTGAAATACTAAACACCTTTTTCCAAAGCTGTTTCACAGAGGAAGACCGCACTGCAGTTCCTTCTCTAAATCCTCGCACAAACGAAAAAATGGCTGACATCGAAATAAGTGTCCAAGGAATAGAAAAGCAACTGGAATCACTCAACAGAGCAAAGTCCACTGGACCTGACGGGATACCAATTCGATTCTACACAGAGTACGCGAAAGAACTTGCCCCCCTTCTAACAGCCATGTACCGCAAGTCTCTAGAGGAACGGAAGGTTCCAAATGATTGGAAAAGAGCACAGGTAGTCCCAGTCTTCAAGGAGGGTCGTCGAGCAGATGCGCAAAACTATAGACCTATATCTCTGACGTCGATGTGTTGTAGAATTTTAGAACATGTTTTTTGCTCGAGTATCATGTCGTTTTTGGAAACCCAGAATCTACTATGTAGGAATCAACATGGATTCCGGAAACAGCGATCGTGTGAGACCCAACTCGCTTTATTTGTTCATGAGACCCAGAAAATATTAGATACAGGCTCCCAGGTAGATGCTATTTTTCTTGACTTCCGGAAGGCGTTTGATACAGTTCCGCACTGTCGCCTGATAAACAAAGTAAGAGCCTATGGAATATCAGACCAGCTGTGTGGCTGGATTGAAGAGTTCTTAGCAAACAGAACACAGCATGTTGTTATCAATGGAGAGACGTCTACAGACGTTAAAGTAACCTCTGGCGTGCCACAGGGGAGTGTTATGGGACCATTGCTTTTCACAATATATGTAAATGACCTAGTAGATAGTGTCGGAAGTCCCATGCGGCTTTTCGCGGATGATGCTGTAGTATACAGATAAGTTGCAGCATTAGAAAATTATAGCGAAATGCAGGAAGATCTGCAGCGTATAGGCACTTGGTGCAGGGAGTGGCAACTGACCCTTAACATAGACAAATGTAATGTATTGCGAATACATAGAAAGAAGGATCCTTTATTGTATGATTATATGATAGCGGAACAAACATTGGTAGCAGTTACTTCTGTAAAATATCTGGGAGTATGCGTGCGGAACGATTTGAAGTGGAATGGTCATATAAAATTAATTGTTGGTAAGGCGGGTACCAGGTTGAGATTCATTGGGAGAGTCCTTAGAAAATGTAGTCCATCAACAAAGGAGGTGGCTTACAAAACACTCGTTCGACCTATACTTGAGTATTGCTCATCAGTGTGGGATCCGTACCAGATTGGGTTGACGGAGGAGATAGAGAAGATCCAAAGAAGAGCGGCGCGTTTCGTCACAGGGTTATTTGGTAACCGTGATAGCGTTACGGAGATGTTTAACGAACTCAAGTGGCAGACTCTGCAGGAGAGGCGCTCTGCATCGCGGTGTAGCTTGCTCGCCAGGTTTCGAGAGGGTGCGTTTCTGGATGAGGTATTGAATATATTGCTTCCCCCTACTTATACCTCCCGAGGAGATCACGAATGTAAAATTAGAGAGATTAGAGCGCGCACGGAGGCTTTCAGACAGTCGTTCTCCCGCGAACCATACCCGATTGGAACAGGAAAGGGAGGTAATGACAGTGGCACGTAAAGTGCCCTCCGCCACACACCGTCGGGTGGCTTGCGGGGTATAAATGTAGATGTAGATGTAGATGTACTTAGTTCATACATTTTTAGATGATTAGATCTGTTTTTCGTGAAATAGACGCATCGTGCCAGCTATAAATATATGCTGCCCCATTTGATTGCTAAAACCTCTGTATACACACCCACTGCTGTTTTTCTTCAAGTTCTGATAGCTCCTCACTAGATGGTAGCACCAGAAAGATATCGGGTATAGACATTCCAACCCTCAAAACTGTGTATTACTTTATTGAGACAAATGTGTCCCATCAAACACCTAAGGATTAAACCTCTGTGGAGGCTTAGTTACTCTAATCTTATTTCCACTGTCCCTATGGGAGCGAATATACCTACATTCCTAACTTAACGCTAGTGCTTGAAACTTTGTATTTAGGGATTACTGGGATAGTTGGTTTCACTCCTTTACACTCTGCCAATGGTCAAATAAACATATGAGCACACTCCTAAAGTGGGTGTGTTGTATAGTGCTCTTCTGTTCTCAATGTTTTCAGAGCGATAAACTGACGCTACTGCCATCGCCTCTGGTGAGTAAATGTAGAAGTCGACTTAGTGAAAAACCCATGCATTTTGCATGCTAATCTGAGATCACTCATTACAAATATACAGTTAAAAATTGTCTATCACGTCATAACTTTTCACCAAACATACTAATATTAATCATTTTTACGAGTTTTATTGGCTTACACTAAAGTAAGAACTAAGATTTATTCAGCGAAAAACATAAAATTGTGATTTATTAATAGTTTTAATACTCATATTTTCATAGAGATATGAAATTAGTGAACAAAATATAGAGAAAGTTGAAAAGACACTAATTACAGGGTGACTGCATGAAATCTTCCTGGTTTCCAAGTGCAATTAAAAAAACTATTAGACATGGGTATTTGTGGTTTGTGGTATAATCTAAAGCAACTAAAAAAGTTTCATATAGATATTTTTTCCAAATGATTCCTTTTCTTTTCTTTCAGATCGTAAATAGTTACCAGAAATGACTACAGCTTAAGAGTGAGCACAATGTGTGATGTGTTATGTGGGAGGAAATCACCCATTTCCATCTAAAGAAATTTCCGATATCAATTTCAAAGACAGCAATCACATGTTAAGACAATTAAGGCCTGGTATGACAAGTTCTTTGCCACTGAGATTATGTACAGACAGTCAGGTTCTGGAAGAAAATGCACATCTGTTGAAGTGGCAGAGGAGATTTATTTTTATTTTTATTTACTCACCGAGTTCCTTAGGACCAAATTGAGGAGCAAATCTCCAAGGTCATGGAACGTGTCAGTATATGAAATTACTATGTAAAAGTAATAACAGATAAAAATAAAATCTTAGTGTACCCAAAAAAAGCCAAGCCATAAATTTAAGTAAATGCGATCAACAATACAACATAAGAATCAGCTTAATTTTCCAAGGAACTCCTCAACAGAATAGAAGGAGTGACCCATGAGGAAACTCTTCAGTTTCGATTTGAAAGTGCATGGATTTCTGCTAAGTTTTTTGAATTTTTGTGGAGCTTATTGATAATGGACACAGCAGTATACTGCACACCTTCCTGCACAAGAGTTAAGGAAATCCGATCCAAATACAGATTTAATTTCTGCCTAGTATTAACTGAGTGAAAGCTGCTTATTCTTGGGAATCAGCTGATATGTTAACAAGAAATGACAGTAAAGAACACATATATACTGAGAGGCCAATGTCAAAATATCCAGACTCATGAACAGGGGTCGACAAAAAGGTTTGTGAACTTACACCACTTTTTGCCTGAACCACATGTTTCTGAACCAAAAATATGGGAATGGGAAGAAATATAATACCATACGACATATGCGAATGAAAATAAGCAAAGTAGACTAATTTTCGTGTCGAACGATCACTCACTTCTGATACCATTTGAACAGTAAAAATGCAGTATTCAGTCTTTGAACAATATCCTGAATAATGGTCCGCCATGACAGTTTACTATCTATCTGAACACCTAGAAATTTGAACTGTTCAGTTTCACTAATCAGATGCCCATTCTGTAAAATTAAAATGTCGGGTTTTGTTGAATTGTTTGTTAGAAACTGTAAAAACTGAGCTTACTGCGATTAAGCATAAGTTTATTTTGTACAAGCCATGAACTAATGTCATGAACTGCACTATTTGAAACTGAGCCAATGTTGCACACATTCTTTACTACCAAGCTAGTGTCATCAGCAAACATAAATATTTTAGAGTCACTCTTAATACTAGAGGGCATATCATTTATATAAATAAGGAAAAGGAGTGGCCCCAAGCCTAATCCCTGGGGCACCCCCCACCCCCAACACCCCCCAGCCCCCCCACCCCCATTTGACCATAGCCCACTCAGACCCCACATCACAGCCATTCTCAACACTGTGAATGATGACCTTTTGCTTTCTGTTACTAAAGTAAGAGGTGAACCAATTGTGAGCTACTCCCCATATTCCCTAATGGTCCAATTTCTGGATCAATATTTTGTAATCAACACAATCAAACACCTTAGTTAAATCAAAAAATATGCCTAGCTTTCGAAACCTTCTGTTTAACCCATCCAGTATCTCCAAGAGAGAAGAAAATATAGCATTTTCAGTTGTTAAACGACTTATAAAGTCGAACTGCACATTTGATAGCAAATTGTGTGATATAAAATGATCAGTTATCCTCACATACAAAGCCTTTTCAGTAACATCAGCAAACAATGATGGCATAGAAAAAGGTCTAAAATTGTCTACATTATCCCTTTCTCAGTTTTAAGAAATGGCTTTAATACTGAGTACTTTAATCGTTCAGGAAACTGACCATTCCTAAATGAAAAATTACAAATATGGCTAAGTACAGGGCTAACTTGTCAGCACTGTACGTTAATATTCTGCAAGGCAGTCCATCATATCCATGAGAGTCCTTAGTCTTCAGTGATTTAATTATTGACTCAATCTCCCCCTTGTCTGTATCACAGAGGAGTATTTCAGACACCAATGTGAGAATGACATTTGCCAAGAGAGTTATACGATTCCCTGTAGAAACTAAAATTTTATTTAATTCACCAGCAATGGTCAGAAAACGATTGTTAAATACTGTTCATATATCTAATTTATCAATAATCGAAATGTTTTTACTACGAACTGACTTTATATCATCGACTTTGTGCACTGACCAGGCACTTCCTTCACAACTGACCATATGGTTTTAATTTTATCCTGTGAATTAACTATTCTATTTGCGCTCCACATACTCTTTGCCTTCCTTATAACATTTTTAAGCACCTTACAATACTATTTGTAATGGGCAACTGTAGCTTGATTGTGACTGCTTCTAACATTTTGATATAATTCCCACTTTGTTCTATGTGATATCCTTATCTCACTATTCAGCCACCCGGGCTGCCTTTTACTGCTAGTACCCCGTTTAGAATATTCTAATCGAAAGCAACTCACAAAGAGCAAAGAGCATCTGAGAGACCTTCCAGAGAAGTCCATCAAAGTCAGTTTGCTGTGCATCATGAGAGCTAAATATCCCTCACTCAACAGTTTACAAGATGCTGCATAAACGACTTTGCTTGCACATTTACCAAGTTCAAATTATGCAAACAGGGTAGTGAAAAGACTTGCAGCTTTGCCACACATTTGCTTTTAAGATGTTAGGTTGGAGCGAAAAAGACCCCAGCTATTTAGGAAATGTCGTATTCTCTGATGAATCAACCTTTTACACATATGAGATGGTTAATCATCACAACGTTTACATCTACAGTTTGGAAACCCCCACAGTTTTAGGGAACATGTGATCTGCCCTGGTGAAAGATAGCCTAGTTAGACCATTTTTCTTCATCAAGTAAATACTTATAGGAACTATTATTTGGACATGCTTAAGCATTTTGCTGTCCATGAGCTGTTTTCCTTCAGCGAAGTGTGATCTTCCAGCAGGATGGTGCACCACTGCAGTAGAGTGTACCTGATCACTATTTGTAACACTGAACATTTCCCCAACAATGAGCAGGACTTGGTGGGCTAATCAAGTGGCCCCTCCGGATTTCTTCCTGTTGCGTTTGTAAAATTACACATACGTAGGCGAGCGATTTGGCCACATTCGATTGGTATGAGGTAAAGTGAATTTGCTTGTGGGGGCCTGGGGCTTAGCACATGGCGTGGCTGCCCTATCTGAAGCACCATGGCTGGGCAAGGTTCAGCAACCAGTGCAGGGGGGCTAGGTGCAATGGCATCAACAAAGGGCCACATGTAGGGAAAATCCTGAAATGGGGAATTTGGACGATGTGTCGATCGCTTATGAGGGCTGGCTATGCTCCAAGCAATGGGCTCATGCCATACAAAATGAAAGATGGCGGCTTAGAGCTCTTCAAGAATCTATATTAATTCACAGTCAAGTATAAATGCAAATCTGGATTCATCTGCGAGCTCAGAAAAATGAGGCGCATCCAATAATACAACAATGTTTCCAATTTCTGTAAAACTATAGATGTTAATATTTCAAAGTGAACAAACATTTACACAATGAACCTCTCAATTAACAACTTTATATGACTCATGTGAGCTCAGTGTACAATATCTCAGACAATTGGCATGGTTAATTTTGATGGGTGGGCGGATGCCCTTCCTGCCGCCACCCCATACCCCCCCAGGATGGAATTAGTGTACCCCAGCTGTCTGCATCTAGAGTAAATCGTGAAATAGTGGGAATGTGTTACAAATGTCTGCGAGTCGTGGAACTGAGGAGGGACGTGGGAACCAGCCCGGTATTCACCTAGAAGGATGCGGAAAACCGTCTAAAAACCACATGCAGCCTGGCCGGCACATCGGCCGTCGTCGATAATCCGCTGGGCGGATTCGATCTGGGGCCGGCGCCCCTAACTGAGTCCAGGAAGCAGCGTGTTAGCACTCTTGGCTATCCTGGCAGGTCAAATGAATGCAGCATGAATATTTCGTATTTTGTCATACTTGTGTCTTGATTAACTGACAGTTTACTATTTTGCCAGTAACTTCATTAAAATATTAATCAAAACTGATAATACAAAACCATGCTGATTGAAAAACTGGTCAATCACATGTGTTAGCTGACACCTCCTTTGTAGTGCCTAAAGATGCTTCTGACAAGCTGCTCTATATTATTGTTTAAACAATATTTAACGATAATCTGTTGCGATTTATCATGAGTGGACTTGCGTAAGAAAACTGTCTTATTTATTTGTGGACAAATGTTTGTTAACATTTATTGTGAATGGTCTAAGTGTGTCCGAATACTTATAGCAATTCTTTATTTAAAAACTGTTGTAATATATTAGTTAAGTCCAGGAAGTGGTCAAATAGATTCAAATGATATCTGTAGAACTCGGGGACGACATATTTTTGTTGGGTACGGCCTTCAGCCAATGAAAAAGCACACAGCAACTGAGTGCTCCGCCAGTCAAGTAGATAGGGACTCTTTTTCGAGTGAAGAGCTCAAAGGAGGGATTCTGGCACTTCATTGTCAGTTGTGGAAGAAGGCAAACCTGCCTGTGGTAACGAGCTGCATTCGATAGTGGTTGGTAAATGATCACTATCATACGGATTTTGTATTATACTTCTGTACGGACTTTATATTGCGAGAGATCTGAATGTGCTCCAGAATATTAGTCTAACTTCTTCCACTTGGATTATGGAACAGAGGATATAAAGTGTGTGAATTACTATTCTTTTTATGGTGTGTGTTAATTTTCGAATCATTATATTGAGCTCTGAGCTAGTTTGAGCTGGTGAATATTTAGTGTTCTGTGATTACGAAATGGTCTTAGCTTTTGTGTATCATCGATGACTATTTAGTTTGAGGATTTTCCTGCGATTCTCTTGAAGCTGTCAACGTAACTTTACAGTATTTTAGAATAGTAGTTCTGTCTGTAATATACTTGATTATCGTAGGACCACTTTCCATTTAATTGAGATGTCCTTTTCGAATAAACACTCTTCAACAAATTAACTAAACAAACACTGTTTCACAAATTTTATAAGGGTTACTACACAACCTAGTTTTTCCATTATAAGCTCATTTTCAAGTACATTGCTGATTCCAAAGGTGATAATGCGAAGACAAACATGATGATAAGGCAAAGGTAGTCATCTCAACTTCTTAATGTATCGATCCTTGGCTTAATGCAAAATTACTTCAATGGCCCGTTGTTTGACAAATTAAGTATGGAATTACTGCTGTTTTTATCAAAGTATTCTTGAGATATAGGGATAGCAAGGAGACAGTGGATCATGTGGTGGAATGCTGTATGTTTATAGGGTGTAGGATGTCCCAAGAAGTCTTTGACCAGTGATGCATATGCCTCCGAGCAGCTCTATTGATATCTGTGTCCTAACAGAGCCCCCCACCCCCGCCCACCGTCATCTCCTGTAGTGCTGGGTACCGGTGAAAGAGGGGAGGGGGAGCTGTGTGTGGCTGTCATCGACCGTGTGGTGTGTACAAATGTGTATCACCAGCTGTGCCGTGGTTGGAGTGAAGGCTGGGCATATATGGACTGTTTCTCTTAGAAACGATGTGCAGCGCCACCTAACCTGTCATGCTGTGGCAGGTGCATGTAAGAGGCAACATCAGACCGTTTGTCCGAAAGGTGTCGCTCATAGGGCTGATGCAGTACAGATAGTAAGGTAGTAGGTGGCGAGGAAACTGTCTGGAGGAGCCAAACTGGGATTTTGACTGGGTGGGCAAGGACGCAGGCTGCAGCAGTGTTTCAACAGGTGCAGCTGCCTTGGTGTATGGACTGAACCCTCAGGCAGACGACTGTGAGGGCAATGTCTGTTGATAAACAAGATGAAATAGAAACATAGTAGACGTTGTGTGGAAGTGCATGTAGGTATTTGAGCTGTTGTGTGTGGTCTACATTCGAAGTCGGTGGGGCGTCCCTAAGGGCGTCCACCACCAAGCTGTTGTCGACGATTGAAACACTTATGTTCTCTGCGTCAAAGTCTTTAAGGTCTACATTGATAGTGACAGGTTCTGCTGAGTCTGAAGACGTCAGGTGCATACTGTATGGCAGTTGCTCATCACTGTCACTGTCCATGTTGCGATGTCGTCGACATCCACTGGATTGTCATCCTGTTGTATCCACATGAGCTTTAAGCATCTGATCGAGACAGTCGTCGCTTTGCTGTTGAGCAGGGTGGCGAATTTGTGTGCATCACATTTGAGGACTTTCAGCTAGCGATGATTACAGATCCTCCTTGAATGCTGTTGATACTCCTAACAATTCCCACAGTACAACCTCTGTCCACAACATCCCATTGCACATAAGAGTGACTTCAACCATTCTCTGGCACTGCATTACTTAATGCTGCATAGGTTGTGTACATCTTCGAAAACCACTGACTCAAACTATCGACCCTCATCAGTTGCCATTGTCTTGGGTGAGATGAATCAGTCTATCCAGTTACGCAGTGTGACAATGAAATTTGTCAAAAATGGTTCTGAGCACTATGGTACTTAACTTCTGAGGTCATCAGTCCCCTAGAACTTAGAACTACTTAAACCTAACTAACCTAAGGACGGCACACACATCCATGCCCGAGGCAGGATTCGAACTTGCGACCGTAGTGGTCGCCAGGTTCCAGACGGAAGCGCCTAGAACCGCTCGGCCACTCCGGCCGGCTGAAATTTGTCGCAGAACAAACATATGTGATTGTTATGTAGTTCAGCGTTCTGATGACAATGGTGAAAACCGTTGTCTGATATCAACTAAACTTTTTTCTGGAAACGCAATTTTATCTGCATTCGGCTGCCTTCTTACAGGAATGTTATTGCCCAGTGGTGGCAGTAGGAGGGGTGGGAGAGATAGCCACTAGGAAAAGGAAGTTATAGCTGCATCAGTCAATCGACTATCAACCATCGACTATCTACCATTGTCTCACTACAAGGTCACATAGTATCGATTCTTGACATGTGTACACCCATAAATATGAATAATATTGTTTGTCACATGTTTCTTATTCTCAGTGACGTCTATGAAGTGTGTTAATTCACTAGATCTTTTCTGTTATGTGTGTGGCAACTTTACGAGCAATTCTCAAAGACATCCCATTCCACTGAACGTCAAAAAGTCCTGCGAGTCGTATTTGAACCAAAGACAGATGAGGGTTAGTGCTGGGCACCACAGAAATGTTGCTCACGTCATTCCCCCTGTTAAAGAAAGAGGCTGGTTGCATGCGAGCCACCCACCTATGCTATTTGCTGTAGCTCAGTTGTGGGGGGAACCTAGAGACCACATTACAGATTCCTACTTTTGCTTAGCGAAAATAAAAGGAATCTCAGATAAATCAAAACACACAGTTTCTTATCGAAATTTGGTATCTGGAATCCGCCCAGTTCCACAATCTGATTCTCTTCCAGTTCCAAAACCACCAATGGAATGCACACTGGAAGATGAAACAGATGCTGGAAGTGACAAACCAACAGTTTATGAAGATCACGAAGATCTTGAGTACACTTCCTCTGCAGCACAGCTTCAACCAAAGCCATTGTCGCCAGCAGAATTGAACGATCTGGTAAGGGATCTAAATCTTTCAAACCGGCAAGCAGAATTACTTGGATCTTGTCTTCAAGAAAGGAATTTGTTACAACCAAATACTAGTATTGCATTCTGTAAACGACAGCTTGGTCTTTCAACTTTTGTCTCAATGACACAGAGTCTTCCATATTGTAGTTATATAAATGGGCTGCTTACAGAACTAAGGATGATTCGCAATCCAGAAGAATGATTTATAGATTCCTCAAAGAGAAGTCTCAAAGCAATTCTCTTACATAACGCAAACGAGATATCTTCGATACCAGTGACCCATTCCGTTCAGTTAAAGGAAACCTATGAAAACACTACGCTAGTCCTAAAGTATAGTGGCTATTCGAATCACAGATGGAAAATCTATGGTGATCCCAGAATTCTGGGATTTTTTCTAGGAATGCAGACTGCATACACAAAATATTGCTGTTCCTTGTGTCACTGGGACAGTAGAGCTAGGAAGGGCCATTATGTAGTCAAAGAGTGGTCTTTGAGAGAAATTTTCAATCCTGATGAAAAAAACACGTCGCATGAACCCCATGTTGAGAAAGACAGTATGCTGTTACCACCACTCCATCTGAAATCGGGCTTTACGAATAATTTTGTTAAAGCAATGGTTGAAGGTGGACAGGTTTTTCAACTTTTACTATCCAAATTTAATGCAATTACTACTGCAAAAACTAACAAAAAACTTTCATCTGTGACTTGAACAAATATATTACCTTTGAACAGTTGCAGACAGATACTGAGAAGTCAGCTTGGCTTGCTTTTAAAGATATATTCTACAATTTCTTGCGAAACGTATGTCTGAGAATTACAGGGAACTGAGGGAATACATGCAGGACTGTTACAAGGCCATGGGGTGCAACATTTCTCTGAAATTATATTTCTTCGTTCCCATCTGGATTTCTTCCCACCTAATCTTGGAGAGACGAGTGGCGAACATGGTGAGCTAATTCACCAAGATGGGAAGACAATATAAGGGAAGACGGATTACCAGATTTTATCGCAGATTACTACTCGACACTCATATAAGAAGTTTCACCATCCACTCACACACGAAAAATTTCCAGGAAAAGTTCCTAATCTTAAGAACATTTCAAGCTTTCGTCAGCTTTCTTGTACTATTTTCATTTTATTTTATGTTGTGTAATACAAAAAAATACTTTTGTCACATGACATGTATATTAATCAACTACAGATTCCTCTTGCATCGTTACTTAGTCATTCCCAAGTTTCTCTAAAGTGGTATAAGTGGCGTACCTTTTCCAGAAAATTTGGAACGTGATGAGACATTTCTGATTTCATTTTCGCATTTAGCATATGTGATTTGATGAAGGACAAATACTTTATCTCGTTGCAAGACAAAAAATTCACGTTTATTGCATTGCTTTATCTGTGAATGCATGGACCATTGAATCTGCTGCAATATCCTTCAGAGGGATCGCTTCGATCCATTGGGATGCTCTGTCGACTACTGATGACAGGTATTTATATCCCTCTGACTCTGCGAGAGAACCGACGAGGTCGAGATGTACATAGCAATAGTGTGCCTGCGGTATCTCGAATTGTCCTAAATGCGATTGTGTGTGCCTACTCACTTTGCTGCATTGGCATGCTACACATTCTTGTGACCAGTTGTGGCAACCTTGTTTTATGTCTGGCCACACGAATCGCTCTGTAATGAGGCGAATTTTCAACTTGACACTGGGGGTCGGATTCTGCAGCGGAATACAACGCAAAGTATAAGCGCTTTGGACCCAGGTAACTTTCACTGCTGAATGCGCAGTCCTGTAGAGTCATTATTCAGTAAGTCTGTAATGCCTACATCATTACCCTGCTTGGGTGCTAGCTCATTGTAGTCGATGTGGAGAGAAGCGACGTTGACACATAACAGGTAATCCACAGTTATTGTGTCGACTCCATGTAGGTAACAAACGTTTGTAGTGTATTGAGCAATTAGGTTAAGGTGTCGATAGTGGCAGGGGCCGACATCACTTGACAGGTGAAAATTGTGTCAGCGAATGGTTTGTGATTCATATACATGGCTTGTGGTCTCTAAAGTACATGACCGCACATAGAATTTACTAGTTTGTGGTCGAAGGCAGACTGCTTACACTGTGAAGCCATGAGTTTGTTTGAAAAGATGCGTAGCGTTGAGTCTCGTCTCCTATCAACCGAATCACGGTGTCCCTGGAGTCTGTGGTGACAGTAAGCGGCACATGTGGGATGGGATGACCCAACATAATTTCTCGTATTAAACATTCCTTAGCAAGTTCAAATGGCTCCTTCATTTTATCACTTTAAGCTACTCGTCTTTCTGACGCGAGGGCATCAATTAGGGGAGCTTGTATCACCACTGTTTGCGGTGGGTGACTCTGTTAGAAATTCAAGATCCCCAAGAAGAGTCGAAGCTTGTGGTAATGCAGAGGGAGGGGGAGTGCTGGAGAGATCATTTCAGTCAACTGCAGGTTCAATTCCTGCAAAATTTACTCTATGCCCTAGGAATACTGGGACTTCTCTTCTTTAATGACCGTGCCCCCATGCTGTAAGGCAGTGAGAACGTGTTTGAGGTGCTTGTCGTGTTGCTGGGATGTGGCTGAAAAAAATCAGGATATCATCTGATTAGGTGTAAAAGAAGTCGAACTTAAGAAAGTATCATGTCTATCAACCACTGTCATGTTTTGGCTGCATTCTTCAGACCGAATGGCATGATCAAATATTCTAAGTAGCCAAAATAGTGTGACTGCAGGATCTATCACTACTTATCCAATATACTTTGACTGGTATGTCAGTGGTAAGCCTGGACGTCCTGCACAGAGGAGACAGGGTGTATGGAGAACTCATGATCTTACACCCATCCCCTTAACCAACAAGTTCCACTGACACTGAAACTGAGCCAGTGAAACTCATTTTACTTCTTGGGAAATTTGCTTTCCAATGTATTAAGGGGAGTTAAGGGGAGGCAAGCTCAAAAGTGTAGAGGTTTTTTAATCATCAGCAGTTGAAGTGTATGGTGGATAATGGTACCCCTTCGGGGGATGGCAGCAAGAGATGGTAAGGAACACCATGTGCACTCTGTTGTATGCCTGGAGCCCTCTTTCATCATGTTGAAGAGGGTATTCCAGTAGTTACAGGATGTAACTACCTCTTGATTGTTGCGAACGTTGTGACAAACGATGCCGTTTGTCTGTGTTCTGAGGTTACACTTGGATCATTCCAGCAACTGGCAGAGAAGGATGAGAATACCTTCTCACTCATGGAGTTTCAATGAAGCTTACAATTGTATCATTGTTTCCTGAAAAACTATGGCCCCTAGTCCTGTGTCGAGTGAAAGGCTTGAACCAGAGACTGCGAGTTCTGTGACAAGATAGTCTTGTCACTTGCGCCGTAAAATTAAGAAGTGTGAGGTTCCCCTAAATCAGTCAGGTGTGCACTACACATCAGAGGCTGCTATTCAGCTAGCTGACAGTGTATGCAGTGCACACAAGGTTTTTTGAGTTTGTGACTCTCCATTCAGCTCAGAAAATGATAGCTGCAGGAGACCAGAGTGTATCATTTAAGATCTAAAGAAATGCCACCAAATTCGGAAGTATTAAAATCCTGGTGGTAACTGCCAAATCATTTCCAATGATGTGCCAGACTTTGGAGCACTCCTAAAAGGCACTGAAGTTCCCATAATAATACTAAACATAGATAACTGGTTAAAACCTGAAGTTGACGATAGTGAGATCTGCAGAAAATTTAAGTGTATACCAAAATAATATAGAAATAGGAAATGGAGATGATGTATTTGCCACAGTAGAAAAGAATCTCAAGACTATCAAGACAGAAATTGAAGCTGCATGTTTGATTATTTGGGCAAGACTCAGTATCAAGGGGTCATAAAATTTTTATTGAATCCTTCATCGACCACCAGTTTCAACTTCTGATGTAACTGAATACTTTAGGAAAAACGCTAATTCTCTTGTAGGTAAGTCTTCCAATCGTAGTGTAATCATCAGAGAAGTCTTTAAACAGCCAATAATCAGTTGGAGTAATTATATATTTATTGACTGTGGGATGGAGAAGATATTCTCTAAAACATTACAAAAGGGGTTCTCTGAAAACTACCAAGGACAGTTAGTTCAGAACCCCACGCATGACGTAAATATATTAGATCTAATGACAACAAATAGACCTGACCTCTTTAAGTCTGTCCACCCGAAACTTGCATTAGTAACTAAGAGGTAGTTGCAGCAACAATGATTAACATAGTACAAAGGACAATTGAAGCAAGTTCAGTAAACAAGATAAAGAAGCAGTAGTGTCATATTGTAGCAAATCATTATGTCTTAGTGCCAAAGACTTAATTGAACCACAGAAAGTTTACCTCTTGAGCATATTCTACTATGGATGGGATTTCTTTTTTATAATGGTTTGAAAAATGTGAAAACGTGCAGGTTCCGGGGTGGAGAAGAGTCTGTACCTCTTTAATTCAGACGAATTTTGCATGAGAACGAGACAGGCATTCGACCCCCCCCCCCTTATCTACCAGCAAATTAATTATGTGCACAACAGTAATGGAGGGAAATGATGGTGGACCCTGCTAGTTGGTAAAATAAGGAGTGCACACTCACAATAATTAAATAAAAATCGTAATGTACTAAAAAAAGAGAACTTTACCATAATAAATAACAGGAAATATGATAATATGATTCTTCCTGTATCTACAAAATGATATGCGGATTAAATACTACTGTGAAATTTATTATATACCAGAACATAAGTGCACATGATTGTCAACACACACAGTAGGATAAAGGATAGGGTATACGGAATTATTATGAGAATAAGAGCTGGCTCGAGATCAAGAGGCTCCTACTATCTGATATGCAATAGATTGACGATAATGACTCGATGTCCTAATGAATCAAATATTAATCTCCCGACTATGTAGTAGTATCGCAATTAGTAGTGAGAGCTCAAATGGGATCACATGGAGAAACAAGCAAGTTTGACTTATAGCAAAGCGAACGCACGTGGTGCTGTGGGATTCAGTGTAAAATTGACAAGGTCCTACAATGCCGGAGCCACAAAATACTGTAGCAGTATTGAAATGTGCAGCACATCGTCGGTAGGCAGCGACCTGATAATGTAGGCGCCGACTTCTGCCGTGCAGCAACTCTGTGTCAACCCCTGACCGTGAAGGCTGTCCGAGAATTCTAAGTTCTTCCGAAATTAGCGACCAAGTCGCAAGACTGTCCGACTTCGAGGAAGATCAGATCCCGAATGCCCTGCCCGCACAACGCAAGAACGAAGCCAACATTGCTCTAGTCCCTACTCTCCTCGAAAAACTGCGAATCAGCATTCAGTTCTGATCCCAAAATTCCCCCACACTATCTCAGAATATCATTCGCGCCAATAGCGACTGTTCCCTCCAGTTTCGAGCAGGGCTTTATAACGTCAACTAGCCTCAGTCTAAGTTGCCCAATCATGCCTCTGCTATTCAGCTAAGGGCACTGAACTTGCCGTTTGACTGGCTACGAAAACAAGCTGCCTAGACCACCGGTCATCCGGCGCCAGACAGTCGCTCTCAGCAGGGCACAGTCCACAAGTATTCTCAGAATCAAGAGGACAATGCAGTCAGTGGGTGCCAGGAATCTTCGTTCCGGACGCCCCGGAACGGTAAACATATAAACTGCGGCGACACTCAGTGTCTCGCAGGTCGTTTCGCCCTGCATACAATAGGCGGAACTCGACCGACGTCAAAACTGAAATCTAACAGACTTTTTACTTAAGCTGGCCTAACAGTCTCTGTTGACATATTCATATGTAGAGTAGAAGGGGTTGCCTATCAAAAAGTTTTTCAAACTCTCTTTAAACACTGCTTTATCTAAAACCAAATTTTAATGGTTGCTAGCAATTTATTGAAAATGTGTGTTCCTGAATGTTGGACCCCTTTTTGGACCAAGGTAAGTGGTTTTAGGTCTTTATGTAAATTGTTCTTATTCCTAGTATTGATACTATGTACTAAGCTATTGGTTGGAAATAGAAATATATTACTTGCAACCAATTTCATTAAGGAATAAATATACTGAGAAGCACTGGTCAGAATACAAAATTCCTTGAACATGGTGTTCTTGAATTTACACCACAAATGATCCTTATTACACACTTTTGCATGCTAAAAGCTTCTGCTCAGTTTGATGAGTTACCCCAGAATATGATCCCATATGACCTAAAATGCTGAAAATAAACAAAATATGCAAGTTTTTTTATATTTGTATCTCCTACATCTGCCATCACTCTCACTGCAAATACAGACTTTTTTAGGCACTTCAACAATTCTGTGTGTGGGACCATGGGTTGAATAACATATTAATAATCATTAGTCATAGGAGGAAGTTGGAATTGTTGTAAATGTTGTTCACTGTCTTTTACGAGAGCCTGGCAACTATTTCTGCGGTCAGTCAGAGAGTGATGGAGAACATACTGACAATAGTTCCCAGTCTGCAAGTCCACATTCTTGTCCAGCCCACTGAAAGAAATGTTTCTATTATCTATTTGCTCAGCGGGGTCAGGACTACGATTATAAATTAAAATTTTGAGTTCTAATTGATACATATATTTGGTAAAGTTTCACACACAACTTTGTAATATATTTATTATGTTCATACTGACAGTAAATCTCTCTATCCTAAACTGCACTATGAGTAGTTCAGAGGCGACCTCTACAGTAAGTTCCTACTAAATTGTCTTTCACCCTGACCACTGATAATCAGAATAAATGCTCACCACAAAAGTGGAAAATAATTGTCGCCACTTGCCACGTGGATTTGTTAACATTAAGGGCGGTACACTAACAGTTACTTTTGCAAAATCCAAGCGATCCAGGACGGTGTACAGTCCTCATGAGATCACTTTCTATTATTACAGAAAATGAGCGTTTTGTAACAGCCTGTCTCTGACGTCATCCGAGGCAGCGCGCATTCTGGAGTTTGACTGACACAGATCTCACGGTGACTGGGTGCGGGGGGAAGCCTCGTCGCTCGTCTTTCCTCTCGGGCTGTATTTATAAATGTGGCGCAGCGGACAGCCAAGGGAACACCTGCTGTCATCCGCTCTATGCCCACAGTAGCAGTCCCTAAACAGCTGCTTTCTTGGACATGCAGTATATAGTAATAATGTTATGAATACATTTTGAATCTTCGTAATTTTTTGTATGAATATATGTAAGTTGATTAAAATCACAGAAAAAGTTTTAGCTCGCCTGTATTAAAACTTTGCCTTATAGAATTTTTAGAACGGAACTGACAGTAGAACATAATTCTGAACTACAACTTTAAGAGACCTTGTATTGGTTACTATTAACATCACGGTCCTAAAATTTGTTATTGCTGTATTATTTAATAGGTCTCATCACATGTTGTAACCAAAACTTCCTAGTGTTAATATAACAGATACTTAATTTACTACAAATAAGGATGTTTAAATTTAGTTTTCAGTAAATTACTCAAAAACTATTAGAGGCAGCTTAATTGGGTCAGGTAGTTGTTAATTTAATGTTGAACTAAAGCGTCATGCAAATTTTCACATTTATAAGTCTAATATTTAGCGCCCTCAATTTTTCTTAAAACCGGATTCTGACCAAGATATTGCTTTAATTATGTTGAGACTTGTATCAGTTAATTTTGACATACATCTGCACATTATGAGCAATTTCTGGCTTCCTAGCTTTTTTATTTAACACCACTTATTTTTTCCTCCCCCCCCCCCCCCCCCGCCCCCCATGAACCGTGGACCTTGCCGTTGGTGGGGAGGCTTGCGTGCCTCAGCGATACAGATAGCCGTACTGTAGGTGCAACCACAATGGAGGGGTATCTGTTGAGGGGCCAGACAAACGTGTTCAGTAGTTGCAGGGGCAACAGTCTGGATAATTGACTGATCTGGTCTTGTAACATTAACCAAAACAGCCTTGCTGTGCTGGTACTGTGAACGGCTAAAAGCAAGGGGAAACTACGGCCGTAATTTTTCCCGAGGGCATGCAGCTTTACTGTATGGTTAAATGATGATGGCGTCCTCTTGGGTAAAACATTCCAGAGATAAAATAGTCCCCTATTCGGATCTCCGGGCGGGGACTACTCAAGAGGATGTAGTTGTCAGGAGAAAGAAAACTGACGTTCTACAGATCGGAGTGTGGAATGTCAGATCCCTTAATCGAGCAGGTAGGTTAGAAAATTTAAAAAGAGAAATGGATAGGTGAATTAGTGAAGTTCGATGGCAGGAGGAACAAGACTTCTGGTCAGGTGAATACAGGGTTATAAATACAAAATCAAATAGGGGTAATGCAGGAGTAGGTTTAATAATGAATAGGAAAATAGGAATGCGGGTAAGCTACTACAAACAGCATAGTGGACGCATTATTGTGGCCAAGATAGATACGAAGCCCATGCCTACCACAGTAGTACAAGTTTATATGCCTACTAGCTCTGCAGATGACGAAGAAATTGAAGAAATGTATGATGAAATAAAAGAAATTATTCAGATAGTGAAGGGTGTAACCTCCCAACAATTAAATTTAATGACAATAAATGAGAACTATCAATCTGAGTCAAGTGTAAGCTGCCCACAAAAATGTAAGACAATTCAATAAAAATGAAATCTCAGTGACAATGAAAACGCAAATAGACCCAAATGTCGATCTTAGGCCCTGTTCTTACCTCAGTAAAATTGCATCTGCTCTTATTTTTCGCCATAGCTTGGAGGAAATGCATTGCAAAAATTCTTTGAACTTAAGTAAATTTTTTCTTTAAGGAAATGCATGGGAAATTTTCTTTCAATAAAGTGTTTGTTTTGTTAAAATGCTTGGTTTGAAAACAAAATTATTATTGGGGCGATTCTTGAACAAATTAATTACACTTAAGATGCATTACTTTATCAGATGAGCGCAATGCTGCTTCATTACCTTATTTAAAAAATATACCTCGTCCTGAATCTTGACCAGAGGCCCATGTTGACGCCCGCCGACTCCTCACACACAGCTCCGTCTATCTCGCGCGCGCTACTACCACCGACTATGTCATAACCCTCCACTGGGGGGCAAAAATTTGGCAGCGATGGTGAGTCATTTGGACTTGCCATGAGCAACAAATTTTTTCTCAACTAATTAACTTTACAATTACAGCATATATACAGATATAGAACATGAAGGAAATATGGTGCACATGCATCAAATACAAAACATATTAGACAATGACAAAATGTGAGTACAAAACATATTAGCAAATCAGAAAAATGTGTATACAAATTATTTGATAGATAACACTTTTACAATTTACAGAATATTCAGATGTAGTACATGAATTAAATGTGGTGCACATGCACCGAGTACAAAGCATTTCAGACAATGACAATGACTACAGAACATATGACATAAGTGCACAGTTACTGACGTTCAGCACAAAACATATTAACACTTGACAGAACATATCAGAAAATCACAAAATATATACATAATGAGTACAAATGGCATAAAGTGCACATGCACTGAAAAACTCTCTAATATTTTTACAACAAATAAACCTAATGAGTACAAATCATATTGACAAATGACAAAAGTGCACACGCACTGTAGTACTCTCTAGTATTTTTCTACAACAAATAAACAAATCAAGGAGTGTAATAAAGCGCACATGCGCTATAGAAGTCTTTAGTAATTTCAGGATAACTGATCTTATTAACAAATGAAAGGAAGTGCACATGCACTGTATATGACTTTTTCATTTTATAAGAATTAGGGAAGGAATAGGAAGGATTGCGTCATGGTTGTAGCACTTAGGTTGCACGCAGCTGCACTGAAAGTCCATATCTTTCCACAGAAATACAACACCAAGTGAGACAATTTGCAGTTCTTTTCCCAGAAGTATTTATCAGCGTATCCAAGACACTGAAATGTCGTAGTAATATTCCCTGTTATCATCTTGGCAGTACATCAGGTACACCAAACAGTGGGACCATAATAACGTCTTCATCGCTGACGGTGGTGGACAGCATGTCGTGTCAACACCAAGCTCTTACAAGGCACACCAACGTAGAATTAGTGCAAAAACCAAATATAGTGCTCCATGATCATGAGGATGGACAGGGTAGTTAGCTCAGAAGGTGAAGGACATTAAGTCACATAGTATTCTTCATTGAGAATTACAGTAGTAGTTTGTGGCATTCATAGCCCACTTATTGAACATTTCTGTACCATGTATTTAGTATTACAGAATAATGTTCATAAAATTAACTGATTATAGCAATTATTGGCATTATGGGTAATCATATTACTATAAACAGTGGCAGTCCTTGGCCAGTTACAAAGCATATTTAGTATGACAGAATAATGTTCATCAGAAATCATCATTGAAAAGGAGAGTCAATTATTGGCATAGCATTACCATAATTCATTTAGTTATACTAATTATTGGCACTCATTGGCCAGTTACCAAAACATCAAAAGTCATCATTGGAAACAAGAGCTAATGAATGGCATAGTATTAACATAATTCATTTAGTTAAACTAATTATTGGCACTCATTGGCCAGCTACAAAACATCAAAAGTCATCATTGAAAACAGGAGCTAATGAATGGTATAGTATTAACATAATTCATTTAGTTAAACTAATTATTGGCACTCATTGGCCAGCTACAAAACATCAAAAGTCATCATTGAAAACAGGAGCTAATGAATGGCATAGTATTAACATAATTCATTTAGTTAAACTAATTATTGGCACTCATTGGCCAGCTACAAAACATCAAAAGTCATCATTGAAAACAGGAGCTAATGAATGGTATAGTATTAACATAATTCATTTAGTTAAACTAATTATTGGCACTCATTGGCCAGCTACAAAACATCAAAAGTCATCATTGAAAACAGGAGCTAATGAATGGTATAGTATTAACATAATTCATTTAGTTACACTAATTATTGGCACTCAGTGGCCAGTTACAAAACATCAAAAGTCATCATTGAAAACAGGAGCTAATGAATGGTATAGTATTAACATAATTCATTTAGCTACACTAATTATTGGCACTCATTTGCCAGCAAGTATTGAATAGTACAAAACATTGTTCATCATTCAGTATTATTCAGAACTCTCTTAAATGGGTAGTATTATTTGGAACTGGTGATACATTTTTTTTGTTAGCAATGCATTGCTTTGGGTAATTATAAGGGAAAACAAGAAGAGAAAAAGAAAAAATTTGCTTCTAGGTTGTTCCTGTAAATGAAAAATGTGTAACATCATTCGTCATGAGTCAGCTGTAGCAAGGTTGTGACACAACTGGGTAAAAAAAATGCAAGTACTAGTATAGGTTTAATAAGTAACAAGTTTAGTAAGTATCATGAAAGGCTTCTCCCGGAAAAAATACAAAATGGATTATTGAGCTGAAAGAAGAAACGCATACTATGCTGAAAAGTAGTGAACTTCGAATTAATAGGTAGTGAAATGTGTATAAAAAATGTGTTCCATAGCTGTCCTTTCCAAAAACTTCAGTCATTATACTATGCAATACAACACCTGCGGTCAAAGCGAACTGCAACAAATACTTAAATAACTATATAGCATAAATACATAACTTCAATATTATCCTCATCTGCAAAGAAAAAAAACTTCATTATCCATCACATCATTATCCTAACTCCATCATTATCATCACCTGTAAAGAAAAAACTTCATTATCCATATTATCATATTCTTCATCATTATTCATCATCACTCATTATCATCTGCAAAAAAAATCACTTCATTACTCATTACACAACTATTCCTTATCTCTAGCATATTTCATCACTAAAACTAAGATGTGTAGTTCTGTCTGACAGCCTGCATCAATCGCCTTGTATTCTTAAAGAAAAAATTAGTTAAGACTGCTATTCTACAATGTATAGTATATTCTTGTTAATGCTTGTTAATTCTGATCCATTTACTCTTCCTCACGAGGTTTGCATCTTCTTTCGATCATTCCGCAGTTGAAATTCCCATTTTTATTTAATTTATGTCTTTCACGCATCGTTTCTTTCTGAAATTGATGAACAAAGATTAATGTCTTGCATTTACATCATATACTCACTAAATAATGACTGGTTTATGGTGACATAATTAAGCATACAGCGTAACATGACAGAAAACGTAATATGTCAAAAGCATAGACAGTGTTCAAAGGCAAAAATGTACAGAGAATATCACAATGCAGCAGCACAAAAAAAAAAAAAAAAATGTAAAACAGTCACGATGTTGAGATATCATAGGGCAAAAAATGTCAAAGTCAACTGGTGTGTGTTATACCTTAACTATTTCACAGTGCATACAAACAAAACATGAAAACAATCGTACATACATAAACAAATAATGACAACTTGCCAAGAAAAAATACGATAATCATCAGTAAGTAGTCATGTGAATATAATTGCATAAGTGATCATAAAATTAGCAAATGGCATTATAGCATGTTGAATCATAAAGTATCTTCATTCAATAAAAGGTTTGATGTTTGACCAGTGGTGGTTTCCTTTCGATTTTCTGGTTCTCAAAGTTTCGACGTGTACAACATTGGGGTGAGGAATACTGCGAATACGATATGGTCCTGCGTATAGAAGTTCAAATTTACTGCACCTACCTTTTACTTTATTAGATAAATGGTGTGTACGTACTAATATCTTCTGTACAATGTGAAAGTCACGGCGTATACAAACCTGTTTTTGCTGTCTTCTCCGGCGCTCTGCGGCACGTTTGATGTTCACCGCAATGTCAATTATTTCGTGGTGTCGTAATCGACAAGATGTAGGAAAATTTACTAATTCTGTAATTTTGTTTGGTGGTTCAACATTTTTCAGTATAACAGACGGAGAGAGCATAGTGGATTCGTTTGGAATGGAATTAATTACATCTTGGAATGAGAATATGTGTGTGTCCCAATCAATATGTCTTTTGTGGCAGTATATTCTACACAGTTTACCAATTTCTTTCATTAATCGTTCACAGGGGTTCGAAGAAGCATGGTACTTGGATATATAGATCGGAGAAATGTTTCTAGCTCGTAACATGCGAGTCCATATAGCAGAACGAAATTGCGATCCATTGTCAGAAATTACTTTCATCACATGCCCTACATGAAATAGAAAATGTTTTACAAATGCTCTCGAAACAGTTTTAGCAGTAGCTTTGCGTAACGGAGTGAAAGTAACAAATTTTGAAGTGAGTTCAACAGCGACAAAGATGTAGCAAAAACCTCTGTTAGTTCTCGGAATTGGACCAAAAATATCTACTGCGGCCATATGTCTTAATTTAACAGGTACAATGGGATATAATGGAGGAATATGTGAAGTGGTGTCTGACTTAGCTTTCTGGCAAATTTTACATGACGCTAAAACTCGTCGTATACGTTTCTCCATGTTGGCAAAATAACAGTTCTGTCTCAGTATAAGAAAACATTTTCTGGCTCTGTAATGTGCATAACTTAAATGAGTGTACCAGATTAATTTGTTAACCAGCTCGTCAGGAATGCATAATAACCAATTGTTGCTGTCAGGATGAGAGCGGCGAAATAGAATGTCATTGCGTACAGTGTAATGGTTTCTAATCGTAACATTATTCTTATCTTGCCAAAGGTGTTTAATTTCTTTCCACACATTGTCTTCACTGTGCTCTTTTGCTATGTCCTGTAATGACGATGAAATAAAATTTTCAAATGCAACTTGCTGAATGTACATAACGCTGAAATTTGCTTTGCAGAAGTTGGTTGCGACGTCTTGCTGATTACTGCTGAGAGAACGAGATAGTGCGTCTGCTATAACATTTTGTGTGCCCGGAATGTGAACAGCTGTAAAATTAAATTCCTGTAAATAAAGTTTCCATCTGCTTAATCTGTCGTGAGTGAATTTAGCCGAAAGTAAGAATTGTATCGCTCTGTGGTCTGTGTAAACGGTGGTATGTCTGCCATAAAGAAACTGCCTAAATCTCGTAAAAGCCCAAACAACACATAACGTTTCCAGTTCTGTAACGGAATAATTTCGTTCAGCAGGTGACAAATGCGGCTTGCAAATGCGATGTTTTTAATTACTGTTGAGCCATCTTCTTCAATTTCCTGAAAAATATGTACGCCTAAAGCGGTGTTGGAACTGTCGGTGGCAATGGAAAAATTTCTGGTAAGATCTGGGTGCGATAAAAGTGAAGCATTCAACAAGGCTTCTTTCAGGTTCACAAATTGTGAGTGTGCTTGCTTATCCCATGACCAAAAAGTGTTTTTACCTGTTAATTGGCATAATCTAGGTGTGTCTAAAGCAGAGTGATGTATAAATTTACGAAAAAAATTAATTAAGCCCAAAAAACTGCGTAATTGTTTCTTTGTCGTAGGAACAGTAATGTCACGTAGAGCTTGAAGTTTTTCCGGATCAGGCGCCATGCCTTCTGCTGAAATTACGTGTCCAAGAAATTTTATGGAAGTTTTGCCAAAGTGCGATTTACTAAGATTAACTGTGAGTCCTTGTGCATGAAAAGTTTGTAACAGTCGTTCCAGAATCATATTGTGTTCAGACCAGTTAGCTTCTGCAATAAGAATGTCATCTACGTACGTCGTGAGTCTGTCTTTAAGTTCTGTCGGAAGTATTGTGTTCAAACCGCGAATAAAAGCTGCTGAAGAAATAGTTAATCCGAATGTTAATTTGCAAAATTGATAACAGTCGCCAAAACAAAGAAAAGCTGTATACTTTCTGCAATTCGGATGAAGCTGAATTTGCCAAAATCCCGATTTCAAATCTAGTGTGGAATAAATAGCCGTACCATGAAATTTCTGTAGAAGTTCCTCTAATGTCTGTGGTCGATCTGTTTCATTAATAATAATGTCATTAATGTGACGTGAATCAAGTACGAGGCGAAGTGAGCCATCTTTTTTCTTTACAATATGTAGCGGGTTTATGTACGGACTAACTGCCGGTTCAATAATTCCTTGGTCGAGCATATCTTGCAATTCTTTTTTAACCTGTTCTCGGTGAATATACGTAATGGAATAATGCTTGGCTTTAAATGTGTCGTGCTGTTTAACTTGAAATTCATACATAAAACCGGACATAGTACCAGGAATGTTGTCGAAAACTGGAGCTTGCTGTAAAAGAATTTTGTGTAGTTGCGTGCGTTCGTCGTCTGTATTTGCACTGCTTTGTTTAACTTTATCAGAAATCATCTGCATTACGTCGTAGTCAGCTTCGTCTGGAGTGTTATAGTTATGTGCGTACGTATCCGTGAACAATGTGGAATTACAGTCTATGTTACGTGATACGGAAATGACCTCTGTACGGTTAATTGTTTGTTCTTCCGCAGATAAAGAATGCTGAAATTCTAAAGCCAATTGCACATTTTCATCCTTCAACATTAAATAAGAATTCTGAAAACCAACCACAGCGTCGTGTTGTACGAGAAAATTAGTACCTAAAATAACGTCTGTTGTCAATAAAGGAACAATCCAAAAATTTGAGTGAAATGTGTGACCTGCAATACAAAATGATAAATGCGTCTGTAATTTAACGTCTACTCCTTTACTCGATACTGCTCCTTTCACTTTCGTTTTGCCTAATGGTAATGTGGGATAGGTATTCTCTTTGTTACATTCGTTGAAAGTCTCCTCATTTATAATTGACATAGGTGATCCAGAATCGATTACTGCTGAAAATTTCGATGAACCAATTTTAATTTAGATGACAGGATTGAAATAGTTTTCTGAACGACTGGTCTTTCCTGTAAAAGAGTGTCTCTGATATCGTCAAAAGAAATTACATTTTCGTGAACAATATTCTGCGTGTCGAAGGTAGTGCCTGTGTTACCGGAAGATGCGATCTGTACTGTATCTAGTCAAATTCTATCTGACGTGTTATTATTTTCTGGAGGATGTTGTGGCATTTCTACAATTTGAACTGTTCTATTACTTCTTCCTGAAGTATTACGCTCTGGATGATACCTACTGTCAGGTTCATTCATGAGAATATGTTCTTGCGGATGATTTTGCTGTTGGTAAGACCGACTGTTATTATATGTACGCTGATAATTGTGCTCATCGTTTTTACGTCTGTCATAATAGTCATTCTTATACGGTGCATTGCGATAGGAATTGAAATACTGTGTTTTCTGTACGTAGTTGTTCCTTTGCTGCCGTGCGTTACTATTTGTTGGATCTGGGACTATACGTGTACGCGGCGAAACATTAAAGTTAGGTTGACCTTGTGCAGTACATTGTTGGTTAGGTATTCTAACCGGCTGACTTTCATGCTGTTGTGGTGGAAAACGTCTATTGTTACCAAAATGTGGTTCCTGTTGCTGAAAATTTTGACGATATTGATAATTAGAATTTTGTCCGTTATTAAAGTTCTGGTGGTTGTCATTCCTGAAGCGTCTATTACCTTTGCTATTGAAATTACGTGACTGATCGTAATTACTGTAAGTTTGTTGGCCATGATTATTATATGAAAAATTTTTGTTTACGAAAGAATAGTCTGATTGCTGCACTTCTAAAAGCTGCAGCAGATCCCTGAATGCCGAAATATTTTCTTTTTGTTGACCTGTTAAAAGTGACACTCTTAATGATCGTGGTAGTTTAGAAATGCGTAATTGTATAAGTGGAGATTCACTATAAGGTTCACTTAAATACTGGTTTTGTTGCACCATATGCTCAAAAAATTGCGTGACACTGGGAAAATTTGTGTTCTCATAATTCGGTAAACTAATTAACTGATCTTTAATTACGCACTGTGTCGTCTTCGACCAATACGCTGCTAGAAAAGCATTCTGAAACTCTTCTACCGAATAGCATTGTCTCGCGATCGGTCTCATACGAGTTGCCGGTTCGCCTTCCAAAAAACTACAAATGAATTCAAGTTTGTGTGTTACAGGCCAAGTTGGTGGAAAAGCAAAGCTAAATTGTTGTATCCAATCTAGCGGATGAATCTGTAAGAGAATCTGTTGAACTGTGGTTGTTCGGAATCTAAGTCCCGTACTCTCTGTAGATTACCCAAATTATACGCGCTGCACGAGTCCGACAAATGTTCGCAAAGCGGCGTCTGCTGTGATGTGTTATTAA
Organism: Schistocerca serialis cubense; assembly: GCF_023864345.2. Lineage (NCBI taxonomy): Eukaryota > Metazoa > Arthropoda > Insecta > Orthoptera > Acrididae > Schistocerca > Schistocerca serialis. The sequence continues at coordinate 1,170,954,111 of NC_064638.1, forward strand.
CTGAAATACTTTTCATCTCTGTTACTTCTTGTTGTAAACTTGACAATTTTCTACGCAATGTGTTATTAGACGAATCGATCTCTGCTGTAGATTTTGAAATTCAGGTGTTTGATTAAATGAAACCGGTGAGGTATCGTATGATTTGCTGTCATTATTACTTTCAATAACATCAATACGACTGGCCAATTCATCATATTTTTCAGTCAGTATTTTAACCTGACCATCATTTTTAGTGTCAGTAGTATTAATCTGTTTTTGTAATTTACGTGTGGTTTCGTTCAATTTTTTAATGTCAGCTTTCACAACATCGGAATCCTGTGTTAGTTCTAATTGTTCAAATCTGTCTGTCACTGTCTGAATATCTGCTGTGGGTGTATCTGTTTTTGATTTAAGATCGGAAATTTCATCACATAATTCTGCGTTCAACTGTTCGATGGTATTAATTTTGTCGGCCACTGTAGCAATATTGTTGTCTACGTATGTTTTTGCTTTCGCAAACATTTTACGTTTGTCTTCTTGTCTCTGTGCAGTGATTGTTTCCATTACTTGACGTTTTACTTTATTTTGATCCTGTATAAATTTACGGAAACGCGTATCACTGTTTTGCAGGTGTTGATTAAACCGTTCATCAATTTGAGTGTTCTGTTGGTCGAATTTCGCATCAATCTTTTCATCCATTGTGCGCGAAAGTTCTACCGTCATTGCTTTAAATTCGTCGCGTAATTGTGTAGCCTTTTCAGAGCATTGTTTACCGACTGCACTAATTTCCGCTCTAAGTGTTTCTGTTGTGGCTGTTTGCATTTCCCTTAATTCTTGCGCAACAGATCTAATTTCTTCGCTACTTTTCTTTGAACAAGCCTCAATTTCCTCGCGTAACTGTTCCTTAGTATCATGACACTGCGCGGCAACGGCCGCAATCTGCTCGCTAAGCTGTCTGGAATTGTTGTCTAATTTTTCATTTAACTGTCTGGAATTGTTCTCTAATTTTTCATTTAACTGTTTGTTCTGTTCACTAAGTTGTTTGTGATTGTTGTCTTGTTTTTCGTTCTGTTGTTAGACCTGTTCACTAAGTTGTTTGAAATCTTCTTTAATTTGTTTGGAATTTTCACTCTGTTGTTTGGAATTGTTATCAAATTTTTCATTAAACTGCTTAGTCATTTGTAGCAACAATGCCACAATTGGATTCGACCCAAAGTCAGCATTTCTATTCTCTGTGCTGTTTAATGGTGGATCTGGAATTATTTCGCTTTCTGTAACCATTTGGTTATTCTGAGATTTACAAAAGCCTTTGCCAGTCGAATGTACACTGTCGGTCACTATTTCGGAATTAAATGGATCCGTCGTACTTTCAGTACACTGTCCATTTTCCTTAGAAAAATTTGTCTGTACGTTATTTGAATTTTCCAAACCGGGTGTGTTAAGCAGGGGAGCGCTCATTACATTAGGGCGCCCCGCGTCATCAATTCTCGTCAAATTAACAAAAGACACAATCGAGTTCGTTTGTTCATCATTAAGGTCTACATCATTATTAATGGTTGGAATGCACTGATTGTCAGTGAATGCAGGATTGTCATCATTACACTGCGTGTCACAATTACTATCAGTCACGTTGTTTAAGTCGGTAATTTCGTTCATAATACTTCGCGATACACTATTCACAGTCTTTCGCGGCATTTTTGCTATAGTCACAATTATTCACAAAAGAAATAAGCACAATGCAAAAAGCAACAAACACAAATACAACAGAGCAAAGAATTGCCGATGATTTGAGGAAAGAAAGTCACAAAATTAGTAAAAGCGTTGCGCCAAATCCTAATTATATTTAAGCAAATGAGAACAGATATCTGACTGTTTCTTAGAAGAATCCCAAAGAAATACGATCCTGGCCGGATGTCGCCAAGTGTAACCTCCCCGCAAAATTCGAAATGACAATATTTAAATGTTAATGGGAATAGAACCTAGTGTAACGTCCCAGCAATGAAATTTAATGACAATGACAATAAATGAAAAATAGCAATCTGAGCCATGTGTAAGCTGCCCACAAAAATGTAAGACAATTCAATAAAAATGAAATCTCAGTGACAATGATAACGCAAATAGACCGAAATGTCGATCTTAGGCCCTGTTCTTACCTCAGTAAAATTGCATCTGCTCTTATTTTTCGCCATAGCTTGGAGGCAATGCATCGCAAAAATTCTTTGAACTTAAGTAAATTTTTTCTTTAAGGAAATGCATGGGAAATTTTCTTTCAATAAAGTGTTTGTTTTGTTAAAATGCTTGGTTTGAAAACAAAAGTATTATTGGGGCGATTCTTGAACAAATTAATTACACTTAAGATGCATTACATTATCAGATGAGCGCTATGCTGCTTCATTACCTTATTTAAAAAATATACCTCGTCCTGAATCTTGACCAGAGGCCCATGTCGACGCCCGCCGACTCCTCACACACAGCTCCGACTATCTTGCGCGCGCTACTACTACCGACTATGTCATCTCGTATGCGCTACTACTCTCGAACTGCCTCGCAACTGAACTCTCTCGCAACTCGACCGCAACCGCAACTGCCGACTCCCTACATGCAACTGCGACTGTCTCTCGCGCTCTACTACATGCTCTCGCGAATCGCTACATACAACTGAACTCTCGCGCGGTCAAGCGCAGACTAGCAACGATAAATAACTCTCTGGTCAGAGATTCTGTCATGCCTCGCCATCGCTGCTACATAACATACGTGTTTCAAGGAAGACGAAAATTTAATAGTCATGGGTGACTGGAATTCGTCAGTAGGAAAAGGGAGAGAAGGAAATGTAGTAGGTGAATATGGATTGGGGGTAAGAGACGAAAGAGGAAGCCGCCTGGTAGAATTTTGCACAGAGCATAACTTAATCATTGCTAACACTTGGTTCAAGAATCATAAAAGAAGGCTGTATACATGGAAGAAGCCTGGAGATACTGACAGGTTTCATATAGATTATATAATGGTAAGACAGAGATTTAGGAACCAGGTTTTAAATTGTAAGACATTTCCAGAAGTAGATGGAGACTCTGACCACAATCTATTGGTTATGAACTGTAGATTAATAGTGAAGAAACTGCAAAAAGGTGGGAATTTAAGGAGATGGGACCTGGATAAACTGACTAAACCAGAGGTTGTACAGAGTTTCAGAGTGAGCATAAGGGAACAATTGACAAGAATGGGGGAAAGAAATACAGTAGAAGAAGAATGGGTAGCTTTGAGGGATGAAGTAGTGAAGGCAGCGGAGGATCAAGTAGGTAAAAAGACAAGGGCTAGCAGAAATCCTTGTGTAACAGAAGAAATATTGAATTTAATTGATGAAAGGAGAAAATATAAAAATGCAGTATATGAAGCAGGCAAAAAGGAATACAAACGTCTCAAAAATGAGATCGACAGGAAGCAGGAATGGCTAGAGGACAAATGTAAGGATGTAGAGGCTTATCTCACTAGGGGTAAGATAGATACTGCCTACAGGAAAATTAAAGAGACCTTTGGAGAAAAGAGAACCATTTGTACGAATATCAAGAGCTCAGATGGAAACCCAATTCCAAGCAAAGAAAGGAAAGCAGAAAGGTGGAAGGAGTACATAGAGGGTTTATACAAGGGCGTTGTACTCGAGGACAATATTATGGAAATGGAAGAGGATGTAGATGAAGATGAAATGGCAGATACGGTACTGCGTGAAGAGTTTGACCCTCAGACTTCAAGAAGAATATAATAATTCCAATCTCAAAGGAAGCAGGTGTCGACAGATCCGAAAATTACCGAACTATCAGTTTAATAAGTCACGGCTGCAAAATACTAACGCGAATTCTTTACAGACGAATGGAAAAACTGATAGAAGCCGACATCGGGTAAGATCAGTTTGGATTCCGTGGAAATATCAGAACACGTGAGGCAATACTGACCCTATGACTTATCTTAGAAGCTAGATTAAGGAAAGGCAAACCTACTTTTCTAGCATTTGTAGACTTAGAGAAAGCTTTTGACAATGTTGACTGGAATACTCTCTTTCAAATTCTGAAGGTGGCAGGGGTAAAATACAGGGAGCGAAAAGCTACTTACAATTTGTACAGAAACCAGATGGCAGTTATAAGAGTCTAGGGACATCAAAGGGAAGCAGTGGTTGTTGTTGTTATTCAATCTGTATATTGAGCAAGCAGTAAAGGAAACAAAAGAAAAATTCAGAGTAGGTATTAAAATCCATGGCGAAGAAATAAAAACTTTGAGGTTCGCCGATGACATTGTAATTCTGTCAGAGACAGCAAAGGACTTGGAAGAGCAGTTGAATGGAATGGGCAGTGTCTTCAAAGGAGGATATAAGATGAACATCAACAAAAGAAAAACAAGGATAATGGAATCTAGTCGAATTAAGTCGGGCGATGCTGAGGGAATTAGATTAGGAAATGAGACACATAAAGTAGTAAAGGAGTTTTGCTATTTGGGGAGCAAAATAACTGATGTTGGTCGAAGTAGAGAGGGTATAAAATGTAGACTGGCAATGACAAGGAAAGCATTTCTGAAGAAGAGAAATTTGTTAACATCGAGTATAGGTTTAAGTGTCAGGAAGTCGTTTTTGAAAGTATATGTATGGAGTGTAGCCATGTATGGAAGTGAAACATGGACGATAAATAGTTTGGACAAGAAGAGAATAGAACCTTTCGAAATGTGGTGCTACAGAAGAATGCTGAAGATTAGATGGGTGGATCACATAACTAATGAGGAGGTATTGGATAGAATTGGGGAGAAGAGGAGTTTGTGGCACAGCTTGACCAGAAGAAGGGATCGGTTGGTAGGACATGTTCTGAGGCATCAAGGGATCACCAGTTTAGTATTGGAAGGCAGTGTGGTGGGTAAAAATCGTAGAGGGAGACCAAGAGATGAATACATACTGGGAAATGAAGAAGCTTGCACAGGACAGAGTAGCGTGGAGAGCTGCATCAAACCAGTCTCAGGACTGAAGACCACAACAACAACATTTTTTCCTTAAAACGATGTATTTAGGTAAGAGATTGACATAATCAGTCTGATGCTTGACAGTTTAAACATTATTACACTAAAGCAAATGTTGGCAAATTTTGAATAGGCAGCTTTAGATTTTAATTTCATTCATAATTATGGTGACGTGGCGCTTCCAGCAGTGAACTGGGCTAAGTCTCGGCACAGTCGCTCACCTCTGTATATCTCAAACGCTACAGTGCTTGTTTATCCACATGTGGTATGTCCTTCCCAACTGAATTTATTATCGAGTTGTAATCCCAGAAATTTAACACTGTCAACCTCTTCAATCTGCATGCTGGAAGGAAATCTCTTACAGGATCTGAACTGTGTATAGTGGGTCTTTTCAGAGTTTAATGCCAGTGGATTAGCTTTAAAGCATTTATTAACATCAGTGAACTGTGACCTCTAGAAGACGAGTTAAAGCAGAAAGTATTTATATGTTCGGATGGTTCATTCACTGCAAATTTGGAAAATATTACTGTCTTTTCTTTCTTTGAAAGTGACAACCTGCCCACTTTGTACTCGTTATTTATGTAGCGGTATATAGTACGAAAATTACTCAAGAAGCTTCCCCAATGCTACGTAAATGTGCTGATTGTATGAAATATGTTTTGATTTGTGCGAAAAATTACAACTATTACTGTATTTTCTGTCTTTGAAAATGAGAACCTATCTGCTACATACTAGTTATTTATGTAATGAAATGTTTTACAAATAATAGTTAAACAGTAGCTCCTGACAGCTAAATAAATGCGCTGGTCGTGTGAAGTATGTTCTAATTAGTGCGAAAAATTACAGTTCCTTTGTTCTTGAAAGTAAATGGAACACCATCAGAAATATGCCTTTCACCAGTACCAGAATATATTTCGTCCGAATATGTTCTTAATTTGAAGACATTCTTGTTTGGAAAAGAAGTCACCTAGAATAATTAGCTTGTAAATTTTGTATTATAATTTGTGGTGTGCTGACAGTGAATCTTAGTCATCTTTTAATTCTTTCTCAATTTTCATTATTTTTCATGTTTTTTTCTGACAATGGGTGGTTGTTTTTTCACCAGATAATCAATGAATTTTGAATATTCGCTCGCATTTCCGTGTTTCAAGCTTAGTTTGTAAATTATTGACAATGACAACTCTATTATGCTCTCAGAACTGTGAATGTGAATAACAAATTTTTTTGCAGGTGGCAGGACTCGAACCAGAACTTCCACGATTGCAAGTCGACCTCCTCATCCACTGCTGAGAATGCTGCCCACAACACCAGACTGACCAATAGCAGTATAGAGCTTTGTCCCATGCCACATGTTCGCTGAAATCTTTAAACACAAATAATTCATTATCTGAATTTAATAAATTGTACCTTTTCGAGAGCTTCCCAATGTACAAGTGGTATGGAACAAAATTTATTTATAGAACACAAGTAATAATATGGTTATAATACAAAAGATGTCTGCCCCTGGTACCTGAGTGGTCAGCGCGACAGAATGTCAATTCTAAGCGCCCGGGTTCGATTTCCGGCTGGGTCAGAGATTTTCTCCATTCAGGGATTGGGTGTTGTGTTGTCCTAATCATCATCATTTCATCCCCATCGACGCGCAAGTCGCCGAAGTGGCGTCAAATCGAAAGACTTGCACCAGACAAACAGTCTACCCGACGGGAGGCCCTCGTCACACGACGTTATTATTATTATTATTATTATTATACAAAAGATATGAAATACGAGCTCGACGAAATCCCATGTGGCCTTACACAGGTGATTCAACCAAAGTATATATTTGAAGGAAGGGCAGTCTCAGTATTTTTCGTAACGCATATGCCTGTCAAGGCATTTAAGTAAGGATGGGAGATAGCACCTCGAGGCTTGGATCTCCTCCATCGAAGTCAAAGGAAGGCTTTGCCTGGGCTACTCTCAGGGTGCAATCTACAGTTTGGAAGAGCCCCTTGCTGTTCCCGTCTGTCCATCCGTCCATCCGTCCATCTGCCTCCCAGCCTGCCTGCCTGCCAACCGGCCACTGTCGTCCGTCCACCGTCGCCGCCACCCGGTGGGCTCTGCCGTCTGCCATCCACCGTTTCTGTCAGCCACCGCCACCCAGTGCTCGCCGCCGCCTCCCGCTGTTATCGTCCGTCCGTCCGTTCGTCTGTCCTCCTGCCTACTTGCCTGCCTATCTGTTAGCTACCGCCCGGAGGTCGCCGCCGCCATCTGGAGCTCGCCGCCGCCATCTACATCTACATCTACATTGATACTCCGCAAGCCACCCAACGGTGTGTGGCGGAGGGCACTTTACGTGCCACTGTCATTACCTCCCTTTCCTGTTCCAGTCGCGTATGGTTCGCGGGAAGAACGACTGTCTGAAAGCCTCCGTGCGCGCTCTAATCTCTCTAATTTTACATTCGTGATCTCCTCGGGAGGTATAAGTAGTGGGAAGCAATATATTCGATACCTCATCCAGAAACGCACCCTCTCGAAACCTGGCGAGCAAGCTACACCGCGATGCAGAGCGCCTCTCTTGCAGAGTCTGCCACTTGAGTTTATTAAACATCTCCGTAACGCTATCACGGTTACCAAATAACCCTGTGACGAAACGCGCCGCTCTTCTTTGGATCTTCTCTATCTCCTCCGTCAGACCGATCTGGTACGGATCCCACACTGATGAGCAATACTCAAGTATAGGTCGAACGAGTGTTTTGTAAGCCACCTCCTTTGTTGATGGACTACATTTTCTAAGCACTCTCCCAATGAATCTCAACCTGGTACCCGCCTTACCAACAATTAATTTTATATGATCATTCCACTTCAAATCGTTCCGCACGCATACTCCCAGATATTTTACAGAAGTAACTGCTACCAGTGTTTGTTCCGCTATCATATAATCATACAATAAAGGATCCTTCTTTCTATGTATTCGCAATACATTACATTTGTCTATGTTAAGGGTCAGTTGCCACTCCCTGCACCAAGTGCCTATCCGCTGCAGATCTTCCTGCACTTCGCTACAATTTTCTAATGCTGCAACTTCTCTGTATACTACAGCATCATCCGCGAAAAGCCGCATGGAACTTCCGACACTATCTACTAAGTCATTTATATATATTGTGAAAAGCAATGGTCCCATAACACTCCCCTGTGGCACGCCAGAGGTTACTTTAACGTCTGTAGACGTCTCTCCATTGATAACAACATGCTGTGTTCTGTTTGCTAAGAACTCTTCAATCCAGCCACACAGCTGGTCTGATATTCCGTAGGCTCTTACTTTGTTTATCAGGCGACAGTGCAGAACTGTATCGAACGCCTTCCGGAAGTCAAGAAAAATAGCATCTACCTGGGAGCCTGTATCTAATATTTTCTGGGTCTCATGAACAAATAAGGCGAGTTGGGTCTCACACGATCGCTGTTTCCGGAATCCATGTTGATTCCTACATAGTAGATTCTGGGTTTCCAGAAATGACATGATACGCGAGCAAAAAACATGTTCTAAAATTCTACAAGAGATCGACGTAAGAGATATAGGTCTATTGTTTTACGCATCTGCTCGACGACCCTTCTTGAAGACTGGGACTATCTGTGCTCTTCTCCAATCATTTGGAACCCTCCGTTCCTCTAGAGACTTGCGGTACATGGCTGTTAGAAGGGGGGCAAGTTCTTTCGCGTACTCTGTGTAGAATCGAATTGGTATCCCGTCAGGTCCAGTGGACTTTCCTCTATTGAGTGATTCCAGTTGCTTTTCTATTCCTTGGACACTTATTTCGATGTCAGCCATTTTTTCATTTGTGCGAGGATTTAGAGAAGGAACTGCAGTGCGGTCTTCCTCTGTGAAACAGCTTTGGAAAAAGGTGTTTAGTATTTCAGCTTTACGCGTGTCACCCTCTGTTTCAATGCCATCATCATCCCGTAGTGTCTGGATATGCTGTTTCGAGCCACTTACTGATTTAACGTAAGACCAGAACTTCCTAGGATTTTCTGTCAAGTCGGTACATAGAATTTCACTTTCGAATTCAATGAACGCTTCACGCATAGCCCTCCTTACGCTAACTCTGACATCGTTTAGCTTAGCGTCTGAGAGGTTTTGGCTGCGTTTAAACTTGGAGTGGAGCTCTCTTTGCTTTCGCAGTAGTTTCCTAACATTGTTGTTGTACCACGGTGGGTTTTTCCCGTCCCTCACAGTTTTACTCGGCACGTACCTGTCTAAAACGCATTTTACGATTGCCTTGAACTTTTTCCATAAACACTCAACATTGTCAGTGTCGGAACAGAAATTTTCGTTTTGATCTGTTAGGTAGTCTGAAATCTGCCTTCTATTACTCTTGCTAAACAGATAAACCTTCCTCCCTTTTTTTATATTCCTATTAACTTCCATATTCAGGGATGCTGCAACGGCCTTATGATCACTGATTCCCTGTTCTGTACATACAGAGTCGAAAAGTTCGGGTCTGTTTGTTATCAGTAGGTCCAAGATGTTATCTCCACGAGTCGGTTCTCTGTTTAATTGCTCGAGGTAATTTTCGGATACTGCACTCAGTATAATGTCACTCGATGCTCTGTCCCTACCACCCGTCCTAAACATCTGAGTGTCCCAGTCTATATCTGGTAAATTGAAATCTCCACCTAAGACTATAACATGCTGAGAAAATTTATGTGAAATGTATTCCAAATTTTCTCTCAGTTGTTCTGCCACAAATGCTGCTGAGTCGGGAGGTCGGTAAAAGGAGCCAATTATTAACCTAGTTCGGTTGTTTAGTGTAACCTCCACCCATAATAATTCACAGGAACTATCCGGTACTCGCCGCTGCCGCTGCCGCCGCCGCCTTATAGTGCTCGCCACTACCTGCTGTCCATCCGTCACCATCTGTCTGTCCATCGCTCTCCATCCGTCATGAGCCTTCCCATCTCCACTGTCATGTACACTGCCCCTCTCCACTTCCACTATCACTTCGTGGAGTGCCACCCCTGGCCTCCCCACTTACCCCTCGCCTAACCTCCCCCTACTCATCCATACCCCCATCTCCTCCCCTGTTGTTTACCCCCACATCTACACCCTTTCCCCATCCTCCACACCTGCAACAGCTCCCACTCCTGCCCCTGCCCTCACATACGCCCCTGTTGCCGCCTCTGCTGTAGCCGCTAAGGTGGTTGGCTACCCTCCTCCTAACCCCCTGTCACTTCATCATCTGCCTCCCCCATCCTCATCACGTCACATTGGGCCAACATTGCCACCACAGAACCGACCACACCTCCCAGCACCTCCACCGTGCCTCCCCATCCCTCTTCCCTCCTCCCAGCCTGCCCTCTCCAAAAATCCCCAGAAGTGCGAAAATGTCGACTCTGCTCCCTCCAATTACTACTCCCGCCGCCATCGACAACCTCAGTAAGGCCAACAACTTCGCTTCCCACCTTTCTGAGGGCTTCTCTATCCCTGATGATCTCCACTTTCATTATTCCCTTTTCCCCACAGTCATGGGACGCGCTGATACCTCGGTCGCTCCATTTGCTGCCAGTCTCCAGTACTTGGGGCAGTTGCCCCTCTCCAACATAAACATTCCAGTCACAGCACATGACATTAAACTTATCCTCCAGTCAAAATGGAATACAACCCCTGGGCATGACTGTGTCATCTACCACCACCACAGAGAATGCCCCTTCTCCTTCCTGGCTGTCCTTGCCAATTTATACAACATCATCCTCTCTACTGGCTTCTACCCCGAGCTGTGGAAGACTTCCCACGTCCTCTTATTCCTCAAACCCAATAAACCCCCTTCCAACGTCTCTTTGTATCATCCCATCTGCCTCTCCTCCATTTTCAGTAAGGTCTTCGAATCCATCCTCTTCCATCGTATCCATCACCATGTTAATCAACACCACCTCCTCCCCCTTACCCAGTGTGGCTTCCGACCCTCCTTCTCTGCCAAAGACCAACTCCTTAACCTTGTCCACCTTCTCTCCCTCCAACTTAACTCCTGTCGCTCCACCAGTTTTGTTTCCCTCGACTCCAAAATGTCTATGACTGCTTGTGGCATCCCAGTCTCTTCTTTAAAATCCAAGCCTACGCCCAGCCAATCAATTTTGTCCATCTGGTCGCTTCCTTTCTTTCAGGCCATCCTTCCTATGTCACCCTCCATGATACCAACTCCCATATCTTTTATCCCACTGCTGGCATCCCCCAGGCCTCCGTTCTCTCCCCTCTCCTGTATCTCCTGTACATTGCAGATATGCCCAAGCCACCCACACCTGTCCACACCCTCGAATATGCTGATGACACCGCCTTCCTGGCTCTCCATCCTACCCTTCAATGGTCCCAACACACACTCCAAACCCACCTTGACCAGTTCACCGCTTGGTGTAACCAAAACCCAGGCAATCGTCATAGGCCTCACCACCCGCTCCTTCCATCTCCATGATTTCTACCTAACCATTTATGGTCATCCAATCCAGCTCACCCCCACTCTGAGATACCTTGGCTTCACCCTCGACCATCACCTCACCTGGACTCATCATCTCCTGACCATCCAGCAGATGGATGTTTCCCGCCTCTACCTCCTGAAACTCCTGTCTGGCCGGACATGGGGATTGCATCATTCCAGCATCCTCCACACCTACAAATCCCTCATCCATCCTATCCTCTGTTATGCCAGCGTTGCCTGGATCTCCGCTGCCCGACCCCCACTCTGCTTTTATAAGGCCCTCCAAATCCTAGAACGCCGTGTGCTCTGCCTTGCCTTCCATATCCGCCTTTCTTCCCCCACACGACTCCTATATGACGTCATCCCCTTCCCCCACCTCCTTCTTTTCCTCCAACATATCCACATCCTTTACACTGTCTGCAGACTTGATCCCCCACCCCCTGGTTTCCTCCTTCGTCTCCACCACCACCCATTGCCGCGCCTCTATCACTGTATACCTTCCTCTCTCCACCTCCACACCCTCCATCTCCTTCATCAGGACAATTTCCACCACCTCCCCCTCCTGGATGTTGAACTTCGCCGTGACATCTATCTTTCCTACCAACTGTAGTCTGGCCTTCTTCCACCCATTCCCATGTCCCCCTTCTTCCTCTCCCCTCCTTCTCCTAGAGTGGATTTTCCTCCTTCTCCCCCTGAGTTTGCACCACCTCTTCAACTGTTTCCCTCTCACATCCTTCCCTCCCCAGCCCCCTTTGGGGCACCACTCGCCCGTTTCCCCCTCCTCCCTGTGGCACCACCCCTCCTCCCTTTCTTCCCTATTCCCTCGTCTTCATCCCCCTGGCAGATCCTCTCAGTTTGTTCATCATCGTCGGTGCACTATGTCAGTGTTGTGTTTGGTGTTGTTCCCCCATGACATCAAGAGCTCTGATTTTAATTGTATCCTAGACTTGCACATAGTGTTACTGTCAGCGATTGTTATGTGCTACGCCATCCTTCGTCTTGTGTTTCTTTTATTCGTCACAGTGTATAGTTTTTTGTGTACAGCTTTTAGATCTTTATCACCATCTTTGCAGTCACCCCCTTTTTTACTCTATCGTCCGGTATGTTTCCCTTTTTATATGTCTGTTTCGCCTTATTTCCTCCTTTATGTTGTTTTAAATGTCTCCATGTTGTGTACTTAGTGTCTGCCTCTCAGCTGAAGAGCGGCGCCTATGCTTTTACCAGCTCGCCCTATACGGGGCATTGAAATACAAGAAAGAAAGGAAAAATGGGCGATAGCCAATAGTGCTTTTAGTAGTTTAAATCTGTCGATAGCCTTGTTGATTATCGATAGTACATATCCAGTTTTCGTCATATGATTGAAAATCAAAATACCTTCAATTTCACAATGCCGAAACTAGATCAAGTGGAATCTCATTTAGGTGACAGTGGGAGTCTGAACCCCTTGGACCCTCCCTTGGCTGTGTCTGTTCCATTCCAGACTAGAACAACTAAACCATATCCTTTGTCAGGGTCTTGATTACCTATCACCATGCCCTCAAATGAGGGACATCTTAACCAAGACCTTTCCCACCCCTTCTAAAATGGTATTCTGTCACCCCACAACCTCCACAACAGGCTAGTGCACCGCTGTGACACTCCAAATCCCAACCCCTTGCCACATGGATGATACAGCTGTGGAAGACGCAGTTGTAAGACGTGTCCAATGCACCCATCAAGCACTTCTTATTCTAGTCCTGTCACAGGCTTACCCTACTCCACCAGAGTTCGGGCCACCTGTGAAAGCAGCTATGTCATGTACCAGGTTTGCTGCAATCATTGCACCACTTTCTATATTGTTATGACTACTAACCAGCTGTCCATCAGGATGAACAGCCACAGCCAAACTGTGGTCAAGAGAAGATTAGACCATCCTGTGGCACAACATACAACTCAGCATAATTCAGTGGCTGGTTCAGAAACCGTGTCATCTGCATTCTCCCCTCCTCTGGTAACTCTCCACCCAACAGTTTCAACCTCCTCTGTCCAATCACATTCTCTCTATTCATGTCCCTTCATCCTCACTGTGTGCTCCCCTCGCCAACATAACTGCCTGTCTTTCCCCTTCCCTACTCCTCTCCTTTTCTGCTCCCCCGCCCCCCACCCCACCACCAGTCTCACTGCCTCCCGACGATGCGCCTGGCAGTGTTGTCATGCCTCTATCTAGGCCCTGCACGTTCCACCAGAAAACGTTCTTCTCTTCCCCCCCACACGTACCCTGATGTCTTTCCCCCTACCCCGTTCAACTCCAGATTGCTGTTTTCGCACGTCGTGACAGCTGCATTCCGGTTGGTGCTGCCAGAGATGGCGGTCATATGTGTGTAAGGTGTGCTCTCTTGTGAGAGTGTGAGTGTGTGTTTTCTTTTATTTTCTTTTCTGAAGAGAGCTTGGGCCGAAAGCCAATTGTAACAGGCTTTTCGTTGTGCCTGCCTGCAACTCTCAAGATGTCATCTTTACAGTACCTTTCTTTTCCTAATATTATTGATATTCGAATCTGCAATTCAGTAGTTTGATATTTTCTGAGTTGGATGCTGTTCCACGGACAGTACGCCGAGAAAAAGAAACGAAAATCAATTGATCAGTCACCACATTTTCATCTGGAGACGGCGTCCTTTTCCGACCTCAACTGTCGCTTGGAAAGGTGGTTATTGAAATTTGCAATTTTTCAATTTCTGTGGAAGTGTGTTTTCTCTGTATATACGTAATCTTAGTACGCTTCATAAAAGCGCGGGACTAACGAATCAGTTGTGTACGCTATTTATGTTGTGGGTGCTTTGTGCTGTCACTTTGACATTATGATTCAGGTATAATGATTTTATGTGTGTTGAATCATTAACAAGTGTTTTTTCAACGTTTTTTTGTCTTTATGAGTTGTAGACATTAAATTACTTGATATTGCTGTAAACCGAATTTGCTATGACTGCGAGTAAAACGACAGAGCTTTGAATTTCGTATATGCAATCTGCCTTACCGGCTATGTGTTGTCTACCAACGTGCTTAAGACGTTCTCCTCGTGTTATCAATGGGACATCGGTTTGTGTCCATTGTCAGTGACGACGAAACGCGGATACACTGTGATGTTAGTTAGGCGTTTGCAGTTATGCCAAGGATGTAGTGTGGGTAAAGGTGTGATGCTGCTCTCTGCCACCGAATTACGATGATGAGTATAGTTTACATCTATACAGTGAGCTGTTTAATGTAGAGGTTGGGATATGTTATCACGTATTTGAACACGGTCCTGTACAAAGTTAAAAGCATCAGCATTGGCGTCCGCAGAAATTCATCCAGACAGGGAGGATGAGGTGTCAAGACACTAAAATTACCATTTTTCATATAAAATAGTTGATCTATTTCTAAAAGTGTCATGCGATAAGAATTAAGTTTTGTAGGTGTCACCAAAGATATATCCCAGAGAATTGATGCTTATCCATTCATTGCATTCGAATAAAAATTCTGTATTCCAGATTCCAAGGATGGGTGAATGGGGGGGGGGGGGGGGAGGTGGAGGTGGAAAGTGCCCCTTTTCCCCCTTGAGGGCTCCTATGAGAATCAGGAGGTGCAAATACAGTTTTCAGATGTTACAGCATTGTTCACTAAACGAATGGACGCCTTTTTGCTCTTACTGTGCCAACTAAGTAGTGTATTAGTTTAAGAAAAGTGTGACTACATAATGATTGAATTGTATAATTTTGGGTAGTAGAGGAACTGTTCAATATAATGTTAATTTATTACTACACATTATGAATAACTTTGCGAAAGTCAAAATATTGTTGCTTCCTGAACAATTTGGGAAATGTTGAAAATGGAATACATGGAACCAGTAAACTCTGTATTGCTCCACAGTCACGTTATCTGTTGGCTGTCTGAGCTGCTCCTTCCTAAAGCATGAGTGTGCTGTTTCCCCAGAAGAAAGCACTAGAAATTATTTCAAGTAAAAAGAAACTTGAGTCCTGGAGTACACATAGCCATATGAGATGGTGCGAGCTGTGGCAGAGGTGGATGGAAAGAGGATATGGAACCAAATGCACAGGTTTTGAACCATCTAGTGACCATGATGTGCTGAGCAGCATGTTGTGTGACTGGATGTGCTAACTTGCCCATGGTCACAGACAGGTATTTGATGGCTTTTCTTATTGACAGAAAAATGGTAGGTGCCCCCAGCCCCAGAAAAAGCAGTGCAGTGGTGTTTCATTTTTGCTTAAATGTAGTCTTTTGGACCCATCTAACACATATTTTGATCCCATAGTCAACCTTGTGTCAAGGTATGTTAATTCTTATGCCCCACCTATAAGTGAAACCATGTTTCTACATCTGTACCCTGCAAAAAGTGCTTGGCAGAAGGCATGTCCCATTGTGCCAGTTATTAAAGCTTTCTCCCATTCCGTTCACATGTAAATAATTGGAAGAATAATTGCTTTAATACCTCTGTGTGCTGTTACTAGTCCAAGCTTGTCTTCACGATCCCTTTGGTGGTGGTACATAGGGGCTTGTAATATATTTCTAGATTCAGGACTTAAAAGTTGGTTCTAAGTAGGTTTTCATGTAGGACAATTTGCGTCTGGCAGAGCATTTTTTTCAGCATCTTCGTGCCTTTCCCATGGGTCAAACAAACCTGTGAAGAACCATGCTGACCTTTGTGTCCATTTGACGTGCCATGGCAGTCCTGTTCATGTCCCCCAGACACTTAAGCAACAGTTTATGATGAGTTGCAAAAGTGTGTTCTATGCAGTCTTCTCTGTAGACTGATTGCATTTCCCTGGTATTCTACTACCAACAAACCACAGTCTGTCACCTGCTTTTAACATAACTGAACCTATGTGATGTACAGTTTGCAAAATGTTACAACCAGGTATTTGTATGAGTTGACCTATTCCAAGTGTGACTCACTGATATTATAGTCATAGTATTCTATATTTCTTCGATTTGTGAACTGCGCAGATCTAAATTTCAGAACATTCAAAACAAGTTGCCAATCTTTGCATTAGTTTGAAATCTTATGAAGATCTATGTATGCAGCTTCGCTGACAGTACGTCATTATAGGTAATCATCTACAAAAAGTCTGAGGTTACTATTAATACTGTCTGCAAGGTCGTTAGTATACAGTATGAACAGGAAGGGTGCCAACACTTCCCTAAGGCACTGCTGAAGTTAGTTCTGCATCTGTTGATGACTCTCCGTCCAAGATAACATGATCCATCCCCCTACCAAAAGTTCTCAGCTCAGTCACAAATATCTCTTTATGCCCCATATGATTATTCTTTTGACAATAACTGTAGGTGTGCAACCAAGTCAAATGCTTTTCAGAAATTGAGAAACGCTGCATCAGAGTGCTTTGGTCCATGACTTTTGGTGTGTCATATTAGAAAAATGAGAGTTAGGTTTCACATGATTGATTTTTTTCAGAATTCATGCTAGTTGCCATGGACGGGGTCATCCCGTTCAAGATACCTCATTATGTTTGAGCTCAGGAATGGTCCAAGATTCTGCAACAGATGGATATCAAATATATTGAAAGGTAGTTCAATACATCATTTCTGCTAGTGTGACGTTTGCTTTCTTCCAGCTACTGGGTGCGTTTTTTTGTTTGAGTGGTCTTCAGCAGATTACAGTTAAGAGGGGGCTAACTCGGCCATAAATTCAAAATAGAATCTTTTAGGGATTCCATTGGGCCCTGGAGCTTCATTCAATTTCAACATTTTCTGCTGTTTCTAAATGCCACTGACACTGATAACTGTTTCACTATCTTTTCAGTGGTACGAGAATTAAATTGGGGCAATATTCCTGGGCTTTCTTTTTTTAGAAGAATAGTTGAAAAATGAGTGAATGTTTCTGCTTTTGCTTTGCTACCCTCAATTCCTATAGCAGTCTCATCTGCGAGTGACTAGACACTAACTTTGGTGCCGCTAACAGCCTTTATATATGTCCAGAATTTTTTTTTAGTTTTGTGAAAGATGTTTTGCCGATATTCTGCTAAGGTAGTCATTGCTGACTTCATGCATTGCTCTCTTTACAATGAAATGCATTTCGTTCAGCCTCTATATATCTACAGCTCTCTGCTTTGTTTTACACCTATTACCTGGTAGTCTGCTTCTTTAGGAGTTTCTTTAGAGAGACTGTATACCATGAAAGGTCTTCCACCATTTATTGAATTGTTCTATCGGACACGTCTATTCAGTGTGTGGTGAACTGTTCTCTTGAACTTTAGCTGTAGTTCCTGTACCTGATCCTGTTCTGAGCTGCAAGTTTCAAGTCCCTCACTGATATACGACAGTAGCCTACTACTTCCTTATCTAGTTTACCAAACGTATAAATCCATCAACTTTTTTAAGTTGCCCTTTGTGCTTTGGTAATCTTTGTTGCTACAGCTACCTCATGATCACTGATAAGAGTTTTGATGTGGCCATTCTCAAAGTGGTCAGGTCTATTTGTTGCCATTAGATTTAATGTTTTTCCTTCATGGTAGGGGTTCCAAACTATCTGTTCAATGTAGTTTTCAGGGACTATTTCACAGACTGTCTCGTCTCTCCCAACACTTAAAAAACTGTAATTATTCAAATTTAGAATAAGTTAAAGAAAATATGCTCAGTAGCATGGAAATAAAGAGATCATGCAATAGTCTGAAGTCACTTCAACCTATCGAGTATAGACTGGGATTTCTATGGATTCATTGCAGATGGTATGGACATTCAATCTTATGTAGTACTTTCGAACACAATTTTCTAAAAAGCCTTAAGCAATTAGTTTGACAGTCCACACATAATGGACATATTTGAAATCTTGTAGTTACAAACAGGCCTGCTCTTGCCAATGGTGCCAGTATAGATACAGGGATTAGTGATGATGATAACAGAATGATGATTGTTAAAAAATCACTCAAGAAGGCCAGGAGAGTATTTTTGCTAGAATGAGCAGAAAAGCAGTTATTAGTGTCCCACTTAGACAATGAAAGGTTGTCATTTAGTTCCATTATGATTGATGTAGAGAAGTTATGATCAAGGTTTAAAAAGATTGTAAATCACACTGTGAAGACATATTTGCTGAGCAAGTGGATTAAGGTTGGAAAAGACCCACTGTGGTTTAATAACAAAATTGTGAAGTTATTGAAAAAAGTGTAGGTGACGGCAAGCAAGGGGTAGTAGAGATTCGTCTGCCTGTAAAAACATTGACGTGCTGAGTGTACAACTGCCACTGTCATACCTTAGCAAAAGATCTTGCTGAGAATCTGAGAAAATTTTGGTCTTGCATAAAATTACTGGGAGGGTTTAAGGCTTCTATCGAGTCACTTGTCCACCAGACTGGTGTGACAATAGAGGACAGCAAAAGGAAAACTGAAGTTTTATATATTGCATTTAAGAAATCATTCACTCAGGTGGATCATACAAACATACTGTCATTTGACTATTTTACAGGCTCCCATATGGAGGACATAGTAATTGGGGTCCCTGTGCGGGGAAGTAACTGACATAGTTGAAAACAAATGAGTTGTCTGGTCTGGATTGAATCCCATTTCAGTTATACTGATACTCTGCAGCATTCGCCCCTTACGTAGCTTGCAGTTGTCATGGATATCGTGCCTAGCACAAAGTCCCAAGTAACTTATTGTGAAATATTCGCTCATACAGAGTATCAAGTGAAATTTGTGACTGGACTGAGAACTTTTTGGTAGGGAGCACAACATGTTATCTTGGATGGAAGCTCATTGTTAGATATAGAAGCAACTAAGGGTGTGCTCCAGGGAAATGTGTTGGGAACCTTGCTGTTCATGTTGTATATTAATGAGCTTGTGCACAATATTAATAGTAACCTCAGACTTTTTGCAGATGATAGTTACCTGTAATGAAATACTATCTGAAAAAAGCTGCATAAATATTCAGTCAAATCCTGTTAATATTTCAAACAGGTGCAAAGATTGGCAAATTAATTTAAATGTTAAGAAATGTAAAATTTTGCACTTCACAAAACAAAAAATATATCCTGTGACTGTATATCAGTGAGTCACAATTGGAAACAGCCAACTCACCCAAATACCTTGATGTAACACTTTGGAGGGATATGAAATGGAATGATCACATAGCTCAGTTGTGAATGAAGCAAGTGTTAGACTTCGGTTTATTGGTAGAATACTGGGGAAGTGTGATCAGTGTACAAAGAAGATTGCTTACAAATCACTCATTCGACCCATTCTGGAATATTGCTCAAATGTGTGGGTTCCTTGCCATAGAGGACTAATAGAGGATATTGAAAGTATACAGAGAAAGGCAGCATGAATGGGAGAGTGTCAACTGAGCACTAAGCATTCTGTCTTCAGGTCACAAGTGGCCCATTGAGACCAAGCGACCGCCGTGTCATCCTCAACTGAGGATGCGAATAGGAGGGGCGTGTGGTCGGCACACCACTTTCCTGGTCGTTGTGATGGTTTTATTTGACTGGAGCTGCTACTATTCAGTCGAGTAGCTCCTCAATTGGCATCGCGAGGCTGAATGCACCCCAGAGTGTCAACTGAGATACTGAAGAAACTGGTCTGGCAGGCTGAGGGCCCCCGCTTGCCAATGATGCTCAGCAGATCTGGACAGTAAGCCAACCAAGTGCTAGCAAAGCCTGACGAAGCTTAAATTCTGTGATCTGACAGGAACCAGTGTTACCACTGCAGCGAGGTTGTTGGTCAAGGCAAGAAATACTCCTGCCAGTACTAAGTTTATTCTGGTACCAATGGGTATTCCTTTTTGGCCCCAAAGCTATTATTATTTGTTGAACACCTGGAGAACAGGTTTGGGGAAGTAGCAGTGTTTTCAAAAATGAAAAGTGATTCATTTCTGATTAAAATGGCATACCCAGTTCAGTTGTGGGCACTGCTTGCCTGTGATAAGCAAGGTGACAACTTTCACCCCCCCTCCCTCCCCACCCCCTCCTTCAATAACAGGGTATCATCTTCACCGCGATCTCCTTTTACAGACCAATGACGAGTTACATGTCAGTCTGAAATGACGGGATGTGCATTTTGTCCATCATGTCCAGTGGGGATCAAAGAGCAATGTGATTGATACTGGAGCCTTCATCTTGGCCTTTGAGGGTGACTCGTTGCCTAAAAAGTTCAAGGTAGTGGTATATGGATGCAATGTGAAATTGTATGTTTCCCCTCCCATTTGGTGCTTCAGCCCTGTCTGTATGGGTTGTGGAGGGCAGTTGCTCTTTAATGCCATCCCTCTTCCCCCCCCACTCCTTCCAACCCCTCCCCACCCCCACAGGGAGCACTGTTCCCTCTGTTTACTGGACTGCACTGCATTCCAAAGAGAAAAGAAAATTCAAGAATACAAGACTCGTGATCATCTCACATATCATGAGGCCAAGAAGAAATAAGATTGTTGCAGCCTGTACGTATGACAGTGACGTTTGCTTGTGCTGCGTCGTCGTCTTCCCCTCTAGCATCAGTACCCCCACCCTTTGCGCCTTGTATGTCGGGCCCACAGGGCCGCTTGACTACACACCCTCCCTAGGGGGTTGGGGGCCCTCCTTCTCTCTCGACACTTCCCTCTCAGGATTCTGATGATCTCCAAATGGATACCAGCCAGTGGCTGAAGAAGCGACAGGTTGCTGGTTGTAGGGATTCACGTTCCTCCTCTGTCCCTGAAACTGGGGCAGACAAGCCATTATAGATATTGAAATTGTTCGAGGAGGAGGAGGAGGGGTAAAAAAAGATGACCTCAGGGACAGAGATATCAGTGGTCCCCATGCCATCATACTGTGCATGTTCCAACTTTGTGCCAAATATAGAGTTCCTGCTAGCCTCTGTGGCACTGGATCCCTCCACAGAACCTGATTCAGAACTGATGTGTATTGATGCCGTATCCTCGCAACCGGTGGCACAGGCGACCCTGGGGAATGACGCACCTCCTTAGTCCCTTCACGCCCCCACAGGATACTTATATGATGATTCTCCAGAGGAACTATAGCAGTTTCTGCAACTACCAGGCTAAGCTAAGATATCTCTTACGCGCTTCCCCTGTTTCCTGCAATGCCCTGTAGGAAACCTGGCTCCTAGGTCTGCAGCCCCCCTCCCTTCCGCAGCTTTTGGGGCTACTTTAATAATAAAGCCAATTATGACAACAGCATTTGGCAGAGTTTGCATGTATAGCCTGAACTCTTGTCTACAGTAAACATGTGCCACTCGATGCTACTTAGGAGGCTGTGGCTGTTCGTGTGAGAATGTGTCTGGATTATTTTACTTTCTGTTAATGTGTATCTCCCTCCTGATGGTCTAGTGTGTTGGAACACGTCGTCTGTACTGATTTTTCAACTCCCCCTATCCTTCCACATTTTGTTTGACTTCAATGCTGACAACTCTTTGTTGGGTGGGACTACAACCAATGGTCGCAGTAAAGCTGTTGAGAAGTTTACTTGCAGAGTTTATATTATTATTATTTTTTTTAATACAAGTGTGCCCACACACATCAGTGTGTCACGTGGATTTCAATCGGTCATTGATTTTTTGATTTACAGCCCTGGTCTTCATCCCTCCATCTATTGGAGAGTCTATGATGACTTGTGTGATAGTGATCATTTTCCATTCATCCTGTTCCTCCCTCAGCATCACTCACTTGGGCGTCCATCTGAACAATGCTGACTGGGATGCCTTTGCCTCTGCTGTAACCCTTAGCACCCTGCCACATGAAGGTATTGATGCAGCTGTCCAGAGCACGACCACAGCCATTATATTGGCAGCAGGCTTAGGGACTCCCTATTCCTTGAGATCCTCCTGTTGGAAGACAGTGCCTTGGTGGACTTCAAAAATTGCAGACAGGCATTCAACACCACAAGCGACATATATCAATGGAGCACCTCATTGCATTTAAACAGCTCTGTTCCTAGGCTGTCACCTAATAAAACGACAGAAACAAGAATGCTATGTTACTACCATTGGACAACGTACCCTCCATCGCAGGTTTGGGCAAAGGTTCGCTGTCTCTATAGCCACCAGTGCTGCAGAAGTGTACCTGGTATCTTCTTGCATGGTGTTGTCTACACTGACCCGGATGCTGTTGCTGAATATTTTGCCCTGTATTAAGCTTAAGCCTCTGCAGCTAATAATCATCAGCCTGCATTTTGTGCCCTCAAGTAGTGGGTAGAATGAATTCATGTACCTTTCACTACGCATTACCTAGAGCCATATAATGCTCCATTCAGTGAGTGAGAATTCCCCAGTGCCACACTCCTTTGCTTTGACAAGGCTCCAGGGCTAGAGTGCATCCATAGCCAAATGCTCAACCACCCATTGGTGGATTGCCAACATCTTGTCATTGCCATTTTCAAATCTATCTGGAGAGAAGGTAAGTTCCCATCTCCCATGGCTTCCAGTTTTCTCCCTCCAAAACGTAGGTTATGCATTTTTGTCACTGACCCACAGCCCACCCTGTGATCCAGAACTTTATTTGGGCGACTAGCTCCTCTACATTGTAGCACAGTTCTGTTTCTTGGGCTTTATTTTTTATAAAAAGCTGACATGGCTGTCCTGTATTCACCACCTAAAGACTACATGCATGCAGAAGCTTAATGCTCTGCCTCCTGACCCACACATCTTGGGGTGCATACCGACCACTCTTCTCCATCTTTACTGAACTTCTCCATCTTTACTGTGCTCTGGTGTTTTCCAGACTAGATTATGGTAGCCAGGTTTATGGCTCAGCGGCTTTTTCCACTCTGCAACTACTTGACCCTTTTCACCATTGTGGGGTGCATCTGGCTATTGGTGCCTTTCGCACTGGTCCCCTTGACAGTCTCCTCACAGAAGTGGGGATTCCCCCTCTACAAATACGACAGAGCCAACTTCTGCTTTCTTATACAATCGCCAGTCGCCAATTCACTGACCATCCCGTGTAACCTGTCCTCTTTGCAAATCAGAGTTGTCTCCCTTGTGACAACCACTCTTGGGTGGGACTGTCAGTTGGCATGTGTCTCACTCTATTGGGATCTCCATATCCACTCACTGGAATGCACCCTGTGTATTCCCCCATCCCCCTTCTCTCTCTCCTTTGCCGTGCTACTCAGTTGTCTTCCTCTGGGTCTCAAGTCATGTGGGCATCCCAGGGAGTGAACTGGCTGACCGTTTGGCTCGAGAAGCAGATACTTACCCCCGTTCCCTTTCAAGATTGCAGGTGCGGATATGTGGATCTACGTTAAATCTCTCTTTGCCCAAGAGTGGAATGCTGTCTGGTGCACTACTGTTCTTAGTAATAAACCCTGCGTAATCCAGGAGTCTACTGCAGTTTGGCGCTTTTCCTTCCATTCATCTCGGAAGGAGTCCACTGTTTTATGCTGTCTGCACATTGGTCATACCAGGCTCACCCACAGTTTCCTCCTGCATAACGAACCAGCTCCACAGTGTGGTTATGAAGCTAGACTGACGGTATCCCACATCTTGGTGGAAAGTCCCCTTCTTTTGGCCCTTCTTGCTAAGTACAGTCTTCCAGATTCCGTAAATGTAATATTAGCAGACAATCCATGGATGGTTGAACTGGTCCTCAGTTTCCTCATTGAAAGTGGTTTTTATTTCCAGGTATAAGGGTTTGCTTTACTCTTGGAGCAGGGGCAGGGTGGTTATGGTTGGGACCTCTTTTCATGTCTTTCGGTCTGGGACCCCATGACCACTCCCCTGTGGAAAGACCACTCTTTTTTTTTTTTTCAGTTTTTAGATTTGGTGTCACCTTTTGTGCCTTTTACTGTTTGTGTTTTGACTTCAATATTTTATAATTTGACTCCCGTGACTGGATCCGTCCTCTTTTAGTGCACCCTCTTTCTTCTGTGAGTAACTTTGGAATTATGAGACTGATGACCTCACTGTTTGGTCCCATATACACTCTTAATTTAATGAATCAGTCAACCTGCACTCCCCCCCCCCCCCCCCCCCTCCTCTCCCCCTGCTGGTTGGGTGCTCCTCTCTTACTGCTTCCCCCCTTGCCTAATATGGGACCGATGGCTTCCTAACCAACAGGCCACCAGGGACACTGATCCCCACCTCCCAGCTGGAGACAAATCACGTTCCTCTGGCTGCTCTTGCCAGGAAGGGGTCTCTCGGGACACTTCCTACAAAGGTTTCCGCCAGTCTACAGCCGGATACCAGCCTGTTGCTGAAGGATCCACAGACTGCTGGTTGCAGGACTTAGTGATCGTCATCTTTAACTGAAACTGATTCAGTGAAGCCCTCGCAATTGTTGAAAACCTGTAAGGAGGAGGAGGACTTGAAAAAGTCCTCCAAATGACATTCCGGTGGCCCCCACGCCACCAGTTCCCACCTGTTCCACCCCTGTGGCTGAGATGGTTATTCTGTCAGCCCCTGAGGCCTTGATTCAAACACCGCAACAGAACCCGGAACCTATGTATATTGCTACCACAACCCCTCAGTCAGTGGCAGCAAGTGATCTAGGGCATAACCTGATTCCGTGATCCCTTCGTAGCCTCACAGTTCATCGACAACATTATTCTCCCGTGTAACTGCAGCTGTTTTTTCCACCACCTGGCAGAGCTATGACATCTTCTGAGCACTTCCCCTGCCTTCTGCAATGCCCTTCTGGAGACATGGTTCCTAACAACATGGATCCTGGTCCTTCATGGATACTGGGTATTGTCAGGTGGAGCTTGCACATATACACTGGACACTTTATATAGTGACCTTGTGCCTCTTCATACACCTTTGGAGGCTGTGGCTGTTCTGGGAATGGCATTTCAGGAGATTACCATCTGCAATGTTTACCTCCGCGTCGATGGTGAAGTGTCTCAGAACATATTGTTTGCACTGGTTTCTCAGCTCTCCCCTCCTTTCCTAATCTGGAATTATTTCCACACCCATAACCCTTCGTATGGTGGAACCACGATCACTGGCCAGGGGAAAGACCTCGAAAACGTATTGGTCAACTTGACCTTTGCGTCTTGAATATTGGTACTCCCACAAACTTCACTGTGGCGCACGGTACTTTCTTAGCTATTGACCTTTCCATTTGCAGCCCCTGCCTTCCCCTGTCCATCCACTGGAGAGCTCACGATGACCTGTGTGGTAGTGACCACTCCCTGATCTTCCTGTCCCTCCCCTCAGTGCCACTCCTGTGGTTGCTTGCCCAGATGGGCTCTCATCAGTATTGAGTGTCAACTTTGGTTGCCGACCACATGTAGATATCAATGAGGCAGTCCAGGATACAATTACACTCATTCTATCAGCAGCTGATTTGGTGATCACCTGTTCTTCAGGCCTCCTCCGATGGAAGACAATACCTTGGTGGTCATCAGAAATATCAGGGCCCGTTAGAGATCATAAGCAGGCTTCCCACTGCCATCAACAGCACCTATTGATGGAGCACCTCGTTGCCTTTAAATGACTCCTTGCCCAGGCCCATCACCTAATAAAATGATGGAAACAAGACTGCTGAGAACAGTGTTTCAACCATCAGATTATGTACCTCTACTTCTCAGGTTTGGGCTAAGATCAGTCATCTCTATGGCTCCAGCTCTCAGCTGATATACAACTACAGCATGGGATGTTAAGTGTTTATTATTTTCTATGTTTTCATTGTAGTATATTTATTAAATTTCATGCCTGTTTTTCTGTTTAAGAGGTTTAATCTTGCATTATTGTAAGTTTAAATTCATCCAGTAGCTCACTGAACAGCCAGGTACATAGCTCATTAATGCATCAGCATTCATTGCTGACACATCAGGAGGGTAGCAACTCGCATATCTAGATTTTTGTCTGCTTTTGTAGTTTACTTCTTCAGTTAGTCTTGCTAGGATGGCTAGTATGTGTGCAAGCCATGTGCGGATGCAGGTGGAGCTGGCTGCAGTTCGTAAATGCTGAATGCGCTTTTGGCTAGGGTCAGTTACCTTCACGCTGTTGCCTTGAGATGTAGCGGTGGTGGAGAATGTGGCACATTGCATGGGACACCTCAAGTGTCACTTGTTTTGCCCATGAGCTCTGCTTCCGAGGCACCTCCTAGTGTTCCTGATGTGGTGCATCTGCCCTCAAAGTAGGATGAGTGGTGGGTGATAACGCATTCACGTCACTCAAGACAGAGTGACTGGCCGCCAGGCCTCACCCCTTCATCCAGAGGGTGGACAGGTGGAATTACTGGGAGCTCCAGTTTTAGGCATGTTATGGAGCCCCTTAGGCAGACAGCGTTCAGGGCTGGAAAGAAAACAAAAGTGCACTTGATATGTCTGCCAGGGGGCCTCATCCAGTATGTGAAGGCAGCCTAGTGTGCGGCTATTGAGCAAGCAGGGTGCAATCATCTGCAAGTTGTGGCACACATTGGCACCAATGATGCTTGCCGCATGGGTTCTGAGGTGATCCTCGGTTGTTCAGGCAGCTGGTGGAGGTGATTAAGACTGCTGGCCTCGCGTGTGGGTTGCAAGCAGAGCTCACAATTTGCAGTATCGTTCCCAGAGTTGATTGGAATCCTTTGGTTTGGAGCCTAGTGGAGGGTCTCAACCAAAGGCTTTGTCAACTCTGTGATTGGTCTTGGCTGCAAGTTTCTAGAACTGTGTTATTGTGTGGGGATTTGTAGGACTCCCCTTGATATTCCAGGGGTACACTACATCTACATCTACATACATACATACATACTCCGCAATCCACCATACGGTGTGTGGCGGAGGGTACCTCGTACCACAACTAGCATCTTCTCTCCCTGTTCCACTCGCAAACAGAACGAGGGAAAAATGACTGCCTATATGCCTCTGTACGAGCCCTAATCTCTTGTCTTATCTCTTTGGGTATGAAAGTACTTGTGGAGAGCACATGAAGGTTTTTTAGGCTAGGCAGTTGTTTTAGGTGCTTTGAGGAATGTTACCAGTTGATATTTAGCGAGGGAAGTCAAATGGTGTTCAGAATAAAAACACTTTCCCTGTCAATAAAAGTATCCATAATAAAGTTTCTGAATTTGCTGCCCTCCAGGAAATTTCTTGTGTTCAAATTATTCTTGGGACCGAGATCTGGCTGAAACTTGAAGTGGAAAGCTCTGAGATATTTAGTGAGTCATGGAATGTATACCAGAAACACAGATTAGAGGTCATAGGAGGGGGAGTGTTCATTGCAGTTGACAGAAATATTCTCTCTAGTGAGTTTGAAGTTGAGTGTGAGAATGAAGTTTTCTGGTCGCGCATAACAGGTGTAGATGAAACCAATGTAATTGTTGGATGTTTTTACCAGCCACCCAATTCCACTGTGACAGTTAGATTCATTCAAAAAAGTATATGGTCAATAGCGCATAAACACCCAGATCATGCAATACTAGTTGGAGACGACTTTAACCTAGTGAGTATAGACTGGGATGTCTATGGACTCTTTGTGGAGGTGTTACAGATAGACAGCCATGTGAAATACTTTTGAACATGTTTCCTGAGAACTGTCGTGAGCAGCTAGCTCAGCAGCTCACACACAATTGAAATATCTTAGACTTTGTAGGTGCAAAGAGGCCAAACCTTATCGACAATGTTTGTATAGAAACAGGGATTAGCATTCATCATGGCAGTATAGCAACTACGATTACGACAGTTAATAAATCAGTCGAGAAGGCTAGGAGTGAGTCTCTGCTAGATAGACCAGATAAGCAGTTATTAATATCACACTTAGGCAGTGAATTGGTATCATTCTGTATCAAATACCCAACATGTGTTCAGAAAACTCAAATCAACAGAAACTGTCCTTTTTGACTCTGTTACTGAAGCCTTGACTTCAGTAGGTCAGAAAGAACATGTGTCAGCAATGTTTCATAGCACAGAAGAGGATCATTAGGGCAATTGAAAATGCCATATCCCAAAATTCTTGCAAACCCATTTTTAAAGCACTGAAGATACCACCACTATCATGCCTGTACATTCTTGAGATAATTACATACATAAAAGAAAATTTCAGAATCTAAAAACCACTTAGTATGTACAAATCAAGAAGTCCACACACGATACCAGGCAAAAGTTAGAATTCCACCGTGAACATGCAAGCACAACACTCAGACAATATGGACCACTGCAAGTGGGTACAAGATAGGTGAAGGTAAATGAATATCTAACATAAATTTAAATTATTTCCTTTGGTAAATGAATATCTGTTGACATAAATATAAATTATTTCCTTATGTATAGGAAACTGTTTTTGTTATCTATTGTACTAGATATTAGGTTATACTCTTATATTGATGTATTGTATTTCAGTGATTTATTATATTATACTGCATCATGTGCTTAAATTATTTATGTTATTGAATCAATGTTACTGTTATGTGACGTATTTAAAATTTCGTACTAATGTGCAAAGTAAGCTATTTCCATATCAAATATTTTATGATTGGAAGCTTAACAAATAAAGAAAATTGACAATATTCTAGGTGAGGATAAGTTTAGCTTTAGGAAAGTTAGACACCAGAGAGGCAGTTCTGAAATCGCTATTGATAATGGATGCAATACTGAAGAAAAGTCAAGACATGGGCACAGGATTTGTTGAGCTAGAAAAAGAGCTCAACAATGTAAAATGGTGCAAGAAGTTAGAAATTCTGAGAAAAAGCTACAGGGAAAGATGGATAATATACAAGATGTACTACAACCAAGAGGGAATAAAGTGCTCAGGTTAAAAAGGGTGTAAGACAGGGATGACAGTTAGGCAGCTGTAGCTGGCTGAAACACCAGCAGCAGCAGGGAAATAACCGATATTGTGACTTTCTGGAGTTCCTAACCAGGAGTGAATTTTATAATATAATCTGTGTGCTTTAATAATTTAGTTTCTTGAGTTTCTGCGTGTTTATTTAATATCCAACAGCCACAGTTATCTTGTTTTCATTTGCGTTGGAAAGTAAACCGATTTTGTGACACATTAAAAGTCGCTAATCAGGGGCGACTTATTTAGTTTCACCCGAGTGCTTCGGTAGTTGGGTTTTTGAGTCTCTGCATATTAATCTAATTTATTAGACAAAGTTCCTGCGTTTTCGTCAGGGCCTACAGTAGAGTTCGCAGCACATGCCGATAGTCTGTTTATCTGCATAGTTTATTTTTCCATGGTCTTTAGTACGGACAGGGACTGCAATTGTTGCATGTGGATGCAAGCCGAGTCGGTGACATTTCACTCTCAGCTTTAGGTTGTGATGGCTTCGGTTACACAGCTTGAGGCTGCAGTGGATGAGCACCACTGTTGTGGGCTGGCCGTGGGAATCTAATGGACATCCAGCACGCCCGAGTCCTTCAATCGGTCTTCACCAGTGGCCAGCCCAGTTACTGCTCGCACTGAGGTCGACCCCTCACCTGTGGTCGATTAGGAGGTCGTCCTGGGTTGTAGCAGGCGGCGAAAGACTTCCCAGGTGGTCGCACGTAAGGCCTCCCCGGTTGGTCTGACCAGCAGGTTCCAGGTGCTGTCTGTGGCTGACACTGTCGCTGAGCCAGATGCTGTCACATGTCCTGTTTCAGTGGAAACCTCTCAGCCTGCAAGATCTGGACAATCACAGAGGGTGGGATTATTGATAGTTGGGAGCTTCCACATTAGGTGCGTTATGGGGCCCCTTAGGGACATGGCTGCCAAGAACAGAAAGAAAACCAATGTGCACTCTGTGTGCATACTGGATGGAGTCATTCCAGATGTGGAACGGATCCTTCTGGATGCCATGAAGAGCACAGGGTGCAACCAACTGCAGGTGGTTGCTCACGTTGGTACCAATGATGTGTGTCACTCTGGATCAGAAGAGATTCTCTCTGGTTTCGAGTGGCTAACAGAAGTGGTAAAGGCTGCCAGACTTGCTTGCAAGATGAAAAGAGAGCTGGCCATTTGCAGTATAGTCGACAGGACCAACTGCAGACCTCTGGTAAAGAGCCGAGTGGAGGATCTGAATCAGAGACTCACACGGTTCTGCGACCATGTAGGCTGCAGATTCCTCGACTTGTGCCAAAGGTGGTTGGGTTTTGGGTTCCGCTGAATAGGTCAGGTGTCCACTATATGCAGGAGGTGGCTACACGGGTAGCAGGGGCTGTGTGGTGTGGACTGGGTAGTGTTTTAGTTTAGAGGGTCTTGGGGAAAAACACAAGAAGGGCTTCAGTAAAAAAGGGTGCAGGCCAAACGCAGGAAGAAGGTAGATACAGGAAGCATTGGTATAACAGTTGTAAATTGTCATGGCTGTGTTGGGAAAGTACCAGAGTTCCAAGTTCTAATAGAAAGCACTGATGCTCAAATCGTTATAGGCACTGAAAGCAGGCTGAAGCCAGAGATAAGCTCAGCCAAAATTTTTGTGAAGAACCTAATGGTGTTCTGAAAGGATAGGCTAACCACGGTTGGCAGTGGCATGTTTGTTGCTGTTACAGGTAGTTTATCTCGTTGTGAAATTGAAGTAGATAGTTCCTGTGAGTTAGTATGGGCAGAAGACATTGTTGGCAACTGGAATAAAATAAT
Source organism: Schistocerca serialis cubense (assembly GCF_023864345.2). Lineage (NCBI taxonomy): Eukaryota > Metazoa > Arthropoda > Insecta > Orthoptera > Acrididae > Schistocerca > Schistocerca serialis. Next base: position 1,170,984,970 of record NC_064638.1, read on the forward strand.
AATTGGATCCTTTTACTGACTTCCCAATTCAGATGATACAATTGCTGAAAAGTTAAAAAAGATATGAATTTGATTTCAAACACGTACCCGACTAAATAAGATTATAGTTGGTAGTGACCTTAATTTACTCTCGATATGTTGGTGAAAATACGTGTTTAATTCCGGAGATAGACATAAAACATCATCCGAAATTGTGCGAAACGCATTCTCTGAAAATAATTTTGAGCAGTTATTTCATGAGCTCACACAATTAGTAAATGGTTGTGAAAACACACTTGATCTCTTAGCAACAAATAATCCTGAGTTAATAACGAGCATCAAAATGGATACAGGGGTTAGTGAACACAGTGTTGTCGTAGTGAGACTTAATATTGTAACCTCCAAATCCTCCAAAAATAAATGAAAAATGTACCTATTCAAAAAAGCAGATAAAAATTTATTTGCCGCCTTCCTGAGAGACAATCTGCACTGCTTCCAAATTAATAATACAAGTGTAGACCAGATGTGGCTTGAATTCAAAGAAATAGTATCAGCAACAATTGAGAGATTTATACCAAATAAATTAACAAATGATGGAGCTGATCCTCCTTGGTACACAAAATGGGTCAGAAAACTGTTGCAGAAACAGCGAAACAAACATGCCAAATTTAAACTGATGCGAAATCCCCAAGATTGGTGATCTTTTACAAAAACTCGAAATTTGGCGTGGACTTCAATGTCGCGATAGCAATGGAGATACTATTGAAGACAGTGCTGCCAAAGTGGAGTTACTAAAGACAGCCTTCCGAAATGCCTTCACAAAAGACGAAGTAGTAAATATTCCAGAATTTGAATCAAAAACAGCAGCCAACATGAGTAATGGAGAAGTAAGTATCCTCGGAGTAGTGAAACAACTTAAATCACTTAATAAAAGCAAGTCTTCTGGTCCAGACTGTATACTAATTAGGTTCCTCCCAGAGTATGCTGATGCGTTGGCTCCATACTTAACAATAATATACAACCATTCACTCGACGAAAGATCCATACCCAAAGACTGGAAAGTTGTACAGATCACACCAATATTCAAGAAGGGTAGTAGGAATAATCCACTTAATTACAGGCCCATATCATTAACATCGATATGCAGCAGGATTCTGGGACATCGTGTTTGAACATTATGGATTACCTCGAAGAAAACGGTCTGTTGATACTCAGTCAACATGGGTTTAGAAAACATTGTTCTTGTTGTGAAACACAATTAGCTCTTCATTCATATGAATGTTGAGTGCTATTGACAAGGGATTTCAGATCAATTCCATTTTTCTGGATTTCCAGAAGGCTTTTGACACTACTACACAAGGGGCTTGTAGTGAAATTGCTTGCTTATGGAAATATCGTCTCAGTTATGTGACTAGATTTGTGACTTCCAGTGAGAGAGGTCACAGTTCGTAGTAATTGACGGAAAGTCTTCGAGTAAAACAGAAGTGATTTCTAGCATTCCCCAAGATAGTGTTACAGGCCCTTTGCTGTTCCTTATTTATATAAACAATTTGGGAGACAATCTGTCAGCCGCCTTAGGTTGTTCGCAGGTGAAGCTGTCGTTTATCGACTAGTAAAGTCATCAGAAGATCAAAACAAATTGCAAAACGATCTAGAGACGATATCTGTATGATGTGAAAATTGACAATTGACCCTAAATAATGAAAGGTGTGAGGTCATCCACATGTCTAATCTAAAGGCCGTAAATTCAACAAAATACCTAGGAATTACAATTACGAACAACTTGAATTTGAAGGAACATGTAGAAAATGTTGTGGGGAAGGCTAACCAAGGCAGGACCCTTAGAAAATGTAACAGATCTACTAAGGAGACCGTCTACACTACACATGTCCGTCCTCTTTTAGAATACTGTTGAGCGGTGTGGGATTCTTACCATATAGGACTGATGGAGTATATTGAAAAAGTTCAAAGTAGGGCACCACATTTTGTATTATCGCAAAATATGGGAGAGTCTCACTGAAGTGATGCAAGATTTGGGCTGGACATAATTAAAAGGAAGGAGTCTTTCGTTGCGAGAATCTTCTCACGATATTTCAATCACCAACTTTTTCCTCCGAATGTAAGAATATTTTGTTGACACTGACGATCATAGGGAGAAATGATCACCACAATAAAATAAGGGAAATCAGCTCGTATGGAAAGATGTAAGTGTCCATTCTTTCTGCGCGCTATACGAGATTGGAATAATAGAGAATTGTGAAGGCGGTTCGATGAACCCTGTGATTTGCAGAGTATCCCTGTAGATATAGAATCATTTGCTCCTACTGTTCATTCTGTACACTGAAGAAGCAATGGTGGAAATGAAAGATTCAAGAGTGGGATGAAAATTCAAATTGAGAGCATATCAGTGATAAGATTCACTGATGATGATCCTATCCTCAGTGAAAGTGAAGAAGAGTTACATGATCTATTGACTGGAATGAACAATCTAATGAAGACAGAATATGGATTGCGAGTAAATTGAAGAAAGATGGAAGTAATGAAAATAGCAGAAAAGAGAACATTGAGAAACTTGACATCAGAGTAATAATCACGAAGCAGACAAAGCCAAGGAATTCTGCTATGGAGCAGGAAAATAACCCATGATAGACAGAGCAAGCAGGACATAAAAAGCAGACTAGCACTGCCAAAAAGTGCCGTTTCTGGCCAAGAGAAGCCTGCAAGTGTCATTATCATAACATATACTTTAATTTGAGGAAGAAATTTCTGAGAATATATGTCTGGAGTACAGCATTGCATGGTAGTGAAATGTGGACAGTATGAAAACTGGAACAGAAGAGAATTGAAACGTTTAAGATGTGGTGCTAGAGAAGAATGTTGAAAATTAGATGGACTGCTAAGCCAAGGAATGACAAGATTCTTTGCAGAATTGGTGAGGAAGAGAATAAATGGAAAAGACAGACAAGAAGAAGGGACAGTATGGTAGGATATATGTTACAGAATCAAGAAATAACTTCCATGGTACTAGAAGGAACTGTAGAGTGTAAAAACTGCAGAGAAAGACTTTGGAATACACCCAGCAAATAATTGGGGGCATAGGTTGCAGTTGTTATTCGGAGATCCAAAGATTGGCACAGGAGAGAAGGTTATAGTGGGCCTCATCAAGCTAGTCAGAAGACTGATAACATCCCCTCCCATCCTCTCCTCCCCTCCCAAAATAAGAAGAAAAAGAACTACTACTACTTCACAGCAAACAGTTTGTCTAGCCCTAGCATACTATGCAATTTCGAATAAGTAAAATGACCTGTTAGTACCAAAAAAATAGATAAAGTTGACCTTACCGTAAAGGAAACAGTGTGTGTAAAACATGTTAAAATGGAGTGAAGACACAGATAAGGTAATTGAAAAGCTCAATTTGGCATGTTTTCATAGTAGTATTCTTTCTCATTGTATTGAGCTAAAGAAAAAGATGTCAGCATATTTTCACTCCTGTTTGTATTATGTAGTTCTCTTGGAACAATGCACTTACAGTAAATAAAGTACTCGTCCAGCAGAAACTGTTGGTAAGAGCATTGAATACACTAGATTACTGTGCAGCATCTTTAAGAATTTTGAAAATCTTACTCTCACCCCAGTAAATTTACTCCTTACTAATATCTGTCACTGAAAATAGAAGTTAGTTCCAGCTGAACTGTGATGGCAGTACAAGTGGAAAAATAATTTTCATAGCCTTTCTTCAAAGCTCGTAAACTCTCTTCCAGCATATAGCAAAACATGGAGAATCTCTGCTAAGTTAAAAGAAATTATAAACATACGTTGGTAGCCACTTCTGCAATCTGATTATCTAGTTTTCTAAGATTAAAAATTCCTGACAGCTGCATGGCAGCATTTCTTATGAAACTTCATAATTAGTTCTTCATTTGTTGTAAACAAGCCTGCACCCTGCAACCCTGAGGCAGGTTCTTACAAAGCAGTGAGGCTTATTAATATAAACAGGACAAGGTGTTTTAAGATTAAGCTAAAATGGGTAGTATGGGATGGAGGTATATGAAGAAAGAGATGCTAATGTGAAGTTCAGTTTATTCCACAGTAAATTTTTGTCAGTGTTTTGAAGTTACTTTCTTTAAAAAAAAATCTGGAACATCCTTAAAATGTGAGCTGCAGCTAACTAAGGAATGTAAAATGTAGTTTATTTGTCTCATAACATAGTTACAAATCAAAGATTTTTGTACTGGAGACACGTCAGATTACTTTAAAAAAGTAAGATTATAGCAATTAACATATTTAAACAGGCATTTTGGAATTTTTAGACATGAACAATTTAACAAGAACACTTACAACACAGTGATTTTGCAGCTTGCAATACAATTTATGCTATATATTAACAATTTATTTTGATACATAATTTTTGTTGTTTCTTTTCTTTTCAAATTGCCAAACTGTCCTGCATGAATTCTTCAATTGAGTAATAACATTTTTCCACTAGTGTATTAAGTAACAATCTTTTTAGTGGGTCAAACTCCATATTAAACAGATTTGTGTTATTTAGTTTATTGTAAATTTTTAATCCCACGTACAATGGTGTTTGAGTGTAGAATTTTAAATTATGAGAGGGAAGATTGAAACTGTGTCTGTGACAAGTACTGTAATTGAGGTTGAAATGAAAATTGTCAAGGGAGTTTTGATTTTTATATATGAAAATAAAAATTTTGTAGATGTACGGAGAGGGAAAGGTTAGTATTTTTAATTTTTTAAATAATGGGCAACAAGATATTCTTTTTTGGACTAAACAGATGTTTCTTATGATTCTCTTTTCAAGTGTAAGTAATCTCAGGCTGTTCATAGAGTTTCCCCAGAAAATTATTCTGTATTGAATTATAGTTTCAAAGTAGCTGTGGTAGACTATCTTCCTGGTGTCCAAAGGGTGGAACCAGATAAGACATACATCGGATAAGCTAGGCTGTTTAGTTTGTTTGCTAAGAAGTCTAAATGTGCCTTCCAATTTAAATTTTTGTCAAGATTTAGACCTAGAAGATCTCATGTAAGAGGAAGAGGGAAATTTAGTTAATGGTCAGAGTAAGCCAAGATATGACATTGCTTGCATACTTCAAAAAATACTGTAGTATTTTAAGGAAAGTCATTACAATGCCCAGAAGTATGCATGTCTTGACAAATTAATAATGCAGATAATAAGATTGAAATTATGTGGGACACTGTCAAATGGGAGATAGGACAGCCAGTCGGTATACAAGATTCCATAACAATTAAACTAAATGACAGTGTTGTGACAGATAATTCACAACTTGCAAGTACTTTTAACAATCACTTTCTGTATGTAGCAGGAAACATAGGATTAAGTGGTTCAGTTGAAGGAACAAAAGAATGTGCTAAAAGTATAATTCTACAAAACTTTAAGGAACTAGAAGTAGCATCGACACCCTTCAGTGAAAGTAACAGAATTATAAAAATGCTGAGAAACAGAAGCTCATGTGGGTTTGATGGAATTTGAAACAGAATTCTGAAAAGTTGTTCCAGCTTAATAAGTAATGTTCTTAGTAATAAATGCAATGCATCACTGGTATAGGAAATTTTTCTAGATAGTTTTATATGCAATCACTTCATGAGAAAGGTGGCAAGACATCATTTGCAGAATATTGAGAAAAGTAGTGTATTGAAGAATCATCATAAACTTAAGTGGCAACAGATTAGATTCCAAAAGGGTTGCAATTGAGAATGCTATTTATACATTTACTCACCAAATAGTACAAGCCTTAAATAATGGTATATCGCCAGTTGGTATTTTTGTGATCTTTCCAAGGCATTTGACTGTGCACATCATGGTACTCTCTTACAAGGAAAGCTCCCCATCACGCCCCCCCCCCCCCCCCCCCTCAGATTTAGTGGTAAAATGGCCCAGTGGATAGCTGGATAGCCCGCCAAAACCTGAGCAGGATTGAAGCATGAAAACAGGAAGAAGGTGTACTGTTAACTGTGAGAAAAAGAAGCAAAATAGAACAGTAAGCAGTCCAAGCTCAAGATGTGCAACATCGAGCGCATTGCAAGAATCATGGCGTTGTGGTTATGGGTCACGGTGTTGGAATGCCAAGCCCCGTGTCTGTATATGTGCGGATGGATATATATATGTGTACACCTGCGACTGTGTACCTGTCCCTTATTCCCCCTAAGGTAAGTCTTACCACTCCCGGGATTGGAATGACTCCTTACCCTCTCCCCTAAAACCCACATCCTTTCGTCTTTCCCTCTCCTTTCCTCTTTCCTGATGAAGCAACCGTGGGTTGCGAAAGCTTGAATTTTGTGTGTGTGTGTGTGTGTGTGTGTGTGTGTGTGTGTGTGTGTGTGTGTGTGTGTGTGTGTGTGTGTGTGTGTGTTTATTAGTGTCTCTATCAACAAACCAATGATTTTGTTCTCCTTTTGTAGTCTTGGCAGCTGTCTTGTTGGTTATAGAATATGGGTCATATGGTAAGGGTATATTGCTGTTGCAAGTTAATGTGGTGAATAGTGAGAGCAGGTGAGATGTCACATGGACCTCTCACAGAAATGAAAACAACAGATAATCAGATGTGAACCGTGTTACAAAAAAGCAGTTCCAGAGTCAATACTTCCAAAACAGAACATATGTTACTTGTGTAGAACAAACAGGAGATACGTATTTCTGTGGGACTCTTCTGTACACCTTGCTGTTGCAAACGTATGTCACACCATGACACAGACATGAATTTGAATATAGTGAACAGACACATCAATGACTGAATGGACAGTTCATAATTTTGTGGGGGGAGGGAGAGAAAGGCATGAGGAAGATTTGAACACGGCCTCTCGCTTCGCATTCCAATACAAATGTTGCACATCTTGAACTTGTACTGTTCATTGTTTTGAGTTTTCTTCTTTTTTCACAGTTCAGTATACCTTCTTCCTGTTTTTATCCTAGATCTGTGTACAGTTTGTGACGGGCTATCCATTGGGCCCTCTTACCACTAAATCTGAATGTGGTATGATGGGGAGTTTCCCTTGTTAGAGAAACTTGAGTTTTATGAAATGATGGCCTTACACACAGCTGATTTGAATCATAATTGACAACCAGAATGCAAAAGATTGTGCTGAATAATACAATGTCAGAAATGGAGAAAATTTTAGTAATTGGAGGGAGGGGAAAAAATCACAAACTGAGTCCCACAGGAATCAATTTTTGTTCTACTTCTATCCCTTATATATGTGAATGACCTTTCACTTAACACTTTACATACAAAAATCATACTTCCTGCTGACATTACTAGTGTTCTAATAACTCCCATTACAGAGAGAACAACAGAAGAGTTGATAAATTATATTTTCCAAAGAATTGTTAAGTGATTCTCAGAAAATGAGCTCTCCCTAAATTTTGAAAAGATGCACTACATTTAATTCTCTACAACGAATAGTCATAATAACCATTAATGTAGCACATGAGCAGGAATCAGTGAGTGGGGTAGAATGTTCCAGATTTTTTGGTGTACACATTGATAACTTGAACTGGAAGAAGCATGTTACTGAGCTTCTCAGACAATTAAGTTCAGCTACTTTTTTTTGCATATTTCCACTCAATAATGTCATACAGAATAATTTTCTGAGGTAACTCATCACTTAGAAAGAAAGTATTGATTGCAGAAAAGCAAACAGTAAGAATAATATGCGGTATTCACCAACAGACATCATGTAGCTACCTCTTCAAGGGGATAGGTATTTTAACTGCACTGTCACAATACAGTTATTCGATGAGGAGATTAGTAATAAATAATCCATCACAATTTGGGAAGAACAGTGATGTACATGCCTACAACACTAGAGGGGAAAAATGACCTTTTTTGCCTATTGTTAAAGCTGTTAGTTATTCAGAAAGGAGTTCAGTATGCACCAACAAAAATTTTTGATCATTCGCCCAGTAACATAAAATTTCTGACAGATAGTGAAGCAAGTTTTAAACAAATTTAAAACCATTTCTTCTGGACAACTCTGTGCATTCAACTGATGAATTAGTACTTAAAAACTGGTAGTCCCCCAAAAAAAGTATTGGCTTGAGTAGGATGAAAAATAATAATGTGTTCATTAATGTTAGTAAATGTATACAAATTCACATCCACACTCTGCAAACCGCCACAAAGTGCATGCAGAGGATACGCCTTATTGTACCAGTTATTAGGGTTTCTTCCCGTTCCATTCACATATGGATCCCTAGAGTCATCATTTAGAGCTGGTTCTTGATACTTAGCAGACTTTGTTGGGATAGTTTACGTCTATCTTCAGCAGTCCTCCAGTTCAGTTTCTTCAGCATTTCTATGACACTCTCACCTGTGTCAGACAAACATGAGACAATTTGCACTGTCCTTCTCTGTATACTTTCAGTATCCCCCTTTAGTCGTCTTTGGTATGGGTCCCATATACTTGAGCAATATTCTGAAATCAGTCACAAAAGTAATTCGTACGCAATCTCCTTTGTAGACTGATTGCACTTCCCCAGCTTTCTACTAATTAACCAAAGTGCCAGGTATTTGTAAGATTTGGCCGATTACAGGTTTTTTACTTTGTGAAGTGCACAGTTTTACATTTCTGAACATTTAAAGCAAGTTGTCAATCTATACACCACTTTGAAATCTTATCAGGATCTGACTGAATCATTATGCAGTTTCTTTCAGGCGTTCATTATAGATAACTGCAACACCTGCAAAAAGTCTGAGGTTACTATTAATATTGTCCACAATGTTATTACTATACAAAATTAACAATAAGGGTCCCAACACACTTCCCTGGGGCACACCCAAAGGGTTTGCATCCTTCCTACCAAAAAGTCGTTAATCCAGTCACAAATTTCACTTGTTCAAATGGTCTAACTTTTTACAATTAACATAGGTACAGTACCCTGCATCAAATGCTTTTTGGAAATGGAGAAATACTACATCTGCCTGACTACCTTGTTCCAAACCTTTCAGTATGACATGTGAGAAAAGTTCAGGTTGGGTTCCACATGATTAATGTTTTCAGAATGTGTGCTGTATGGCATTGAGGCTATTCTGTTAAAGATTCCTCATTATGTTAGTGCTCAGAATATGTACTAAGATTCTACAACAAATCAACATAAAAAATATGGGACAGTAGTCTTTTGGATCATTTCTAATACCCTTCTTGTAGGCAGGTGTTATCTGAGCTTTCTTCCAACTACCTGGCACGGTTTTCTGTTTGAGGGATCTACAATAGATTATATACTGAAGAGCCAAAGAACCTATTCCACCTGCCTAATATCATATAGGGCCCCTGCAAGCACACAGAAGTGCCGCAACACGGTGTGGCATGGATTTGACTAATGTCTGAAGTACTGCTGGAGGGAACTGATACCATGAATCCTGCAGGGCTGTCCATATATCTGTAAGAATATGAGGGGGTGGAGATTTCTCCTGAACAGCATGTTGCAAGGCATCCCAGATATGCTCAATAATGATCATGTCTGGGGAGTTTGGCTGTAAATGAAAGTGTTTAAACTCAGAAGAGTGTTCCTGGAGCCACTCTGTAGCAATTCTGGATGTGTGAGGTGTTGCACTGTCCTGCTGGAATTGCCCAAGTCCGTCGGAATGCATAATGGACATGAATGGATGCAGGTGATTAGACAGGATGCTTACATACATGTAACCTGTCAGAGTGTTATCTAAACATATCAGGGGTCCCATATCACTCCAACCGCACATGTCCAAAACCATTACGGAGCCTCCACCACCTCAAATGGTCCCCTGCTGGCATGCAGGGTCCATGGATTCATGAGGTTGCCTTCATACCTTTACAAGTGCATCTGCTTGATACAATTTGAAATGAGATTCGTCCGACCAGACAACATGTTTCCAGTCATCAGCAGTCCAATGTCAGTGTTGTTGGGCCCAGGCGAGGTGTAAAGCTTTGTGTTGTGCAGTCATCAAGGATACACGAATGGGCCTTTGGCTCCAAAAGCTCATATCGGTGATGTTTTGTTGAATGGTTAGCGCACTGACACTTGCTGATGGCTCAGCATTGAAATCTGAAACAATTTGCAGCAGGGTAGCATTTCTGTCACGTTGAGTGATTCTCTTCAGTTGTCATTGGTCCCGTTCTTGCAGGATCTTTTTCTGGCTGCAGCGATGTTGGAGTTTTGATGTTTTACTGGATTCCTGATATTTATGGCACTCTTGAAATGGTCGAACGGGAAAATCCCCACTTCATCGCCACCTTGGAGATGTTGTGTTCCACCGCTCGTGTGCCGACTGTAACACCATGTTCAGACTCACTTAAATCTTGATAACCTGCCATTGTAGAGCAGTAACCGATCTAACAACTGCGCCAGACACTGGTAGTGTTATGTAGGCATTGCCGACTGCAGTGCCGTATCCTACCTGTTTACATATCTTTATATTTGAATACGTGTGCCTATAGCAGTTTCTTTTGTGCTTAAGTGTAGTTAGAAGAGGGACTAAGTCAGGTGCAAATTCTATATACAATCTGATAGCGATTTCATCGGGCTCTTGAGCTTTGTTCAATTTTAATGTTTTCAGCTGGTTTTCAACACCTCTGAAACTGATATGATACACTCATCTTTTCAGTGGTACGAGGATTAAATTGGGGCAATTCTCCTGGGTCTTCCTTTGTAAAGGAACATTTGAAAACTTAGTTAAATATTTCACCCTTTACTTTGCTACCCTCAATTTCAATTCTTGTCTAGGGATCGGACCCTAACTCTGGTACCACTAACAGCCCTTATGTACGACCAGAATTTCTTTGGGTTTTGTGAAATATCATTTGTCAATACTCTGGTACTGTAGCCACTGAAGGCTTCATGCACACCCTCTTGACAGCCATACGTGTTTCATTCAGGGTCTCTCAGACTACAGTCCTATGCTTTGTTTTGCACTTATTATGCAGTAGTCTCTCTTTCTTTACAGTGACTGTGTGCTGTGGAGGGTCCATCCCATTATGAAATTGTTCTACTGGGTACATATCTATTCAGTGTACGGTTAACTATTTTTTTAACTTGGGCCATAGTTCCTCTACACACTCCTGCCATGTGCTTAAAGTTTTGAGTTCCTCATTGAGATATGACACTATTGGCATTTTATCATGTTTACTGAACTTACACACCTTTCTGCTTATTTTAGTTGCCCTTTGTACTTTGGTAATCTTTGTTGCTCCAACTGCGTCATGATCACTGATACCAGTTTTGATCTGGACATGCTTAAAGAGGTCAGTCTTATTTGTTGACGTTAGATCTAATATATTTCTGTTGTGAGTGGGGTTCCAAACTATCTGTTCTAGGTAGTTTTCAGAGAGGGCTTTTAATAATGCTTCACTAGCAATTTAATTTTCCTGATTGACAATTGGATGATTGAAGCCTCCACCGATGACTACAGTATGACAGAGGAACTTGAGTATGAGTGAACTGAGGTTTCCTCTAAAGTTTTCATTTATATTAGGAGATGAGTCTGCTGGGTGTTAGAAAGAGCCAGTTACTATATCATGCAAACTGACTTGTTGCACAGCATTTGGATAAAAGGACAATCCAGATGATCTGTGGAACATGTAGCTAACTCACTCTGTTGGTACAATTATAGGTAACTAGTTTCTTTGAGAAATACCATTGTATTCATGTGACTATTAAGCTGACAGTCAGAGATAAACAGAAGTTATACAATATAACTGAGGACCCAGCAGCTTTTGACAAAATATTAATTTTCCTACTAATTTACTAGGTTTGATTTGACTAGCATAAGCACATATAGTATTAAGTAATGTAGTGAAAGTTATTTTTAATGAACATAGAAATTAATTTCTGAGAGTTGTTTCTGTAGTGTTAATTTAACTTTACTCTTTCCACATACCTGAAGGTTCTCCTTGTTGATGTGATCGTTGAAACATGATGGATGGGTGGACAAATCCATAAAATTACTGTACTTTGATTTTGCACTATGGATGAATTTGATTTCTTCATCTGTCTAAAAATAGCGATAAATAAATAATTGTGCAATGCTGGTGAACAGCTAGTTACATACTCATGTTTGTATCTGGTTGATATATTTTGCCCATTTTAGAATTGTCTTAAAAACTCATATTTGAGTGCATTATCAATGATGCAGATTATTCATTACACGTACACGATATTTCTTAGTTTCCCTTCTTGTTTTTCAGATGCCAGACAGCGAGTGTGCGGAAAAGCTACTTGAGATATTAAAAAATTATCAGATTTCGGCAATATGTGCTCGAGATCTGCACAAACTGTCAACTGACACTGTTATTTTTATTTATCAGGAATTACTTAAGCCTTTGGGAGTTGACATTCGAAATTTAAGGAAGCCATTGAAAAGTGAAACTCAGTTTCATTTGTCTCATTACGATACAGATTTTAGGTTCATTATGAAACTTTATTCAGCAATTGCCGTAATTTTGAAAGAAGCTTCTTCCTTTGAATTTGATCTGATGGATATTTTAAAGCCAGGTAATTGTGTAGAATTGTTTATGACTGTAGATTTAAATTGCAGAAAACCTTTAATATGAGGGTGTGCTGTAAAGTAATGACTCCGAATTTTTTATGTGAAAACTCTTAAAAGCTTTTTAAATAAAGTAAACGCTGTTAACAGTCTACATCTTTAGTGGTGATAGTAGTAGTAGCAGCAGCAGCAGCAGCAGCAGCAGCAGCAGTGGCTACTTTGCTCATCCATAGATCTCTTTTTACAGGGATATAGAACATGCCAAAGTATTTACAAGTTTAGACCAGTTTGAAATAAGCTAATTATACAATACTTCTTTTTTTACAAACAACTTATGAAATAATGTAATGCCACACTGTTCACTCATATCTCATTATCAGTCACTGCACACACTATACACACATTGTTCCATAACACTTCACTCATTACACACACACACACACACACACACACACGCACACACTCACACACACACACACACACACACACACACACACACACACACACACACACACACACACTCACACTGGTGATCTCTGGGTCATTTTCTCTACTGCAACTTCCCATTTGCTATTCTAAAAAACTGAGTCAGCATCCCTCTATAATGAGTGAGATGTTGAACTCAGAAAGAGGAAGAGGTGTTAGTATTGTGCTATGCATAGCTTGTGGGTAAGTTTTTCTAGGAAAGGAAAAAAGAAGGAAAAAAACATAGTGTGAAGGTGTTATGTGGAATGCTGGATGTTTTATATTAATATTAATAATAATAATAAATTATTATTATTATTCTTTCTTTCTTTCTTTTCTCAGACGTTATGTCTGGTCAAAAATGGAAAGTGACGCGGACCTTGATCAAGCGTGACTTCTGTTTAACTGTATGATATATGTTTTATTGCATTTAGGAACTTTCGGGTAATTGAACATGTATCAATAATTACAGATTTCTGTAGCTGTATATAGAAGTTTGGATGTAGCTGTATTGCATTGATGTACTGGTGGATATTGTGTGGTATGACTCCTGTAGTTGATAGTATAATTGGTATAATGTCAACTTTATCCTGATGCCACATGTCCTTGACTTCCTCAGCCAGTTGGATGTATTTTTCAATTTTTTCTCCTGTTTTCTTTTGTATATTTGTTGTATTGGGTATGGATATTTCGATTAGTTGTGTTAATTTCTTCTTTTTATTGGTGAGTATGATGTCAGGTTTGTTATGTGGTGTTGTTTTATCTGTTATAATGGTTCTGTGCCAGTATAATTTGTATTCATCATTCTCCAGTACATTTTGTGGTGCATACTTGTATGTGGGAACATGTTGTTTTATAAGTTTATGTTGTAAGGCAAGCTGTTGGTGTATTATTTTTTGCTACATTGTCATGTCTTCTGGGGTATTCTGTATTTGCTAGTATTGTGCACCCACTTGTGATGTGATCTACTGTTTCTATTTGTTGTTTGCAAAGTCTGCATTTATCTGTTGTGGTATTGGGATCTTTAATAATATGCTTGCTGTAATATCTGGTGTTTATTGTTTGATCCTGTATTGCAATCATGAATCCTTCCGTCTCACTGTATATATTGCCTTTTCTTAGCCATGTGTTGGATGCGTCTTGATCGATGTGTGGCTGTGTTAGATGATACGGGTGCTTGCCATGTAGTGTTTTCTTTCTCCAATTTACTTTCTTCGTATCTGTTGACGTTATGTGATCTAAAGGGTTGTAGAAGTGGTTATGAAATTGCAGTGGTGTAGCCGATCGATGTGTGGCTGTGTTAGATGATACGGGTGCTTGCCATGTAGTGTTTTCTTTCTCCAATTTACTTTCTTCGTATCTGTTGACGTTATGTGATCTAAAGGGTTGTAGAAGTGGTTATGAAATTGCAGTGGTGTAGCCGATGTATTTATATGAGTGATTGCTTTGTGTATTTTGCTAGTTTCTGCTCGTTCTTGAAATAATAATAATAGTAATAATAGTAATAATTCCCGTGGAGGCCCGGGAAAAGAATAGGCCTCCGGTATGTTTTGCCAGTCGTAAAAGGCGACGAAAAGAACAAACCACTAATAGGGCTAACCCCCCTTTTAGTGTGATTAGTTGGTTCAGGACAGAACTAAAGAAGCCTCGGACAAGCGCCGTCATGGTTGGGGACGACGCTTGAACCCTATGCCCGCCCACAATGGTAACGACACTGCTAGCCAACTGGAAAATGATTCAAATCCAAATAGAGGTGTTTTGCAGGATATGCTTCCTGCAACCACCCTAGAAGGAAAACAAAGACAGAGGATGAGATGGTCAGATGAAGTTAATCGACACCTCATGTTCTGTTATTACCAAGCAACAAACTTAGGAACCAACACAACTGGATACAGATCACAAGTATACACAACATTTATTATCAGATACCCAGAATTAAAATTTTTAACAGAACAACGACTAGCTGATCAGATCCGTGTAATAATCAAAAATAACAGGATACCCCAGTCAGAATTAGAAAACATCAAACAACAAGTACAACAAATACTGGAACAAAATAATGTGCAATCAGAAGAAGAAGAAGAAAATACAGTAATGGACTCAAACATCCCAGAGCAAACAAACAAAGAACAACATGCATCAATTAAACAGTCAGAGGAAAACGAAATCTTAAGACAGCCACCAGAACAAGCACAAATAGAACAGGAAGTGACACACATGTTAGATACAGAAGAAAAATTTCAGCTGACATATATAGAATACAAAGACACAAATACAGACAGACCATTCTTGCATAGACCGCCAAATAACCCACAAGTCGAAACAACAATAAAACTATCAACACAATCATACACAACAAAATAAACAAAAACACAACTATGGAAGAGTTACAACTACTGGTTTATATAGGAGCACTCACTACACTAAATATACACACTAGGCAGAGATCTGAACCAACCAACACACAGAAGAAACCCACAAAACCAGCATGGCAACACAGGCTACAGATCAGAATAGAAAAACTGAGTAAAGACATCGAACAGCTAACACAATTTATAAGAAATGAAATGTCAGAAAAAAAAAACAAAAAAGGTTAGGTAAAATCTCACAACAAGAAGTGATAGAGCAATTAGATGAAAAGAAGCAGAAATTACAAGCATTGGCCAAACGACTTAGAAGATACAAAAAAAGTGAAAATAGAAGGAAACAAAACCAAACATTCAACACAAACCAAAAGAAATTTTACCAGACAATAGATAACACACACATTAAAATAGACAATCCACCAAGCATAACAGACATGGAACACTTCTGGAGCAACATATGGTCAAACCCGGTACAACATAACAGGCATGCACGGTGGATACAAGCAGAAACAGATACGTACAAGATGATACCACAAATGCCTGAAGTGATAATTTTGCAACATGAAGTCACTCGAGCAATTAATACTACTCACAATTGGAAAGCCCCTGGAAAAGATAAATTTCTGGCTAAAGTAGTTCACCTCAACACATTCACATCTAACTAAATTATTTAACAGTTACATTGCAGACCCATACACATTCCCTGATACACTTACACATGGAATAACTTATCTGAAACCTAAAGATCAAGCAGACACAGCAAACCCAGCTAAATATCGCCCCATAACATGCCTACCAACAATATACAAAATATTAACTTCAGTCATTACACAGAAATTAATGACACATACAACACAGAACAAAATTATAAATGAAGAACAAAAGGGCTGTTGCAAAGGAGCACGAGGATGTAAAGAGCAACTGATAATAGATGCAGAGGTGACATATCAAGCTAAAACTAAACAAAGGTCGCTACACGATGCATACATTGATTACCAAAAAGCTTTTGATAGTGTACCCCACTCATGGTTACTACAAATATTGGAAATATACAAAGTAGATCCTAAATTGATACAGTTCCTAAACATAGTAATGAAAAAATTGGAAAACCACTCTTAATATCCAAACAAATTCAAATAATATGACATCACAGCCAATACAGATTAAGTGTGGAATATACCAAGGAGACTCATTAAGTCCTTTCTGGTTCTGCCTCGCTCTGAACCCACTATCCAACATGCTAAATAATACAAATTATGGATACAATATTACTGGAACATACGCACACAAAATCGCACATCTGCTATACATGGATGATCTAAAACTACTGGCAGCAACAAATCAACAACTCAACCAATTACTAAAGATAACAGAAGTATTCAGCAATGATATAAATATGGCTTTTGGAACAGACAAATGTAAGAAAAATAGCATAGTCAAGGGAAAACACACTAAACAAGAAGATTACGTATTGGATAACCACAGCGACTGCATAGAAGCGATGGAAAAATAAGATGCCTATAAATATCTAGGATACAGACAAAAAATAGGAATAGATAATACAAATATTAAAGAACAACTAAAAGAAAAATATAGACAAAGACTAACAAAAATACTGAAAACAGAACTGACAGCAAGAAACAAGACAAAAGCTATAAATACTTATGCTATACCAATATTGACCTACTCATTTGGAGTAGTGAAATGGAGTAACACAGACCTAGAAGCACTCAATACACTTACACGATCACAATGCCACAAATATAGAGTACATCACATACATTCAGCAACTGAAAGATTCACATTAAGCAGAAAGGAAGGAGGAAGGGGATTTATCGACATAAAAAACCTACATTATGGACAGGTAGACAATTTAAGAAAATTCTTTATAGAACGAGCAGAAACTAGCAAAATACACAAAGCAATCACTCATATAAATACATCGGCTACACCACTGCAATTTCATAACCACTTCTACAACCCTTTAGATCACATAACGTCAACAGATACGAAGAAAGTAAATTGGAAAAAGAAAACACTACATGGCAAGCACCCGTATCATCTAACACAGCCACACATCGATCAAGACGCATCCAACACATGGCTAAGAAAAGGCAATATATACAGTGAGATGGAAGGATTCATGATTGCAATACAGGATCAAACAATAAACACCAGATATTACAGCAAGCATATTATTAAAGATCCCAATACCACAACAGATAAATGCAGACTTTGCAAACAACAAATGGAAACAGTAGATCACATCACAAGTGGATTTACAATACTAGCAAATACGGAATACCCCAGAAGACATGACAATGTAGCAAAAATAATACATCAACAGCTTGCCTTACAACATAAACTTATAAAACAACATGTTCCCACATACAAGTATGCACCACAAAATGTACTGGAGAATGATGAATACAAATTATACTGGCACAGAACCATTATAACAGATAAAACAACACCACGTAACAAACCTGACATCATACTCACCAATAAAAAGAAGAAATTAACACAACTAATCGAAATATCCATACCCAATACAACAAATATACAAAAGAAAACAGGAGAAAAAATTGAAAAATACATCCAACTGGCTGAAGAAGTCAAGGACATGTGGCATCAGAATAAAGTTGACATTATACCAATTATACTATCAACTACAGGAGTCATACCACACAATATCCACCAGTACATCAATGCAATACAGCTACATCCAAACTTCTATATACAGCTACAGAAATCTGTAATTATTGACACATGTTCAATTACCCGAAAGTTCCTAAATGCAATGTAACATATACCGTACAGTTAAAAGGAAGTCACGCTTGATCAAGGTCCTCGTCACCTTCCATTTTTAACCAGACATAACGTCTGAGACAAGAAAGAAATAGTAATAATAATAATAATAATAATAATAGTAATAGTAATAGTAATGCTTGCTGTTGGATGTATTTTTCAATTTTTTCTCCTGTTTTCTTTTGTATATTTGTTGTATTGGGTATGGATATTTCGATTAGTTGTGTTAATTTCTTGAATTATTATTATTATTATTTATTATTATTATTCTTCATGTCTACATATTTATTTCTCAAAATAGTCACGCTGATGACAAACATATTTCTCCCAATGAGAGACCAGCTTATTGATACTGTCACTGTAGAATGTTTGACTTTGCTGATGGAGCCACAACCTAACATGTGCTTGCACCACTTCATCACTATCAAAATGAAGTCCTTAGAGGTGCTCTTTCAGTTTTGGAAACAGTTAAAAATTGGATGGGGCTAAGTCAGGACTGTACGGAGGATGAATGATAACTGTGAACCTAAGGCGTCAGATTATCAAAGATATCACAGTGCTCAGGTGTGGTCTGGCATTGTCATGCTGAAGAAGAGGGTGCACCATGTGTGGACGAACTCTTTGAATTCGTGTTTTCAATTACAGCACGCTATTGCTCACTCACCAATACAGTTACGTTAGACACCACGATGTTGTGCACTACAATTAGGGCCCCTCTGGTGGCAGAGGGTTGCAACTTGCATCAGAAAAGTGGGAAAGTTGTCCAAGTAATATGGATGACATGGAATACCTCAACCGACACTGGAAACAATAAAAAATTTGAAGGCACACTCTCATAATATCTCATTTAATATCTTACGGAGGTACCTTACAGTGGCTGCTTCTGCCTGGTAATGCATAGCTTGACTTGTTTCACATTCTTGGAGCTTCACTGTCTGTTTCTCTCTCTCAGCCCCCCCCCCCCCCCCCCTCCGCACTCTGCACACACAGACATAAACGCCAGCATATCTATGTCTCTGTGGATGTCACCAATGACACTAGGTGCTCAACTTAGAGGCA
The DNA here is from genome assembly GCF_023864345.2 of Schistocerca serialis cubense. Classification (NCBI taxonomy): domain Eukaryota; kingdom Metazoa; phylum Arthropoda; class Insecta; order Orthoptera; family Acrididae; genus Schistocerca; species Schistocerca serialis. Next base: position 1,171,004,141 of record NC_064638.1, read on the forward strand.
ACCTCCTCTAATACTCAATGGTGCTATGAGAGAGGCTTAGACTATATGCTGGCACTGGGTTGCATCCTCTCCCTTCGTTTGGTGCCATACTAACCCTTAACAGTGGAACACTGCGATATTGTGCATTATTTATTTGAAAGATGTAAGTGAACCAGAATGAGATTTTTACTCTGCAGCGGAGTGTGCGCTGATATGAAACTTCCTGGCAGATTAAAACTGTGTGCCCGACCGAGACTCGAACTCGGGACCTTTGCCTTTCGCGGGCAAGTGCTCTACCAACTGAGCTAACGAAGCACGACTCACGCCCGGTGCTCACAGCTTTACTTCTGCCAGTACCTCATCTCCTACCTTCCAAACTTTACAGAAGCTCTCCTGCGAACCTTGCAGAACTAGCACTCCTGAAAGAAAGGATATTGCGGAGACATGGCTTAGCCACAGCCTGGGGGATGTTTCCAGAATGAGATTTTCACTCTGCAGCGGAGTGTGCGCTGATATGAAACTTCCTGGCAGATTAAAACTGTGTGCCCGACCGAGCTCAGTTGGTAGAGCACTTGCCCGCGAAAGGCAAAGGTCCCGAGTTCGAGTCTCGGTCGGGCACACAGTTTTAATCTGCCAGGAAGTTTCATGTAAGTGAACATTTGACACTTCGCTGCATATCAGAAGAAAGCATCAGTGAAGCACTTCCCCTAGAACTTTTTCCATGCATTATGGGTCTGCTAATCTGTGTTGAGTGCTTCTTGGCTGAATTTGAACAGATTTCAACTTTTTAAAAAATGTGTACATCTTGTACTGTTGGCACATATACATCTACATACATAATCTGCATACTGTGAAGTCCATGGCAGAGGGTACCACATGTTAGGATTTTTTTCCATTCAATTCATGTATGGAGCAAGGGAAGAATGCCTGCATAAAAATCTCTAATTGTTGTTCCTGAAACATTGCAAGTAAGCTTTCGCACAATTTTTGGCATCAGTCTTCAAAGTCAGTCAGCATTTTTGTGATGCCCTCCTGTGAGTCAAACAAACCTATAACCATTTGTGCCGTTTGGATCTGTTTAGACACTGCAGTAATGATATGTAATCTTCATCTCCCCTGACTGGCCTCGTATGCTTCCTACTCTTCTTGCCCTCCTTTGACAGCTGGCCCCCTCCTTCTTCTCTGGGATTTTAATGCCGATAATGCTCATTAGGGTAGTACTTCAAGCCCTGATTGGGGCAGAATTGGTGAAGGCCAGCTGGCAGGGCTTGATCTTTGCCTCCTCAACACTGGAGCTCCCACACGCTTTAGTGTGGCAGACAGCACTTTTTCAGCCATTGCTCTTTCCATCTACAGCCCCAGATTCCTTCTCTCCATTCAATAGGGAGTTCGTGACAATTTGTGCAATGACGATTATTTTCCGATTGTCTTATCTTATAAGCATCACTCGCCTGGACACCCTCCCTGGTGGGCCTTTACTGATGTGGATTACAAACAAACACTGTCCGAAAGGCCCAATGATACTGATCAGCCGCCGTGTCATCTTCAGCCCTAAGGCATCACTGGATGCGGATACAGAGGGGCATGTGGTCAGCGCACCACTCTTCCTGCTGTTGTAAGTTCTTGTGACCGGTGCCGTTACTTCTCAGTCAAGTAGCCCCTCAATTGGCCTGACAAGGGCTGAGTGCACCCTGCTTGCCAACAGCACTCTGCAGACCCAAAGGGTGACACATCCAAGTGCTAGCCAAGCCTGACAGCACTTAACTTCGACGATCTGATTGGAAACTGGTATTACCACTGCAGCACTAATGCGGATTAGGAGGCCTTTTCCTAGGCTGCCATCCCACCACTCCACCCCGTGACAGAATTGATGAGTCTGTGTGGAGTTTGATTGATTCCATCCTTTCAGCATCTGCTATGGTGATTAGTTCTTGCTCAGGTTCTTCCTGACAGAAGACGGTCCATTGGTGGACACCTGTAATTGCTGATGCTATTAAAGCACGCCATCGTGTCCTTCAATGCTACAAACGGCATCCACCTTTTGGCCAACTCCTGGCTTTCAAACTGCTTCTTGCCATGGCCTGTTCCCATATTAAATGCCAGAAACAGATGTGTTGGGAATGACATCTCACTGCCATAGGGTCACATACTCCCTCTTTGCAGGTATGGGCAAAGATCATGTTTTGGGACTGATCTTTAATGCCCAGTTGTTACGGCTTCCTCACCTTCGTCACCTAAAGAAAACATGTTGGTCGCACATCAATGCTCTTCGATGCCTCAGCAGCACCAGCTGGGGAACGGACCACTCTACGCTGGTACAACTCTACACAGCATTGGTCCAGTCTCATCTAGAATATGGGAGTCACACATACGGCTCAGCATCACCTTCTGGACCTGATATACCATTGTGGTGTGCAACTGGCAACTGGGGCCTTTTGGGCTAGCCCCGTGATAAGCCTCCTAGCAGAGTCTGGATTCCACAGTGCGGGTTCTGCGCCAACAACAGTGATTGCTTGTGCATTACGCATCCACTGCTCTCTGGAGCACCCATCTCTTCTTTCCGGATTTGGAGATTCACCTCACCCCAATGGCGGCCCAGGTCTGGGGTTACCATCACCATCTGCATCAGATACCATTTTCATAAACTCCACCTTTCCCCTTTACAACCTCCTCGCCATGCCTGCTCATGAATACCGCAATTTTGTATCTCCCACCCACAGCTCTGTCTGGACCAATCACATGATCCAAAAGACGTGACTCGCCCTGAGTCTCGTTGCTGCCAATTCTTCTCCATTCTTGGCATGTTAAGGGGTTAAGAATTAGTCTATACTGATGGCTTGATGAGTGCTGGTTATGATGACTTTGCTTATGTTCACACAGAATGTAATGAACTCTACTGCTTTCCATATGGCTGGAGTGTTGTCCCTGTGGAGTTGGTAGCTATCTCTTGTGCTCTTGCTTCCTGCTTCCTTTAGCTGTAGTGACTCTTTGCACAGTTACAAGCTCTTGACCAGTGTTACCCTTGCCTTCCCTTGGCCATAGTATCCAAGATTCCAGTGGTCCAGATCACATTGGGATCCTAGGGAAAGAATTCACTGACAGGTTGGCCAAATTGGCTACCACCAAGCAACATCTTGAGATCAATATTCTGGAATCGGACCTTGATCAGTATAACGCCATCAAGTTCCAAGGATGTGGAATACGGAATGGCATACTCTGATTTTGCTGAACAAAGTACAGGCAATAAGGGAAGACCACGAATTGGTTGGGTCTCGCAAGGACTCCATCATCCGTATTGACCATACTTGGCTGATTCGTGACTATCTCCTTCATCGTGAGGATCCATCCCATTGTTGCTGTGGTGCTCATTTGATGGTGGTCCACATTTTACTGGACTGTCCTAACCTAGCCGCCCTGTGGCAGACACTTAATCTTCATGACTCGCTATGCCTGGTGTTGGCAGATGATGCCTCAGTTGCTGACCTGGTTTTACAGTTTATTCATGATGAGGATTTTTGCCATTCTCTCTGAGAGAGGGCTTCTCAGCCTTGTTGGCCACTTGAGGGTTTGGGAGGATGCCCTATTGCCTCCTCTATCCCAAATGGGTAGCAGTTGTCTGGGTTTGGTTGTGTATTCTGTTTGACTTGGTGGTCTTTCTTTGTTTTCCTGTGTTTCTGGTGCCCTGTCCATGTCACAAGTCTTTCATGTGTATTGTTGGCTGTGGTGCCTCTGGTAAGTGGGAACATCACCCACCTTTTTTCCTTCTCCCCCATTTCTTCTTTCTTTCTTTCTCTAGACTTTGTTGACCTACGATAGACCTTGCGCTTTTTCTCTGTGGGTTTCATGCAACTAGACTGGTCTTCAGCATGTGGTTTTGTTGACTTGTCTGTTCCATGTGGTATGGACTGATGACTTCTTACTTTGACTCCTTTAATCATTAAACCAACCAACCATCGCTGTGTCATTGAGACAAACCCCTGCGTTCCATGTGATCCCTAGGACTGTGGAAATGAGGCAGCTCTCCTCTTCTTCTCTTGTAATGAGATGATCTAAAACCTCCCAGTCTCCATGTGAGAAATGGAATTGGCTCTGCCCGTGGCCAGATGCTTTTTCAAGGCCTGATCAGATTAATTATGCAATGCTCTGTCATCTTTGCCCTGAAACCAAAGGCCACCTTCTATCTTGTTTCAATCAGATCTGGTTTGGTGGACAGTACCCCATGACTTGGAAGGAGGCAATATTAAACTAACGACTTGTCGCCTGAATATGTTTCTTATATTTCATTTTATCTGTTTCTACAATCGTGTTATAATTTCATGTATTGACTCGTTCCATGACCATGGAGACTTCTCCTAAATGTGGTCCCACGGAACAATAAATAAATAAATAAAAATAAAATTAATTCCATTATGGAAACGAGGCAAGGAACTTATGACCCTAACAGCAACCAGAGTGTAGCCCTTCTCTTGGAAAGCATGGTCAACTGCCACCTCATCTGGCTCCTCGAATCCAGAGGTCAGCTGTGCTGCTCCCAGTCAGGTTTGAGGCACTACCGTTCTGCCCTTGATAGCTTAATTCTACTGGAGATGGTGGTAAAGGATGCTTTCTTACACTGAAGCCACTTAATTTGTTTGTTATTTGACCTCAAAAAAAGCATACATCATCATTTGTAGGTACAGGATTGTTCACTAACTTCATGAATGGGAACTATGTGGAGTTCTCCCACTTCTTATCCAATCCTTCCTTGAGGACTGGTGCTTTTGATATCATCATGGTGAGGCCTTGTCTAATTGCTGCATTCAGGAGAATGGAGTCCCTTGAGGCAGTGTACTCAGTGTCACATTGTTTGCAGTCACTATCAATGGCATCACATCCACAGTCAGGAGCCCTGTTAAATTATCTTTGTTTGTGGATGACTTTGCAGCTTTCTACTCTTCCTCTGATCTTACAGTGCGAATGAGGTGACTGCAGTTATCCGTCAGGAGGCTGGAAGTTTGGACCAATAAAATTGGATTTATGTTCTCATCAAAGAAGAATATGTGTGGTAATTTTAGTCATGCTTGTCGAAGTTTGACCAACCAGAGCTCACAATGGGGGACAATATTTTACATTTTAAGAATGCTGTGCACTTTTTGGACCTACTATTTGACTCTATACTAACCTGGCTTCTGCACCTGAAAAACCTGCGGACAAAGGACTTCAAATCATGGAATGTTTTGAAATGGCTCAGTGAAAAGGTGTGGGGAGGTCCAACATCCTGCAGTTTTACATGGCATTTGTCAGATCATGGCTAGATTATGGTAGTGTGGTTTATGGATCAGCCCGTATTTCCTACCATGAGATGTTGGATGCTGTTAATCATGGAGTCTGACAGCCCAGTTCAGAGTCTGTGTTCAGAGGCTGGTGAACCGACTCTCTGGATTCAGTGACACCTCCTTCTGACTCGACAGGACTTGAAAAGAACAGTTGTTAAGGAATTGGCTCCATGCGACAAATCCATTCGGGAATGTGCTACTGACTGCCTCAAAGCATCTGGATCTATCACACAGCCAGGGACGGAACAAATTACTGCCTTGGCATCTTCAGACTTCCAAAATAAATGTAAGCTTGATGCAGCAAAAAGAAAACTTGTACTACAGACTACAATTTTACAACTCTGTTTTCTTCAATTTTAAGTACATACCACAGCTTTATCGTTGTTTATACAGATGGATTCAACAAGTGATTGCCTTCTGTTGTTCAGCTGTTTTCCCTGATAGGGTTTTCAGAGTTTGCCTCCCAAAACAATTCACAAATTAAGATGTGGAGTTGTGCGGCATTGTGATGACCCTGGAGTGGATTCATAGGCATCACAATAAAAGCTTTCTTGTTTGTTCTGACTCAGTGCATCACACGTTGTCCATCAAATGTGTAACAGAGAGCAGTTGATTCAACTCATACACGACTCTTTACAGAGATGCCAACACTGTGGCAAAGAGGTGATCTTTTACTGGGTATCTGGACATGTTGGGATAGAGGGAAATGACATACCAACAAAGCTGCCACAGAAGCATGGCGGAATGGTGTTGTACATCAATGTGTCATTTCCTTGCACACTGTGATCTCATTATGTGACGTGTGAATCTTGCATCAATGGGCAGCTGAGCAGTTGGAGGTGACTGAAAACAAACTGTGGTCACTCACATTGACCACACAGGCACGCCAGACTTCATGCCCATCGCTCTTATGGAAGTAAGTGCTGCTCACCGTACTGCGTGTAAGACACAACCCTTAAACACATGGTTTCCTCATCCACCAGGAAGATCCACTGCTCTGTGAAGTTTGCAATGTGCCATTTTCGGTTCAGTGTGTTTTGGCTAAGTATGTCTTATATACGGACATCAGGGCATACCTCAGTGTGGCTGAAGAACAGTCTACCATCCTCGCCATTATTGGTACTGTTGGGGAGGGGAAGTAGACTTTAATGACATGCTGACCTTTTTTAAGGTTGCTTATGACCATGCTGTTGAGTGCCCCACATCCAAAGCCATGATCATAATCATCATCATCATCTCTGGATATAGGTGCAGATTTTTTCAGACAGTACTTAACCCTTTAGGTGCATGATTTTTCACAGCAGTGGACAGTTTTTAATGGTCACTTCACTGGCATTTTCAGTTCGTCATGAGGCTGCAAATGTATGCAGAACACACCACCACAATGGGGAGTGCCCACTGCAGTGGACTGTGTGCACTTGCGGCCTCAGGATTGATTGAAAATACCAAGAAAGCGAATGTTAACAGCTGTCCACTGGTGTGGATGTTATCAAACAATGGAAAATCCAGGATGGAATGTAACATTTTTGAAAAGGAAAGTTGCTAGCCACCATATAGCAGAGATGCTGAGTTGCAGATAGGCACAACAAAAAGACTCTCACAATTAAAGCTTTTGTCCATTAAGGGCTTCGTCAACAATAGACGATATGCACACACAAATGCAACTCGCAAACACAACTGCAGTCTGAGGCAACTGAAACCCCACTGCGAGCAGCAGCACCAGTCCATGGTGGAAGTGGTGACTGTGGGGGTAAGGAGAAGGCTGGGGCAGGGAGGGGGAGGGATAGTATGGTGGGGGTGGTGGACAGTGAAATGCTGCAGGTTAGACAATGGGCAGGGGAGATATGGGGAGGGGGTGGGGGGGAAGTAGCAGAAAAGGAGAGAAATAAAAAGACTGGGTGTGATGGTGGAATGACGGCTGTTTAGTGCTGGAATGGGAACAGGGAAGGGGCTGGATGGGTGATGACAGTGGCTAATGAAGGTCGAGGTCAGGAGGATTACAGGAATGTAGGATGTATTGCAGGGAAATTTCCCACCTGTGCAGTTCAGAAAAGCTTGTGTTGATGGGAAGGATCTGAGTGGCACAGGCTGTGAAGCAGTCATTGAAATGAAGAATATCATGTTTGGTAGCGTGTTCACCAACAGGGTGGTCCACTTCTTTCTTGGCCACACTTTGTCAGTGGCCATTCATGCAGACAAAAAGCTTGTTGGTTGTCATGCCTACATATAATGCAGCACAGTGGTTGCAGTTTAGCTTGTAGTTTACATGACAGGTTTCACAAGTAGCCCTGCCTTTGATGGGACAGGTGATGTTAGTGACTGGACTGGAGTAGGTGGTGATGGGAGGTGGAGGTCTTGCATCTAGGTGTATTACAGGGGTATGAGCCATGAGGGATGGATTGGGAGCAGGGGTTTTGTAAGGATGGACGAGTATAATGTGTAGGTTTGGTGGATGGTGAAATACCGCTGTGGGAGGGGTGTGAAGGGTAGTGGGCAGGACATTTCTCTGCCATGAGGGGATGGATTGGGAGCAGGGGTTTTGTAAGGATGGACGAGTATAATGTGTAGGTTTGGTGGATGGTGAAATACTGCTGTGGGAGGGGTGTGAAGGGTAGTGGGCAGGACATTTCTCATTTCAGGGCACAACAAGAGGTAATCGTAACCCTGGCAGAGAATGTAATTCAGTTGCTCCAGTCCTGGGTGGTACTGAGTTACGAGGGAAATTCTCCTCTGTGGCCAGACAGTGGGACTTTGGGAGGTGGTTGGAGATTGGAAGAATAAGGCACAGGAGATCTGTTTTTGTACAAGGTTGGGTGGCTAATTACAGTCAGTGAAGGCTTCGGTGAGACCCTCAGCATATTTCGAGAGGGGCTGCTCGTCACTGCAGATGCAATGACCACGGATGGCTAGTGACCGGACTGACTTCTTTGTATGGAACGGGTGGCAGCTGTCGAAGTGTTCAACAGCTGTTTTGTGTGTGTGTGTGTGTGTGTGTGTGTGTGTGTGTGTGTGTGTGTGTGTGTGTGTGTTTGTGTCAGAATCTTTACATCATCATAGTTTATTAAATGATTTAGCTCCAAACAATGTTCCACTATATCTGATTTGGAAGTCGGTTTGAGTCTGGTGTGCCATTTGTACTCCTTTCACTTGATGACAACGGTCCTGGTGGTCTGGCTGATGTGAGACACCGCATTGACATGGTATGTGGTAAACGCTTGTTTTCTGTAGGCCCAGATCATCCTTTATACTCCAAAACGGAAATTTAACCTTGCTTGTTCTGCAGAAAGCACTGTTTACATTACATTTGAGAAGAATTCTGTTGGTTTTTGGCAGATATTAGTCTGGCATCTGACATCACACATGCTTACAACAGCTTAGCAAATCGACCAGTGCAGAACATTGTCTTGGCACTGGTCATCCTATGGAATTTAACAACACAGAAATTCTTGCGTGCACGTCCATCTCTTGGGATAGTGTTGTCGAGAAAGCTGTTGAAATTAAGTTAGCAAGTGAACTTATAAATAGAGATGGTGCTTTTTGTTTATATTCTTTATGGAATCCTGCTCTCTGGCTTGCAAATAAATAGATATACACAGTTTATGCTGCCTCACCCGTTGATTATTAATTTCACTATCGATAACTTGTGATGTCTGTCATCTTTTGTTTGAGGTGGTGGTAGTGTGTGTGTGTGTGTGTGTGTGTGTGTGTGTGTGTGTTTGTGTGTGTGTGTGTGTGTGTTTCCTGGAGTTTTTCTGAAAATCAAAGGTTTTGAATTCGCTTGCACAGTGCCTTACTTGCTGCAGTTATGCCTTGAAAATGACAGGGAGTGCTTCTGTCTAAATATTGGTGGTTGTTGATGTCACCTGGCTCCATTCCCGTGAGTTATTTGAACATTAAAGAAGATAATTTCAAAGTCCACTTGTACTAATTTTATTTGACTTGGAGGTCATTCACATTTAATTTTTAAACCTATCAAGAGGCTAGAAGGTCCCGGTTGTATTTTAAGAGAAAATTAGTTGAAGTATGATTTTCATGTATTATAACAGTCATAGAAAGAAACATAGCAAAATATTTTGTGCAATTAGTGTCCAACAGCTAGCAGATATTTGGAAAAAGAATCATATTTCGGAACCACCTGCTGATGAAGAATTATTTATTAGCTACAGTTTTCGATCATATCATTAAGTATAATGAAATTATTTACAGAAGCCTGTATGGCAATGCTCTTAATGTGGCATCAGATGAAGTAAAAGCCCACCTGCATCACTGCTTTCAATAGTAAAAAAACAGTATACAGTCAACAGTAAAATGCCTTTTATTAAAGTTAACAACCATAGACTGTCATCAGATTCCCAGTCTTCTATGAGGAGTGTACTCTGCATGCTGAGCTGTGACAGTGATACAAATGGTGCCACAGGGAGATTAATGAACTACAGCAATGTTTCAAATTCAAGATGGTGCTGGGTAAAAGTGTACAAATAGCAGTTCCAACAAATTTCGACCGTAATAAGTGCAAAATATGTTCAAAAAGAATTATACGAGGTATTCTGTGTGTTAACTGTACCACAAAAATATGTCAGAGTTAACCTGAAATACTTTAACAGTGAAGATCAGTGGAAATGTCGCCAATGCATCATACTAGCTATGGAATCCAAAGCAAACAATACTTTTTTAAATGCAGGATCACTTAATTATGTCACTGAAACAAGAAATAATGGTCCTCAGCCTCAAGCATGAAAGCCTATTGGTGAAGTATCAAGAACTATTAGTGAAGTGTAATGAATTTGAACTGGCAGTAGCCAATAAATCGACTAACAATGAACTCGTTATCCGCAACCCCAACGTAAATATCGGTAACAAAAACTGGCGCTTGACGGGACAGCATACTACGAGAAATAGTCAAGTTGTAAATCATGCTCAGAATGCAATGCTGCTGCCTAACAGAAATCGTGTGTTGTCTAGCGCCACGTGTGATCGTTGTTGTTGTTGTTGTTGTTGTGGTCTTCAGTCCTGAGACTGGTTTGATGCAGCTCTCCATGCTACTCTATGCTGTGCAAGCTTCTTCATCTCCCAGTACCTACTGCAACCTACATCCTTCTGAATCTGCTTAGTGTATTCATCTCTTGGTCTCCCTCTACGATTTTTATCCTCCACACTTCCCTCCAATACTAAATTGGTGATCCCTTGATGACTCAGAACATGTCCTACCAACCGATCCCTTCTTCTGGTCAAGTTGTGCCACAAACTTCTCTTCTCCCCAATCCTATTCAATACTTCCTCATTAGTTATGTGATCTTCCCATCTAATCTTCAGCGTTCTTCTGTAGCACCACATTTCGAAAGCTTCTATTCTCTTCTTGTCTAAACTATTTATCGTCCATGTTTCACTTCCACACATGGCTACACTCCATACAAATACTTTCAGAAAAGACTTCCTGACACTTAAATCTATACTTGATGTTAACAAATTTCTCTTCTTCAGAAACGCTTTCCTTGCCATTGCCAGTCTACATTTTATATCCTCTCTACTTCGACCATCATCAGTTATTTTGCTCCCCAAATAGCAAAACTCCTTTACTACTTTAAGTGTCTCATTTCCTAATCTAATTCCCCGACTTAATTCGGCTACATTCCATTATCCTCGTTTTGCTTTTGTTGATGTTCATCTTATATACTCCTCTCAAGACACTGTCCATTCCATTCAACTGCTCTTCCAAGTCCTTTGCTGTCTGTGACAGAATTACAATGTCATCGGTGAACCTCAAAGTTTGTATTTCTTCTCCGTGGATTTTAATACCTACTCCGAATTTTTCTTTTGTTTCCTTTACTGCTTGCTCAATATACAGATTGAATAACATCGGGGAGAGGCTACAACCCTGTCCTACTCCCTTCCCAACCACTGCTTCCCTTTCATGTCCCTCGACTCTTATAACTGCCATCTGGTTTCTGTACAAATTGTAAATAGCCTTTCGCTCCCTGTATTTTACCCCTGCCACCTTTAGAATTTGAAAGAGAGTATTCCAGTCAACATTGTCAAAAGCTTTCTGTAAGTCTACAAATGCTAGAAACGTAGGTTTGCCTTTCCTTCATCTTTCTTCTAAGATACGTCATACAGTCAGTATTGCCTCACATGTTCCAGTATTTCTACGGATTCCAAACTGATCTTCCCCGAGGTCGGCTTCTACTAGTTTTTCCATTCGTCTATAAAGAATTCGTGTTAGTATTTTGCAGCTGTGGCTTATTAAACTGATTGTTCAGTAATTTTCACATCTGTCAACACCTGCTTTCTTTGGGATTGGAATTATTATATTCTTCTTGAAGTCTGAGGGTATTTCGCCTGTTTCATACATCTTGCCCACCAGATGGTAGAGTTTTGTCAGGACTGGCTCTCCCAAGGCTGTCAGTAGTTCCAATGGAATGTTGTCTACTCCGTAGGCCTTGTTTCAACTCAGGTCTTTCAGTGCTCTGTCAAACTCTTCACGCAGTATCGTATCTCCCATTTCATCTTCATCTACATCCTCTTCCATTTCCATAATATTGTCCTCAAGTACATCGCCCTCGTATAGACCCTCTATATACTCCTTCCATCTTTCTGCTTTCCCTTCTTTGCTTAGAACTGGGTTTTCATCTGAGCTCTTGATGTTCATACAAGTGGTTCTCCTATCTCCAAAGGTCTCTTTAATTTTCTTGTAGGCAGTATCTATCTGACCCATAGTGAGATAAGCCTCTACATCCTTACATTTGTCCTCTAGCCATCCCTGCTTAGCCATTTTGCACTTCCTGTCGATCTCATTTTTGAGACGTTTGTATTCTTTTTTGCCTGCTTCATTTATTGCATTTTTATATTTTCTCCTTTCATCAATTCAATTCAATATTTCTTCTGTTACCCAAGGATCGTAGCCCTGCACAATCTGCATGTAAACAAACTGCCACAGGAAACAAAGCTAACATGATGGTAGGCGTACATGAAATGGATCCAGAAAGTGGTTATAGTATTGTAACTTCTGATAACCATCTGGTGCAAGATGCTAGCAAGGTCAATTTACACATTGCACAAGATCTTACGCAAAAATTAACCCAAAGTGAACAATCCACCACACAGTGTATGAGTAATCCGCCAGTGAATATAACTGCTCAATCACCAATATATGTGAAGGACAAAAACGAAAGAAATTCCAGAACGTTACATAGCAAGAAAATCTTGGAAAAAATGAAAGTACTAATATTAAGTGACAGTCGTGGAAGAGACAGTGCTCAAATACTGCAAGACAAACTAGGGCCCTCATACGAGGTAAAAAGCAAAGTAAAACCTGGTGCTCCACTAAAAGAGGTGGTAAAAAACGCAGAAAATTTGACAAGAAGCTTCAGTACACATAATACTTTGATTGTAATGGGGGGTTCTAACGACACAGACAAACATCTTGATCTAATGATGAAACATGTGGTAGGACCATTGGAACCAATATTTGCTCTAAGTCACAAAATGAATATCATTATCCATCCTATACCCGGGAGATATGATGTTCATAATCTAAATAGTAAAATTAATACTGCAAACCTTCACCTGATACAAGCACTGAATTTAGCAAAACATGCATACAAAAAAAGAATTGCTGGGAATTTGAAATAGAGAGACTAGCCAGAAACCACTTCACAACACATGCTTTCCACCTAAACAAATGCGGCAAGGAGATTATCTGCAATAAACTGGCCTTCCGGACAACTATGGGAGGCAATAAGACACCAAAAGTCATAAACCATAAACAGATGCTTATAAGCAAATGGATCAAGACAAACAAGATGGGAAATAAAAATAGTAATAGTGGCCATATTGTGCAAACTACACTAGACAAATGGGTCACGAAGTCACAGAGACGAAACACAAACCCCCTGACCCCTCAAAAAGGTCAAGAACCTGAAAGGATCAATAATGTGATGGTGAACATTATCGAGACAGCCCTCCAAAATGACAATGTGATGCCGCAGTAGTGTGATGTGATGTGTATGTGGATAGCACAACTGCTCAGAAGTCAACATATCTGGAATACAGCACAATTTAAACTAAAGGTCAGTGACACAGTAAATATGACTTCGAGCCCCCTGAGTAAACCCCACTCAGACCTGAAAATCTATTATCACAATGTCCATCCTTAAGCAACAAAACCGATGACAAGCATTTTGCTGACCTGTGAACTCAGTGATATCTCAGTAGTATGTCGAGCAGATCACTGGCTCTGCACTGATGTGGTTTAGTTAATCTCACTACCAAATTTCAAACTGTGTGAACACTACTCCAGATCAAATGATGGATATGGTAGGGTTGCCATCCTCATAAAACAACAGATTGAATATAGCCCACTTCCTACCCTAAAGGAAATAGGAGCAGACAAGATCTTTGAATGTGCAGCCAGGAAGCTTACAGATCTAAATCTAATTGTAGCTGCAATTTACCGTCCCCCCTCTAGTAGTATTAATGATTTTCTGTTACAAATGGACTTGTTTCTATCCAAAATAACTCAGTGGAAACAAGATGTAATTATACGTGATGACTTTAATATAGACTTTCTGTTGTGTACATAGTTCCGCGTAGTCAGCGCGTACACAACTTTTCCACTAGAGCACGCCCCACCAAGCACAACAGCATAGGCGCAGCGCTCGTCCGTCTCCGCACTACGAGATGGCGCTGCCTTAGAGACGGACCAAATTCTGCTTCCGCCGATCAGCGTATTAATATGTAACGCAGCCAATGAGATTGCTGCTAACATAGAACCTTTTCTCCTCGCGGATCACACTCGCGCAGTGATACTTGAACGCGCGAGGTATTATAACGAGTGTACAGACCTCCGATTACTCAGTCTGCATTTGTCTGCACCAGTCTTCATTAGTCTGCATTTGTCTGTACCAGTTTATGCTCAAGTTTCAGTCTGCGCCTAATAAGATTATCATATTCCTGCACATAGCCATGAAGAGAAATGTATAGACACTTTGTCAAGTATCAGAGACATGTGAGAATAAGATTAACATACCAAGACCAAAGGAACTTCAGATTGTCAATTGTAAACAGCATCCAGAATCAAGTTACGCAATGTCTATGCTTGTTATTATTTTAATAAATGTGTGTGAAAATTAATCAAGTTCTGTTTAAAGTTGGTCACCGTCAATCTGCTACTCTAAGCGTGCAAGTGGCATTTCTATCGTCTGACCTAACGGCAGAAGATAAAAACGCCACGATAAGACCACGAGACATATAGCTGATGCTCGCCTACTTCGTTAGAAGGACAAGTCATATAATCTGATGGTGTGTGTACCGAAGGTCTTACAGTACGCACACCACACTTTCTCACCCACAACAGAAACAGGGAGACATTGATTAACATTGCAAAAACTTATAATCTGCATGGCCTTATAAACGAGCCCACTAGAATAACACTCACATCGAAAACAGCTCTAGATCAAATTTTTGCAAGTAGAAATAAACTTAACCCAACAATAGAAGTATACAGTGCAGGATTCAGCGACCACCAAGCTGTCAATCTAAAGGTCGATGCTAGCAAAGATACCTCAAACCCAGTCCCACCTAAAACTTTACGAAGGTTTTTCACTCAAGATAACTTGAACAAGCTAAATGCCCTCCTTAGTAAACAAAGGTGGACAGAGATGTACGCAGCCAATGATGTCAACATGAAATTCAACGTATTTATTGAAACAATTATCCACCACTTTGAAAAGGCTTTTCCACAAAAACCAGTAAGAATAAATAATAATAAGAGAAACAAGACTTGGATTACACCAGCTATAAAAATCTCTTGCAAACATAAAAGAATACTCCACATGCTAGGTAAACAAAGTAGTGACTTCCCCCCAACTAACAGAATACTATAAAAACTACACATGTATCCTAAGAAGAGTGATAAGACAGGCAAAAAGGATGCAAAATGATGAGTACATTGACAAATCCAGCAATAAAGTAAAAGCAATGTGGTATATTATAGAAAGGGAAAGAGGGGAAATCAAAACTACACACACAAGCATAGAAATCAAACTCAACAATGAATCTATATCTAATCCCGAAGTTGTGGTGAACTCTTTCAACAAATTCTTTACGAGCATAGCTGGAAAATTGATCAAAAATAATCCTAACACAAACTATCAACCAGCAAACCAAAAATATCACACATGTGCAGAGTCAATTTTCATTACAAAAGTCCCTGAAAATGATGTTGCAAAAGCCCTCAGAGTTAAAAATTCATATTCAGCTGGAATTGATGGTATCAAGCAGCTGTCATCAAAAATTGTGTGCACACAATTGCTTAAACATTAACTCACCTCTGTGACTGTTCTTTCCAGGCAGGTACTTTCCCTGAAGCTCTGAAACTTTCTAAAGTAATTCCTGTCTTCAAGAAAGGTGATAATAAAGATATGAATAACTACAGGTCTATCTCAATCTCATCCTGCTTTTCCAAAGTTTTTGAAAAAATAATGTACAAAAAACTGATGGACTTCATTGAAAAAAAAAAAAAATATTTACCAAGTTTAGCTCAACATGGGTTCAGAAGCAACAAATCTACTGAAACTGCAGTATATGATTGCATAAATATGCCATTAGATCTGTTAGATAAGAAACAACCCATAACAGGCATATTTCTGGATCTGTCAAAGGCTTTGACACTGTTGACCACAAAATATTGCTGGAAAAAATAGAACACTATGGTATCAGAGGATTGCAAACAATTGGATTGCTTAATTCCTAACCAGTCAGATGCAGAGAGTCAACATGAAATACCCTAACAGACAAACCAACTCAATAACCGAAATCCTACCGCATAATAAAAATGTACAGCGAGATGTACCACAGGGCTCAGTATTGGGGCCTCTACTTTTCCTCCTGTATATTAACGATTTGAGCCTGAATGTAGACGCATACAAAACAATAATATTTGCTGATGACACAACTGTACTTCTCAGAGGGGAGAATACAGAGGCTGTGCAAAAAGCTGTAAACTTGGCCACAGAACAATCCAGCAACTGGGCTAAAATCAACAGATTAACTATCAGCACCAAAAAGACAGCTTCTATGAACTTTCACACAACACAAAATGTAAATTACTCTCAGCCACTTGTCACTGTAAATAACCAGCCAGTAGATACTGACACTGTTTTCACATTCCTGGGTCTGTGGGTTCAAGAAAACCTGATTGGAATACACATACAGGAAAGGTAAATGCCAGAATTAATACTGGCTGTTATACATTGAGTGTACTGAAATAATGTGCTAGCCCGAAAACATTAACCAGCGCGTACTACACTTACATACAAGCCCACCTAAAATATGGTGTGATATTCAGGGGAAATTCTCCAACTGCCCTGAGCACATTCAAAATTGAGAAGAGCAATGAGGATTATATCTGGGAGCAAACCCAGAGACTCCTGCAAACCCATCTTCAAAAAGTTGGAAATTCTTACACTGCCTTGCCTATACATTCTCGAGACTCTAAAATTTTTCAGAAACCATATAGTGCCAACTGACTCCAGAGTCGTAAAAAATGACATACATAAACTCAACACCAGGACAAACTCAAATCGGCATGTTTTATGTACAAACGTCTACTGTGTAAAAAGGGAGCTTTCCACATGGGCCTCCAACTGTTCAACAATCTTCCCACTAGTATTAAGTCCATCGAAGACAACATAAAATTTACAAAGATGTGAAGTCATATTTGTTGTCACTGTTTTTACTCTATAAACGAATACCTAGAACAGTAATCTTGCTATTTATGTTAAATTGAAAACATTGAGCAATGGAGTGAAGTAAACTTAACCAATCTTTGCAATATAATACATTAGGATACTATATGTTAATAAATGTTAACAATGTTATCTGATATTTTCCGACATCTGTAACACACTGTGTACCATCAGGTCACATGGAATAAATAAATAAACCTTACATCATCTGTCGATTGCATTTTACTATTGACACAGGGTAGTTCGTGTATTATGTAACGCAACAGTAAGAGCTTTGCGATTCAGAATACTTGACTACCACGGTGATGATGACAACAACAACAATGATGATAACTAGTAGTGGATGAAGATAGTCTGCAAACCATGCAAAGTGTATGGCAGAGGGTACTTCCTGTTGTACCAGTTGTTGGGGCTACTTCCTATTCCTATTCAATTCGTCTATGGAGTAGGGGTTGAAGGACAAAATACACACACACACACACACACACACACACACACACACACACACACACACACAAAAACACGTGTGTGTGGCCCCCCCCCCCAAACAAACACACACACACACACACACACACACACACACACACACACACACAAATCTGCCTACACATTTCTCATTTCTGCTTCTTTGTGATGAGTGGTTGTAGATACACCTGTCATTCCCAATATAGTGTACATTAATTTTTGTGTGCTCAGAAATTACATTTTTTTAAATTAGTTTTTTTTATTCTTACTATAGTGTCACCAGATTAATTTCTTAGCCTTCCACAGGTCTCGCTCGGACTTTTACTGTAGTTGTTATCCTCCATAATGTCATCCTGTTCAGAAATTCAAGAAAGGAAGTACTTGATGAGATAGTTGAACAGGCAAGTGAAAAAATTGAAAAATTCAGAAAATTGGCAGTTCTTAAAGAAAAACTTAGGGATGACATCAATTGTCAGTCAAAATATGCAGCAAAATTAGCAGTGCAACAGGAACAGGTTTGTTTCTTGTATTTGTAATTAGTCTTAATAAACTGATGTTACGTGTGGTGTGGATACTTCAGTAAATAAGTACCTTAAACTAGATTCATTCACTGTGGGACACAGAGGATCACTTTTTTGAAACTCTGTAATTGTCTCCCATTATGATGCATAAGTTTGAAATTGTGCTCAAAGCTGTCTACTGCCTTACTCTGTAATGATGCAAAAGTGTGACACCTTGCGGCTTCACCGTCGGCTCAACAATGCTTCAAACAGCAAGGTTTTGACACATGTGGGGAAAAAAAGGCCAGAGCTCAGTAGTTCATGAGATGTTTTAGGCGGATTAATGATTTCACATTGGCAGTAAATTTCACCACTATTCTGCACAGGGCCACTGTGGGCCTGTCACATGATGGGAAGGTCTCCACATTCCCTCTTACTCGCATCTCACCCCCACGATGCCCAGCATTGAAATCACACAGTTTTATTATGGGTGGCTAAGGAAAACATTTCAGAGATACCACCGTTCAGTATTGAGATGAAAAAGCCTCGACAGGTGGCATAAAGGACGTCTATGACACCACCTGTTTCCTTGTATCATTGATTCCCACACATTTCATGGTGAAAAATGGGCATTCCCATTATGATGAGCAGTAGGTCGATGTTCTTGACATCCTTTGACACTGCTGACACTCCCAGACTTTTCAACCCTTCTCTAATGACTTTATGATGGTACATCTCCATTAAATGTGACTGCTCCACTTTAGAGAGCAGAGTGACCACAATTTTTGCTCTATTTTACTGTGTGGAACTACAAGGGATCACTCAGAACCGATCAAAGATATATGAACGTGATTCAAAGCAGCAAAGGGTGCATATACATTTTCAGCCCTCCTGTTTGTTGCACCCTCCTGTGGCATGATTACGGGCCAGTGCGTGGGTGGGGGGGTGGCATTGACACAATTCAGAGTGGAAATTTCAAAGAGTTACTGTAAGACCCACCAGTTCGGTAACACCCTTGGTGGCACTCACCCACGTTTCCTGAAAATTTTAAAAATGTGCCTTTACAGAGAAAATCTCTGAAATGGTCTAGGCACTTGTAGGCAGGCAGCTGGCATTGTAGAGGTGTCAGGTGGTTACCTACCTACTTGCATGCAAGCACCTAGAGCTACTTCACAGGTTTTCTCTGTAAGTGCGCATTTTAAAAATTCTCAGTAAACATGGGTGGGTGCCACCAAGGGTGTTGCCGAACTGGGGGGGGGGGGGGGGTCCTAAGAGGGCCCTTTACCATTTTATTCATGCATGTGTTAATGTCATAACCCCCCCCCCCCCCCCCCATTCCCCTCCCTGACCAAGCCACAGCAGGGTGAAAAACAGGAGGGCTGAAAAAGCATAACCACCTTTTGCTGCTTTGGATCATGTTGAAATTTCAATGAATGGTTTTGAGTGGTCCCTAGTGGTTCCACTCTGTACACAGGAGCAACAATTGCAGTCATGTTGCACTCCAAAGGGGAGAAATCACGTTTAATGGGGATGTAGCCTCACAATATCCTTAGGGAAGGGTTGAAACAGCCAGGGATGTCAGCAGTGTCAATGGTTGTCAAGAACTTCATCCTGTTGCTCAGCACACTGTGGACTCGTGTTTTCAAGCATGAAATGTGAGAGAATCAATGCCCTAAGGAAATGAATGATGTCATTGACACCTTTTATGCCTGCCTGTAAGGCCTTTCAATGCTATTTCTGAGGGGCAGTGTGTCTAAAATGTTTATCTCGGTCACCCCCAAGAAAAAGATTCCAGTGCTGCGTGTTTCAGTTCTAACCTCTGTCACAGATACATCAAAAGGAAAAGTGAAATTTTTGTAACAAGGGGTGTGATGACCTTCCCATCACGTGACAGGTCCATGGTGGCACTGGGCAGAATTGTGGTGCAATTTAGTGCTGATGTGACATCGTTAATCTACCCTACATGTCACATGAAATTCTGAGCTCTGACCCCTTTTTTTTTCCCCGTGTGTCGAAACATTGCTGTTTGAAGTTTGACGCATCATTGAGCCTGAGCCTGACGTCTCAGAGTGCCATGCTTTTGCAGCATTACAGTGGAAGGTTGTAGACAGCTCTGAGTGCAATTCCAAACTTACGTGTCACAATGGGAGACAGTTAAAGGTTTTCAAAAACATGATCCTTTAATTGTGTTGCAATTTTTAGGAAGAAATATTTGCAGTTAGTTGAGCAACTAACGTAACTATAAGAGATGGGACAGAGTAGACATTTTAGAACAGGATGAAAAGTAGGTCTTGAATGTGGAAGGAGGAAGTTGTGAATTACGAGAAGGATATTATGTAAAACAAGGAAAAATTGTTGATTGAAATTGTAGTGACAATGTACTTATGAATTATGATTCATAGAGAAATATTTTTGTTGCATACAATTTCTTGGCCATTCAGTTTTTTGAGAAATATTTAATGTTTATTTCACTTTATCAAGATGTTGTGGACATTTGAAAAATAATCAAAATTTCATCATTGGACATAGTTGCTATGGACTAAATGGATATTTAATGCTTGAAACTATTAGATGTCACAGTTTATTGGAAGTAGAAGAAACATCTTTCTGATGAGGTGCACGTAGCAGTCATGTGGTGTAGTCAACAACTTATCCCCAGTTAGGTTCAGTTTCTTCATTGAAGAACAGTTTGTAGAACTAATAATTCTTACAGAGTAAAAATGACAGATTTCTAAAAGTATCATATTTAATTACTGTAGTGTGGCACAGGTACACACTTTTTGTGTTAAATTTGCAATGAGTAATAGTCAACATTCTTAATCTGACATTGTTGGAATTGATGCATTTAATAAAATTAGCAGTTTGCTACTATAAGGATCCTTTAAATTTCCTGTTACACAGAATTGTGTAACAAGGAATATGTTTAAAGATGGTGTTTGATCTTTGTAATCAATTATGTACCTGGGAAGGTTTTCCTTCTCTCTCTCTCTCTGTGTGTGTGTGTGTGTGTGTGTGTGTCTTCTTTTGTTAAATAATTTCAGTGGCATAAGTATTAATAATTTGATTCATTTTCAGTTGAAGAACCAAATAAATGATGCAGAAGGGAGAATTTTCACTTTAATTGAAGAAAGAGAAAACATTACAGAATCCATAGAGCCCTTGAGTAAAACTCTGGCTGAGTACGATAATGAAATCCGCAAGCTTGAGACTGAAGGTATTAAGGTAAATAGTGATCACTGCTTTTGTAAGTTATTGTTTTGGATAATTTTTCATTTAATAGTAGAAGTCTTATATTTGCAACTGAAATTCAATAATAATCACATGTTATACTTTTTTTAAAAAAAAAAAAAAAAAAACCTCACTATACATGGTTTAGAATTTGGAGGATACTCATAAATTATGAGGATATGGTGATATGAGGGTGCGAGTGTTACAGTAAAAGAGTTTGTGAGAAGCACGCAACAGAACTGGTGAACTGTCTAAGCAAATCTTTATTTGAAAAGTAAATGTTACCAGTTTAGGCGATGGGAAAGTAAAAAAGTTGCATACATTGTATGGTGAAAAGATAGGTTTGCAGTGGTGTATTTAGCTGCTGTCTGCACTGGGTATGTTTTTGCCACTTCGGATCTGTCGGTTACCTCTTATAAATCTTGCTGATGGACAATCGCCTTTAGAAATTGTTTAGGTGGTCCAGCTACTCCGTCCCACCTCTATGTACGATGTTCCTTTTCTTTTGGACTTGAGATGCTAAATAAATTAGAATTCTCATTTGCACAACTCTGTATTTAAAGTCTGCAAGTCTGACAATGACAGATCACAATGATTATAACTCAAAGTAGTTTAACCAAACAATAACACATTCTGATACATAATGTCTCACTTTCAGGCTGTACTTCAAAGTTCTTTTTAAAATAAAAATGATACATTTGTTTTTGGTCCCTGTTGACATTGTCGATGGCCCTCCTAATCAGTCATCCAAGACCGCCAACTCAAGAGTGTCAGAGCATGCATATAGCCTCATACAGCAAGTGAATGCAATGAATCACACGACTGGTCACCGTTGCCCTTGTTGTTATGGTGCACGTACCATTTGTACAAGCACAGACGCGGGCACACAGTATCTGCTCCATTCTTATACACTATTTAACAAAAATCTGCTATCATGATCATCTTTAGTGGACCAGGGTATTTCATGAAATGCCCTGTTACACTACATATCCCACACTCAAGCTAAATATGTCATGCATAATTGCTTATTCATATGCATCAATATTTTCATTTCCTTGACAGGTACATCATTTATACATATCATTAGTGACTATAACTCCAGCTCATGTTTAATAATATTTTATAAAATGTGCTTCATTCATTGTAAGTGTTGTCATATTTGAACGTTACACCACCTCACGGCTCTTTTTATAATGTGTGTACCCTCTTATTTTTAAATACTGAAGAGTTCTCCTTGTAGGTGTGTATCATTTGTTTTGTTAGACTATTATTTCTATAAAGAGACAGATTTGCTTAAACTTATGTAACATTTAACTCCTTTACATGTTGGTTCCTGTTGTTGTTGTTGTTGTGGTCTTCAGTCCTGAGACTGGTTTGATGCAGCTCTCCATGCTACTCTATCATGTGCAAGCTTCTTCATCTCCCAGTACTTATTGCAACCTAAATCCTTCTGAATCTGCTGAGTGTATTCATCTCTTGGTCTCCCTCTACGATTTTTGCCCTCCACGCTGCCCTCCAATGCTAAATTTGTGATCCCCTGATGCCTCAGAACATGTCCTACCAACCGGTCCCTTCTACTGCTCAAGTAGTGCCACAAACTCTTCTCCTCCCCAATTCTATTCAATACCTCCTCATTAGTTATGTGATCTACGCATCTAATCTTCAGGATTCTTCTAAAGCACCACATTTCGAAAGCTTCTATTCTCTTCTTGTCCAAACTATTTATCATCCATGTTTCACTTCCATACATGGCTACACTCCATACAAATACTTTCAGAAATGTCTTCCTAACACCTAAATCTATACTTGATGTTAACAAATTTCTCTTCTTCAGAAACGCTTTCCTTGCTATTGCCAGTCTACATTTTATATCCTCTCTACTTCGACCATCATCAGTTAATTTATTATGTTTACCTTTTTCAAGGGAGTCGTAGATCCTTTCTTATTAGTACACATTAAAATTTGAAAAACTTCCATATTTATATGCATGAAGATGTAAAAGGTCCCACCACACTGTAGTTAAGGAAAACCTCTGTCTAAACTGGTTAGGAAACATCTTCCCTGATGTGATCAGCTGTCACTGCAACCATGTAAATAATTTCATGAAAGAATAACTTGTCCACTTTTGTGAGTAGATACTGTAAACTGTGTTTTAATCATGTGTAAATGCCCCATACAAATTCTCTACAAATATATGGTACAGGCCATTCCATTCATAAATGTACACAACCCATGGCATGTATTAGTCTCTCTCATGGATCTCTCTATACATGTCCCATTTCTACATTCTCCTAATATGAGGACACTTCACCTTATGTTATAAACCAATTGCACAGCATCTGTCATCTTTTTCTACTTCTCTCCTCACATCAGTTCGAAGAGGTTTCTCCATTTAATACTTGACCTTACCCGGATATCAACTATGTAACTCCTCAGCTTATATTTTACATTTCTTTATATTCTAATTACTTCCATGTATTAAAGCAAATCCACACATGTAATTCTCAGGCCTGCCTATTTGCTTAAAGCTTGAAGCTTCGTATCTGCTTTTGTTTCACCTACCATGGCTCATGCACTGAAGTTAAGCCAAACTTTGTTTCTTATTTCTTATACTCAGAGCATCACAGCCAGCTCCGTTAATTTAAAAACAAATGGGAAAACGTCTCTACTGGGTGTTAATAAGAAAGGAATAACATTTTCCTCATTTTGCAGTGTTTCGTACATCTGATTAACTCTTTATTAATGATGTTAGTCATTAGTACCTGTGAGACAATATTAGCTTGTGCTCTTAACTAGACTGTTTTCTTGGAAAAATTTATATTATAACTTATGTTATTCCAATTTGGTGATATTCATATCCTTACATACTTATAATACATGTTCATGTTTCAATAATATCCAGTTTCCTGGTTATGAATTTGATTTTGCCTTGGCGCACTCTTTCTTAAAGAATCACGCTTGTTTTATTATGTCCGCACATCTGGTGTTCAGACAAATGGCGCTTCATTTGTCCTTCAGTCTGAAAGGTAATACCTTAAATTCATAAGAATTTCCATTGTATAAAGTGGTGCATATTGCTTAGAATCCTCATTTAATTGTACGTTCCATTAGCCTTCTGTCAAATCCATCAACCCAAAATATCTTACTTGTTCGAACTGTGGCAGTCATTCATTAGATACTCATGGGTCTATCACGTTTTGTTTCTATGTGCCTATTTAGTGTGTGCATTCACTAGGAGGTGAAGCCCACCTGTATCAATCCAGTAATGGATTGTTATTGGCACCTAAACTATGATCTTTTGTTTGACTGTCTATCATTTTGTTTATTTCTTCCTGTAGCACTGATTTCAAACTTATAGGTACTGGATAGGGTTTACAAAAGAGTGATTCTTTGTTTTTGATCTTAAAACTGCATATCTATTCATCTATGGCACCTGATTTGTCAGAAAAAAACTCCTTCATAAGTAAATAAAATTCAATATAAGTCGTCCTTTAGTGGATCTGTTAACAGATTATATTTGTATGCCTTCTGGTATATATTATCAAGGGACAATTGCTGTAAAGATTTTGTACTGTCATAGTTAATGTTTTAGTACTAGCCTGTAAATGTAACTTACAAGGAAACATTCCCAAGTGTCAATAAAAAATCTTGAAACTTAGTGGGTGTGTAGAGGGGGCAAAATAATGCATTTATGTATATTTTTGTGTTTGCCCAGTTTCACTTCTAAGGGATAAAACACATACCAAAAGGTAATTTGGCACATTGTGTTCAAAGGGAATATCTTCAAAATGATGATATATAAAAAATGTTTCTCATATAAAAATTGATATCTAATTAACATTCTTGAAAGCTGTATAGTAGAATTCTGTAATAATCGGAGATTTTGCAAAGTAGCTCACCAACATTAATTTATTTTGAAAACTGAAAACTTTTATTACAACGTAAATTAAAGAAGCTTTCAAGCTACTTACATCCATGTGTAATAAAGCTGGTATCTGAAGTACCATTTTTGGAAAATTAGCTATACACAATGTGCTGTCAGAGTATTTTCAACGTACCCAATTAAAATATCTAAACATTCATTATTAGTCTATTTATTTATTTTACTTATATGTGTTTCATGTTTTAAATTGAAGATGTGCGAAAAAATGGGCTAACCCTCAAAGGTAACAGCTTAGAGATAAGTGTTGTCATCTGTTGTTGGGTGCAGGAACTATCAAAATTGACATTGGTGTCAATATTAGTGATATTTAAGGGTGAGACCAGTGTCTATTTTGATAGTTCCTGTACCCAGCAATAGATGGCAACGTTTATTTCTAAGTTTCTACATTTGAGGGTTAGCCTGTTTTTCCGCGCATGTCTTCAATTGTTATTTTACGTTTTATGTTATTCTTCTTCCTCTTTTTTTACCATTTCATATATGTGTATTTCGTTAATTGAAAATAATAAGTAACACATTATCTTGATACAAAATGGTTACAATACTGATCTGTAAATAAATGTTTAACATAATATTTTCTTACACTTTGCACATAAAATGTATGAAATTTTTTCACATAAAATACCTGATGGAGAACACAATATGAAACAAAATTCAACAGCATTTCAATTCGTCGTGGGAGAGTGGGGGAGCCATCTGTGGGCTGTTTAGGGGTGCGGTAGAGTGGCAGGTGGCAGACGGGTGGGAACGTGTTATTTACGAATAAAGGAGACGACTCACTGAAAGGCAGAAGTGTTGCATCAACAATAGGTATACAAGCAAAATGTACAGAGTTTTGCCATCTTTCAGAATGAACTTCCTTTTTCAAGATGGACTACCGAGTGACACATGTACCAGATGACAACACACTAGAGTTCTATTGCTGCTTCACAACTTGTGTCATCTAGATCCTCTCCTCCTCCTCCACCACCACCACCACCACCACCACCACTACCACTACCACCACCACCACCAGCAGCTTTTCTGAGCTGGGCAGATGGGAGCCATCCTTACAGACATCCTTTGTTCGCGTAACCTCCCTGATCTAAACCTAAGGTAATTTGCTGTCACCCCATGTGTGTGCACGTGTCTGTTCGCACACCATCCCCTGTCCTAATACCCCCATCCAATTTCTGTCAGCTAGTTGTGTGCTACTATCTCACGCTGTAGCCAGGAAAATAGCATGCCCAGCCATCTGCCACCTGCTGCCTCTATCTGCACCCCACAGGCAGCTCCCCACTTTCCCACGAGCCACTAGACACTTCCTCCAACTGCCTCCCTCCATCCCTTATTTCTGTTAACCTACTCACCATCCTGGAAACTCTCATTCTTTCCTGTATTCAGTGTATTTAATCCTTCAATGAAAGTGAGCAAATCATTAATATTTGCCCATGCTCTGTATGATATCTCTTTTCTCACATAATGTGGGGACCCTTGCCTTTCGCGGGCAAGTGCTCCACCAACTGAGCTACCGAAGCACGACTTAGGGCCGGTACTCACAGCTTTACCTCTGCCAGTACCTCGTCTCCTACCTTCCAAACTTTACAGAAGCTCTCCTGCGAACCTTGCAGAACTAGCAAGGGTCCCGAGTTCGAGTCTCGGTTGGGCACACAGCTTTAATCAGCCAGGAAGTTTCATATCAGTGCACACTCCGCTGCAGAGTGAAAATCTCATTCTGGAAACATCCCCCAGGCTGTGGCTAAGCCATGTCTCCGCAATATCCTTTCTTTCAGGAGTCCTAGTTCTGCAAGGTTCGCAGGAGAGCTTCTGTAAAGTTTGGAAGGTAGGAGACGAGGTACTGGCAGAAGTAAAGCTGTGAGTACCGGGCCTGAGTCGTGCTTCGGTAGCTCAGTTGGTGGAGCACTTGCCCGCGAAAGGCAAGGGTCCCGAGTTCGAGTCTCGGTCGGACACACAGTTTTAATCTGCCAGGAAGTTTCATATCAGCGCACACTCCGCTGCAGAGTGAAAATCTCATTCTACTGTATGTATCTCTGATGGTAGATTGTCTGTTAAACCACCAACTTTACTTTCGAAATCTATTATTTTATTGCCCTGTGTTGTAAACTTTGACATAACTTTGGTCTTAATAGTCTTGTCTACTTTCTTAGTAATGTTTCCCTTCAACATTCTCATATTTTTGTCCATTGTACTGTAATAGTATCCTCAGTCTTGTTTTTTATACCTTCCAGCTTGCTATTAACGATTTCCTCAATCTTGCTATTAACACTGTCCTCTGTTAATGCTATTTTTATTATTTTCCTCTTGGTTACTATTAGTAATTTCCTCAAATAAGGTTCTATTATTGTCCATTAAATTTTTATTTTTGTGCATGAATTTCGCAAATATGTTTTTATAACAAGTTTCTATGCCTTGGCGGTCACTTAGAGAGTTAACAAGGGCATAAAGTTACACTTCATTATAATAACTCACTACTCTGTAGTTAACAATAAAATTAACCCTCTTTATATATCACTGTCTGGTTAGTTACATGCAACTGTTAGGATTAGAAGTAAAGAAAAATGTATACATCTCGACAGTTATTGTTTTAAAGTTAGGTATGGGTTGGCTGCAAACTGCCACTGCGTAGCCGATGTGACGTCGACAGGTGCTTGGATGTAGGTCTCTGCCGACGCAACTGCTGTGTAACCAAGAACAGTGCTGCATGCAGCCTTGAAGTCAACGGCTGTGTGATGACCACTGATGCATTGTCTACTGGCTGCAATCACGTTGGTTATTTTCCTTGGCAAACCCACCGTGATCTCTTGTGTGTCACAGACATCTCTGGTCTTGCTTTGTGCTTTCAATGCAAGTACTTTGTCTTATGTTGTTGGGTGTTTGATATTCCATTAATAAAATATTCCTTCTGCGTGAAAATTGTTTATTCACAATTTTAAATAATGATTGAGTCAATCTCGATAATATTGTTGTCGAAAACTTGAGACTAATTTAAGTGTTCAGTTCCTGAAGCTCTGTTGTTGTTTATTGGTTACCAGGAGCAACGTAATAATTCTTTTAATGTCTCCTCAGAATTCTTGACATCTTTTGGTTGTATTTTATTCAGTAAATGGTGATTTTCTCGTTATCACTGCTTTATTTCACTGTTCAGTCACCACATATGGCAAAAAAGATGGTTTTTTATGGTTTACTTCAGCTGCTGTTTGCACTTGGTAAGTTTTCACTGTGTTGGGTGTTTCAGTTAACTGTTATAAGTCTTGCTGATGATTGGTCACCTTTAGAAATTGTTTTGGTGGTCCAGCTACTCCAACCCACTTCTATGTACGAATTTCTTTTTCTTCTGGACTTCAATACTTTCTGAATTACACAGAAATGTTAGGTCACAATGACTCCTTTGAGCTACTAAATAAACTCCAAACTCTCATTTTGCACCTCTTTGTATTTAAAATCTTCGTGTCTCACAAAGACAGATCACAATGGTTCTATCTGAAAATAGTTTAGCCAAACATTAAAACATTCTGGTACGTAATGTCTGACCCTTAGGCCACACATCGAAGTTCCCTTTAACATAAGTGATTCATCTGTTTTGGGTCCCCGTTGACATTGCCGGCAACCCTCTTAAGCAGAGCTGTTCATGACAGTGCCAACTGGGCATGCCAAAGCATACGTATAAAATCTCATACAGCAAGTGAATGCTGCACATCACATGACTGCTTGCCACTGCCCTTGTTATGGCACATGCACCATCTGTAAAAACACAGACCTGGACACACAGTATCTGCTTCTTTCGTATTCACTGCTTAACAAATATCTACTATCACCATCATCTTTAGCTGCTATGAATACGCGTAGTGGATCAGAGTATTTAATAAAACGTGCTGTTATACTACAAAGTGCACCAAACATGACAAAATGCTTATGGTGATTTTTAACGCATGCGCGCGCGCGCACACACACACACACACACACACACACACACACACACACACACACACACACACACACACACACACACAGTAAATATTTTAACTAGGAAGTTCAGTGTAGAACAATGTAAAATAAAAGGTGGCCAGTACTTACCTTTTTTAGACAAAATTCCACTTACTAACACACAAATGTAGAAAAGACTTTCCACACTTTCGGAACTGGTTCCTCCTTCCTGGGAGGGCAGGGGTAGGGGGTAGGGATTTGATTGGAAAAGTAAGGAGGGTCCCTAGATTGCAAGTGACCTACCTGTTGTCAGGACTGTTATGTTTGTTCACTGCTTTCACATCCAACGATGTCTCTTCATTAAGAACAACATATTGCATTTTGTTAACTAAAATGTCTTCAGACCTATCAGACAAGGATTCTTTGTCAACCTTGTAAACTAGAAATACCTCCCTACCTTCCATAACTCTCCTGTAACTTGTAATAGCCTTGTGATTACCAACTCCTTCTCTATTCACTGAATCAAAACATTTGGTCATGCTTGTTGCTGAGCTTCAGTGGTTCTGCTGGGGTCACACGATCACCTTGGTTTGGCCCTGTCTATAGTCCCAAACCGGTGGGCCCCAAATATTGTGTAGACATCCAGAAAGATAGGCAAGGAGGGAGAGGGATAGCATCGTTTGCTAGTTTACAGGGAAATGGAGGGCATATTTGAGCTCGTCAGTCCAGTGAGCCTGCCAGATCTGGGCCTAAGGCACACATGGGCAAGGGACGAAGTGGAGACAGGGAAACAACTCAGCCACATCACTGTGACTGCAGTTTTAGGGGCCAGGGTTGTGGAGGGAGTACAGGCCACCAGAAGCTGGCCCCTCGGTGTCAGGTTGGGAAAGGAAAATAGGTTCGTCACTGTGGAAGCATAGAATGAGGGGAGTGCAGTCTGCTTGTGTCTGTATATGTCCGGATGTGTGTGTGTGTGTGTGTGTGTGTGTGTGTGTGTGTGTGTGTGTGTGTGTGTGCGCGCGCGCCATTATATATATATATAATAGAGGGAAACATTCCACGTGGGAAAAATTATATATAAAAACAAAGATGAGGTGACTTACCGAACGAAAGCGCTGGCAGGTCGATAGACACACAAACAAACACAAACATACACACAAAATTCAAGCTTTCGCAACAAACTGTTGCCATTCGCATGAATGGACACAGGCAGACAATGTTTGTTGGTAATGAGGATCACCCTGTGGCTAAACATGCCTTGGTGCACGGCCAGCACATCTTGGCACAGTGTTACACCGTCCGGGTTATCAGGATACTTCCCACTAACACCAACCTATCCGAACTCCGGAGATGGGAACGTGCTCTTCAACACATCCTCTCTTCCCGTTATCCACCAGGCCTCAATCTCCGCTAATTTCAAGTTGCCGCCGCTCATACCTCACCTGTCATTCAACAACATCTTTGCCTCTGTACTTCCTCCTCAACTGACATCTCTGCCCAAACTCTTTGGCTTTACAAATGTCTGTCTGTGTCTGTGTACGTGCGGATGGATATATATCTGTGTGTGTGTGTGTGTGTGTGTGTGTGTGTGTGTGTGTGTGTGTGTGTGCGCGTGCGCGAGTGTATACCTGTCCTTTTTTCCCCCTAAGGTAAGTTTGTACGCTCCCGGGATTGGAATGACTCCTTATCTTCTCCCCTAAAACCTACATCCTTTCGTCTTTCCCTCTCCTTCCCTCTTTCCTGATGAAGCAACCGTGGGTTGCGAAAGCTTGAATTTTGTGTGTCTGTTTGTGTGTCTATCAACATGCCAGTGCTTTCCTTTGGTAAGTTACATCATCTTTGTTTTTAGATATATATAAAATATGGGAGTACCAATTTGATGTGGTTAGTGGGAGTAAAAAGGTGTGGCATGGCGGGGTGGGCTATAGCAGGGTGGGATGGGAGAAGGTGAAGTGCTGCTTGTGGGTGCAGGGGCATGGTGGACACAGGGTAGGGCTGCTAGGTGCAATTGGCTGGATTTGAGTGTGTGGGGGGAGGGTGGGCGGGGGTCGTGCAGAGAAGGAGAAAAGTAGATGAGGAGAAAAGACTAGTGCTTGAGCTGGTGGGATAGATGGCTTTATTGTGCTGCAGTGGGAGCAGTGAAGGGGATGGTAAATGGAGGATAGGACTTGCGAAGTGTGAAGCCAGGCGGGGTACAGGAACAAAGTATATATTGCAGGGATTGTTCCCGCATGCACAATTCAGAAAAGTGTTTTGGTAGGAAGGATCCACACAGCCTGTGAAGCAGTAATTGAAGTGAAGCACATTGTGTCAAGCAGTATGTTCAGCAACTGGATGGTCCAGGAATGCATAGATGATGAACAATCACCCATTCACTTGAATGCATTAGATCACTGACTTCCTGTTGGATGGGTCTGTTTCTTTCTAGCTTGGCTTCTGTATTCAGTTTTTAAGTTATGATTACTTGTATATATTAAGTGGCTTTAAACCACCACATTCTGTAATATTTCATTATTGCTTCATAAATATACTAAATTTAAATTATGTACTTTTGTCCTTGCCAACTCTCTCTTCTTATTTTTTTCCTTCTGGAAGAGTGTGTTTGAGAGAAACATGTTCTCTACAAATTGTACCAATGTATGTTCTCTACTTAACTTCAGGAGGTGAAATTTCATTGTTGCCGGTACACACATAATCTGACTTGCCTTATATGTATCGCTTACTAATGCGTGCCACAGACAATGTTTTCACATATATTACATGATTATATGATTTATAGATGCAATCAGTGTAAGAAATTTTTATGAAAATACCCAGTTGTCACTGGCAATTGCAGTACATTTAAAGATCATCTGTTAGATTAAAGGCAATGTCATCATCACCAGCTGCGGAACAGGCTGTATTTTGGATTTTACAGTGCGTGGCAGGGAAAAACTTTCGTAGAGCTTCATAGGACTACAATATATAATCAGCAGTTCCCTATAGCTCTTGCCTGTATTCGACAGGATCATAGCCTTCAGTATCCATTACTTTACTTTTCTGTTTACTTTAAGTAACAATTGATAGCTCATAGTAATTAACATATTTGTTTCCTAATTCTGTTAAAATGTTTCTCTGTATCTTTATTCAACATTCTGTGATCAGTTTTGATAGGTCACTGCTAATGATTCGTAATTGGATGTGTTTTGCCAGATGCTGTCCTGTTTGAATGTTGACAACTGCTATCAATGCTATAGTGGCATGTCACATATATCAGCAGGTTCATTCACCTATCTTCATTTCAGCTGGCGCAGACAATTGAGAATCTGAAGAATCAAATCGTATCCTCCCCAGCACAATTAGTACAGAATCTAGAAAACCTGAAGGCAACAGAACAGCAGAAGAAAGAAGAAGAGCATGCTATTAGTGAAGGACTGCAACGGAAGAAATCCCATTTTGAAAACTTGGCTAACTGTGTGCAAGTGGCAAATGCGGTTATGGAAGAAATAAAAGACATAAATAAATTAATTGATGAAATTAGGTGAGAACCAATGCAAATATTACACTCCTTCTTCTAATATCTGTTTACAGGTAAGAAAGCTTAACTTGTAAGTCATGATCAAATGTTTTTCCTCTTTACTTTCGATTAATGTGCTATTGTGGGGTCTGCACCTCATTAACCTTCTGCTCATTGTGGACCTGCTACTTGTTTCTGCAGTCAGGTGCAGATTTTTTTGAGTATCATTCATGATGCCTTCAGGAGGAGCAACTCTTGAATGTGGATAACAATGAAGACTGTCTTATAACCTGTTTATCACATATAGTTGTTTCAGGTCTTTTCAGTGACCTACAAAAAAAAATATTGATTCAAATTTTTTGCACTCTTTTGTTTTGAGTCATCTGGACAAGTAGAATTTCAAAATAGAACTGACCACATTGTGTATTTCCCCATTCCTTTTTTTTCACATTTGTGCTATGCTGTTGGAAGTAAATGATGGAATGTGATGCCTGTCCAACATAAGCTTACTGAAGCGGTAGTGAGAGTGGTAAGTTGTTGGACCAGTAAAATCTTGATTAGGTTTAACAAAATTTATTTATAAACTCAAAAGATGGCTTTACACAATACATAAATATAAAACATTTGTGGAAGTTTTTATGAAACTGACAGTACAGTTTAATCAACCAAAACACACTCAGTGTAAACATTACAAGAGATACACAACAGTTTGAATCAATTAAGAATTTATTAAAACTGTCAACTACTCAACATACAGGTAATTTCAAGCAATTTCCAGAATGCATTAATAAGTTTAGAAAAGTGATTACCACAATGTCCCGGAGCCCTTTAGGGGAAAAAACGAAAGGAAGAAAAAGAAAAAATCAGCGACTTTTAACTATTCACTTAAAACACAGAAGTGAATGAAATTAACTTTTCAAAATAACCCACAAAATTAAATTTTAAAGTAGACCAGAAACAATTAATGATGGAATAACTCTGTAAATAATATGGACAGATAAAAAAATCTACTCACCAAATGGGGGCAGGGGAAGACACAAGAGGATTTAACATTCACAAGCTTTTGGAGCCAGTGGCCCCTAAACCTCTCCAATCCTTTCCCTTCGCCCCTTTTCCTTCCGCTTCAACTCTTCTATCAGAAGAAGGAGCCACTGGCTCCAAAAGCTTGTGAAAGTTAAATCCATTTGGGTCCCCTGCCGCCACTTGGTGAGTAGAATTTTTATCTGTCCATTTACATTATATTAGCAATAAGTGATTATTTTCTTTAAATAATACACCTGATAAAACTTTAAAAATAGGCAAAAACAACAAATGATAAAATTAATCTTTTAAAATAAACAGTGACACAATTTTCTTTTATGCGGAGGTATTGTTACGGTGGACGCTGCCTCCTTCTCTGTAAGCTGGCAGCCGACCTGTTGGAGAGGACAGTAGTTAAGTCCCATAGTGCTCAGAGCCATTGTTGGAGAGGTTCCTGCCAAGTGACTATATCAGTAGCAAAGTAAGTCTCTGATACATCCTGCGTGTGGCACAATTCTCCACCCACTTATGGTGGAACAGGTGGGGGATGGTTAGCTGAAGTACCTGAAGAGTTAGCAACATCCTGGTAACCAGTCCCCAACTTTAGCTGACTAATGTGTGCACTAACGCACTTCCATATGGACTGGTCTTGGATCAGGAAGCTGACTGACTGGAGACATCACTCTTGAGGGGTGTGTGACACCTTTTGCACCCCTTTAGACTGCGCGCTGAAGTTTTTTTGGAGAGAAACCACATCCTCTAACTGCAGTGTGGTAGGATGCCTACCTTTTTTTATAGCAAGAAGCCTTCCTATGGTACACAAGCTGGATATTACTATGTGTTGCTTCATAGTTTATTCTAATGATGTTGGAATCATCATCCTCCAGCCAGATATAATTGATTGACCACAGATTGGACAGTGCTGAATGGGGAGGTAAACATCAATTTAGCTGGAGAGGTTTTGTGTACTTCATTTATAGCAGTGTTGAAAGCAAAGTTCAGCCATCCAATTGTCTGATCCCACTTAGTTTGAGTATGCAACCTGGAAGATGACCAGGCCATATTTAAGGTTAGGTTGACCTGCTCAAGAAAAAAAGGTTTTGGATAATATGGAATGGTTGTAATGTATGATGTGGCACTAGTGAAGCAGAATTTTTTGAATTCGCAGAATAAGAAGGTTGGTGCATTATTACTAACCAGAGCCTTTGGAGTCCCAAACGTAGAAAATATACACGTCAAGTGGCCAGGAGTCACACCGTAGTACCCGACCTACTTGGTATCAACCACACTAACTGTGAAGTGGCATCCACTGCTACCAAGATGTACAGGTTCCCTGCCTTAGTATGGGGTAGAGGTCACAGCTGCTTCAGTATGAATCAAAGTGGTTCTTCACGGAGCCATGAGAGCTCCAACACCTTTCACAGACAATACTTTATAATGCCCATTACTCTTTCCCACCATTTTCCCCACCAGCCACTCTTGAGATAATGACTATCCATGTAATAACATGGTGAGCTAGAAACTGGTAACTCTTTAAGGTGTTTGATGCCTCTCGGAGTTATGCTAGTTCCATGTTTGTGAGTGCCCCCCCCCCCCCTCTCCCCCGAGGGAATCATCACTCTTTGATGAGTTCGTGCTTGGCTGCTGTGGGGCCCCAGCCTGTGCAGCACCTTTCCCCTTTCCATGCTGTTATGTCTGTCCCCCTGCTGTTCTTTTTCCCCTCCCACGGGGAACATGTCTGGGATATTTTTGGGAATGTGTTGTAAAGTTATAATAGCCTGACATTGGAACAGTCCTTCCACTGTTTTTTCTTTCATTCTTTCTTCATTCTCCATCTCCTATCCTTCCTCCATTTCTGTGTTTAAGGTTCCTTTTTGTGTTTTTCTTCCTCCCTGTGCACTCTTGAAGGCCAGCCCAAGCATGTGACACATAGTAAGTGACTTGGTAGTGTGTAATTCCCAGCTGCGGGTTGACAGGTTGGGTTTGCATGTACCCTCTGGTACAGGCCCGGCCCAGGGAAAGGTGATTGCCTGAGCTGTGACCTTCCCAAATTGCCAGTTGGTCCTTCTGTCAGAAGTTCAGGAGGCAGGTGAGCCCTCCTCTGAGGGGAGGGGGTAGGGGGTGGGGGGTGGGGGCAGGTAGGAGCAGCATGTCATAAGAGATGCTGGCAGTCATCGGGATTTTCTTGTAATGAGCCAATCAGCATCTCAGACAATATGTACTGAACATAAATGGAATGAGGCTAAAGATTTCAAGAATCTCGCAGCTGCACCTTGGTTCCTCATTGTATCAAATACGGAGCACGGTCAGACCTTTGCTATGGTTAAACCGTTTGTTATTTAAAAAAGTGTTGATGCAGTTGCAGGCCCTGTAAAAACCTCCTCTCATTTAAGTAACATTGGCACTTTGCTTTTGGAGATGAATTGTGATTTTCAAGCCCAACAACTGCATGCAACTTCACTTCTCCTGGCTATCCTGTTCATGTCGAGGTCCATCGCATGCTGAATTCTTAGCATGGTATTATTTACACTAGGCTGCTCAATGGGTTACCAATTGAGAAAGCCAAACTTACCTCCCTGATTAGGGCATCACTGTAGTCCATCAAGTAATGAAAAACGTTAATGCAACCCTAGTGCCTACATGCACTCTTTTCCTCACATTTGATAGAGATCAAAGCAAACTATGAAGTCATCACAGTCCGACTATACATTCCAAACTGATGCGCTGTTACCGTTGTCAATGTTATAACCACACTCGAATGTCCTGTTCAAACTTGTGGTAGGGTGCTCACAAGGGGATTGCCTGCGTCTTTCACCCCACTGTACCAATTGCAATGGCGACCATGCAGCCTCATCCCAAAAACGGCCCATGTACCTGAATGAGCGGGCCATCCAAGAGATCCAGGTGATGGAAAATTGCCGTACCTTGTCGCTCACAAGTTGTTCACTAGTCGAAAGCCCTGCATTTTATCATCTGGCAAATACAGTGTTGTTCTTGCTATGCCTCACTCCATGATGGACTGGCCAGGCAGACTTGTAAATTCAGCATGGCAGCTCCTTCTCCTCCTCTGGCTGTGCAACAAGTCACCAAATCTATGACTCTGGCAGCAAAATCACCTGCTACAAAACCGGCACACTGTAAATGAAAGAAGGAATACTCCCATGAAAACTTCACATGTCCTTCCAGCCAACACACATCTGAGCCTTCATCTCCCAACTGCAAAGGCTCAAAGAAATCAAAGAAAGACAAATGGTCTTCTCCTTTATCTACTCGGAGATTCTCTTGAATGGTGTCACAATGTGATACTCTCACCCTGCGACCTGTGTTTTGCCAGTGTGCACTGCCAACTGTTTTTCTGCCCTGGAATTCGCAGGCCGGCCCAGTGACTGCTTTCACCTCTGTAGATCTCACGGAACAGGATCCTCCAGCTTCTGCACCCTGCAGCAGTGAGTCTTCAAAGGCCGACACTCGGCAGCTGCCGAGGTAACAACCTTTCATTTTTTCCCCTCCTTCCCTTTCCCTATCATGACTCTCCTCCAAAGGAATGTTTGTGGCATTCAATCTAATAAGGAGGAATTACGGCTGCTCTTTGAATCACAGTGTCCTCTTGTTTTCTGCCTCCAGGAAACAAAATTTCATCCATGCAACATACAGTTGCTTTGATCTCTCGCATTTCTTTCTGAGTATGGCATTCAATCTGATGGGGAAGTCATGCTGCTCATCCAGATGACATTCATTGTCAAACCATCTCAAAGCAAGCTGTTGCAGTCCACATTTTCCTTCCTTGCTTCACCTTTTCTGTCTGCAATGTTTACATCCTTCTGTCATTCACTGTGAC
The DNA here is from genome assembly GCF_023864345.2 of Schistocerca serialis cubense. NCBI lineage: Eukaryota > Metazoa > Arthropoda > Insecta > Orthoptera > Acrididae > Schistocerca > Schistocerca serialis. The sequence continues at coordinate 1,171,041,590 of NC_064638.1, forward strand.
GAGTGCAGACTTCCTCCAGCTTACTGGTCAGCTCCCTCACCCCCTTTCTGCTGCTCAGTGACTATAATGCACACCATGCTCTTTGGAGCTCTTCCAGAACCTGTCCAAGATGTGCCATCTTGACTGACCTCAATCAACTCAACCTTATCTGCCTTAACACTGGAGCACCCACGTTGCTTTCAATATCCAAGCACAGCTATTTCCATTTGGACCTCTCATTCTGCAGTGCCCAGCTTGCCTGTCATCTCGAGTGGTCCATTCCCTCTGACTTGTATTCGAGCGACCATTTCCCTTGTGCTACCAGATTGCTGACCCTACCCCACCTACGTGTAAACCCAATTGGCAGCTTTCTATGGCTGACTGGAGGCTTTAATTCTCCCTGGTGACCTTCGATGAACATTTCCCCAATTATGATGACCAAAAAGAGTACCTTGTAAATGTTATCCTTACTGCCACAGAACATTCCATACCTTGTACTTCATCTTTACCTTACCATGTCCCGGCCCATTGGCAGTGCAATTCTTGTGTGGAGACATTCTCTTCACCTTTTTAGCAGTCATTCTATTATGATAAACTGTATTTGTTTTAAAGAGTTGTGTGCGCAATGTTGTTGCATTCTTCGGGACATGAAAAGAAGTTAGCTGGAGTTCATTTATTAGTTATTTTAACAGTTTCACTCCCTCCTCTGTCGTGTAGGCCAACCTCCGATGGCTCTCTGGGATCAAGTCCATTTCCCAATTTCCAACCTGACCATAGCAGATATCGTTGTGGACCCCATTGCTATCTCCAACACTTGAGGCTGCTATTTTGCAGAGTTTTCGAGATCTACCCATTACCACCCTGCCTCCCTCCATCAGAAGTGAGTGGTGATACCCTTCTCCTCTCAGAATCGTGAATGCTACAATGCCGCCTTTACTATGAGGGAGCTAGATAATGCTCTCACTTCATCTCGATCTTCCGCTACAGGGCTGGATGATGTTCATATTCAGATGTTGTAGAACCTTTCTCTTGCGGGCAAGCACTTCCTCGTTTGTACTTTCTCCTTCTCCTCTCTCTTCCAGTTCGCACATACTAACTTCACTTAATCAAGTAACATCTGCCGCCCCCCTTCTTCACACTTATTCACCCACAACTCTCATTACAATCTTTTTATTTATTGTTTAATCAAACAATGGAAAATCCAGGATGGAATGTAACAATATTAATGAGAAGGAAAGTTCCTACTCACCATATAGCAGAGATGCTGATTTGCAGATAGGGACAACAAAAAGACTCACAATTATAGTTTGAGTGTGGTTTCAATTGCCAGAGACTGCAGTCATGTGTGTATGTGTGTGAGTTTAGAGTGTGTGTGTGTGTGTGTGTGTGTGTGTGTGTGTGTGTGTCTATTATTGACGAAGGCCTTAATGGGAGAAAGCTATAATTGTGATTCTTTTTACTTATTGTTTCTTTTATCTAATCATGTATTTTGACATGTCTTTATCCTCCACCCTGGATCCTTGCTTCTTCAATACAGAACCCAGTGCCACATATTATTCCTGCATTGTTGCTTGGCTCACTGAAACCCCCCAAGAGGCCTTACCATCGAATTATCCAGCTCCGGCTACTACCCTTTCTTCCACAATGACCACCATCTGTTTACATTCCACTAGTCCTTAACCCTCACTTAGGTAGTCCTGCAAAACCATATCAATCAGGCTCCAACCTCCTAGCAAACCCACCTCTCCATCCGTAAAATTCTCGTGCTATGCAATCCCAAATTCGTGGATCCTGTATCACAGGTTGTAACACTTTCCCTCCAGGAACTAGAACAACATGCACAATGCCACATCAGAAAACTCTCCACACTGCTCACTTCCTCCTCCCACATTGGACTACAACTATCCACCACCTCTACAATCACCTCCAAACCTCCCACATATCTCCTCATAGCTGATGATCCCTGCCTCCCAGAGATACTACATTTACCTCACCCTCAAAAACCTCCCACCACCACCATACAGAATCCAGAACCTGAACAGACCTGAAACACAATCAGAATCAACCAAAGACCAGTGTTGAACTCTGCCTGACTCAGTTACACCTCCACCCAATTGTTATCCACCCCCACTGCCCCCAAATCACCACCTGCTAATTTTCCAGAATTTCGTAACCTCTAACCTTGCCTTACCATCATTCCCAAAATCCCTCAACATGCAAGCTAATATTACTTAAGCAGAAAGAACTGCAATCCACCACCTAAAAGCCGATCCCTACCTTCTAATTCTTCCTGTTGACAAAGGCTCCAGCACTGATGTTCCGAACTGCAAGGATTACCTGGTGGAAGGACTCTGCCATCTGTCAGAATCATACACGTACAAACCCTGCCACATTGACCCCATTCCAGAAACCCAGCAGAATATCCTGTTTCTCTTCAAATCCTTAGGCCCATTCCAGAGCATATCTCCTGCGTCCATCTCGCTTCTCATCCTTACCATTCACCACACTCCAGATGATTTCTAAAGTCCATAAACCCAACCACCCAGGACACCCCATTGTGGCTGGTTACTGTGCCACTCCTGAGAGAATCTCTGCTCTCGTAGACCAATACCTTCAGCCTACTATCCGCAACCTACCCTCCTATATGAAGATGCCAACCATATCCTCCATCAGCTCTCCAGTTCCTCTTCCTTTACCACATGGTGCCCTGCTCATGCTATGATACCTCCCTTTACACTAATTTCCCAACCCTTTCACTGCTCCAGACGTAAATATATGCTAATTGTTTCAGTGCTCCAGACGTATCTACACTATTTGCTATAAAAAATACTTACAGAGTAAATGTGCAGTGAAAGGGCTAATGTCCATGGCATGATCACTATTGAACACTACCTTTCCCAATGCCTAACAGATTCCAAACCTACAAACTCCTTCTAAGTCACCATGATCAACTATATCCTCACCCACAATTAGTTCGCCTTTGAAGGCATTTCAAACAAACAAATCCAGGGTACAAATATGGGCACTCACACGGCACCATCCTATGCTAACCTATTCAAGTGCCATCTAGAGGAATCCTTCCTAAACACCCACAACTCCAAACCCATCACGTGTTTCACATTCATCGATGACATCTTCATGATCTGGATCAAGGGTGAGGATACCCTATCCACATTCTTCCTCCCCTGCTCACTTCACCTGGGCCTACTCAACCCAACAAGCCACATTCCTTGATGTTAACCTCCATATCAAAGATGGCTATATCAGTACCGCCGTCCATATCAAACCTACCAGCCACCAGCAATACGCCTACTTCGACAACTGTCACCCATTCCACACCAAAAAGTTACTTGCATACAGCCTAGCCACCCAAGGCCATTGCATCTGTAATGACGAGCAGCCCCTCTTGAAATATAGCGAGGATGTAACTGAGGCCTTCACAGGACATAATTACCCTCCCAACCTTGTACAAAAACAGATGTCCTGTGCCTTATGTTTCCCCTCCACCCCCCACCTCCTAAAGTCCCACTGTGCCTCAGTATCACCCAGAACAGGAGCAACTGAATCACATTCTCTGCCATTTCCCACCACTCCCACTGTGGTATTCTGCCGCCCACCGAACCTACGCAATATACTCGTCCATCCTTATACAACCCCTGCTCCCAACCCTTTACCTCGTGGCTCATACCCCTGTAATAGACCTAGATGCAATACCTGTCCCGTACACCCTCCCACCACCAGCTAGTCCAGTTAAGTCATAAGCATCACCTAACCCGTCAAAGACAAAACTACCTAGGAAATCAGTCATTTGATCTATAAGCTAAGCTCCAACCACTGTGCTGCATTCTGTGTGGGTATGACAACCAACAAGCTAATTGCCCACATGAATGGCCACCAACGAACTGTGGGAAAGAAACAGCTGCACCATCTCATTGCCGAGTCCACTGCCCAACACGATGCTCTTCATTTGAATGACTGCTTCACAGCCTTTGCCTTCCGTATCCTCCCCACCAACACCAGCTTTTCTGAACTGCTCAGGTGGGAACTCTCCCTGCAGTGTATCCTACATTCTCATAACCCTCCTGGCCTCAAGCTTGGTTAGTCACTGTCCTTTACTCATCTACCCCCTTTCCTGTTCCCATTACAGCATTACACTGCCCTCTGTTCCACACACACACACACACACACACACACACACACACACACACACACACAGTCTTTGTTATTTATCTCCTTTTCTGCTAACCGTCCCCCTTCCCCCCACCACTCGCACCCCTGCCCTCCATCTAACCTCCCGACTGGACCAAACTGCCCTACCCCCTCTCCATCTTGTCCCTGTATTCTCCTACAAGCAGTTCCGCCACGCCTACCCAGCTATCCCCCTCCCCGCCCCAGGCTGCTCCTTACCGCCACCACCTGGTTCGTTCTCCCACAATGTGCTGCTGCTTACAGGGTGGTGTCAGCAGCCAGAGACTGTGGTGACAGACTTTTTGTTGTACCTGTCTTTGACTCAGCATCTCTGCTACGTGGTGAGTAGCAACTATCGTTTTCATAATATTGTTACAATGATGATGTAGGTTCAGTCATAGGTAAAGTGGGTGGCAGACTTCAGCCTGTTGGTAGGATACTGCAAAAAATGCACCCAGTCTGCAAAGGAGATTGCTCATTAAAAAAAAGACTAACAGTGGATATTGAAGATATATTACTTTATTAATGTTTTGAGATACATTATTTATTCTGTAGTTGACTGAAATTTTCAGAATTATATGCGATATTATTCTAGTTTATGTTCAACTCCTTGTTCTGATATTTTAAGGCAAATGGTGACAAGGTTTTGTACATTCCTGGGAGTAATGAGATGCCATGGTAATTATCTTCTCTATAGCATTTTCTCTCTTATGCAGAAGATGAATTGAGGCTTATTTAGAGCCGTATGTTTGTTACAGTTTTATGTAAAACATGTATTCTTCTCCAGGAGCCTTGTTGTTTTTTAGCCTGTGAATATTGTGTATGGCCTATCTCCTCCGAATTGCAACGAGATGATTTTGCTCTCTCCATTTACTGTTATCAGTTGCTATCTGGCCACAGTTGTGTATCCACTTAAAGCAGTGACACAGAAATGGAGATGGTTAATTCCTGCCAAACTGTGTTGCTTGTAAGGATTCCATAGATCAGAATTAGAGGTTTGAGGTGCTTTGTTGTTATCTCACTCTGGCAGGGGCTACCATATTTACTACAAAATCAGCTTCACGACAAGCGACAGATAGTTCATCTGTTTGCATGAAGCCTCTAGCAATGCAATAGCAATAATGCTTTGTACCTGGACTCTGTAACACAACCAGCTGGTGTGCTATATTAAATGATAATGCTGCTTCGCTCTATTTCAAGGAGCTAATGATATATTTATTCCTTGCTGGTACTTTATTAGGAAGTGGACAATGACTGGTTTTGATTGAGAACAATTGTTAGTGGATCGCATTTTGTAAGGTTTATTACTGAATTTATTACACATTTCAAATAATTTACTTATACCCTCAGTTTTAGCAAAGTACCGCATGCCACAATACAATCACTTCACACTGAAACTTTATCACCATCAGAATATGGCACAGATTATTAGCACCAAAATGCATTAGCAAGTGCAGCCAGATAATGACAATCTATTAATCTCTATCCTGCAACTACTTTGTGACCTGAGTAACATGACACTGCAACATGAAGAATACAGTGTGAATAATTATACGGAATCCATTACTTCCAAAACTGCATGTCTCATGTAATCACATTCAGCAAGCACATCAAGCCGGTGCTATCTCACACACAGTCTGTACTGTACTCTCTCTGCAACACCAGGCACATGCCCCAGCAACAAAAATCACTAGATGCCTCAATATTGCAGTGTCCACATTTATGAGAAATACGATGGAAAGTTCTTTTGGACATGCATGATGTATGAAGAAACGAGTACTGGCGGTTCAGCCATTATGAAATATATGAAATATATTTGCAGTTGCAAATATGGACAACAATCAGTTGTGTAACGGAACAACGACAATGAAAATTTGTGCTAGACCAGAATTCGAACCTGGATTGTGCTTCCAGTAATTGGGAAATCTGTGTTCGGGTACTGGTTTGGCATAAATTTTCATTGTCTTCATTCCATTATACATCTGATGGTTGTCCATATTCGCAACTGTGAATACATTTCATGAATTGCTAGATCCAAATGCACTGTCAACATGCAGCAGTTACTCAAAAATGGTGGACTCTGCTAACCAGGTGGTAGCTTCAGTAGCACAATAAATAATCTGCGATGAACTTACGGCAGTGGTCACAAAATACAGATTTCATCATGGGCGTATGTAGAATCCTCACAACTCTTCTAGTTACTATCAGACTGTTATTCAATGGTTAATTTGGCTTTGGCTTTCCAGTCTTTTTTTGTATGAGTATGCAAGTTCTTTTATTTTGTTTTCTTACAAGGACTTGGTACTGGTCACAGCCTAACTGCAACCAATTCATTCTTATTCAGTATTTGTTAAAAACTCAGTGATTGTTACTTTGGACAACAGTTTTTTCTTTGACACACAGCACCACAACTGTCGGTACTACTTTTATTGAATGACAGCTCTAGTTGCAACAAAACTTTTTACACTACTGGTTTCAGCACTAAGGCCTTTCTCAAATGATTACAGCTGAACGACAGGATCACTCGAGCTGATAAAAAAGCTTCTGTTGTTCAGTTGGTGAATGCTTGAAGGATGGTCTTTAGACTGAAACCTGCTGTGTAACAAGCCTTTGTGTAGCTTGTGCTGCCGTACAGTAAAACTCGGTGGTGGCAACTGCAGCCTGCTGCCCTCAACACGCTTACATGCAACTACTGTTGCTCGTGTTGTGAGATCAGTGATTGAGTCTGCACGACATGGTACCAGTTACTGAATGTAGTATTAGTCATATTTTGCACACTGCTTTACATTTTTGGTATATCAGTGATCAAATATGTGCAAAACTGAATCAAGAAGGTGTTATTTTGTTGCTATAGTGTAAGCAATTTTTAATGCAAATTGCCATTAAAAAATTGTGTGTAGAACTAAAAGATGATGCTGCTCTTTTCACATCTCATTGCATTTAATATTTCACTCGTGTATAATCCCCACACAACTTATTTACGGATTATGAAAACTGTGATACAGTTGAATTATTACACATTTGTATTGCAACCAGTTTCATTCTTAGAGCTGCTCCAGGTTGCCAAGTTGTGCTAAAGCCATAATATAAATGGTCTGGTTATTGTATGTAATGTTAAAGACCAAGTAAATCACAAACGTTCTACCGACCACTTGGCACAGACATAGCATGCTGTGTATTGTAGTCTATTATATGACTGCCCATTTACATGGTCCAATCATATTAATGTGACCAGTGCCTATGTTTGACGTCAGTGTGCAATAACCACTCACAAATGGCAGCAGTCGGCACTAGTGAGTGTATGAAACATGTCCAGGGGGCAGGAAAACAGTGCAGTTGTTGTAATGTGAAAACAGAGCAATTTATCTGTCATCCAAAAGCACACGATTGTAGGCTTCCAGGCTGAAGTTGGAAGCAATTCTGAAATGGCTAAGTTTTAAACTGTTCGCATGGTGCCATGGTTAAAGCCCAATGTGCATGGCAAAATGGTGCTATTAAAACCGGCCTCGAGGCATCTGTGTTACACCACAGGCCATAGATGATAGGGGTGAAAGATTGCTGTGGAGATGTGCATTGGCGATTGGACATGCAACTGTCTACCAACAGTGTCTCCTCAATAGCTGTTCAGCGAATGTTGCTACATATGGGCCTCCACAGCAGGCACCTGGTTCATGCGCACTTGTTTACTGGATCATCAGTGACGCAGGCTGGAATTTGTGTGCCAGGCCTGTATCTGGACATCAACTGAGTGGTGAGAGATTACCTGACCAGGTGCACCATGTTTTATGTTCCATTGGCGTGAAATTTCTGAAAGCAAACAACCTGCTGGGGAAATGTTTCCGTGGCTTTCACCATGTGAGATCATCATTCTGGGAGGCACAGTGGCTCGACACAAGTATGCACCTATCCTTGCGGACCACGTCCACCCCATATGCAGGTTGTTTTCCCTCGGCATAATGGCATTTACCAGCAAGATAGTGCAACATGTTACACAGCTCACAGTTTACATTTGTGGTTTGACATGCACCAGGATGAGTTTATTGTACTCCGCTGGCCACCCAACTCCTTAGATTGAAACCCAATCTAGAATCTGTAGGACAAACTCAATCAGGCTGTTTGTACCACGGATCATCGACTGAAAAACCTAGTGCAGCTGGCCGTGGCACTGGATTCGGCATAGTTTCGCATCCCTTTTGGTACCTTCCAGAAATGCATTGGTTCTTTTCCTGCACATCTCACAGCGGTCCATGCTGCGAAGGTGGTGACTCCAGTTTTTGACTGGTTGTGCCATTAATGTGACTGGACAGTGTGTATGATGATTTTAGCATAACTTGCCAACCTAAGATGTTCTAAGAATGTTTGTTCCTAACACAATAAATGTGTAATAATGTAGCCAAGGTGGTTTTCATTAATCCTTAAAATTAGAGTGAATTCAGCTATGGTGCTCAACATGGTCAAGATTTTTACTATTTTGAGATAAAATAACAGCTGCAGTTCAGTAGAGGAAATTCACTTCCATCAATGAACTGAGCAGGATACTTTATGCTCCTAGGGAGACAATGAAGAATCTAATGTTGTTCACTGTACGAAACTGTTCCTTATTCTTGTGATATTAAATTAGTCTTTAATCACCCATCCTTTTCTTGTATTAACAGAAATGAGGAGATGGAATTGGAACGGTTAGAAATGGAGAAAACAAAGTTGACTGAAGAAGTAAGTATTAAAAAAGAAGTAATAGGGTGGATAAAGCATACTGCAGTGGAACTTCAACAACAAATTAAAGCTTCGAAGGAACATTTAGCTGAAAAAATGGAGAGAGCTCAAGAGAAAGTGATGGAACTTGACAAGTAAGTTTTCCAAAAGTTGCAAGTGAATTTAATTGAACATCTCTGCTTTTTGTATTTAATGAGAAAATGTAAAATATAACAAATGGAAATTGAAAACTATCATATCTTACACTATAGTACAAAAATTGCAGTTATCAATGAAAATGCTTAAATTATGTGCCTTGAATAATGATGAGACAAATGCAATATGAATTATGGGACTAGATCATTGCGAACATACATACATGAAAAAAAAAGCTTAGGATCACCTTGGTTATGAGAGTTCCGGAACCTGTACAGAAAATTGGAATAGAGATCAACATAAACATCATTTCCAATCTTTTTATTGCTCATGAAAACAAGAAGTTGCATGTTGTACCACCATACAGTGAGACCTTCAGAGATGGTGGTCCAGATTGCTGTACACACGAGGGCTTCTAATACCCAGTAGCACATCCACTTGCATTGATGCATGCCTGTATTCGTCACGGCATACTATCCATAAGTTCATAAAGGTGCTGTTGGTCCAGATTGTCCCACTCCTCAATGGTGATTCGGCATAGATCCCTCGGAGTAGTAGGTGGGTCACGTCATCCATAAACAGCTCTTTTCAATCTATCCCAAGCGTGTTCGATAGGGTTCATGCCTGGAGAACATGCTGGCCACTCTAGTCGAGTGATGTCATTATCCTGAAGGAGGTCATTCACAAGATGTGCACGATGGGGTTACAAATTGTAGTCCATGAAGACAAATACTTCACCAATATGCTGCCGATATGGTTGCACTATCGGTCAGGGGATGGCATTCATGTATCATACAGCCGTTACGTCGCCTTCCATGACCACCTGCGGTGTAGGTCGGCTTCACATAATGCCACACCAAAACAGCAGGGAACCTCCACCTTACTGCACTCGCTGGAAGTGTGTCTAAGGCGTTCAGCCTGATCGGGTTGCCTCCAAACACGTCTTTGACAGTTGTCTGGTTGAAGGCATATGTGCACTCATCGGTGAAGAGAACGTGATGCCAAACCTGAGCGGTCCATTCGGCATGTTGTTGGTCCTATCTGTACCGCGCTGCATGGTGTCGTGGTTGCATAGATAGACCTCGCCATGGACGTCGGGAGTGAAGTTGCGCATCATGCAGCCTATTGCGCACAGTTTGAATTGTAACACTACGTCCTGTGGCTGCAGGAAAAGCATTATTCAACATGGTGGCGTTGCTGTGAGGGTTCCTCAGAGCTGTAATCCTTAGGTAGCGGTCATCCACTACAGTAGTAGCCCTTGGGCGGCCTGAGCGAGGCATGTCATCGACAGTTCCTGTCTCTCTATATCTCCTGCATGTCCGAACAACATCGCTTCGGTTCACTCAGAGACGCCTGGACACTTCCCCTGTTGAGAGTGCTTCCTGGCACAAAGCAACAATGGAGATGCAATAGAACCCTGGTATTGACTGTCTAAGCGTGGTTGAACTACAGACAACACGAGCCATGTACCTTCTTCCTGATGGAATGACTGGAAATGATCAGCTGTCGGACCCCCTATGTGTAATAGGCGATGCTCATGCATGGTTGTTTACACCTTTGGGCAGGTTTTTTTATTTATTTATTTTTTTTATCTTACAGCTCGAAACATGTATTTAACATGCATGGGCAATGTTATAATAATTACATTTAGATTATTGATACACAATATAAATAGATTACATGCTGCTAAGTAAAATATCATTTAAGTATATTTAACATAGCAATCCTGAGGTCAAATCATGTCAGCACCATACTGTATGGGCACTTCAATATAAGCCATTTTTTTAACTCGTTTTTAAAAATTCTTCCCGAAAGCTGTTTCAGGTTGTTTGGCAGAGAATTATAAAATATTGCTCCCTTAATGAATGGGGTATTTGTTGTTAGATTCAATCGTCTGCTCACCATATGAAAGTCTGATTTTTGTCTTGTATTGTAATCATGTATTTCCATATTCCTGTTTGTCACTTTTTTGTCTTTTTTCACTAATAATATTGATTGAAACATATATACTGCATAGATAGTCATAATATTAAACTTAATAAACAGGTTTTTACATGAAGTTCTGGGTCTTACTTTTGCCATAGTTCTTATTACTCTTTTCTGCAATACAAATACCCTTTTTATATTGTATTGGCTACACCCACCCCACAATACAATTCCATAAGATAGATGGGGATACACCAACCCAAAATGCGCTATTTTTATTGCTTCGATATCTAAGTATTGAACCAATCTCCTTAGTAAATACAGACTAGATGTTATTTTACCACAGACATGATCTATTTGCTGATTCCACGGAAGTCTGTCATCTATATATATCCCCAGAAATTTACATTCTGAACAGGTATTTTCCTGAATGTCCTCATTTACAACAGTATTTTTATTTGAACTACTTGTCTTAAATTAAATTAGTTTTGTTAATATTGACCCTCAGGTTTTCTTTTTCAAAATGTGTTTGGGCTTTTTCAACAAAATTCTTTACCACTGAATTTAGGTCATCATTACTACGTGCCCAGCAAACCCCAGAGGTGTCATCAGCATGCATAGTAATATGATGACTGGTGTCTAATACTTTTGGGAAATCATTCACGTAGCAAATAAACAAGAAGGGGCCCAAGATAGAGCCTTGTGGCACACCAAAATTTATATTCCTTATCTTTGATCTTCTTTTTTCGATTACCTCTCCATTATCATACACAACTTCTGTGCATTGTTGTCTATCTTTAAGTTAAGATTCTATTAAAAGCAACAGGTTTAGTGACATCTCTGAACAGTCAAAGGGACACTGTCTGTGATACAATATCCACCGTAAATTGTCTCAGCTATACTCCATGTTTTCCATGCGAGAATGTTATTATCTGGAAACGCTTCAAGGCCACCATAGTCTGCATGACTGCCCCATACAACAGCAAGTGTAAGCCATGTACTACCTCCAAACAGAGCTTGTACGCCACATGTAAAGTTCAGGCGGAGTCCTCGAAACACATTTGGACCTCCAATCAGTTGTTGTTTATTGAACTGACCAGCCAAGTCAATATCAATTGCCTTCAAAGATCTATACACAGGAACGCTGCGCCGCCAGCGACGACGCCATGCGCGTCGCAAAGGCATTGCTGTGGCACATTAACTGAACGCTTCAGGAGTTCTGGGAACTGGGGTGAAGCAACCTTTTTTTTAATTTTTTAATTTTTATTCTTTTTATGTGTGTACAAAGGTAGAAAAGGGAGAGAGATACAGTGTCAAGAGATGTTCTTTCATTTGACATATCACTAATAGTGTCTTGTTGCCATTTCTGGCCAGTGCATTTCAGAGGCTATGGTAAATATTTAGCATTGATTTCACTGTTAGAGTATGATACAATTTCTTATCATTATACTGTTCATCATGGGCTGCAAAGGAAACAGCTCAAGATTTGAATGATCCATAAGGACAATAGTGTCTTATGTCAGTCTGAGGTACTGCTTGCTTGTCTCTCACTAGTATATCCTGTGCAAGAAGTGGAGAGATATCATATTGAAATGAAGTCCTTCATTGTGAAAAATGTTATGGGTTCCCAGATTGTAGCAACTGCAGTCAATAGTTGTAGATATTACTGATGACGTGATGTTTACTATAGCATCTTGACTGCCATTTGTCAAGTATGATGATGCACCCGAGTATGTTGGCAGAAACATGGCAGTCAGATGATGCATTTGTGGCAGTTGCAGTCACCAAAGAAATGCAGTGCTCCTGGTGTTATTGTCTTACCACTCCTTAAACAAGGTGTGACACAAAAAACCGATCCAAGTACAGACTGCTTGCCAATTATGCATGAATTGTTGCCCACCCCTAGCAGATACAACAACAAATAGATACACATTTAATAATTAGACAACAGAGAAATAACGATAAGCTAATCCAAAGGTCTACTTTCACTGAATTGATCTTGTCTTTTACATAACAGTAGGTGCTGAAAATGACCTCTTTGTGCTTCAATGCAATTTTGCGTGCACCCTAACATGTTGATATACACTTTGTACAACTCTTGCCACAATAGTTCTCAAAATATGGTTATGAATATTGTCCACAGTCTCCTCTTGTTATTGGGTTATTTGTTCACACTATTTCCGTTAGACTGCCTCACAGGTAAGTCGTGATTGGTTAGGTCCAGCAAACTTGATGACCACAGCCCTTTGCTGACAGTCCATTTTTCTATGAATCTTTCATAAATTTGAGAGATTGATTCATGTGAAATGTGACAAGTCACCCCATCCTGTTGAAAGACAGCATACATATGTTTATGGGGGTCAACTACGCATAAAATTCCTGTTTGAAACTAGTGGGACCCACAATCTGACATGCTGATATGACACATAACATGCAGATTCTTTCACCATGAACAGATTCCTCATTAATTGTATAGGGATTGTTTGTTGACCTGTGGCTGGTGTTCAGGTAGTTCAAATGTCCTGTTAGATGGAACCAGGCTTCATCGCTCATTAAATACAGCAGCGGATCCATCATTCCATTCTCATTGACATAGCCATATAAAGTAACTCTCACATTTTGAGTTATCTTCCTCCTTCAGTTCTTGGACATGTCATGTTGTAGGGCTTCATCCCTATGTGGTGTGAAACAAGATGACAAGAACTAAGCAAAATGTCCACTTCTTCCGACAATGTATGTGTTGACTTCTTTGTGTTCTGGACCATTCATGCTTGAATATCTGTGATCACAGTATATATACGAATGGATAGGATTCGATTCTTCTGTGAGTTTGCAACTGACCCTATAGTACACCACTTTGTCACCAAATCATGTATACTGCTGGAATGGAAAGGCCAGGAAGTGTTTTTGCAAAAATGTCACATGTTTCCTTACGTGAACTGGTAGACAGGGGTGTACACATCCTCTATTGCAATTTTTTCTTGGAGGGGATACATCTCGCTGAGATGTTTGCTTCACACATCTTAACCAAATCACAATGGCTTTCGTACTTACAATACAAAACGTTGCAGCAGCTTTGAAACAATAGATGATAATTGGCGGACGACAATGAAGAGTCTAGTATTCAAGGCTGGTTTTTCATGTACCATTCTATATGATAAGGGCTTTTCATAAATTGACCTCCAATTAGCCATTAAAAAAAGAAAAAAATACATAATTTTTTAATGTAGGATCTTCTTAGATGTTCATGACTCCATAAAGCAGCCACCCAAATTCAAACATTTATCATATTATGACAACAGGTTCTTTGTTCCTTTCCCAAAGAATATTGGTGCCCGATGCTTCAACGAGTTGTTGAAACCGTCCTTAGCTCATTGTCATTCATGAAGTGCTGAGTAACCAGCAGAGCTTCATCTTGGGGAAGAGATGAAAGTCATTTGATGACAAGTTCCGACTACAGGGAGGATGTTGAAAAATCTCCCAGCTAGAGTTTTTTCTTTGTTTGATTCACTGTATGGATTGGGTCATGCATTGTCATGAATAAGAATGATTCCTTTGGTAATCATCCCACATTGTTTGTTTTTAGTTGACTTTTGCAGTTTTGTGTGTCACAATAGACCTGTGATTTCACAATATTCTTAGATGTTACTCTTATCAAATCAGTTGCAAAATTCCTTTCTGATCTCAAAAAACTGTAATTATTTTGCTGTTTGATAGCATCTGAAGCAATGTTTTGGTTTATTAGGAGAATGAGTGTGCTTCCACTGTTTGGACTGCTCCTTTGTTTCAGAGTTCACCTTCTCCACCTGCGTCTCCAGTCACGATCCTATTCAGAAGTTCCTCTTTACGGTAGCATTGAATGTCAAAACTGAGCCCATTCTTTCAGTTTTGTGAACACTGATTAGACTTTCCTTTTAATTACAGTTACAAAACTTACAGTAACCTAAACTCTAAATGACAATTAAGTAGGCTGTCCTTGAAATATAAGGCAAATCTTGAGACTGTTCGGAAATTGTGGACAGATGACTTGCATGCACAATTTCGCCAGCATGTTTCACAGATTCATCAGTCATTTCTCAATATCTGGTCTACTGCAGCAAGTGGTTTAGTCAAGGAAGATATGTTATATTTTCTCCTTTGTCTAGCACTTATGGAACATATACAAATTAATCTATTGCTAATTCCACGCTTTTATGAGACCTGAAGCTACACTGTTCCTTACACAGATTTTTCATTGCAAAATACCCCAAAAGTGTATTTTTCATCACAGTTTTCATTACTTTTGAAATTGAGAGTAAAGGGATTACCCTGTAATTTTCTCTGTCACCTTTCATATGTAAAGGCAGGGCCTTTGCATGCTATTGTGACACGGGAAGCAAACTGTGGTGTAGGATTCATTTATGATCTGTGCTAAAGGGTCTTTGATATTGTCTGTACAGTCCTTGAGCGATTATAGAGACACTTTATCTACGCCAGCTGAAGTTTGATGTTTTAGGTGCACAACATTGCTTAGTTCTTCCGCAGTGGTGGGTCTTGGCATGGTTCTGGTGTTTGTAAGCTGTATTTTGTCAAATTACTTTTGTAGCTTGGTAGCTATGTTGTTGAAGTATTAATTTGCAAAGTTTATTCTTTTCTGATTATGTATTGTGGTATGATTGTGCCAGAATTGTATATTTATTATTATTTTTATTTTGTCACCTTTAGGTGACATTTCAGACTGCTGTGATTGTTTTTTCTACCTTTTCAGTAAATTTATCATTTTGTGACTTTTTTGGCACTAGTTAACTTTTTCATATAACTTGTTGTATTTGTGATCGTAATTTTGAAATGCAGGATTGTTTTAGTTGTAATGAGCAAGGAGGGTAGTGAATGGTGTCTGTCCAATGATCGGCCGTGAATGCAATACTGCCTTCCCTGTAGTGCTAACAGTACTTGAGGCAATTCATCTCATTGTGTTCCTTGCATAATATGCAGCACTGTCTTAGACACTAAGGCTAGTCATGACTTATTATAGAAGTTGAGTACATGATCTTGCTGTTGTAAAGTAGCATTGACATGGAAAAATGGCAGACTGTCAGGATCAGATGGCATTTAACAAGGCTGTGTTTTGTGAGACTGTGGAGGATGTAAGATGAAAACTGATACATGTAAAAAGTTGCAAATGCATCCCATTATAAGAGAAGTGATGTCTGGAATACGTTCCATTCTATGCTCCACAGTTTAGAAAAAAAGCATACAAATTTCATTCAATGTAACAAAGTTGTTGTATTCTTGTTTATTCCACCTCCACCATGAAGAAACATATGTGCTGTTTTAAGCAAAAACTGGACACAGACCAGTGTCACCATTAAGTCCCTGCAACCAAAATGCGTGCTATTTCTGTATTCTTTTGGTCACGGCATCTTAGGTATATGGGCTAACAGCAAGTTGTGTAGCTTGTTAATTTCTCTAATTTTTTTGAAGACAGGTTTGAATTTTTTAAAATACCTGATCACCATTTAGAGAATGCACTTCATCCTCGTGTCATGTTTTCTTGTACTGTTGTCACAGACTCAGTACTTTGACAAAAGTGTGTGTGTGTGTGTGTGTGTGTGTCAACAGGCAGTGGCGGAAACGGTGAATTAGGTGTTGACGTTACAGGATCGCTGGCGAGAGTTTAAAGTGCGTGTATGGAGCTTATTTCTGATCTCTAACAGGCTTCCACACCCTGTTACGCAGTGTTGAAACAGCCTGCTTTAAAGGCTACAAATTTGGGAAATGTTTGAAAAATGAATCCTGTTATTAACATTGTCTTTCAGATTTTAATTGAAATTAATGTATAACCACATTTTTATTATAATTGTTAATATTCACCATTAGTTAAGGTGCTTTTATTAAAAACTTTAACATTACATATTTTTCTTGTATTAGGAAGATTGCACAAAAATTTAAAAACATAGAAGACAGTATGCATACAAAGCAAAATAGTGTGAAAGAACTTGAGGAATATAAAGTCAAAATTACTAAGGAGGAGGAAAAACAAAGTTATGCTCTGCTGAAAATTGAAAAGGAATCTGAAGAAATCATTCAGGAGGTAAGCTATATATGTATCTAAAAGGCCCTCTTCTGTAGTTTGTTTCAAAGTCAAGTGGGGGATGGGGATGGCGGGGTGTGATTCTGAAGTGGGAGCTGTATTTGTCTGAGTGTGATAGGAGGAAACTAGGCAGAAAAACTTGTTTGAGGTCAAGATCAGCACGCATTGTGCGTGTTCAAGAGACTTCATTCAGTGTGTGTGGTAGGAAATCTGCAGGTTCGTTTAAAGTTATTTATTTTGAAGAAATAAAAGTCACAGAACTAGTGCACTTCGAAATTTGTAACACTATACTCTAACATTTGGCACTCTGTTATGATCATAAATTAAAATGTATAATACTTTCTTTGTTCATAGTATCTCTAGAATTCTTCTCTTCATTCAATTAATATTTAATGCAAAAAATATTACTTAAAGGCTTATTTTTTTAATGCTATCACAATTAAATTCTTTTGTTTAAAAAGAAGTCCTCTTTTTCCAGCCGTGTCCAAAAACAGATACACTGTGTCTTGTCATCAAAGACAACTAACATTCATGTCCTACACCTGATGTCCAATCATAAAGGAGTGCACCCTTTGTCACTCAGTACCACCCAAGACTGAAACCATTAAATCATGTTCTCCTCTTGGGCTTGGCCTCTCTCTCATCATGCCCTGTCATGCTTTAAATACTCTCCACCTTGCCCTCCACCCCGAAAAGTGGTATTCCCTCTCCATCCAAACTACACACTACACAGTATCCTTATACATTGCTATGTCCCTTCCTGCCCCATAGATCAATATTCCTTCAGTTATGTCCAATGACTGCCACCTCCTGTTCCAGAACTGTCACTTGCATTTTTTGTCCCATTGAAGGCATAGCCGACTGTCAAATTGGCAACATCATATATTAACTTATCTACAAGCACAGCACACCAGTGTGAATGAGTATGGCCGTGAACAAACTATCTAGTCTAATGTCCAGTACTAAACTGTGGGCAATGGCCAAGTAGACCAACAAAGTGCAGAACCAGAGTCCACCTCTCTCCTCACCCTTACCACTCCCCACACTCCTACCTTTTGCATGCCACCTAATGTCCGTAAACCCAATCACCCAGGATGCCCCATTGTGGCCTGTTACTGTGCCCCCACTGAGAGAACCTCTTCTCTTGTAGATCAACACCTTCAGCCTATTACCCGGAACCTTCCCTCCTATATAAAAGATACCAAACATTTCCTCCACTGACTCTCTACTGTTCCTGTTCCTTTACCAGATGGTACCCTGCTCGTCACTGTTGATGCTACCTCCCTTTACACTTACATTCCTAATGCCCATGACCTTACCGCTATTGAACTCTGCCTTTCCCAACACCCGACGGGTTCCAAACCAACAACTTTCTTCCTAGTTTCCATGAACAACTATATCCTCACCCGTAATTACTTCTCCTCTCAAGGCATTACTTACATGCAAACCCAAGCACAGCTATGGACCCCTGCATAATACCATCTTATGCTAACCTATTCATGAACCATCAAGAGGAATCTTTCCGAACCACCCAAAATTCCAACCCCTCACCTAATTCAAAGTCATTGATTGCATCTTTATGATCTGGACCAATGGTGAAAATGTGCTATCCACATTTCTCCTGAACCTTAATGTCTTGTCCCCCATTCGCTTCACGTGGACCCCTTCAACCCAACAAGCCACTTTCATCAATGTCGACCTCCACTTCAGAAATGGCTACATCAGTACCTCACCTCCACATCAAACCTACCAACCACTACCACCACTTTGACAGGTGCCACCCATTCCACACCAAGAAGATCCTTCCATATACCCTAGCCACATGTGGTCATCTTATCTGTAATGACAAACAGTCTTTCTCCAAATATACTGAGGGTCTCACTGAGGCCTTCAGAGACTAAAATTACCCTCCCAACCTTGTCCAGAAACAGTTCTGCATACCTTGCACCACCAGTCACCTGCCATCCCCTTATACCCACAGTCTGGCCACAAAGGACCATTCTTCTTGTGTCTCAGTACCACCAAAGACTGGAGCAACTGAGTCACATTCTCCACCAGGGTTTCAACTATCTTCCATCCTGCCCTGAAATGAGAAATATCCCCCTCCTCCTCCCCTGTCCTGCCCACAGTGGTATACCACTGTTCCTCCAATATATGCAATATCCCTGTCCATCCCTACTTCAGCCCTGCTCTCAAACACTTTCCGCTCAGCTCATATCCCTACAATAGACCCAGATGTGAGACCTGTTCCATACATCCTCCCACTACCACATACTCCAGTCCTATCCCTGGCATCTCCTACCACATCAAAGGCAAGGCCACCTGTGCAAGCAGCCATGAGATCTTCAAACTTAGCTGCAACTACTGTGCTATATGTTCTACGTGGGCATGACTACTAACAAGCTGTGTTCCACATGAATGGTCATCACCAAATTGTAGCTAAGAGACAGCTGGACCAACCAGTTGCTGAATGTGCTGCCCAACACAGTGTGCTTCACTTCATTGACTGTTTCCCAGCCTGTGCCATCTGGATTCTTCCCACTAACAGCTTTTCTGAATTGCATAGGTGGGAACTCTTCGTACAACAAATCTTTTGTTCCTGTAAACCCCCCTCCCCACACTTCAGCTTTAACTCTTGATAGTCCCTGTACTACTACACCTATGCCCTTTCTTGCTCCCACTGCAAACAGCACACAGCTCCTATCCTGCCAATGCTCCTAAAAGTCGTTTCCTCTTCTCTATTTCTACCTCTCTCCCCTCCCTTTCCCCATCCACCTTCCCCCCCTCCCAGCACAGTTCTGGTGCAGCACCTGGCAGCTACATTCTGTTCCCACCATGCTACACACTCCAACAGGCAGTACTAGCATCTTTCCCCACCCCTGCCATGCTATACCTCCCCTTTCCAGTTTTGTGCCTTCTCCTTACACCCATCACCCACCCAAGAACATTGCTGCTCATGTTGAACATGAATTTGAGTTTGGGCCTTGGTGGCCGGAGGCCGTAGGTTTTTTGTGTGTGTGTGTGGGGGGGGGGGGGGGGGGAGAGAATGACAGAGTGTAGCTCACAAGTGAACACACTTTGTAATGGTAACTCCATGCTAGCTGGCAGTGTGTTAGCGAGATACTGCAGTATGCAGCATAAGCAAGTGTAAGCATTGTCCACAGTATCAGTTGAACTTGCCAGCCCTTCGCATGTCACGTGCACATTTTAATTTGTGGAGACATAAATGTGTAAACTTGTCTATTGGACAACCCTCATATAGTTACAGTATTCTTTTCACTGTGCCTGCCTGTGGTTAGATGCCTGCTCTATGTGGTGAGTAGCAATATAGTCTTTCTGTAGTGTTGTTATATGTATTATTTTATGTCCTTGTGGTACCAAATGTGTGTGCAGTTAAAACCACCAATTTGCGTGACCTACATTCCTGAACAAAAAGGGATTACGCCAAGATGAGCATTTAAAATACACAACTGAAGAGAGAGGAAGATTTTTTAAGTAGGTGACTGCAAGTCTAGCGATCTTCAGGTATTTGAGGTACTTTTTGTTACTGCAAAATGCCTCACCCAGGAAATGGAAATGCGGAATGCCTTTCACTCCAGTTAATGAAACATTCAGATACATGGTCAAAAATATGCAGATGCACCACAATAGACCAAGAACATACATGTAAAGTGGCTACGAGAAGTCAAATTTATTTACAGGTGGTGTTCAGATGCTTACTGAAAATGAACTATAAACCAAGAGATCAGTTGTATTTGTACTTCTTAGTTAACATAAGAGACAATTCAGTATGGTGTGAATCATGCCTGAATATGTGCTCACACATGATGCTATTACTACACACAGTTCTGGGAAAGACTTTTGGACCGTAGTGATAGCAAATTTCCATGGAGACAGTGACCTGATTTTACAGAATGATGCGCATTCACATGTAATGCACAGTCAACCAAAAGCTACAGAAACACAAAAAGTCAAGAATAGAATGGGCAGCAATGTTTATAAATATTAACCCTAATGCACAACTATGTGGTGCTATGTTGATATCTGATCGGCCCTTCCCAGTCCTTGCTGTAACCGTTCCGTTCTGTGTCCCTTACACTCTCTCTATAAACTGATATCTTTGGGGAAAAATAGAGGAAGGATTGTGAGGCACTATACACCCCATCAAGAAAGAAGTGGTTAGAGACAGTACATGAGCTCAGGGTCGCCTTCGATTGGGTGTGGAATTATCTATGACCTGTTGTCAGGTATTGAAGTAACAAAATAGTTTCTCCGAAAAGTGATGAGTACATGTTTCTCATCAATATAGATCACAATTTGTATTAAAAATTTGTCCTTTTTTATTTGTTTAGATGCTCTAAACCACTTGATCAGAGACAGAGCAAAAGAATAATATATATATATATATTATGTCTAAAAAGAAAGATGATGAAACTTACCAAACAAAAGCGCTGGCAGGTCGATAGACACACAAACAAACACAAACATACACACAAAATTCTAGCTTTCGCAACAAATGGTTGCCTCGTCAGGAAAGAGGGAAGGAGAAGGAAAGACAAAAGGATATGGGTTTTAAGGGAGAGGGTAAGGAGTCATTCCAATCCCGGGAGCGGAAAGACTTACCTTAGGGGGAAAAAAGGACAGGTATACACTCGCACACACACACATATCCATCCACACATACACAGACACAAGCAGACATTTGTAAAGGCAAAGAGTTTGGGCAGAGATGTCAGTCGGGGCAGATGTACAGAGGCAAAGATGAAGTTGAAAGACAGGTGAGGTATGAGCGGCGGCAAATTGAAATTAGAAATTAGCGGAGATTGAGGCCTGGCGGATAGCGAGAAGAAAGGATATGCTGAAGGGCAAGTTCCCATCTCCGGGGTTCTGACAGGTTGGTGTTAGTGGGAAGTATCCAGATAACCCGGACGGTGTAACACTGTGCCAAGATGTGCTGGCCGTGCACCAAGGCATGTTTAGCCACAGGGTGATCCTCATTACCAACAAACACTGTCTGCCTGTGTCCATTCATGCGAATGGACAGTTTGTTGCTGGTCATTCCCACATAGAACGCTTCACAGTGTAGGCAGGTCAGTTGGTAAATCACGTGGGTGCTTTCACACGTGGCTCTGCCTTTGATCGTGTACACCTTCCGGGTTACAGGACTGGAATAGGTGGTGGTGGGAGGGTGCATGGGACAGGTTTTACACCGGGGGCGGTTACAGGGGTAGGAGCCAGAGGGTAGGGAAGGTGGTTTGGGGATTTCATAGGGATGAACTAAGAGGTTGCGAAGGTTAGGTGGACGGCGGAAAGACACTCTTGGTGGAGTGGGGAGGATTTCATGAAGGATGGATCTCATTTCAGGGCAGGATTTGAGGAAGTCGTATCCCTGCTGGAGAGCCACATTCAGAATCTGATCCAGTCCCAAAATTCACAAACCCAATCATCCCGGCCGTCCCATTGTAGCTGGTTACCAAGCCCCCACCGAACGCATCTCTGCCTACGTAGATCAACACCTTCAACCCATTACATGCAGTCTCCCATCCTTCATCAAAGACACCAACCACTTTCTCAAACGCCTGGAATCCCTACCCAGTCTGTTACCCCCGGAAACCATCCTTGTAACCATTGATGCCACTTCCTTATACACAAATATTCCGCATGTCCAGGGCCTCGCTGCGATGGAGCACTTCCTTTCACGCCGATCACCTGCCGCCCTACCTAAAACCTCTTTCCTCATTACCTTAGCCAGCTTCATCCTGACCCAAAACTTCTTCACTTTTGAAGGCCAGACATACCAACAATTAAAGGGAACAGCCATGGGTACCAGGATGGCCCCCTCGTATGCCAACCTATTCATGGGTCGCTTAGAGGAAGCCTTCCTGGTTACCCAGGCCTGCCAACCCGAAGTTTGGTACAGATTTATTGATGACATTTTCGTGATCTGGACTCACAGTGAAGAAGAACTCCAGAATTTCCTCTCCAACCTTAACTCCTTTGGTTCCATCAGATTCACCTGGTCCTACTCCAAATCCCATGCCACTTTCCTTGACGTTGACCTCCACCTGTCCAATGGCCAGCTTCACACGTCCGTCCACGTTAAACCCACCAACAAGCAACAGTACCTCCATTATGACAGCTGCCACCCATTCCACATCAAACGGTCCCTTCCCTACAGCCTTGGTCTTCGTGGCAAACGAATCTGCTCCAGTCCGGAATCCTTGAACCATTACACCAACAACCTGAAAACAGCTTTTGCATCCCGTAACTACCCTCCCGACCTGGTACAGAAGCAAATAACCAGAGCCACATCCTCATCTCCTCAAACCCGGAACCTTCCACAGAAGAACCCCAAAAGTGCCCCACTTGTGACGGGATACTTTCCGGGACTGGATCAGATTCTGAATGTGGCTCTCCAGCAGGGATACGACTTCCTCAAATCCTGCCCTGAAATGAGATCCATCCTTCATGAAATCCTCCCCACTCCACCAAGAGTGTCTTTCCGCCGTCCACCTAACCTTCGCAACCTCTTAGTTCATCCCTATGAAATCCCCAAACCACCTTCCCTACCCTCTGGCTCCTACCCCTGTAACCGCCCCCGGTGTAAAACCTGTCCCATGCACCCTCCCACCACCACCTATTCCAGTCCTGTAACCCGGAAGGTGTACACGATCAAAGGCAGAGCCACGTGTGAAAGCACCCACGTGATTTACCAACTGACCTGCCTACACTGTGAAGCGTTCTATGTGGGAATGACCAGCAACAAACTGTCCATTCGCATGAATGGACACAGGCAGACAGTGTTTGTTGGTAATGAGGATCACCCTGTGGCTAAACATGCCTTGGTGCACGGCCAGCACATCTTGGCACAGTGTTACACCGTCCGGGTTATCTGGATACTTCCCACTAACACCAACCTGTCAGAACTCCGGAGATGGGAACTTGCCCTTCAGCATATCCTTTCTTCTCGCTATCCGCCAGGCCTCAATCTCCGCTAATTTCTAATTTCAATTTGCCGCCGCTCATACCTCACCTGTCTTTCAACTTCATCTTTGCCTCTGTACATCTGCCCCGACTGACATCTCTGCCCAAACTCTTTGCCTTTACAAATGTCTGCTTGTGTCTGTGTATGTGTGGATGGATATGTGTGTGTGTGCGAGTGTATACCTGTCCTTTTTTCCCCCTAAGGTAAGTCTTTCCGCTCCCGGGATTGGAATGACTCCTTACCCTCTCCCTTAAAACCCATATCCTTTTGTCTTTCCTTCTCCTTCCCTCTTTCCTGACGAGGCAACCATTGGTTGCGAAAGCTAGAATTTTGTGTGTATGTTTGTGTTTGTTTGTGTGTCTATCGACCTGCCAGCGCTTTTGTTTGGTAAGTTTCATCATCTTTCTTTTTAGACATATTTTTCCCACGTGGAATGTTTCCCTCTATTATATATATATATATATATATATATATATATATATATATATATATATGAGAGAAGAAAAGGAATTGCGTGAATGTTTGCAAGACTGTGAATTCTATAGTAAAAAAGTTAACAGGAAATGGGTTGGCTACATTATATGTGAGAATGACAGCAAAGCACCATGCCCTTGCAAAATCAATGTTGCATTTTACACCTCATTGAATGTTGTACAATGTATGAATTATATGTATATGCACTATCATTTCTGGCAACAAACATTACACCAATATGATATGTTATTTATCGAGTGAGTACAGTGTGTATGCCTTCATTCCATGCTAAGAATTGTAAGTGTATCTCTGCATTTCGTGAGTGATATTCTACAAACTGAATTCTTCCTAGCACTAAAGTAAAGCGTAGAACCAAAAGTAAATAGCTCACTTAATGTGCATTACAGTAACATAGTAATTAGCGATATTTGCAATGAATTTCTTTTTATTTTCACCTTTTTCTTTTCATTATTTGAAGGCACGGGAGCTGATCCATGCATTCAATCACTTACGACAAACTGTTGCAGAACTACAAAGGTCGAAAAAGTGATGGAACACATCAACACACTTCAGCTTGTGGACGAGTAATAGTGATCTTTCTGCCTTCCCCTCCAGCCAGCTACCACTTGAGATATTTTTTATATGTATATTATCCAGCTAGTTTTAAAACTGTACAGTAGTTAACTACTGGTGAATAAGCGATACATTTTTGTGTTTCCTTGACTCCATAAAGTATTGTTTTAACTCTTTGGAAATCACAATCTAAAAGCTATTCATATTTTAGTCTATAAAAATAAGTGATTTACTGTATCGTAGACTTAATTCCAATAAATTTTAAAAAATCACTGCACCTTTGTTCCATTTTCGTAAATGCTTCAGAATGTTTTTCTGTACAGGAATTTTTGTCAAGAGTCATAGAAACTAGCAATGTCAAAGAGCTGTAGATGGATATTATGTGGCATTTCAGTCTCAGTTTGCTACAAGGCCATGGTTTATGAAGATTCATTTGAACCGATAAATGATTTCAGCCACAATTCAACTCTGCTATAACCATGCCACTTTCCCTCTAAATCTATATAGAATCAACATTTAAGATTCCTTTACATGTGAGTGTGATTCTGTAATACTGATCTTTCTGCCTTCCCCTCCAGAGACATTTTGATGAACATATGACCTCCTGCAATCCTCCGTTCCCTTAGCCCCCTGGCGTCATCTTTTGCTAGGTCCTGTCTCCACCTGCCTATTCCCTAGCCAGCTCCCACTTCAGTATTACAGTGCTACACATGCCTCCTATCCTGTGAATGCACCTGCATGGTCCTATCTTCTTACTTCTCCCCCCCCCCCCCCCCCTCAATCCCACTTCCCCTCCAGCACAGCCTCCAGACACTGCTTCTAGCAGCCCTATCTTGTCCCCACCACATCACTGCATGCTCGCACAGGCAGCACTAGCAATTTGCCCACCCAACCCTGTTATCCCTCCCCCTGCCCACCCTACATCTCTTTCTTGCTAGACTACCCACCCTAGCTACACTGTCATGTCAGACACAGTCACAGTCAGGCCTTAGTGCCCGGAGAGTGGCCATGTGTGTGTGAGAGTTTTCCACTTCCAGAGAAGTACTTTGTTGAAACGTGGAAATATTTCTAGTGTTCCTTTTCTGCTTTGCCTGTCTGCAACTCACCACCTCCTGTACATGGTGAATAGCCATCTCTCCTCTCCATATTATTGCTGTTATTCCATCCTGGACTTCCATTGTTTTGTGTGTGACTGATTCTTATCTAAAGTCAGAGCCTGCATATAAATCTCTAATACTTATCATGCACAATGAGAAGTAAAACAGCTTCATACTTTGTTACCAAAGCAAACATTCTGTGGTCTCCAGAGTTCCAGTCCATAATATTACACTGTAATAAGGGGATATTATTCTAATGTTTCTGTGGAAAATGCCTAAACTTGGCTTCATGAAAAATGGCTGTCACAAAATCATGATTTTTTGCAATAATTTTTTTATTAATTGTTAATAATTTAGGAGTAAAGGAGACCACTCGCCGAATAGCATAAGCTTTGAATCACTAACAGGCGCGCGCGCGCGCGCGCGCGCCCACACACACACACACACACACACACACACACAGTGCTCCCACAGAGTGCCTGTTGGACTCACAATGCTGGGATTGTTGTTCACCAGGTGAACTGGGGGAGGGAGGGGGGGGGCTGTCAAGTATGGTGACTCGAAGGAGAGAGAGGCAGGAGACAGGAAGTGGAATTCAGGGGGGGTACCAAGCAGTTCTGAGGGAGGCTGCCAGTTTGGTGTTTAGGAATGGGGAGAGGTATGTGATGCACAGGTACCAGAGTAGGTGGGCATCATCACCAGATGATGGCGATGTGGATTGGGTGAGGGTGACAGGACAGAGGAAGGCGAAACTGTTGAGTCAAGGGTGTGGTGGTAATGACTTAATGATGATTGAGGCCAGGACGGTTATGGGAGCAAAGTATGTGTTGCATGCAAGAATAGCTTCCATCTATGTAGTTCAGAAAGCTGGTGGCAGAGGGAAGGATCTAAGTGACCTTGGTTGTGGAGCAGCCATTGAAATCTAGCACATTCTGCTCAGCTGCATGTTGACCCACTGGATGGTAAAGTTTGTTCTTGGCCACAGTTTGGCAGAGCCCATTAATTCTGGTGGACAGTCGGTTGTCTTACCGACGTAACAAGCTGTGCAGTGATTGCAGCAGAGTTGGTGTATGGCATGCCGCTTTCACAGCTGGCCCTACCATGATTGGGGTTGATAAGTCTGTGGCAGAGCTCAATAGAAAGTGCTGGGTGAGAGGATTGGGCTGGTCCTGCACTTGGGACTTCCATGTGGATATGATCCCTGTGGCAAGGGATTGGAGATTGTAGTGGCTTAGGGATGGGCCAGGCTGTTGTGCACATTGGGTGGGAAATGGAATACCACTTTGGAAGGAGTGGGAAGCATTTTGGGTAGGATGTCCCTCTTTTCATGAAAGATAAAAGCCCTGGCAAAGGCCATTTTGTTTCAGTTGAGGATGATTTTTGTGACAATGGGGGGGGGGGGGGGGGGGGGTGGACTCCTTTGTAACTGAGAGTGCAAGAGTGTGCGAAGATGTGGCATGGGAAATCTGTCTGCAGATTGGGTTGTTGGGGTAGTACCTGTGTGAGAATGTCCTTGTGGTACCTTCAGCATACTGGGCCAGAGAGCTGTCATCACTGGAAATACACCGGCAGTGGTTGGTCAGACTGTATGGTAGCAATTGTTTGGTGTGGAAGGTATGACAGCTGCTGAGATAAAGGTACTGTTGATGGTTAGTGGATGTGGCATCCTCCTATGACAATCTGTTTTGGGTCATCTAGAGGAAACTTTCCTATAATCTCAAAGCTCCAATGTTTATGTTCATTGATGATGTCAATCAGGGCCGAGCCAACGCATCCCCAGTTCCTCCACAACCTCAGCACTTTCTTTCCCATCCATTTTACCTGGTCCTGCTCAACCCAATGTTCCACCTTCCTGGACATTGACCTCCACCTCTCTGATGTTTCACCCATATCTCTGTTGTGTTGTCCACATTAAATCCACCAACCATCCCTTGGACACCAAAAGAAATCACTCCCAACATCCTGACCACCTATGAAAGGCATGGCTGCATTGATGAGAACTCTCTGAACCAGTATGCTGAAGGTCTCACAAGGATCTTCACACACACACACACACACACACACACACACACACACACACAGGGCACTAACCACCAAACCTAGGCTGCAGACGTTTTTCCCATGCTACGTCCTCAGACACCCCTAATCTCACTACCCCAAGAATCAGCTACAAGGGAGCTCCCCCTCATCAACCAATTTCACCCTGGAACAACTGAACCATATCTTTGCCAGGGCTTTTATTATCTGTCATGATACCCTAAAATAAGGGACATCTTACCCAAGATCCTTTCCACCCTCCCAAACTGGTAACCCATTGCCCATCCAACCTACACAACATCCTGGTCCATCCCTGTGCCACTCACACTCCCAACCCCCTGCCCCAGAATCATATCCCTGTAGAAAACACAGGTGCAAGACCTGCCCAATTCACCCAACCAGAACTTCCTTCCCCCGTCCTGTCAAAGATTTATCATACCCCGTCAGAGGCAGGGCCACCAGTAAAACAGCCATGTTGTATACCAGCTCCATTGTAATCACTGCACAGCTTTTTATGCAGGTATGACAACCAACCAGCTGTCCACCAGACTAGCCACCACCTTACTGTGACCAAGAACAATATGCAGCTGAGCATAACATGCTCAATTTCAAGGGCTGCTTTCATTTGGATCCTTCTCTGCACCACCAGCTCTTCTGAACTATGCGGATCCTTGCAACACATTCTCTGCTCCCACAACCCTTCTGGCCTCAATATCCATTAACTCAGTGTCACCACTCCCTTCACCTAACAGTTTCCGCTTCCCATATCCTTTCACCCTCTCCCAAACCACGTCTCAACATGACCTTCATCGTGTGCCGCTGCCCACCGACTCCAGTACCCATGCATTACTTTCTCGCCCGTGCACCTGCCACCACCTCCTCCCACATTGCTACCCATCAAGCCAACTGCCTCCCTCTGAGACGATTAGTTAGCCACACCCAACCCTGCTTCTCCCCCCTCCACTCACCCACTTGGCACAACTCCCACCCAATCCTAGTCCACCTAGCAAGCTGTGATCCTGGTATTGTGCGTCCACCTGGCACTAGGTTAGTGTGTGTGTGTGTGTGTGTGTGTGTGGAGGGGTCAACAAAGGATTTATTCCGAAAGCTAGCAAGTTTTCTTCCTTTTTTTGTGCTTATCCATCGACAACTCAACATGTCTGCTATTTGGTGAGTTATTATTTACATTCTACCAGACGTTTCCTTCAGTTTAATTTCTTTCAGTTATCGTAATGTTTGGTCAAAAATATAAAGTCATACAATGTAGACATTCACAGTCTGTATTTAATTCCTTGCAGGCATATTGTTTCTGGTCATATGTTTGAGTGGTGCAAAGCAATATTCCCTAGAAATTATGCAACAGATTAAAGTCCAAATTTTCATAGCCTAACAAAGAGTGTAAAATGGGAAATGGAGCATCGAATTCATGAACATAATGCCTGGTTTTGCACAACATTTTTCTTAATTACTTGAAAGTAATCAGGGTAATTAAGAAAAACTTAATGATTTGAAGGAAAACAAATAATTCATGAACAGGTGCTGCAAGCTATGTAAATGAAGTGTCAAAAAGTTGTTCTCTGCAAATAACATTCTTCCCTGTTGAAAAATAAAATAAATTTCAAAGAACAGCACAAACTGAAACTTTTCTGGTTTCTCTCAAATTACATACTCTTAATAATAATGGAATCCTGACCAATACTTAAATATATTTCATCTATTCTGAGCAAAACTCGTAAATCAAATTTAAAAAATTGAAAGAAATTGTCAAAATGTTTTGTCAAATTATTTGTATAAAGTAAGAGATTGAATAGACTAGACAAACATTTGATGCAACTTATTCATTGGACACAATGTAGAAAGCATGTATTTCTGTAATCTATTTTATATTTTACTTTTAGACAAATCATTTCGCAAAACATTTGATCCTTATTCCAAAATTTTCTTATTGCCATTGATATCGGAACAAGTCTGAAGTTTTCAATTATGAAAACAGTTAATGTTCTTATGACTCTGTAGCAGGAGGCAAAATAAGATTTGCTGCCCCCCCCCCCCCCCCCCCCCCTCCAGAGTTTGTATTCTATTTCGCATTCTAAAATATATGTTTAGTAATTACATGTAAAAGGTACAAGAATTCATATTTACACAACTGAAATCTCAAGCAGTTACAATTTTTACCACAAGCAGCGTGGTAAGTATACTACTAGACATTTTTGTGATACACCATCACACTATTTCTTAAGTGATATGAAGCAATGAAAACATGAATACTATTAAATTCTACAGTTTTTTCCTGTACTCTTAAGGAAATTATCAATTACTTTGGAACACTGAATGACTTAAGTAAACAAAATAGAAGGAGCTGATTGCGGGATGGACAATTCCTAATCTACACTAAGTGGAAATCTGTCATCATGCAGAAAGCTATGTACGAATGATATTTCATCAATAATCCCTTAGGTCATTTTTTTTGTTCATGGTTGAGTGAATAACAAATACTGCACTTTATAATATAACTAACCTAGTAGTGGCAGGAGAATACACAAAAAAAGCCTTTGCTTGGCAATTGAGGCAAATATATTTGTTTGGATACAGATTCTTTCAGCAATACACCACCATTTTCACCTCAGACTTCACTGCACATACACTATGTGATCAAAAGTATCCGGACATCCCCATGTTTTTCATATTAGGTGCATTGTGCTGCCACCTACTCCATATCAGTGACCTCGTCATTAGACATTGCGAGAGAGCAGAATGGGCCGGTCCGCGGAACTCATGAACTTTGAACGTGGTCAGGTGATTGGGTGCCACTAGTGTCATATGGCTGTACGCAAGATTTCCACACTCCTATACATCTCTATGTCCACAGTTTCTGATGTGATAGTGAAGTGGAAACGTGTAGGGACACGTACAGCACAAAAGCGTAAAGGCCAACCTCGTCTGTTGCCTCACAGAGACCGCCGACAGTTGAAGAGGGTTGTAATATGTAATAGGCAGACATCTATCCAGACCATCAAACAGGAATTCCAAACTGCATCAGAATCCACTGCAAGTACTAAGACAGTTAGGCGGGAAGTGAGAAAACTTGGATTTCACGGTTGAGCGGCTGCTCATAAGTTACACATCACGCCAGTACATGCCAAACGACGCTCTGGTGTAAGGAACGTAAACATTGGACGATTGAACAGTGGAAAAATGTTGTGTGGAGTGACCAGTCATGGTACACAGTGTGACAATCCTATGGCACGGTGTGGATATGGCGAATGTCCCGTGAACGTCATCTGCCAGCGTGTGTAGTGCCAACAGTAAAATCCGGAAGTGGTGATGTTATGGTGTGGTCGTATTTTTCATGGAGGGGGCTTGCACCTCTTGTTGTTTTGCGTTGCACTGTCGCAGCAAAGGCCTACATTGATGTTTTAAGCACCTTCTTGCTTCCCACTGCTGAAAAGCAATTCGGGTATGGCAATTGCATCTTTCAACACAATCCAGCACCTGTTTGTAATGCACGGCCTGTGATGGAGTGGTTGCATGTCAGTAACATCCCTGTAATGGACTGGCCAGCACAGCATCTTGACGTGACACTTTTGGGATGTTTTGGAATGCCGACTTCGTGCCAGGCCTCACCGACCGGCATCGATACCTCTCCTCAGTGCAGCACTCCATGAAAAATGAGCTGCCATTCCCCAAGAAACTTTCCAGCACCTGAACATATGCCTGCAAGAGTGGAAGCTGTCATCAAAGCTAAGTGTGGGACAACACCATACTGAATTCCAGCATTACTGATGGAGGGCGCCACAAACATCTAAGTCATTTTCAGCCAGGTGTCTGGATACTTTTGATCAAATTAGTGTAATTACCCCACCAGCCTAATTTTGAAGCAGATCTCCTGGGCCACCACATCCAATCCTGGTACTGCTGATCCCTCCAAAAACCGACTCTGGAGCACACCACTTGTCATTCAGTATTATCCTCATCTTGAATGTATTAAACAGGTACTTCGACAGGGCCATGACTTCCTAAAATCATGCTCTGAAATGAGATCCATTCTGTCGGAGATTTTACCCACCACACCTAGAACAGCTTTTCGTCACCCTCCCAATCTCTGCAATATCCTCGTCAGGCCCTATGCTCATTCTGCACCCATCTCTCCACCTTATGGCTCCTACCAATGTGACTATCTCCACTGTAAGACTTGCCCTATGCACCCTACCACCACCTACTGCAGCCCTGTAACTGGCAAAACATGCTATCAAAGGGAGAGCCACCTGTGAAATGACACATCATATACTCACTTTTGGGTAAACACTGTTCAGCCTTTTACATCGGTATTACTACCACCTGGTTATCAGTCAGGATGAATGGGCATTGGCAGAGGGTGTCTACTGACAACACACAATATCGTATAGCACAGCATGCTCTACAACATGACAGTTGTGACCTTGGTGCCTGTTTTACACATGCGCCATCTGGATTCTTCCCCAAAACACCAGTTACTCAGAACTCTGCAGGTGGGAACTAGCGCTATAGGTCCTTGGTTCTCACCACCCATGTAGCTTTAATTTTCGTTAATTCCCTCTCTCAGCGTTTCTTCACAGTAACTGCTCCTTTCTTCACTCAATTTTAGTTTCCCACATCTTTCATTTTCTAACCTATCCATTTTTCACTGTTCCCACCTCCTACCTCTTTTGCATACAATGCACTTAGTTTTTCACTCTTATTAACTCCTGCACAATGTTTTGGTATAAGGGGCATTCAAATGAAACATGGTCACTAGTGGAAAATAATGGTAATGATTTTATTAACTCGAAAACTGTAGTTATACACAATACGCACATTCAAAAATAGTCGCCAAAACTGTTGGCACATTTATCCCATTGTGACAATAGCTGGTTGAATCCATCCTAGAAGAAGCTATGAGGCCACTGTCGGATCCAGTCACACACTTCATCGTCCATTGCGAATTGATGTCCAAGAATAGCTTGTTTTAGAGGTCCAAACACATGAAAATCACATGGGGAAAGGTTGGGACTGTACGGTGGATGTTCCAACTGTTTCCCTCAACTGCTGCAATGTCGTCTTCGCCACATTGGCCGTGTGTGGGCGGGCATTATCATGCAGGAGGATAAAGCCATTGGACAACATACCTCAGCGTTTCAACTTGATATTTTGTGTATGGCTCTGTAAAGTGGCTTGACAACACTGGGCATTGATGGTGGTTTCCTGACATTTGCTTTCCAGTTCGAAATGGTGACATGTTTTGTCACATGTGACAATATGCGACAGAAAGCCGTACTCCTCCCCATGATAACATTGCAGATGACTCAATGACAGTGCCATTCGAGTATTGCACTATTCAGCGATCTGTTGGTGGGGAACCCACTGTGCACAGATTTTTCGAAAGTTCAAGTGTCGATGCATTATGGTGTGGGTGGTGCCCATGCTAATACCCAGTAACCAATGGATCTCGTTCGTAGTGATACTGTGGTTGTCCAAGACTAAAGCAAGCATTCATTTCCACAACCATTTCCTGTGTGGTGACACGATGAGCCTGTCCAAGACGAGCATTGTCTTCCAGTGACTTGGCTCCTCAAGGAATCGTTTGCGCCATTCCACAACACTAAAATGACTTGGACTGTACTCACCATACACAGCTTTCATCTGTTGATACATTTCACAGCCTACAACTCCCTCCGCCGCCAAAAATCGAATCACTCCTTTTTGTTCCTGCTTACTCGCTGCGTGTTCGATAGTGGACGATAACTTGTGTGACCTTGATGAAGTGCAAACTGCTTTTATGACCTTATTTGTGAAAATACGTTGTTATATTTACGAGTGCATCACGATACCTCACCACGATGCTGAGAATAGAAGGGCTTGCCACACGAAAACAAGTAAAAACAAATAAAGGCAGGAAATATCGCGACAAACTAAATTACATTTAGATGATAGGTTAACTCCCAACAAAATTTCTCATCAACATTGTTTGGTTACAGATGACAAGCTACCTGTAATAAATGATACACAAGTGGTCCTGAAAAATCATGCACACCAAGTGGTATTAACCCAAAAAAAAGTGAGTACTATTGTTTGAACTAAATATCCACAAATTTTGTAATCATTCAGTAAAAAGTTCACATTACAGATTAAATAAAACGGAAACACACTGATGATGGCACAGTGGTGCTGAAACATGTTTGAGTACTTGGAAAACATGGTGTTTTGCATAACTGGCAGACCTAACATCCCGATGGGAGATATAATACTGCCAGAATAATTTGACAGAGGACTAAAAGATCTTAGTCAAAACAAGACCCCGTGTGTAGACGACATTCTGTCAAAACTACTGATAGCCTTTGGAGAACCATCCAGTACAAAACTATTCCATCTGCTGTGCAAAATGTATGAGACAGGTGGGGAAGATTAAATTCTGCAGAAATGTTGGAACACACGAGACAATACTAAAACTACAACTTTTATAAAGAGACGTTAAGGAAAGATAAGCCTATGTTTATAGCATTTGAAGACTTTGAGAAAGTTTTTTACATTGTTGACTGGAATACACTGATATTCTGAAGCCAGCAGAAGTAAAATAGAGAGTGAAAGTTTATTTAAAAACAGAAACCAGATGGCAGTTATAGGAGCCGAGGGACATGAAAGGGAAGCAGTGGTTCAGAAGGGAGTGAGTCAGAGTTGTAACCTCTCACTGCTGTTATTCAGTCTGTACCTTGAGTAAGCAGTAAAGGAAGCCACAGAAAAATATGAAGTACATATTAAAGTTTGGGGGAGAAAAAGTTAAAACTTTGTGGTTTGCTGATGAGATTTTAATTTTATCAGAGACAGCAAAGGATTTGAACGAGCAGTCGATTGGAATGGGCAGTGTCTTGAAAGAAGAATGAGATGAACACAAAAAGCAAAACAAGGACAATAGAATGTAGTTGAATTAAATCTGAGGGAATTAGATTTAGAAACAAGACACTAAAAGAAGTAAATTAGTTTTGCTATTTGGGCAGCAAAATAACTGATAATAACCGAAGTGGAGAGGATACAAAATGTAGACTAGCAATGGCAAGAAAAGGTTTCTGAAGGAGAGAAATGTGTTACATCATACACAGATTTGAGTTTGGAGAATGACTTTTTCCACCAGAATGTGTGTAAATTATTTATTTATTTATTTATTTTTTTTTTTTTTTTATTTATTTATTTTTTTTTTTTTTTGCCCCGCACAATTGCACAAAATGCAGTCATCAAAGATAATTTTTCTAACTATAAGAAAATTTGTAGAGAAGCAGCAGATAATTTTAATTTTAGTACCACTATTATTTATCATTCAATTGTTTTATCTTCACAGGAGAGATTTATTCATAGCCTAAAGGCCTTGCAATGGGTAGTTGCTTCTCTGGTACACAAGGGAATATTTTTGTAAATTACATTGAGAATCAGTATTTTTTGAGAAATATCAAAAAACACCAAATAAGGTTGTATATTACAAAAGCTACGTCGATGACACCTTGGTTCTGTTTGATGGCTCTCTTGAAGAAGTGAATATGATGTTAACACTGCTCAACAATATGCATCCCAAAAAAAAGATTTGTAATGGAAATAGACAAGGAGAAGAGTGTAAATTTTTTAGACAAACGAATAACATACAGGGACCACAAACACCAGTTTGTCGCCTACTGTAATCTGACAACAACAGACACTGTTATCCACAAAACTTTGTGCCATCCGGAACACACAAAAAGGCCTTCTTTCATTCCATGATAGACTACTCAAGATCATGTGATTGAAAAAGATAAACTAGCAGTAATGTAAGAATTAGCAAAGAACAATGGAAATTATATACTGAAAAACAAAGATGCTGTGACTTACCTAACAAGAAAGTGTTGGTAGATAGACACAAACACATCCGCACATATACAGACACAAGCAGACATATGGTTAGCAAATTACACTCAACTAAACGCAAAGAAAATTGCATAATTGCATCTGAAATCGTACTGAAGAAAGAACATGCAAAACAGAAGTCTAGATGTGCAGTGATACCATGTATAGGGACAACATCAGAGTAGCGAAAATATTCAGGAACACAAGCATTCAGACAAGCTTTAGGACTGATAATCATCTGCAGAAAACCAGTGTACTGCTAATACTTCCTCACCATTGATGCGATCAGTGACAAAATGTGTTGCAGTAACTGTTATAAAGTCGCACGTAGGACAAATGGGACAGAACCACACAGTATCATATAAGGAACACACTTTGCCAGTGAGAACTATGCATCTGCCTTTTTACACATTGAATAATCATATTCCTTGGGACATGGATAGCAGAGGGTAGAGTAGCATGGAGAGCTGCATCAAACCAGTCCTTGGAATGAAGGCTGCCGCATCATCATCATCAGCACCAGCACAGTCATTTCCCCATTCTTTGATAATATTGTATTCAAATTTGATGTCATTCTGAGCAGCAGTTTTTTTTTTATAGCATTTTGTAACGAACTTTAATTATGACCCTGAATGTACAGGGATGGCAGAGTCATAATTGCATGGCACCTGAAATGCATCTTAAATGAGGCTCACGAACTGACTCCACAGATCAGCCTGACCGTCCATTTCTGGGCTAAGAACATCCTTGGAGAGCACACACAGTTGCCTCGTAAGAATACACTGTACGAGATAAGACTGAAAGTAAGCAAAGTAAACAAACCCTTGTGTTTGTGTCGGACGCAGTGCATTCAATATCTGCACAATACGATACTTCCAGGAGAGCCTTACATCTGCTCTCAGTCCGAAGAACTTAAAATGGTAGACTTCACTACTTTGACACTTAAATTTCACTTTTGCAAGATTTCTATGTCACAAACTGTATGCATTACATTTTGATATAGTTAAGTGTTAACCTGTTCTTCGAAGCATTCCATATATAGATTTACCATGACCAGTGATAAAGACTACTCATACCCACACCACTGGTTTGTTCATAATGTTTTCTGTCAAATAGGAAATAAGTAGATGTCAGAATGTGCCTAAAAAGTTCTGCAAAACAACTGTCAATCTTTTCTGCATTTATTTCCAAGGAATCAGAAAGTGGAACTCACATAAAGAGGGAAACATCGAAACTGACCATAATATCCATATCTTGGAACTACAGTTGACTGAGACGGTGTATAAAAATCAGAGTTGCAGATACTGTATTCCCACTTCCCCACATTTACTGAGAATGCAGTTTAGGTATTTTGACAGCTGGTATGTAGGTGCACCAATATTACTATGAGTCTTAGAGAATTCTTCCCTTGTGCACCTTAGGAAGGTCATATAGCTGTGGTGGCACTGCTGCTTGTATTTAAAAACCTTCAATGATGCTACATGGCAAGCATAACTCATTGAGAAGAGTCATCATTTTCCTCTTGATTTTATTCATAGGATCAGCATCTATGTCTGTATGCAATGTCTTCAAAAGATCGAAAATCATCATATTATTGTCCACTCGTGACATTAGGACCATAGCATTGCCCTTGTCAGCTGGCAGAACTGTAGTTTCTTTGTCCTCTCTGAGATTTCTCAGTGCTACTCATTCTCACTTGTACCATTTTGATCTTAGCACTGGCACCTTAGTAGGTGCTCTATGACTTTTGTGGTGAACATCTACGGCTTTCGGTGGGAGAGAAGCTACAATGTGCTCCATGAAGCTGACAGAATGTGCTATTGCTAGCATTTCTAGAGTGGGTGTGAACTTAAGTCATTTAACAAAGGATCTTCACTGTCTCCTTGTCCAGATGTTTGCCAGTGAGTTTAATTAAAGTACGGCTCCCTGCACAGGGCTTTTTATGAGTGATCAAATTTTGCTTCCTGGCATGCAGACGTTTTCAGCTGTACTGATCCTGCTTGTGATCATATCCTATTGTCATCCAATTCCCAAGAATCTGCATAGAGCTTTAGCTGACATGCAAATATGGAAGTGAAGAAGCCGTTTTGAAGTGACCTCTAGCATTCGCCAGGTGTCAAAAATTCTCTCTCGCATTAGAGCCAGGCTCACAAGGCCCATAATATTATTTATCATCACTTGTGTGTGAATATGATATTTGATTTTAGCCAACTTAGTACACCTTGTTAGAAAGGTCAACACACTGAGAAGGTGATAGTTTTTTGGTGGCACTTGTGTACATTGTGGTACATTTGCTCCCTGAAGAGCAAAATTATATTATTCTCGGGTTTTCTCAGTGTGACTGATTAATAGTTTGATGTCATGAAATCTAATAAACAAGGATGTCGGTTTCAATTTAAATAATGCTCAGGGCCTGGCATCCAATTAATTAAAATCTAGTCAGCCATCACAGTCACACTGAGAGAATTTGCATTTCACAGACCATCAGCACAAGCTCTGGGGAGAGGGGAAAAAATTGGAAGGGTGTAGTGGGCGTTGGGAATTAAACTTCGCTGTAAATAGTAGTGTATGACTAACAGTAGTTCTCAGTCTGGCTGGAAACCAGGCACCAAGTCCACACAGCATGTGAAGAATAAATAGCTGGATTGGTCATCAAAATTTGTGCATAAAATGGGAAAAAAAGCCTGGCAGAGCATCCAGGTGCACGCTATTAATCAGTCAGGCTGAGAGAACTGGAGAGATCGCATTTAATGGATTGACTGACAGTGCACTCCCACATTACTGCATCTATCTAGAATTTGTTTTGCAAGTATATGGCTGTAAGCCATATAAGTTAGCTGTAAAATATTATTTCTTTATTACACTCTGTCTCAATGATTTCCAAAACAAAGAGCATCTTACTAGCATGATAATTATAATTAGACCTTTGTGATACATACATATGAAAAACAACTTTTCCTCGTTTTATACATTTTGATTTGTTTCTATAGAAGCAACAATTATTCACCATTGTTATTACTACTAAATAAATGTTTAAAAACAGGAGAAATGTGTGTAACATTAATGTTTCTGTCTTAGTGCAAAATGTAAACAAACAGTATCAAAACAAAGTCGCGTGACATAACAATTTGATATTTGTGACATGCACAGAACACTATGCTCATTTGACATATGTTCTTACCCTACAAGTTTTAGTGACATGGTCTGATACATGCTAGAAAGCTCCACCAACAATTTTGAAGTTTGCAAACAAATTTACAATACATATTGAGTCTGCTTGAATTCAAAGTTGCAATATTTCATTGCTGCAACTGTTATTTATACAAATTCAATTCAGCAGGTTGTATTCTATAAATATTTTCTGGAATACTTTTGTATTCAGTAATGAAGTAATATTCCACCGGGGAGGTTACATATTTTTATTTACAATATGATAAATTTTTTGAAATATAACTTATCAAATACATTTTTAACAATTCTATAAAATACACATGCAATTGCATTATTTTAATCAATACACGATTTTCTGCTTTGAATAAAATATTTCTCAATACTGGCACACAGTTTTAAAACTTTTTATAAAAACAGTTTTTAAAAAAATTTGTCATGCATACAGAATTACAACAATTCATCTCCATCACTGGAATTAAAAAATTTAAAAATCTTCTTGCTGAGCTCAGGTCCTATTCTTTGTACAGTTGCCAGTGGCCCTGCTGCACGTCGCACCTAGTCGACAGAAAACAAGAATAAAGAAACAAAGGTCCAAATATAGATCAGGAAGATGGCTGCTAAGACTATAGATTTCAAGAAAATGTGTTCTTTTCCTCTATTTTCAGCAATGCTGAAATGTTTATCTGATTACCTTGCAGAACCTTTGAATTACTGATTAGTAAGCTTATTTATTTGCACAAATGATACTGGCAGAGTGCACCATCACTTCCTAAATATGGCTGAAAGCAGCATATTTTAGTGTAATTTTTAATGCCATGCGTTACTGTTTCTACACTTCTCAACCAATTTACAAATAGTGTCAGTGATGTGATATTACTGGTTGTGAAATAAAACACCAAAGCAGGTTTTTAATATCTTCATGCAAAAATGGTTATATCTGCAACTGCCTTAAGGTACTATTTCATTAACCAGTTTTAGCACAAATGCACTGTTCCTGAGTGACATTAAGATACCAATAAAAATTTGCACAGACACCATCTGAAACTGAATTTATTTATTTTCTCTCAACACTTGTAATTAATGGAATAGCAAATACACTATTTTGAAATTAAAGATCAGTAATCACAGCTGTGACGCATAAACTGTGTGTGTGGAAAAAGCAACGGATAATGCTGCAGAACATCAAGAAAATGGGACAAAATATCAGAGTAATGAATATAAACGGACTACAAAAAGGGAGCGAAGATGGTCTAATGGGAGAGAATATTAGTGGATAGAACAAGTCTTCACAATACACCTCAATTCATCAAATGTCTCTGGACCATCATCCCATCAATTTGGACAGCAATTTAATGATAGCAATAGACAGCTAGTATTAACTATGGGCCACATCTACAGCAGCTGTTCATGACGTGTAGGAAGTCACAGACGAGCTTAGAAAAAATGCATTACTCCAAAGGACAGGTAATGCAATTGTCAAAAATGAGGTGAGTTTCATTTCAGTGGTAGGTGGTTAACTGTCGTGTCAAGGAGAGCTTCACTGAGGCTTGATGCTAATTGATATCTACATCTACATACATACTGTACAAAGCATCATGAAATATATGGAAGATGGTAATTCCCATATCACCACCCACGGGGGTTTCTTCTCATTCCATTCACATACGGAGCATACGAAGAGTGACTGCCTGAACATATGTGTGTACACTGTAATTAATATCATCTTGTTTTCATGGTCCCTATTCCTAGGAAAATGATACATAGGGGGCTGTATTATGTTCCTAGGTTCCTCACTTGATTATGGTTCTAAGAAGTTTGTAAGTAAAATTTATGAAGGATAGCTGGTGTCTTCTTAAAGCTTCTGCCAGAACAGTTTTTCACTACATCTCTTATGCACTCCTATGAGTCAAACAAAAGTGTCACCACTCTTGCTGCCCTTCTTTGCATACGTTCAATACTGCTTGTTAGCCCGTACGTGATCATTGCAATTCTTATTCGCACTAACTGTTACTCCCAGTCATTTGTAAGAGTTGACTGATTTCTGTAGTTTGTGAAGTGCACAACTTCATATTTCTGAATATTTAAAGTAAATATCTAATCTTCGTTCAATTTTTATTACGAGCTACCTGAATATTTGCGAAGGCTTTTTTTTTCCCTGACTATACTTTACAGACAACTGAATCTTCAGCAAAAAGTCTGACGTTACTGTCAGTCATATCATTAATATATCACATAAACAGCAAAGGCCACAACCAACTTCCCTGGGGCACTGCTGAAATAACTTCCACATCTGTCGATGAGGCCCGTTCAGGTTGTTATTCTGTATCCTCCCTACCAAGTAACTGTCAATCCAGTCACAAAGTGTGTATGATACCTCATGTGATCAAACTTTTCTGAATAAGTGTTAGTATGGTAATGAGACAAATGCTTTTTGAAAGGCAGGAAATATTGAATCTACCTGGTTGCCTTGACTGATGGCTTTCAGCAAATCAGATGAGAAAAGTTCGAGTTGGGTTTTGCATCATGTGTTTGCAGAATCCCTGCAAACCAGGCTGACTGTTTGAGATTTTTCCTTACATCTGGGCTCAGAATGTGTTGTAAGATTCTAGAACATAAGGAAGTCAGAGATACTGGGTCACTTCTGTTACCCTTCTTACAGACCAATGTGACCTGTGTTTCTTCCAAGTACAAGCTTTTGTTCAAGGGAACTACAGTATGTAATAGATAAAAGCCGACCTAACTTCAACACAAATTCTTATAGAATCTGTTGGGGATTCCATGGACTCTAGGGCCTTGTTTAATTTCAGCAATTTTAGCTGTTTCTCAATGCTGCTGACACTATATTTATATCATTCACCTTCATGGAGGTGAGAGAATTAAGCTGGATTAGTATATCTGCCCTATCAACCAAATAAGCTCTCTTACCTTGTAATGAATATATACATTTTCCTTATCTGCAGCTTTCATGTCAATTGGCATGTAATTATAGATTCATGTTGTAAAATGAGACAAAGCTCAAAGCAAAAATCCCTTTGTTTTTATTTATTGTTAAGAATTAAAAAAATTGTAAGATCACATGAATAATGATTACAAACCTTTATATCTTGCAGTAGCAGCAGCCCCTCTTTTTCACTTTTGCAGCACTTGTAGGCCTGCATGCAAAAATGAAAATAAATTAAAGTTTCGAAAAACACAAGAGATATGTAGTCTAGTTGAGGTCAATTTATGCAAGTAACCATAGTGAACTGTGCTTGCACTGAGGTTCCGGAACTTTACTTAATAGTGCAGTGAATGCACCCTCTATACCTAGTGGATGTGACATCAGGCAAGGGGTATGGGAAGGGTGCTCTGTTGTTTGTGACCATGGGGTAATTTCTGTATAAAGTGGTATTAGACAATGTGTCACTACATCACTTTTTATTAGCATGAAGAAAGAATTGCTCCAGTGTGCGTGTATGTGTGCACTGCATGGCGAGTGACATTTCATAAAATATTACAACAAAACTAATGCATGGTTAAAAGTCTACACAGATGCACATATATACAGGTATGTCTGTAATAACTATTACTTTCTGGTTAAAAGTTAAAGTACTGTGTCAATATTATTATAAAATTTTTAGTTAACTACATTACACATGATTGCTGTACGTAACTGCATGAAGTGCCACCAAATGTTGGTTACAAGGGTAGCTGAAAACTTACTACACCTTGTAGATATTCTTGCAATGTTTGTTTTTTCCTTTTTCTTCTGTAATTTATTTTCCTGCAACTGTTCCACGTTAAATTTTTGATCGCAAGGACACACTAAAAATATTGTAACTTGGGACATTCCACACAAAATCATCCAGCCAAAAGCAGATATAAAACCCAAAGTTTTTGGTTGTTGTTGTTTTCAGTCCAGAGACTGGTTTGATGCAGCTCTCCATGTTACTCTGTCCCGTGCAAGCTTTTTCATCTCCAAGTACCTGCTGCAACCCACAT
Organism: Schistocerca serialis cubense; assembly: GCF_023864345.2. NCBI lineage: Eukaryota > Metazoa > Arthropoda > Insecta > Orthoptera > Acrididae > Schistocerca > Schistocerca serialis. Next base: position 1,171,084,806 of record NC_064638.1, read on the forward strand.
CCTTCTGAATCTGCTTAGCGTATTCGTCTCTTGGTCTCCCTCTATGATTTTTACCCTCCATGCTGCCCTCCAATACTAAATTGGTGATCCCTTGATGCCTCAGAACATGTCCTACCAATCGATCCCTTTTTCTGGTCAAGTTGTGCCACAAATTCCTCTTCTCCCCAATTCTATTCAGTGCCTCCTCATTAGTTATGTGATCTACCCATCTAATCTTCAGCATTCTTCTGTAGCACCACATTTTGAAATCTTCTTCTATTCTCTTCTTGGCTAAACTATTTACCATCCATGTTTCACTTCCATCCAGGGCTACACACCATACAAATACTTTCAGAAGAGACTTCCTGACACTTAAATCTGCACTCGATGTTAACAAATTTCTCTTCTTCAGAAACTCTTTCCTTGCCATTTCCAGTCTACATTTTATATCCTCTCTACCTCGACCATCATCAGTTATTTTGCTCCCCAAATAGCAAAACTCATCTTCTACTATAAGTGTCTCATTTCCTAATTTAATTTTCACACTATCACCTGATTTAATTCGACTGCATTCAGTTATCCTCATTTTGCTTTTGTTGATGTTCATTTTATATCCTCCTTTCAAGACACTGTCCATTCTGTTCAACTGCTACTCCAGGTCCTTTGCTGTCTCTGACAGAATTACAATATCATCGGCAAACCTCAGAGTTTTCTTATTTCTCCATGGATTTTAATTCCTACTCCAAATTTTTCTTTTGTTTCCTTTACTGTTTGCTCAAAATGTAAATTGATTAACATCGGAGAGAGGCTACAACCCTGTCTCACTCCCTTCCCAACCACTGCTTCCCTTTCATGCCCCTGGACTGTTATGACTGCCATCTGGTTTCTGTACAAATTGTAAATAGCCATTCGCTCCCTGTATTTGACCCCTGCCACCTTCAGAATTTGAAAGAGAGTATTCCAGGCAACACTGTCAAAAGCTTTCTCTAAGTCTACAAATGCTAGAAATGTAGGTTTACCCTTCCTTAATCTACCTTCTAAGATAAGTCGTAGGGTCAGTATTGCTTCATGTGTTCCAACATTTCTATGGAATCCAAACTGATCTTCCCCTAGGTCAGCTTCTACCAGTTTTTCCATTCGTCTGTAAACAATTCGTGTTAGTATTTTGCAGCCGTGACTTTTTAAACTGATAGTTTGGTAATTTTCACACCTGTCAGCTCCTGATTTCTTTGAGATTGGAATTATTATATTCTTCTTGAAGTCTGAAGGTATTTCGCTTGTCTCATACATCTTGCTCACCAGATGGAAGAGTTATGTCATGGCTGGCTCTCCCAAGGCTATCATTAGCTCTAATGTCTTTCAGTGCTCTGTCAAACTCTTCACGTGATATTGTATCTCCCATTTCATTTTCATCTATGTCCTCTTCCATTTCCATAACATTGCCCTCAAGTACATAGCCCTTGTATAAACCCCCTATACGTTCTTTGCTTACAACTGGTTTTCCATCTGAGATCTTGATATTCATACAAGTGGTTCTCTTTTCTCCAAAGGTCGCTTTGATTTTCCTGTAGGCATCCTTACATTTGTCCTCAAGCCATCCCTGCTTAGCCATTTTGCACTTGCTATCAATCTCATTTTTGAGACGTTTGTACTGCTTTTTGCCTGTTTCATTTACTGCATTTTTATATTTTCCTCTTTTCATCAATTAAATTCAATATCTCTACCACTAGGATTTCTACTAGCCCTTGTCTTTTTACCAACTTCATCCTCTGCTGCCTTCACTATTTCATCTCTCAAAGATACCCATTCTTCTCGCACTGTATTCCTTTTCCCTGTTTTTGTCAATTGTTCCCCAATGCTCTCTCTGAAACTCTCTATAACCTCTGGTTCTTTCAGTTTATCCAGATCTCATCTCCTTAAATTTCCACCTTTTTGCCATTTCTTCAGTTCATAACCAACAGATCGTTGTTAGAGTCCACATGTGGCCCTGGAAATGTCTTACAATTTAAAACCTGGTTCCTCAATCTCTGTCTTACCATTATGAAATCTATCTGAAACCTTCCAGTGCCTCCAGGCCTCCTCCACGTAGATAACCTCCTTTCATGATTCTTAAACCAAGTGTTAGCTATGATTAAGTTATGCTCCATGTAAAATTCTACCAGGCGGCTTCCTCTTTCATTCCTTACTCCCATACCATATTCACCTACTACTTTTCTTTCTCTTCCTTTTCCTACTATCGAATTCCAGTCTCCCATGACTATTAAATTTTCGTCTCCCTTCAATATCTGAATAATTTCTTTTATCTCATCATACATTTCTTCAGTCTCTTCATCATCTGCAGAGCTAGTTGGCATATAAACTTATACTACTGTGGTAGGCATGGGCTTCATGTCTATCATGGCTAGAATAATGCATTCACTATGCTGTTCGTAGTAAAATCTGTAAAGGAGTGGAATCTGGCAAAACTGAAGAATGAAGATGTTGTGCCCTTTACAAACAGTGTGGAAGAAAACTTGGAATGGTGAGATCGAGTTTGAAGGCATCAGAAAAATGGGTTGCCATCAGAGATGCAGTTCTCAAAACTTTTGAGAAAGAAGTTTGAAAAGTGGAAAAAAGGAGAACTAAAAAGGCATATGTTATACAGAATGTATTAGATAAAATGTCTGAGCAGAGAAAATCGAAAAATGACTCTTCATTAGAAGGAAAACGACAATATAGGAAACCGGTCAATGAACTGAGGTGGTCTACTGAAAAAGCAAGACAAGAGTGGATGAAAAAGCACAATGAGGAAATACAAAATTAGAAAGGTAAGAAAAACAGATGCAATGTACAATGTTGCAGAGGGTACAACAATCAAAGAACTACAAAAAATTAGCAAGCAAGAAAGCTGAACAAGCAGGGAAAAATAGCAATGAATACTGACGAAAACAAGATGTATGGAAGGCATACATATAAGATCTATATGATTCAACAGCTGATCATGAAAGTTTAATCTCAGAGGATGAACAAGAACGTGGCAAAAATCACTGGGGCCCAATAATACAAAAATGGGAGGTGAAGAAAGCAATCAATAATCTTGAAGAAAGGAAAGTGATGGCTATGATCAAATACAATCTGAGGTACTGAAGGCCTTAGAGAATGATGCTATAACTAGAATTACGAATCTGATCAATATAATATATGACACAGGTATCTGGCCTGAATATCTTAAGACCAAAGTAGTTCCCTTATCAAAGAAATGCAATGCCAATCAATGGAAAGATTAAAGGACAATTACTTTAATATTCCTGTCACGAAGGCTGTGCCCAGGATAGTGCTGAGAAGAACAGAAAGGAAAATAGAGGAGAAGACAGGAGTAGGTCAGTTTGGATTTAGAAAAGGAAGAGGAACCTGAGATGCACTTACATGTCTGGGGATGATGGCAGAAAAATTTTTGGAAGTGAACAGAGAAACATTTGTCATTTTGTCAACTGGGAAAAAGCATCTGACACAACTGATTGGTATATGGCGCTGAAGATTCTGGAAGATACTGCGTAGATTGAAAGGACAGAAGGTTGCTAAAGGAACTCTGTATGTGACAGAAAGTGGTAGTTTGAGTAGTGGAAGATGAAACTGAAGAGGTGGGTATTGAAGGGGGTGTGAGGCAGGGTTGCTGTATGTCACCAGCAATTTTCAATACATTTGATGAAAAGCTAATCATTAAGGCTTTGGAAAAATAACAAGGACTTTAATGGGAGGAGAAGGAACAAAAACCAACAAGTAAGCTGATGATATAACTGTGCTAGCAGAAATGGAGAAAGAGCTCCAGGTAATGATGGAAAGTGTTTTAAGTGCAGTTAAAGAGTTTGGAATGAAACTGAATATTGGCAAGACCAAAGTGATATGGTACTAGATGGAATGGGTCAATCCATACAGTGGTCCAAGAAAAAAATAATAGGTTGTTTGACCATTTCAGAAAAAAATTATATTTGCTGGGTGAATTCCCCAATGTTCAGTAGTCAAAAATATTTTTTAAAAAATTTATTGTTTATTATTTTGAAATGGCGGCCATATTTGTTCCAGGCCGCATGCGTTTTTTCGTATTTGCAAGTATCTACATTTTTTACAATTATTCAGTAGTGGATTGTCCTAAGCCTTTCAGATAAAATGCATTTAGTTCAACACACACTAGGCTATAAATTAACATCATTATCACTTAGCTGAATGTATTCTTTAACATATTTTTAATAGTTCAAAGTTATCAGACACAAATTAAAAAACTCAATTTTTGAACAGTAATTTTCCAAACAAAGATTAATTTCTCTGATTTAATATTTTTTCCTTCTATTACACTATATAGTACAGTAACTTTTTATAGAGTATCAATAGTCAGTATCTTACACTAAAAAAACACACTATTTTAAAAAAAACTGATTTTTTAAAAATTTTCCTTTTTGTGGCCTGCAATATCTTTGTTGAGGGACCAGATAAAAATCTGAAAATTTCACAATTAATAGACCTTTATGATATCAAACTTCAGTACAAATTTCAACTTTGAGATTCAATAGAGTCATGGTATGAAATACTTATTTTTGTGATAATGGATAGACAGGAGGATATTTTATGTTTTTGATCCTTGATGTGTAATGAACAGGCATAAAGCATGTTCATTCTCTACCATGAAAAAGGTATACAGATAAACAGTATGTATTCATTGATAAGTTGTGTTACAAGCAAGGCAGGACTTACGAGGAGTCTGCTAAAATACTGCATATGATCAGGCATTGAGAAGTACATTGATGGTGTGGTGTGTTTTTAAGACATGGGTTTTACAAGGAAGCTGAAAAGCTTCTGTCCTCCTTGGAATCTGCTGTTAATAACAACATTGCACTTACTCTATTGCTGTGTAGGTCCACACAGTTTAAGGTGCAATAGCTCTCAGTAGTTGGTGTTTTAACAACCACGATGCAGTATGCAGTATCTTCAAATATTCTGGTTAGTAACTCATCACAAGGAAATGAGCAGACAATTATTTGAGATAGAAAAGCATCATAATGTCGCTGTTTCAGCAAGACAGTGCAATCTGTCACACTGCCATCAACAAATTTATTTGTGTTTTATGTGAGATGAGTTTCGCTGCCATCTCAGTTACAAAAGTTGTGCATTTCCATCCTGTGATTTAATGCCTTGTGGTACATTAAAATGTAGTTTTACAAGAATAAAACTCTCACTGATTTGATCCTAATTAGGTGATTGAATGCAGCTGTCAGAATAGATAGCCAAGTTTGTGAGAGAGTGCTGGATAGAAAGACTTACAAAGAGCTATAATAAATGGAGTTACATCGAAGATATTGTTTTCCATTCTTAAATCTTATGTGTCCGCTCCTCGTGGTCTCGCGGTAGCGTTCTCGCTTCCCGAGCACGGGGTCCCGGGTTCGATTCCCGGCGGGGTCAGGGATTTTTCCTGCCTCGAGATGACTGGGTGTTGTGTTGTCTTCATCATCATTATTCATCCCCATTACGGTCGGAGGAAGGCAACGGCAAACCACCTCCATCACGACCTTGCCTAGTAAGGCGGTGCGGGTCTCCCGCATCGTTCCCCTACGCTCTGTAAAGAAGCATGGGACTTCGTCTCGTCAAATCTTATGTACCGAAGAGAAATGTGTTATGTCTTGTGTTCCTGTTCAAATTACATTAATCTCAAACACTATTAGAAGTGGCGTACTTTCTGAAACACACATTTCAATTGAAGAAAAACCTAATAATTGAAATAAAGAGAAAAGATAAAAGTGAAAAGAAAGAGTGTGGGGGAAATCATACATAATAGAGGGGCAGTAACAAAGGAAAGAAATACCATGGGGCAGAACATTACATAAATAATGAACAAACAAGGTGAAATAAATTATGGCAGATATGTGGAGGAGAAAAGGAGGTAATAAGAGCATCAGGAATATTTAGCAAGCTTTAGGTGATGGGACCAATCATCTGCAGTAGTTTATGTTTCTGTGTGTTAGACTCTGAAGTGGTGTTGCCACACGGCAAAATCCAAGCTACACAATTGGTGATGTCTATTGTGCTATAAAGCACATTGGGTGACAGGGAATTGGGCGATGCCAGAGTGTTAACATAATGGTAATGCTGTCCACTTAACAGATTAAAGTGGCAGCAGGAGAAAATACAAATAAAAGCTGTGGAAGTGTTTAAGCTTTCAGAGCCAGTGGCTCCTTTTTCTGGAAACTTTAGAAGCCTCTGACACATTTTGCTGTTGACAGATGCTTGCATGAGCACTGTGTGTTGTTGTATATGGCACATTTCCTTTGCAATTTAAATTATTTTTGTTTTTTTCTCTCGTTTATGTTTTATTGTTGAAGTATTATTCTGCAGTAGCTGGATATAGTAATATTCTTTGTTAGAGTATCGGTTCTTACCAGTCAAAATTACAAAAATTTAACAGAGAACTAAAACAATGAAAAATTCCCAGAATTCTAAAAAAACTCCCAGGTTTTTCCCAGTTTTCTCCCAGATGAAAAATTCCTGGGTTTTTCCCAAATTTCCAGATTGTCCCGGGTCGTATACGCCCTGAGATAGAACATTATCTGAGACATCAAGGGATCACCAATTTAGTACTGGAGGGAAGTAGGCAGGTTGCAGTAGTTATTCAGAGATGAAGAGGCTTGCACAGGATAGAGTAGCATGGAGAGCTGCATCAAACCAGCCTTTGGGCTGAAGACCACAACAGTAACAACATGGATCCTTCGCTACACCTTCATTCACTTTATTCTTACTTTGATATCTTTTGAATACACTAATAAATGAACAAAAAACTTTAAATGACACACTTGAGTGTTGTTTTGCTGCTACTGGTATTGCTCTCACTTGCAAGCAGAAATTTACTAATGGCCTGTAGAAACACTGAGCGTTTTATGTGACAGCAGGTGAATTTAATTTCACGCTGTGCAGAAATGTGTGTTGAACATAGTCTTTTAACAGCATTTTCTGTAGGTACTGTAAGAGGTGTCAAAGAAGAGACTTCTTGCATCAATTTGTCTCAGCCTGTATGCCATGAAACACTAAAAAATTGCTGAAACCTGGAACTATTAACAGAGATACGTCAAAATTTTGAGTTCCATATATGCAACCAGTAGCTCTTTTAACCACAAACATAAAATACTTTATCATTTTATTATAATGAACTGTATCAAAATTACATGTTTTCAGCAATATTATGAAAAGGATAGATTGCTACTCACCATATAGTGGAGATGTTGAGTCACACGTGGCACAACAAAAATGCTGCTAAACAAGTAAGCTTTCAGCTATCAGTTGTCCTTTTTAAATTTTATTGGCTAGTCTAGATTTCAGCTAGAAACTAGCCATTCTCAATGCACTATCATTTTTGATCAATGCATGTAATGCCTGTTGGTTGGGCTTCATCCACAGTTCATTGAATACTTGAATTGAGTATTCAATGAAGTGTGGATGAAGTCCGCCCAACATGCATTACATGCATTGATAAAAAAAGATAGTGCATTGAGAATGGCTAGTTTGTAGCTGAAATCTAGATATGCCAATAAAATTTAAAAAGGATGACTGACAGCTGAAATCTATTATTTACAAGTCAATATAACAGTCGCTGCGTGTAACAGCCTTCTGAATGCAAGGTAACCCGAAGTAAGCTTTCGGCCAAAACGCCTTCTTCTGAATTAGAAGACACACACACACACACACACACACACACACACACACACGACCACTGTCTCTGGCTGCTGAGGCAGTCATGCCTGTCTGGGACTCAACATCTTCGCTATATAGTGGGTAACAATGTATCCTTTTCATAATACTGTAATTTTTCTATCCTGGATTATCCATTACATGTTTCTGAGGAACATTTAATGCACCAGTGCCTTGAAGCACCATATTTTTGTATCATGCAAGCTATAATACCAAAACCAGCAAAAATATGGTACAGCTAGTGTTATATGTGAGCAAACTATGAGGGAAATGTGTCAAGTGTTGTAGCAGTTTGAAGATCATAACTAATTTCAAACACTGATAAGTGTGCGTCAACAATGGGGCAAGTTTGCAAACTGAGATTGTTATTTGAACAAATCCACAGTTTAAAATAAGGATACATTAATTGCACTCTCTTGTTTTATAAGCACAGGATGTGTCTTTAGAGTAAACATGACTATATAGGTAGAGGGATAGCCATGACACAATTAGGCACAAGAGTCAATGAAATACGAACAACATTAACATGGTGAAATAGATTGTACAAACTATAATAGAACACCAAGAGCTCTCTCAATAAATATTCGCTGATTCCACCTGTGACAATTATTATAGACAACTTCAATCCAAACAAACTACAGGTTTACTACGCAAACTGTCACCTCAGACAGTGAAGAAAGAATTGCCCTAGGAATTCACAATAGCCTATCACAATTTAATCATTTGGTGTAGTTTTTCTGTTCTTGGTTAAGTTTTAAGAAAAATGATACAGCAGTAGAGCATGCTATTAACTGGAACACTGCAAGATACACATTTTCTGTTTACCTCTAGAAGGGCACGTGGTGAAGGGTAAACAGCGGAAATAGCTTCGGCTGTGGCTAAGCTCGCCAGTGGGAACTGGCATAGCTGCTGCCGCCACAGCTGCAGCATCCCATTGCCGTGTTTGTCCACCTTCACACAGTCGTTAGAGTCACCTGCTGCAAACCAGTCTGTCTCTTCCATCTGTTCCTCCTGCTTTTCCAATCTACATAAACACATTAAGAGTATATATGCAAACAGACAGGTGAAAATGTAAAAGAATTTAAGCATAGAAAAACACTTATTTACCACTTGTTTCACCAATTATTTATTTTTTCAACCTAGGTTTTAGGTTATTAGTCTGATGTCTAGCAGGGCTAATAAAGAACACCAATAAGGAAAGGACAGAGTGCTATCCACCACATACAGAAGGCACTGAGTCATACAATGAAAAAGAATGCTTGAAAGATTTCACCTTCCATATAAGTTGTTTTTATTATATTATTTTTATGAGAATGCGCGTGAGTTTTCTACTTCTGAAAAAGGCCCCTATCTGAAAGCTGAAATATTTTTAACATTCTTTTCATTGTGCCTACATGCGACTAAACGCCTCTTTTATGACGTGAAAAGCAGTCTACAATTGGTACAAACATAAACATGTTTTATCCATTATGAGCTGTCAGAACACCATGATTGTATAATTAAAATGAACAAAATAAACCATAACCATGATAATTCCAGTGCTTTTTATCATAGCTGAAATAATACTTGGCCACACCAACAGACAAATGTGAAACAGAAGTATAAATATTACATTATTTCTGCAGGTAAATATTGCCATTAAGAATGAATGTAGAGCACCAATATCATGTTACTGGTCTCCTAAATAATTTATCAAATAATGAATGCTTACAATTTATTTTCTTCATTGTAATCAACCACAATACTGTACAAAAACCTGTAGAATATGATAACTATTAACACAGAGGCAAGAAATATTCAACAGAGATGAAAACTGGATGACAAAAAGCTGTGGTCAGAGTAATATTATACAGCAGCAAGTACAGTCATTACTCCATACAGGTCAACAATTCGTAAGCAGCATGTCCACAGAAAATAGTAACAGTGAATCAGTTGGGACATTCTCCATAAGTTCTGTAATCAAGCTGCTCATTACTCTCTCAATGTAATTCAGAGTTCTTGAATAGTTGAAGATGAGAGTGACACCTGTGGACCACCTAGCATAAGTGTGTCCACACATATGACATTCAGTATCTCGGTCTACTATATACAAATGTCACACTCCTTAAGTGATTTCTTCATTCTCCAGTGTCTCCATAAAACAGGCATCTCTGTGAGCTCGAAAATAAATATTCCACAACATTTTGGCAAAATATCGTTATATTTAGATTAGATTAGATTCAGTTTTTGTTCCATAGACCCAAAAAATGAGTTGATTCTCGTGGGTGTGGAACATGTGAGTAAGTATGACATAAAAACATAAAACAGTTGAATATAATACTTACTACCCCTGATCATTTGTCAGGAGATAGTTGAAAATAAGTTAATACAATGCAGTAAACTGGGACAGCTAACACACTACTGGCCATTAAAATTGCTACACCACGAAGATAATATGATACAGACGCGAAATTTAACCAACAGGAAGGAGGTGCTGTGTTATGCAAATGATTAGCTTTTCAGAGCATTCACACAAGGTTGGTGCCGGTGGAGACACCTACAACGTGCTGACATGAGGAATGTTTCCAACCGATTTCTCATGCACCAACAGCAGTTGACCAGCATTGCCAGGTGAAACGTTGTTGTGATGCCTCGTGTAAGGAGGAGAAATGTGTACCATCATGTTTCCGACTTTGATAAAGGTCGGATTGTAGGCTATCGCGATTGAGCTATATAGTATCGCGACATTGCTGATCGCATTGGTCAAGATCCAATAGCTGTTAGAATATGGAATCAGTGGGTTCAGGAGGGTAATACGGAATGCCGTGCTGGATCCCAATGGCCTCGTATCACTTGCAGTCGAGATGACAGGCGTCTTATCCGCATGGCTGTAATGGATCGTGCACCCACGTCTCGATCCCTGAGTCAACAGATGGGGACGTTTGCAGGACAACAACCATCTGCACGAACAGTTCGATGACGTTTGCAGCAGCGTGGACTAACAGCTCTGAGACCATGGCTGTGCTTCCCCTTGACGCTGCATCACAGACAGGAGCGCCTGCGATGGTGTACTCAACGAGGAACCTGGGTGCACGAAAGACAAAACATCATTTTTTCGGATGAATCCAGGTTCTGTTTACAGCATCATGATGGTCGCATCCGTGTTTGGCAACATCACGGTGAACACACATTGGAAGTGTGTATTCGTCATCGCCATACTGGCATATCACCCAGCATGATGGTATAGGGTGCCATTGGTTACAAGTCTCGGTCACCTCTTGTTCGCATTGACGGCACTTTGAACAGTGGACGTTACATTTCAGATGTGTTACGATCTGTGGCTCTACCCTTCATTCGATCCCTGCGAAACCCTACATTTCAGCAGGATAGTGCACGACCGCATGTTGCAGGTCCTGTACGGGCCTTTCTGGATACAGAAAATGTTCGACTGCTGCCCTGGCCAGCACATTCTCCAGATCTCTCTCACCAATTGAAAACGTCTGGTCAATGGTGGCCGAGCAACTGGCTCGTCACAATACACCGGTCACTACTCTTGATGAACTGTGGTATCGTGTTGAAGCTGCATGGGCAGCTGTACCTGTACACACCATCCAAGCTCTGTTTGACTCAATGCCCAGGCATTTCAAGGCCATTATTACGGCCAGAGGTGGTTGTTCTGGGTACTGATTTCTCAAGATCTATGCACCCGAATTGCGTGAAAATGTAATCACATGTCAGTTTTAGTATAATATATTTGTCCAATGATTACCCATTTATCATCTGCATTTTTTCTTGGTGTAGCAATTTTAATGGCCAGTAGTGTATTTACAGAATTAACACACTGTCAGAATGAAACACTGTTATGCACTATTAATAAATTTACCATATGCAAAATACCTAATCTTGACTGTTGTGACTGATGACCATAGATGTTAAGTCCCATAGTGCTCAGAGGCATTTTTGACTGTTGTGACCAAGTGTTGTCAAAACTAAAATCTAACATATTTTTACTTAAGCTGACTTAACAGTCTCTGTTAAGATATTCATCTATGGAGTAGAAGGAGTTGCCTATCAAAAAGTCTTTCAAACTCTGTTTAAACTGTGCTTTATCTGAAACCAAGTTTTTAATGGTTACTGGCAATTTATTAAAAATGTGTGTTCCTGAATATTGGACCCCTTTTTGGACCAAGGTAAGTGACTTTAGGCCTTTATGTAAATTATTCTTATTCCTAGTATTGATACTGTGTACTGAGCTATTGGTTGGAAATAGAGATGTATTAACAAATTTCATTAAGGAATAAATATACTGAGAAGCAGTGGTTAGAATACAAAGTTCCTTGAACAGGTTTCTACAAGATGTTCTCAAATTTACACCACAGATGATTTTTATCACATGCTTTTGCACCCTAAAAACTTTTGGTTGGTTTGATGAGTTGCCCCAGAATATGATCCCATAATGCATAATAGAATGAAAGTAAACAAAGTATGCAAGTTTTTTTTAAATATAAATATATCTCCTACATCCGACATCATTCTCATGGCAAATAGACTTGTTTAGGCACTTAGGCAATTCTGTGGTATGCCCTTCCCAACTGAATTTATTATTAAGTTGTAATCCCAGAAATTTAACACTGTCAACCTCTTTGATCTGCATGTCTTCATACGTTATACTCATGCTGGAAGGTAATCTCTTACAGGTTCTGAACTGCATATACTGAGTCTTCTCAAAGTTTAATGACAAAGAATTAGCTTTAAATCACTTATTGATGTCAGTGAAAATTTGACTAGCAGCTATTTATAAATCTGCACTTGACTTGCTACTTATTGCAATGTTTGTGTCATCTGCAAACAAAACAAACTTAGCATCTGGCAATGTAACAGATGAGAGGTCATTAATATACACAAGAATGTTCCTCTTCCTTTTTGGCCCCACATGTCACCGTCTTCACAATATCCCATACAGTTTTTATTTTGTTACCTGATGTAATTATCTTTTTCTCATAATAAAGCTGCTTTGATTGCTGGATTAGTTGCTTCAATATTTCGCAGTATTCTTTGTAATGCATTACAATTCTAACCTCAGAGCTGTTTCTAGATAGTAGATAGTCTCCTTTTTGTCCCACATGATATCTTTATGCCTTGTGTAATCCACGGTTTATTTTTTGACTTATGTATGAGTTGAGTTACCTCGCTGTTAGTGTGGCGGGTGCCAACAACATAGCTCATAACGAATCCGGAAAGTGCATAACAGGTTTGGGGGATTTTTTAAACGTAAATATGATGAGAAACACTGTTGTTGTGACAATACCTCATAGACATGACTTCACGTATAATGCGTGTGTGAATAAAGAAACCCGCAAAACCAACACTAGAATAAAACAATTATGCTCTACTTACGCAAAATGCAATGTAGTAGATATCAACAGACTGGCGAAAAATCTGCACACTGAACACGGTGAGCATCTGAATTACCAGGGTAAAAAATTTCTCTGTCACGAGATAAGCAAAATTATAAATTAAATTCAAGAATGCAACTGTCTAGTTTCTGGGGACACTTATGGACCTCCTTTTTTATGCAATACAACGTTACAGGGGAAGGAAGGGTAGAAACCACGTTAAGGGAAAACTGCAGCAAAGTAATTAATTCACATAACTGTGTTGTTTTAGATCAATCGGTGAAAATACATGAACATGCAAGATCTTTTGACATCAAAATACCTTTCTGTGCAGATAACAATGTTCTCCTTCTACATATAAATGTATAATCACTTTGTGGTAAAATCAATGAACTGCAGTACTGGCTTGATAAAATTAACTGCAGTATGTTGTGTATCAATGAACACTGGATGAAAGAGTCTGAAACAGACTTGTTGTTCCTCCAGGATATTTGCTAGTTACTAGCTATTGCAGAAGAAGCATTTCACATGGTGAAGTCTCAATCTACATTAAAAACAAATTAGATTTAGATTATTCAGTAGTAGACCTTTGCAAAATGTGCCTTGAAGGCATATTTGAAGTAGCCGGAACGGTAATACACGCACAAAAAATTGTAATTGTCAGTGTATCAAACTCCAAGAGCTGATGAAATAATATTTGTAGAAAAAATTAAAACACTAATTTTGCAGTTGTCCAAATATAAACAACATAAAATTATAATTGTAGGTGATATTAACATAGATATAAGGGCAAAGAAGAGACATGTTATCTATATGGTTAATTCTTTGAAGTCATTGAACTATTATTGTCTTAATGAAAAGCCCACCAGACAGAATGCATGTCTTGATAACATAATTAGTAATGTATATAAAGATACTCTTGAATGTGACATAACAGAATTAGGAATATCAGATCATGCAGGACTATGGCTTCAAATAGAAAATTCTGAACTCAACACTAAAGAAAGACAAGTGACATATAGACTTCTAGGAGAATCCAATGTAAACAACATGATTAATGAGTTACAGGAAATTGATTGGTCTCATAAAATTAATAATAATAAGGCAACTGATGAATGCTTTACTATTTTCCTGACAGAAATTAAGCACATTGTAGAAAAGACGTGCCCCACTGTAAACAAAAGACAACATCCTGATAATACACATAAGCAATGTCCTACTAACAAGTTGTACACTCCAAAACTTAACAAACTTAGGATACTACTTCTAATTCTGAAGGATAAGTCTAATAAAAGTGATCAAGACAAGGCAAATTACATAAATATGAGAAAACTTTACAAATCAGAAATAAAAGGGGCTAAGTGCAATGCAAATGATGAATACATTTTGAATTCCAAAAATAAATGTAAAGCAGCGTGGAAGTCATAAAACAGGAAATTAATAACATCAATAAAGAAAACAACATCCCTATAGACTGTGATACATTCAATGATTATGTAAATACTGCCACCACCACTCCACTCAATAATTCTACCATAGATGCAGAAGCACTACTCATCCATACAAACCAGACTAGTGAGAAATTTACTTGGAACCCTATCACCCTAAATTAAATTTGCAAATCGATAAACAAACTAAGCAATTCCAAAACAGAAAACTATTATGGACTCAGTAATTTCATCATAAAGTGTGTAGCAAAGGAAATCAAAATGCCACTTCTCTCACTGTCAAACAGAGTACTAGATGAAGGAATTTTTCCACAATGTCTTAAGCTCACAGTTACACTACCTATGTATAAAAAAGGTGATAAAAACCTCCCAAACAACTACAGACCCATATCAATAGTACCAATCATATCCAAAATAATAGAAAATTGCATGCATATGCAGCTATACAGCTATTTTGAAAGCAACAAACTATTAAATGAACAGCAATTCAGATTCAGGTCTCACCTATCAACTATAAAAGCAATTGAAGCTTTGGTGAACAATGTATATGAAGCATATGAAAAGAGGCTGCATATATCTTTAACACTTTTTGATTTAAGCAAAGCATTTGATTCAGTGTCTCATGACATAATCTTTAAAAAGTTAGAATACTACGGCACTGAAGATATACCACTCACCTTATTCAAATCTTATTTAAGCAGTAGGTTACAGCTTGTATATGCAAATAAACAGAGATCAGCAGTACTCCTTATAAAAAGAGGAATACCCCAAGGCTTGGTTCTTGGGCCTTTCCTGTTTATTGTCTATATTAACGATTTCTCGAATTATATACCATGTAAGAATATACTGTATGCTGATGGTATAACACTAATAACCTCAGGTGACAATTTACAAACTGTGCTGGATAACAACAGAGAAATAATGCAACTGTGCATAAACAATACAAAAACAGAAGAAATAATTTTTAATCTAAAAGCTACAAAAAGTAAAACTAAAGCAGTGAAACTACTTGGATTGCACGTAGACCAAAAACTATCCAGGGAAGAACACACCAATCACCTGTGCAGCAAACTAGCCTGTGTACTTTTTTTTTTTTTACTGTACAAACTGAGAAACAGTGTGATCAAACAGCTGTTACTCCACTCATATTTTGCTTTCTTCCATTCCCATCTGGAGTATGGAATTTTGCTCTGGGGTAATTCCTCAGGGGCTAAATGTATTTTCAGATGGCAAAAGAAGGCCATCAGATGTATACTAGGATTAGCACCCAAGAGATTCCTGCAGAAACCACTTTAAATATCTCAGTGTATTGACAGTACCTAGCATGTACATTGTATAACTGTTTAATGTATGCTAAAGAAAATCTGGACAAATGCAGCACAAGATGTGATTCACACACACACACACACACACACACACACACACACACACACAGAATACCAGAAATAGTCGCTTGTTGGATTTTTCTTTCTTGAGGCTAGCTGTTGTCCATAATAACTATAAACATTTGGGCACAAAAGCTTTTTAATAAGTTACCATACTCAGCTCATACAGCCCCATTTAATAAATTCAAGAGTGTATTGCAAAACTGGTTAAAATGCAGTGAACTCTATACAATTGAAGAATTCCTAGGGAGTACTCACTATAATATAAGCTTTTAATAAGTGATAAAGAAATGTTTTCAATTCTTAAATAAGCTAAATAATTCTGTGTATGTAAGTGTTTATTGTGCTTAACTGTACTCCATTGTAAACTTTGACGAAGCAAATTGTATGAAAAATACTGAAAGGTCGATAAAAATATTCTATTCTATTCTTTAGGGGAAAACAATTCTCAAAAGTGGAGGCAACTTTATTAATGAATGCTTTGTATTTTCCATTTGAGTCAGATGTATTGTGAACAACTATCTAGTCCATGTCTTTCAGCAATTTCCTGAATTTCTCAATTTTTGACTTATTTATTACCCTCCTGTACTCAGATTTAATAGATTTTTTATCCTGTCAAGTTTCAACATTTAACACAACATGCTGCATGTCATGATCAGATAGCCCATTTATTATTGGGTTTGTAATATGACTTTCTTCCCTAGATTTGTCTACAAAGATATTATCAATATTTATTAGGGATTTTGGCCAGGATGAGTGATGGTGGGATGTGGGGTCGTGAAGGACAAGCAGATGATTGTGTGTGTGTTCTATCCTACTGCAATCAAACAATCAATGTCTGATCCAACAATACAATTGTCAACAAGTAGTAATTTTATATCACAAGCTCAACTGGAGTATGGCCTGGTAGGTGTGAATCAGCTCATGCTTCTAATTAACTTCAAGACTGTCCAACAAATTTGCTAGGTGGGAGGAGGAAGAGGCAAATGGTGTAAGTGGTATGTGGAGAACAAAAATGTCAGTGATATTAGTAGAAGAAAGTGACAATACAACAACACAACAAAGAACAGAATTGTAAATTTATGTTATAAAATGTGTTCATTTTGAGTTGGCGTGAGGTCCAACTCAAAATTAACGCACTTTATAACACAAATTTTTGAACACCTGTACACAACAGCAAAGTCTGTCGAAACTGGTTGTCTGGAAATAAAGAAATATTTGTTTGAGGCTTTCCCGGCGCTGCATCTGCTTGATAGGTTCTCGGGACTTACGCCGGATAATATTGTAGAAGCCGCACAATATTTCAGCGAGACAACTGCCCGCCATCTTCAGGTGCTACTGTCGCGTCGCTGAGAAACGCGCCAATTTATATGCTGGTTTTCTAGAACAGCGCAGGCGCCAGCGGGGCATAACGTCATCGAAGACCAATCGTAGACAGCGTCGAATACCAGAGTCCTCTGCTGGAGAAACGGGTCGCGGTCTGCGGAAGCGCTCCGCGGCGCGGGAAATGCGGCCGGGAGCGACGGACCCCGTTCGCGCGCGCGAGGTGTTGGTGCCCGATTTAAGCATCTGCGCTAAGGCTTCCCATCTGCGTTGACTCGGTGCGGTTGCTAATCTGTGGCTGACGGTTCCTTAGTGCCGACAAGGCTGGTTCCCAGGCTTTGCTCAGGTGAAACCCCGTGTCTCTGTTTATTAGCTCACTGCTTATACGTATTTCGACCGCCTCTTTGATGATGGAGTCCCAGTATGTGGAAGCATGCGAGAGGATCTTGGTTTCTTCGTAATTCATGCCGTGTCCCGTGTCAAGGCAATGTTCAGCAACCGCAGATTTCTCTGGCTGACCCAACCTCGTGTGACGTTTATGTTTGTCGCATCTGTCTTTGACCGTACGACACGTCTGGCCAATATAAGATTTCCCACACTGGCACGGGATTTTGTATATTCCTGGTCTCCTCAGGCCGAGGTTGTCTTTAACAGAGCCCAGCATCGATTTCACTTTTGCTGGAGGCCGGAAAACACATTTAATCCGGTTTTTCTTGAAAATTCTGCCCAACTTAAAAGACACGCCACCGACATACGGTAGAAAAACCAACCCTGTGGTGTTATCTGCTTCTTCAGGTTGTTCTTGAGGTTTGGAGCGTGCTGGTCGAAACGCGTTCCGGATCTGCTTCTCGGAGTACCCGTTCTGGGCAAATACAGAGCGGAGATGGTTGAGCTCTGCCGATAAGCTGTCCTGATCTGAGATGGCTCTAGCCCTATGCACTAGCGTCCGTAATACACCGCTGCGCTTTGAGGGGTGATGATAGCTCGTAGCTTGTAAATACAAGTCTGTGTGCGTAGGCTTCCGGAACACACTGTGACCCAAGGAGCCGTCACCTTTTCTACGCACCAAAACATCCAGAAACGGGAGCTCACCATCTTTTTCTACCTCCATGGTAAAACAGATACTTGGATGGATGGAGTTCAAATGTTCCAGGAAAGAAGGAAGCGTTGCTGTCCCATGCGGCCATACCACAAACGTATCATCTACATATCTCCAAAAACATTTGGGTTTCAGAACCGCCGTCTGAAGTGCTTTGTCCTCGAAATCTTCCATAAAAAGATTTGCTACTATGGGAGACAAAGGGCTACCCATAGCAACACCGTCAGTCTGCTCGAAATACTGGTTGTTAAATAAAAAATAAGTCGAGGTAAGCACATGTTTGAAAAGGTGTGAGACGTCCCCATCCAGCTTGGCTCCTATAAGTTGTAATGAGTCCATCAGAGGCACCCGTGTGAACAAGGAAACCACATCGAAACTCACTAATAAGTCTGTAGATTCAAGACGCAAGTTCTTCATTCGCCGTATAAAATCTTCTGAGTTTCGAATATGGTGTTCACATTTCCCCACCATGGGACTCAGAAGAGAAGCCAGATGTTTAGCTAGATGGTATGTTGGGGCACCTATATTACTAACGATAGGGCGAAGCGGAACATTCTCCTTATGTACCTTAGGCAGGCCGTAAAGTCGTGGCGGAACTGGCGCTCGTTCTCTTAAACTCTTCTTCAGATGGTCAGGAAGTTGGATGGATTTGAGGAGAGCAGATGTCCTCCGTTGTACGCTGTATCCTGTAGTAGGTCCATCATCTTGCCAGGTGTTTTAAAACTTCCGAATGACGCTGCTGAAGAAATAAGGCGAGAGGCTTGTAGATCAATAACCAGGACGCCTGCACCCAAGCAGAACGTCACCACTGAAGAAAGAGAGCGCTCCGTTCTTTAAAAGAAGACAAAGATATAGTAATTTTACCAGCTGACAAGGGTAACGCCACTGTTATTATGCCTGCTACATCTTATTCTGGCAAGATGATGGACCTACTACAGGATACAGCGTATCGTCGACTCCAGAAAGATCCGACGGATGCCATACAACGGAGGACATCCGCTCTCCTCAAATCCATCCAACTTCCTGACCATCTGAAGAAGAGTTTAAGAGAACGAGCGCCAGTTCCGCCACGACTTTATGGCCTGCCTAAGATACATAAGGAGAATGTTCCGCTTCGCCCTATCGTTAGTAATATAGGTGCCCCAACATACCATCTAGCTAAACATCTGGCTTCTCTTCTGAGTCCCATGGTGGGGAAATGTGAACACCATATTCGAAACTCAGAAGATTTTATACGGCGAATGAAGAACTTGCGTCTTGAATCTACAGACTTATTAGTGAGTTTCGATGTGGTTTCCTTGTTCACACGGGTGCCTCTGATGGACTCATTACAACTTATAGGAGCCAAGCTGGAAGGGGACGTCTCACACCTTTTCAAACATGTGCTTACCTCGACTTATTTTTTATTTAACAACCAGTATTTCGAGCAGACTGACGGTGTTGCTATGGGTAGCCCTTTGTCTCCCATAGTAGCAAATCTTTTTATGGAAGATTTCGAGGACAAAGCACTTCAGACGGCGGTTCTGAAACCCAAATGTTTTTGGAGATATGTAGACGATACGTTTGTGGTATGGCCGCATGGGACAGCAACGCTTCCTTCTTTCCTGGAACATTTGAACTCCATCCATCCAAGTATCTGTTTTACCATGGAGGTAGAAAAAGATGGTGAGCTCCCGTTTCTGGATGTTTTGGTGCGTAGAAAAGGTGACGGCTCCTTGGGTCACAGTGTGTTCCGGAAGCCTACGCACACAGACTTGTATTTACAAGCTATGAGCTGTCATCACCCCTCACAGCGCAGCGGTGTATTACGGACGCTAGTGCATAGGGCTAGAGCCATCTCAGATCAGGACAGCTTATCGGCAGAGCTCAACCATCTCCACTCTGTATTTGCCCAGAACGGGTACTCCGAGAAGCAGATCCGGAACGCGTTTCGACCAGCACGCTCCAAACCTCAAGAACAACCTGAAGAAGCAGATAACACCACAGGGTTGGTTTTTCTACCGTATGTCGGTGGCGAGTCTTTTAAGGTGGGCAGAATTTTCAAGAAAAAGCGTATTAAATGTGTTTTCCGCCCTCCAGCAAAAGTGAAATCGATGCTGGGCTCTGTTAAAGACAACTCGGCCTGAGGAGACCAGGAATATACAAAATCCCGTGCCAGTGTGGGAAATCTTATATTGGCCAGACGTGTCGTACGGTCAAAGACAGATGCGACGAACATAAACGTCACACGAGGTTGGGTCAGCCAGAGAAATCTGCGGTTGCTGAACATTGCCTTGACACGGGACACGGCATGAATTACGAAGAAACCAAGATCCTCTCGCATGCGTCCACATACTGGGACTCCATCATCAAAGAGGCGGTCGAAATACGTATAAGCAGTGAGCTAATAAACAGAGACACGGGGTTTCACCTGAGCAAAGCCTGGGAACCAGCCTTGTCGGCACTAAGGAACCATCAGCCACAGATTAGCAACCGCACCGAGTCAACGCAGATGGGAAGCCTTAGCGCAGATGCTTAAATCGGGCGCCAACTCCTCGCGCGCGCGAACGGGGTCCGTCGCTCCCGGCCACATTTCCCGCGCCGCGGCGCGCTTCCGCAGACCGCGACCCGTTTCTCCAGCAGAGGACTCTGGTATTCGACGCTGTCTACGATTGGTCTTCGATGACGTTATGCCCCGCTGGCGCCTGCGCTGTTCTAGAAAGCCAGCATATAAATTGGCGCGTTTCTCAGCAACGCGACAGTAGCACCGGAAGATGGCAGGCAGTTGTCTCGCTGAAATATTGTGCGGCTTCTACAATATTATCCGGCGTAAGTCCCGAGAACCTATCAAGCAAAGAAATATTTATTTGGTCTTGGCTTTAGAAAGTTTTTACCAAGTCAAAATGTATCTTAATTCAGTTCCATTTTCTCTCACATCCTCATCTCTCATTAAGTCTTATGTGCGAGATAATTCTAAAATGACACCCAATTTGAAAATTATACAGCAATCCGTACTTATTTATCTATGTAGGTGTACATTTGAGGCTATTTGTGAAAGTTTCTCTAGGTCTTGCATCCATCTACAGTTGAACAGCAAAAATAATGTAGTCTGTACAAAGTACTCACATCAAAGGCAATCTCTCTCTCTCTCTCTCTCTCTCTCTCTCTCTCTCTCAACCCCCCCCCCCCCCCGCCCCCCCCCCCCCCCACAGACACACACAAAGCATTGTAGGTACTACTCTTTATTATTGTAGTTTTAACTGTATGTTAGCTGTCAGGAACCCTCCCTCCTTTTCACATTCTGATAATTGCTTCTCATCTTATTAATGCAGGTGGACTTACAAAACAGTTGTACTGTAATTCCATCAGAAGATTATATGTCCAACAGTTAAAGGCAAATGTTGGAATGCTTTGTTGTCTTCTGAATAACATAATTTTCTAGTTACAGTTAGCAAACCATTGCGGATAACATCCAATTGCATCATATGTATACTAACTTGAATGGTTTCACAGCAATAGCCTTTGTAAGCTGCCCAATTGCTGCACCAAGCTCCTCTGGGGTGTGCACAAGATGATACTGACAGCCGTGTCGCAACTGCAATTCTACGAGGGCCTCCAGCAGCTCATCTTCGGATGGTGATGATTCTGTGTAATAAATTCCCTTCTTCTGTGGTTTCTTGTTCCTAAATAAATGAAGTTATGTTTATCTTAATAAAATGTAACTGTGGTCATGTGACAGCTGAAAACAGGCAGATCATTTTTTTGGGGGGGGGGGGGCGGGGGGGGGGTGTGAGGGATGAGGAGGAGGAGGGGGGGGCGGGGGGGGGGGGGGGGGGGGAGGTCAGACACTAACCATAACAATGCAATGTTTAGTAACCCTGTCAGACATGCGTATGCAAGATATGGATGTACTGATATGCAAATTATCACCCATGTTTGCTGTGCCCATCTGCCGTGGGAAAGCAGACGTAGCAGGGTGGTCACATGAATTTCTGTAGCTGGCAAATATTAAGGCTGTCCGACAATGGACTCATTCTCAATTGCTATTCTCCAATGTGCCTCTACAAGTTAATTAAGATCACCACTGTTTACGTGGATGAACATAACCTTGTGCTAGATAGTACTTTGGCAGACAGGCACGTGGTTTCCATCACCATACGAAAAGTGGGATTGTCCTTAAAATTATAATATCCATACACGTGGATAATGAAGTAGTAGTGCTTGGACTTTCAACGTTTCTGCCAGGAGCTACTACTTATATTATTTCTATCAAGAACTATTACTGTTTGGATTATTGATTAATAGACAATTTCAATCTGAAACTTCCTGGCAGATTAAAACTGTGTGCCGGACCAACGCTCGAACTCGGGACCTTTGCCTTTCTTGGGCAAGTGCTCTACCAACTGAGCTACCCAAGCACGACTCACGCCCCGTCCTCACAGCTTTACTTCCGCCAGTACCTCACCTCCTACCTTCCAAACTTTACAGAAGCTCTCCTGGGAACCTTGCAGAACTAGCACTCCTGAAAGAAAGGATATTGCGGAGACATGGCTTAGCCATAGCCTGGGGGATGTTTCCAGAATGAGATTTTCACTCTGCAGTGGAGTGTGCGCTGATATGAAACTTCCTGGCAGATTAAAACTGTGTGCCGGACAGAGACTCGAACTCGGGACCTTTGCCTTTCGCGGGCAAGTGCTGGCGGAAGTAAAGCTGTGAGGACAGGGTGTGAGTCGTGCTTGGGTAGCTCAGTTGGTAGAGCACTTGCCCGCAAAAGGCAAATGTCCCGAGTTCGAGTCTCGGTCCGGCACACAGTTTTAATCTGCCAGGAAGTTTCATATCAACACACACTCCGCTGCAGAGTGAAAATCTCATTCTGGAATTTCAATCTGTTGTGGCAGAGAGTTTATCTGTGTTCCATAAATGTTGTTGGGCTGAAAGTCAGGGTACAATATTGGCAGCGAGCAGGTTCCAGTTATGGTTAGCCTAGCATTCCAAATGATGCAAAATTTCTTGAGCTTTGATAGCAACAGCTAAATCAGCAACCAGAAGTGGGTCAAGCACTTCACTAATTCTACACTGCAGCAGTCACGGGCACTGCTAGCTGCCTTGGTATTTCAGTCATTGAACAAGGTTCAAAAAGACTGGGAAGTATGTGTCTTGCCCTGCGCATCTGGGTAAATGAAATTAAGTATCTGGAGTGACAGTGGGTTTTTTGTTATTGTACGTGAACACAGCTATATAACTTGGAACAAAAGTTGGCATCATTGTCTGATCCATCTGTGTTCCCTCTGTCTGACATTCTCATTATTATCCGACATTTTCCAACAAAATGCATAGAGTAGCAGCCAGGCAAGAATTCTTATTGCACCACAAGTCACAAGCTGTAAATTATGTGTCTTGGATTCAGATTTGAAGGGATAGATTAGAAAATGAAAATTCACGAATGATATGAGCTGTAGTGACTTGTTAAGAACCGGATAACAAGGTATGTACACAAGCCTTAAGACAGTCTGACACCTTCCTGACTGAGGTGCTACAAACATTGTGTGCATTTGAAATATCACCAATTGTGCAGTAAACTTTTTGGTACGATACTGATCTTTAACATGTGGCCCATAGCCATAGTGATAAAATGCAGCAGGTTTCCATAACAGACTCTAAAGTTGTAAACAAGTTTCATTTGACAGAAGACAACTGGCCTCTCCGCAAAACTTGTCTTGTATCAGGTGTTGTTTGTGGCAATACACCTTTCTCCTACTTGCCTGGGCTGCTTTTCTTTGCATCCCAGATGAGAATGCCTAATAATCAGGGCAAATATTATAAGTGTTTACTTAAACATTGCACTGCAGGTATATGTCATAGCATGGTGGGCACTAGGCTCTGGCCCCAGTGATCATGTGCAGGCAATGCATAAAATTTAGCTACTTGCAACAGTATAAGACTTTCCTTTTGATACCATTTCATTACTCTAGTTGTTAACCAGTCTATGTATTTAGTATGTGTACTCCCTCATTCAGTGAAGTGCTATCAAAGTTGGGGGTATAGCCACTGCTTAGGTTGTGTACAACTGATGGTTGTTTACAATCAATTCATTTTTTATGGAAATGACACTATGTAATGCCTTAAAAAAGTGTTGTTCAGCTTATATGTGAGTGCAGGCTTTCTAAGTGAATTTCATATATGAAGTCTTCACAGGTTGTCAGCTGAGTAGCGTTGTCGTCTCATAGCAATGTTTCGATGGAATGCATCTCCATCATCTTCAGGTGAAGATGATGGAGACGCATTTCATTGAAACATTGCTACAAGATGATGACGCTATATGGCTGACAACCCGTGAAGACTTCGTATATGTTGTTCAACTTATTCTTTACTGTGCAACTGTTCAATCAAAGACCATTTTCAAGCACAGATTTTTGTTAACAGCAAAAGTTACATCCATCCATTTAGAAATATTATATTTTTGACGTGTGTGTGTGTAGTTCCTACTGTTAACAAAAACATGTGCATCTTTGACCAAAACCAGTTGCATAATAAAGGATAAACTGAACAGCAGCTTAATGTGTTACATACCGTCATTCCTACAATTTATAAAAGCTGTGAACACAATCAACAAAAACTATGGCTGTCATTTTCGATTATGGTGGATACATCGGTTCATAAAATTCTCTCTCTGCAGGTGTATTCTATTTTCAGATTTTCATTACATCATGAAATGCACTCTGTCAAATCATTGATAATTTGTGCTGCCACTGATACACTTTGTACACAATTTGTGCCATTGTTTGAACCTCTTTTGGGGAAAGCAGTTGATTTTCAGCCTTGCACTGTCTTGAAACCAACAGCAAATCTGAAACTTTTCCAAGCTCACCTGATTGCATTAGGAATAAGGTTAAGATTGAACTAGACAGGTTAGAGCACAAAACAGTTTTTTCTCCTGATTTGTACAGTCAGTGGGCTTTACTGTTAGTGGCAGTTAGGAAGCATGGAGGGTCTGTTCTGTGCTGTGGAGACTTTAAGCAAACAATTAATACTCAAGCAGACATTGATTCTTATCCCTTACCTCATCCAGATGAACTTTTTTTCTAAACTTTCAGCACGAAATTTATTTTCTAAAAGTGATCTACTGGAGACATATTTTCAGCTGTCTCTTAATGACTTAAAGAAGATTCAACACACTGTTCAGACTGCATCAATAAAATAGGTTACCTTTTGGCGTGGCTAGTGCCTCACCCATATTCCACAGGTCATTTGAACAGACTGCTGCAGGTATTTGAATTGTGTGAATTGTCTCAACAATATTCTGGTCAATGGCCACACGACAAAAAAACATTTTTGCAATCTATGGCTGTTTTTTTGCAGCCCTTGCATAGAAAGTTATTAGGTGTAATATTTCCAAATGCATCTTCTTTCAAAAAGCAGTTATTTATTTTGGCTGTTTACTGAGTGAGGAGAGCCTTCAGCTCACCAAGCAGTATGTAGATATTATTCAAGACATGCTGGTGCCTAAATCCATCAAGGATCTTCAAGTGTTTCTAGGAAAAGTAAATTACTATGTACACTATTTCCCCAGCAGCCTTCACAGCCCACCTGCTAAATCACTTCTGTAAGAAGTAAGAGCTTTTCCAATGGTCTGACTAGTGCTATTGGGATTTTCAGCAGTTACGATCTTCCAACTCCCGCATCACTCTCACTGGGGGATTTCCAGTGTGAAGCAACTGGTGAATTGTTACATTTACTGTTTTGGTATGGCCGATGATGTTGCAGGGATGGTTAGGCAGTGTGCTGTTTGTCAGCACACCAGCCAGCCCCATTCCAGTCATTCTCTCTGTGGCCAGCACCAGTGCAACTGATAAGGAACCTCTTGAGTGCAAGGTTGCTCATCTGAAACTGTTTTGTTAACAATTGTGACAGCAAAGAATTTAGCTGCTAATGACTTACCATGTGCATCAGGAGGGGACATAAGACAAGTGTCCGGGAGCAGGACAGATCAGCCTTCTGTGGGATACATGTATTACACTTCACAAAATGGACATTGTCGACATCCAAGAAATGTTCAAAACGAACCATTAATTTGCATTGCAAACTCTGAATGAAAAATGGTGCACCACGGTAATCACAAAGGTTTGCACCACCAAGATCAAAGGTGAACTCCTTGGGATTTACAAACCGTGCAGGATATGTTAGTTGATCTGGATACAACTCTCTTGGTACTTCTAATTTCCAGGATTCCTTTAATATGAATTTCCTCTTCGAATACCAATTGGTTGGAGTTGAAAACAAATTCCTTACTGAATGATAGGATAAGTTTATTCACATCATCTACAAATTTTTGGACTGGTTATATTACATCTTCCAATTCTGTAGCACTGTCTGAAGGAATGCAGCCATCCAGTGCTTCCCTTGAAATCACTGTAATTGATGCCGTGCACAATCTGATGTGCATAATGTACTAGGTCACTATCACATAGATTCTGTAAATTGTATCAAGCAGCCTTGAAATACGCAAACACCAGTTTTTATAACAAGTGCACCTTGTCCTCCCTTGAATAGCCATAGTTTTTCTTATGCACTACACAGTCATATTGCTGCAGACTTATTCGAAAAGTGCTCATAATTGTTCTTTTTTTTACTATGCTGCAGATGATCTTCCATGTACATAATTATGTTTAGCACCCAAACCTTCAACAACGATTGTCCTTTACTATGCTTCACTGGAGATCGGAGTTGTGGCTCCATGTCTGACAAGGACAATGAGACTACATGCCTCGACGCCTGTTTCAGTATCTCTTTCACTTGTTGAGCACATATTGCCATCATTGTACTCCCCATGTGAAATAAAGCATGCGAATGTCACATGTCGACTAAGCAGTTTAACTTTGCTCCATGGCCTTAGCAGTACTCTCCATTGGATACTTCCAGTCCCACCCCCTGTTGCCATTGGCAGCCAATTTTGGATATAGCGGTTGCGTGGTAGGCAATATGTGGGGCATCGAATGCTGTAAAGATCATTGGCCTTTCGGGACCTCACACTCGAGGAGTTCTTGTGAATTCACGCTGGCTTCGCAGACCCTTTCTTAAAATCCATGTGATAAACTGTCGTGGACTACTTCTCCCACTTTCCATAAAGCATATGCCTGCAGCAGACAATGGCAGCACAGTGGGAGCCACAGAGTGTATGTTCACAGTAGAGGGTTACTCTGCATGCTGTTGGACAACAATTTTGAAAGGTGTTTCACCCACAATGGAATTAAACATCTTACCACACCACTTTAACATAAAGTGTCAAACTGACTGGCAGAACGCTTTGTTTGTACATTCAAAATTCAAATGTTAAAAGCCTTAGTTTGCTAAATTGGTTTCAGTGCTAAACATTTTCCTAGCTTCTTACAGGTCCACTTCCATCAATGGTTGAAGCCCAGCAGAGCTCCTTCAGGGGCAACCTCACAGAACACTTATGGCCCTCTTGTTTCCACTCCAGGAACACAAAGCAGACACAGCCACACCGTTGCACATGAGTGCCTGCCAGTTTGTGCATGCACATTCGGACAGGTCTTGAATAGATCCGGCAGACAATGGTGGAACTGCATAGATGCTAGTTGCTGTTGGTGGCTACAACACACTGGATGTGACACCAGCAACTCAACCAAGTCAGAGACCTCACTGATCAGCCAATCCACCGATGCAACCACATCGTAACTCTCTCTACGCCCCACCTGGTTCTCCCTTCCTGCAAGGAGGGGCATGACCATGAATGTTGATTCAGCTTGACTGATGATCAAATTGACCACACCTGCTGCATCCCAAAGGGATGCCTCTACTCCAAAATGGCTCTGGGCCTACAAAAAGTGCTCTGTATCTATACCAGCATCACCAGTAGCCTTGAATATTTCTCAGGAGCCTCTATAATGATGTCACACAGTTTCCAGCCACTTCCACTGTGTCACTCCCCCCACACCAGCTACGCAGTTACTGGCTTAATATTATAATTTTAGTATGCATGTATAATGAAGCAGTAATGCTTGGGCTTATATCAATTCCTGTCAGGAACTATTATTGTTTTGTTAGTGGAATAACAGACAATTTTAATGTTCGTACAGAAAGTTCATTAACATTTGTACAGAAAGTTCATATGTATTCAATAAATGCTTTTCAATCCGAAGTGAGGGTTACAATACAACATGTGATTCTTTCCCAGAACTGCATTTACAACTGCCACCATTTGAAAATATAAAAGGGGTTGCTTTCCTGTGCCTTATTTAAGTTTAACCATTACTTCCTTGTCTAAAACTTGATTCTACAAGAATGAATTATAAAAAGTTCCAAAGCATGGTAGCTTCCAAACCAACCCTCTGGTTAGTGTTAATGATAAAATTAAAAGGAAAATTTTGTAAAAACTTGGTTTTCATAGAACACATCAAAAAATATTAATTTCATATTAACACAGATGCAAGGAAGTATTACTCACTCTTTAGACATGTTGAAGAGCAAACACACATGCAAACAAAATTTTGGTGATTAAAGCTCAGCTACAAAATTTGGATCCTTGTTGCATGCTCAGTATTTCTATTTCTCCAAAGCTGTTGCCCCACTGATCCTAAATGGTGAGTGGTTGCATCCCCCCCCCCCCCTCCACCCCCACTCCACTCCTGCCATATCATAGTTTGTATTAATTGTTTACATCACTGTACAGTTTTATATTGCAAGAAGTAATAATAACTAACTAATAACATCATTATGTCAAAATCAACTTTAGAGTTGTGATGGTGTATATTCTGTCTGCTGACAAACTCACTCAAGGCAAAATAGTCTTTGATCTACTAGACCGATAAAGTCAAGAAACTAGAACAAAGTAACATATTTAAATTTTTTTAATTCCCTTTCAAACTCTGCTCAGTCCTTGCCATAATAACTATATAGTTTAAGATTCAAGTTTAGTTAGTGACACACCCATACTACAAGATAACAGTACTATTTGAAATAAACATTGGAGAACTGGGATAGAATAACAACAACATGAAAATAATCAATTATTAATAATACGATGTAAATGGTTAGATAAAAAATCTACTCACCAAGTGACGGCAGGGGAATACACACACAAAAGGATTTAACTTTTACATGTTTTTGGTAGCCAGTGGCTCCTTCTTCTGGTAGAGGAGTTGAAGGGGAAGGAAGAGGAGTGAAGGAAAAGGACTGGATCGGGTTAGGGAAGGGGGTACAGTTCAGGAAAGTCACCCAGAACAGTGGATCAGGGGAGTCATACCGGACAGGATTAAAAGGGAAGACTGATTGTTGGGGACTGCACTGGACAAGATCTGAAAACCTTAGAGCTTAAAGGTAGAAGACAGGGTAATATGCAAGACAGAGACTACTACTAAGACATTGTGCACAAGTTAATAAAAGTGAAGAGCTAAGTGCATTGTTTGTAACACAGGAGGGAAGGGGGTTGATGAAAAATGCACAAGTCAGAAAGTAAAAGATGTAGGAAATGAAAATGGAGTGAAAAAAAGGAGTAATTACAGTGAAGAAGCCCACCCGGTTAGCCGTGCAGTCTAACACACTGCTTTCCGGGCGGGAAGGTGTGCCGATCCCCCGAACGAATTCGGCCAGCGGATTAGTGTCGAGGTCCGGTGTGCCGGCCAGTCTGTGGTTAGTTTTTAAGGCGGTTTTCCATCTGCCTCGGCGAATGCAGGCTGGTTCCCCTTATTCCACCTCAGTTGCAGTATGTCGGCAATTGCTGCGCAAACACTTTCTACATGTACGCATACACCGTAACTACTCTACCACGCAAACATTGGGGTTACACTTGTTTGTCTTGTGCAAGACGTTCCCGGGGAGGGAGGGAGGGTCCACTGGGGGCTGAACCGCACAATAACTCTGGGTTTGGTGTGGGGTGGTGGTAGGGTGAGAGGACTGCTGTAACCTGTTGGGTTGTGTACCACTGTGGGCTACGGTGGGGATGAAGCCTCTCCATCATTTGTAGGTCACCAGCTCCATAAAATACAATACAATACTGTGAAGAAATGCTGAGACACAAGGAATTAATGTAAATTAAGGCCATGTGGGTGGCGAGAACCAAGGATATGTTGTAGTGCTAGTTCCCACCTGCGGAGTTCTGAGAAACTGGTGTCTGGGAAGAAATCAGATGACACATGTGATGAAAAAGGCACCAAGATCCCGACTGTCATGCTGTACAACATGCTCTGCAATGGTACGTTGTGTGTTGCCTGTATACACCTCTCTGCCTATGCCCATTCATCCTGACTTATAACTGGGTGGCAGTCACACAGATGTAAAAGGCCGAACAGTGTTTACATAACAGCTGGTGTAAGACATGTATCATCTCGCAGGTAGTATATGTTTTGCCAGTTACAGGGCTGGAATATGTGGTGGTAAGAGGGTGCATAGGGGAAGTCTGGCAGAGGGTATGTTCACAGGGGTAGGAGCCATAGGTTGAGGATATGAGTGCAGAAGAAGCTATTCTAGGTGTCGTGGGCAAAATCTCTAACAGAATGGATCTCATTTCAGGGCATGAATTTAGGAATTCATGGTCTTGTCGAAGTAGCTGACTGATACTTTCAGACCAGGATAATAGTGGGTGACCAGTGGCATGCTCTGAAGTTTTTTTTATTTTGTTCCCCCCCCCCCCCCCCCCCTTGAGGGACCAGCAGTACCAGGATTGGATATGATTGCCCAGGAAATCTGCTTCTGAACCAGGCTGTTGGGATAATTACATTCAGTTAAGGCTGAAGTGAGAGTGACGGTTTACTGCTGTAAAGAGTCTGCCTCCGAACAAATACGTTTGCCTCAAATGCCAATGGTGTATGGGAGGGAACATTTGACATGGAAAGAATGGCAACTGTTAAAATGTAAGTACTGTTGTTTGTAAGCAGGTTAGATGTGGATGGAAGTGTGTAGCTGGCCTTCAGTGAGAATGAGACCAACATCAAGGGAAGTGTCATGGGATTCGGAGTAGGACCATGTAAATTTAATTGGGAGAAGGTATTTAGAGATTCCAGACCCTATGCTCCTTCTGCACCCATCTCCCCACCCTATGATTCCTACCCCTGTGACAGACCCCACTGCAAGACTTGGCCTATGCACCCTCCTGCCGCCACCTATTCAAGCCCCGTAACTCGCAAAACATATACTATCAAAGGAAGAGCCATCTATGAAACGACACGTCATATACCGGCTATCATGTAAACAATATCTGGCCTTCTACATCAGCATGACTACCACCAAATTATCAATTAGGAAGAATGGGCACAGGCAGAGGGTGTATACTGGCCATACACAAAATCCTGTTGCACAGCATGATGTACAACATGAGAGTCATGATCTCTGTGCCTTTTTCACTGTACGTGCCATCTGGGTTCTTCCCCCAGAAACGAGTTTCTCAGAACTCCGCAGGTGGGAACTAGCACTACAACATGTCCTCTGTTCTCACCTCCCACGTGGGCTTAATTTACATTACCTCCTTCTGTCTCAGCATTTCTCCACAGTAACTACTCCTTTCTTCACTCCATTTTCGTTTTCCACATCCTTTATTTTCTGACTTGTCTAGTTTTCACCGTTCCCCCTCCCTTCTGAGTTACATACAATGCACTTAGCTCTTTACTCCTATCAACTCATGCACAATGTCTTAGTAGTAATCTCCGTCTAGCATATTATCCTGTCTTCCACCCTTAAGCTCTCAGGTTTTCAAATCTAGTCCAGTGCAGTCCCCAACAAACAGTCTTTCTTTCTAATCCTGTCCGGTAAGTCTTCCCACACCTGGGTTTCTGGGTGTCTTTTTTGGATGCCATTTTTGTGTGTGTGTGTGTGTGTGTGTGTGTGTGTGTGTGTGTGTGTGTGTGTGTGTGTGTGTGTATTCTAAGGCACCAAACTGCTGAGGTCATTGGTCTCTAGACTTACACACTACTTAAACTATCTTACGTTAAGGACAACACAGACACCCACGCCCGAGTGAGGACACGAACCTCCAGCGGGAGGGGCCGCACAATTCGTGACATGCTGCCTCCAACCGTGCGGCCACTCTGTGCGGCTGTCACCCGGTGAGCAGACTTTTCATCTATCCATTTACATTATATTAACAACATGAAAAGGATGGATTGCTATTCACGACACTGAGGAAATGTTGGATGGCAGACGGGCTCAGTGAAAAAAAGACCGCTAGATACTATTAGGTATTGGACTTAAGTCCTTCATCAGATGTTGAAAAACACACACACACATTCACACACACCTAACTTGCACACAAATGGCCACTGTCATCTCTGGCTACCAAGGCCCTGAGCTGGGCTGTGGCACCTGGAGACCACAGTGACCATTTGTGTTCCGTACATCTGATGAAGGACTTAGAGAGACAGTTAATGGTATCTAGCAGTCTTTTTTTCACTGTGCCTGCCTGTCATTCAACATCTCCTCAGTGTTGTGAATAGCAATGTATCTTTTTCATATTGTTGAAATATAACATTTTCAGTATTAATTTTTAAGAGTATTGATAAAGAAGTGAAATTAAATTGTATTACCACTTCTGCAAAAGTACTCCTGTTGTCTACTATATATTTTAGAACTAAATCAAGTGCTCAATCATTAATTAAGGGTGGAATGTAACAAGACTGATCTTATTTCCATTTACTATATGTGACATACCTTGAATATTTCTCAGAGTCATAAATTAAAAGTGTCATCTTCTTGCCAGGAAGTGATGATGCAACAGATAATACAGATGCAATAAATATGCCTGACTGCATCTGACTCTTTACCATATCCCACATCCATATCAACAAAGCATAGTCCTCTTCTTTGTACTTTGTAATCACTTCTAGCTATATTAATAACATATAAGAATTTATTATAACAGTTCCTGTGGTTTTTCTACAGTGCATAACAAAAATTATTGTAACAATATTATTCAATGACAAACACGCTACCATCTAAATATTAAACATTTTTAGGACTTATGGATGATGTATCTGAAACTGAGCAATCCATGCTTCAAACCCAGCAGGTTCTCTGTACCCACCACAATAGCTAAATGTGTTAAAGCACCCATTTCGGGGATTGGACAGGTGCACCAGCTCCGGATGAAACCTGCCTCACGGATAAATGCTGGGGCCAGTGTGCCATCTGATTTGGAAGCAATTTCTCAGCTGTATTCTACATCCACTTAAGCAAATAGAGGCCTGGTACCCAGATTCCATGTCAGTTACACAATGCACAAGCACAAAGAAAAGCGATATCACTTTAACAATGTGATACACACTGGACACTGACAGAGGGGTACATGTATTCCTCTCCATAAGGTGGGGGAGGGCAGGGGGGAGGGGGAGGCTGGTAGTAGCTTTAAAATGCCTTTGGGAATGGTGACTCCATAGCCTATATAAAGGTATGGTTCTCCATAAAGTTGGAGAAGTATTATACCAGTTGCAACATGGCATTAGTTACTTTACATGGTTACTCTTACATGGATGTACGTACAAGCTTGGGGAACTTTTTATAATAATGTATAGGGTCAAAGCTTTCCATTTTCTTTTCACAAATGTTCAATATGCCCTCCATTGAACACACAACAAACATACCAATGCTAGTCAAACCCATTACACACTTCTGTGAGCAGGTCTAGAGTTACTGGCTACAACTAGGGAGCATGAAAGTGTTATGGGAACACAGCATAACATAAAAATGTCACTGAAGTTGTGCACTTGCACATTTATTTTTCATTTTTGTGGTATGCGGGGCTGACTGAAGTGGCAAATTTCCTGACCCCCCCTGCCCCCCCCCCTCTCATGACAATGGTGGCAGGAAGAGAGGAAGCTGTTCGCGGTGGAGTTCTGTGGAGGGGGACCAGATCAGTGAATGATGCCTCAGCAGCAGCAGCAGTGACCAATCAATGTAACACTGCCTCCACCACTCCCCCTCCACCCCATAGCTGCAGCTGCTATTTGACACTGCCACCTCGTCATGTAGCTGCTGACACAACTCAACTGAGGGACTGTAAAGAGGAGGCATAATATCACTAACCCCCACTGTCACAATAATACAAACATATAGGCATTATATTGGTGGGACTGAAGGCTACCGTTAACTACATCCTATTATGAAAATGGATGCACATATGTATGTATACTGAGATGACAAAAGTCACGGGATACCTCCTAATATCATATCGGACCTCGAATTGCCCGGCATATTGCAGCAATTTGATGTGGCATGAACTCAACAAGTCGTTGGAAGTCTCCTGCAGAAATATTGAGCTATGGTGCCTGTATAGCCATCCATAATTGCGAAAGTGTGCCAGTGCAGGGTTTTGTGCACAAACTGACCTCTCAATTATGCCCCATAAATTTCTGATGGATTTCATGTTGGGCAATTTGGGTGGCTAAAACGCTTGCTCTGAGTATTCCATCATTGTTTGGGAATGTGAGGACCATGAGTCGCTCCAAATGGTCAGTGAATGGTGCAGCTGGACCAGAGGACCCAGTCCATTCCATGTAAACACAGCCCAAGCCATTATGGAGCCACTACCAGCTTGCACAGTGCCTTGTTGACAACTTGGGTCCATGGCTTCATGGGGTCTGCACCACACTCAGACCTCACCATCAGCTGTTACCAACTATTAGGATTCATCTGACCAGTCCTGGGTTTTCCAGTTGCCTAGGGTCCAACAGATAGGGTCACAAGCCCAGGAGAGGCACTGCAGGCGATGTGTTGTTAGCAAAGACACTCGTGTTGGTTGTCTTGCTACCATATCCCATTAATGCTGAATTTCACTGCACTTTCCTAATGGATACATTCATCATAAGCCCCACATTGACTTCTGTGGTTGTTCCACACAGTGTTGCTTGTCTGTTAGCACTAACAACTCCATGCAAATGCCGCTGCTCTTGGCCATTAAGTGAAGGCTGTCAGCCACTGCATTGTCTGTGATGAGAGGTAATGCCCGAAATTTGGTATTCTCAGCACATTCTTGACGCTGTGGATATCGGAACATTGAATTCCATAATGATTTCCGAATGGAATGTCCCAGGCTTCTAGTTCCAACTACCGTTCTATGTTGAAAGACTTAATTCCTGTTGTGTGGCGATAGTCATGCTGGATGCCTTTCCACATGAATCACCTGCATACATATGACAGCTCCACCAATGCCCTGTCCCTTTATACCTTGTGTAAATAATACTACTAACACCAGTATATGTGTGTATCACTATCCCATGACTTTTGTCTCCTCTATGTATGTATTTTCCACATCTCCTCCTAAGCCACTGGTCCCATTTCAACCAAACTTTGTACAAATATCACTTCCTGTCTGGAAATCATTGCTGTGGGGGTAGAACCATCTACCTATCAAAGGAGTGGGGGGGGGGGGGGGGGTGAACATCCAGTGTTTGAGAATGAGAGCACTTACAGACTTGCAACAAATTTTACACACAATTTCAAATCTTTAAAAAACTTTTTCTCATTGACAACCCACACAAAACAATGAAATGAAAAAAAGTTTATCACTTACTACATTTCCACTGTTCATCCAGTAAAACTACTGATTGAAGCATGGCATTTTAATTTATTACTTCTTTACTACAAACTATATTTGTAACACATTTTGCAGACGGTATTCATGGATATCAATGAACATATAATAAAAATTATATTACTGTACAACACACAGTTCAGGAGGTATGTCATGAAATACAGAAATGTGCGAAACACTGCCACATCACGTATGATGTTTTAATTTATTATTTATTTACAATTACTTCTATTCACAACACATTCCGCAGACAGTGTCCACATCTGTCACTGAATTTACCAACAAAAATGTATCATTACATAACTCATCGTGTAGGAGACATGACATCACAAACATTAAGCTGCACGAAAATGAAACTCCAGGGTGAAATTCGCTGAACATTCAGGTGAAATATGAGAACAAATAAGTGGGAAATTTACTTGACTAGTGCATTCACAGGGAATTGAACGGGTAAAAGGATAATTCTATATCTCTGAAACGTTTCAACCAAATTTGGTACACACATTAGTTACAACCTGTAAAGAAATACTGTGGCGGTAAGAACCACCACCCACTGACTAAAGTAAGTGTGATAGCATGGAGAGAGAAGGGGGAGAGGAGGAGATGTACAGACAGTGAGGGGGAAGGAGAGAAGAAGATGGGCACAGGGGGCAGATGGGGGCAGATGGGGGGAGATTGGGGAGAGGGGGGGAATTTGACTAATAGAAGAAGGGAATAAATACATACCCGGGCAATGTCTGGTATTAAGCTAGTAATAGCATGAGCTTACAATTTTTAAATTGTGAATCAAACATTAAAAATATTTGGAATATTAAAATGATAGTAAAAACTTAGCCTGTGGTAATGCTGGGTCGATACAGTAATCTGGTAGTGCTGTTGCCAATGCAAAATCCAGATAAAGGAGGGAGGTTGGTGTTAAGAAATTGTAAAATTGATGCCAAACTCAAGATCCTCCAAAGGCAACAACCCTATTTACATAAAGGCAACAACCCTATTTACATCAGAAGGGAGCAATCACTCCAAAGC
Source organism: Schistocerca serialis cubense (assembly GCF_023864345.2). Lineage (NCBI taxonomy): Eukaryota > Metazoa > Arthropoda > Insecta > Orthoptera > Acrididae > Schistocerca > Schistocerca serialis. The sequence goes on from NC_064638.1 coordinate 1,171,121,666, forward strand.
AAACTCAAGTTATATAGGATTATGGCATGAACTCTCATAATGTTTGTAAGTTATGTGGTCCTTAGAGGAATGACTAATGAAATAAATAACTTTAAAAAATGATTTTATGACATACCTTTACAATGAATTTAAGACCGGATATTTTTAATCTTATGTTTGTGATTTAAGAGTTGAAAGCTTTATGTTATAACTGTAGCCTTCAGGTCTTCCAATGAGTTTCATCAAGTGCCTAGTGCGGCTTGTTCAGTTGTACTTTTACCAAGGTATTAATAAAGGAAATATATTCCCTCAATGAGTCTGCTTGGGTATAGTTTTTACTGAAACTGATTCTGAATTTTGTTTTGAGAGTTCTAATTTTGCATATGACGGCAATAGCCGAAATGTAGTGATAAATCAACATATTTTAAGTGATCCAGATAGTTCTATTTTCAAAATTTTAACTGAAGTGTTGTCCATATCCATCTGGTGAGTCACTATGTAACATATTCGAGTACCTGCAGCTTTATGTAGAAGTTGGTTCGAGTTCGTAACATAATTTTTTAGTTTCCAGAATGAAGTTTTTCAAGCTGCAGTGGGTTGTGTGCTGATGTGAAACTTCCTGACACATTACAACTGTGTGCCAGAGTGGGACTTGAACCCAAGACCTCTGTCTTTCATGAGCAAATGATCTATTGACTTAGCTACACAAGGCATGACTCACGACATGTCCTCAAAGTTTTTATGTATTTTATAATTGCCTATTTCCCTTCTTTTGAAATGGATCAACTGATGACAGCCTTATAAGAAGTTAGATGAAATGATCATATGATGTTAATGGCTGGCAGAGCCCATCTGGGGTTGTTCGGCCACATGGTGCAAGTCTTTCTATTTGATGCCACATTGGCGATCAATGCAGGTGAGATGAAGCAATTAGGGCACCACAAACACCCAGTCTGAGTGAAGAAAATCTCCGACTCAGCCAAGAATTGAAATGCGGTCATATGATCTATAGGCAACCTTGCTAACCAGTAGAAGAAGTCAAAACCAGGCATTATGCCAATTGTGTCACTTTACACTTGAAAACACACTCTGCATTCATTCACCAAAAATGAACTTTAATGTAGACTTAGTTGTTACTTCAGGTTTGACTGTGCCCCTTCCTCCTGTGCCTCCCAGTCAGTTGTGAACAGGGAGAATACCAACATGAAAGAACCATTCTAGAATTTTCAATTTCAAAGGTGAGTAAAATATCAAAATTTTGGCACAACCACATAAAACTGATGATATCACATGTCATTTGATCCATTTTGAGAACTGGCTTTCATCTTCAGGTAAAATATGCAAGAATCTTTAAAAATAAGTAATACTTTAACTACATAAAAAACAGCAAATATGTTGGACTGAACAGTCTCTGATTAATGTAAAGTAAACAGTGGACAACATGGATTGGAATAACAATAACAACACAAATTAGGAAAGATTGCTACCCATCACGAGTAGCAGGCAGGTGCATTTAAAGGTAGGCTGTAGGATACTCTTCAGCTATCTGCAAAAGTACATCAGATGAAGAGACATCCAAACACATTTTCATACAGAATGAGATTTTCACTCTGCAGCGGAGTGTGCGCTGATATGAAACTTCCTGGCAGATTAAAACTGTGTGCCGGACCGAGACTCGAACTCTGGACCTTTGCCTTTCGCGGGCAAGTGCTCTACCAACTGAGCTACCCAAGCACGACTCACGCCCCGTCCTCACACCTTTAGTTCTGCCAGTGCCTCACCTCCTACCTTCCAAACTTTACAGGAGTGCTAGTTCTGCAAGTTTCGCAGGAGAGCTTCTGTAAAGTTTGGAAGGTAGGAGGCAGGGTACTGGCAGAACTAAAGCTGTGAGGACGGGGTGTGAGTCGTGCTTGAGTAGCTCAGTTGGTAGAGCACTTGCCCGCGAAAGGCGGTCCGGCACACAGTTTTAATCTGCCAGGAAGTTACATTTTCATACAAGTGTAACTCATACAAATGTGGCTACTGTCTTCTCCAGGTACTGTGACCCCATTGTGGTGAGTAGCTCTCTCGCTTAGGGTAGGTAGTGTGGGTAGAGAATAAGTGTGGAGTGAGAAAGGGAAGGGCTATTGGGGTGGGGGAAGATGCCGTTCATGTTGGGCAGCATACTCAACAAATGCATGGTCCAACTGTCTCTAAGCCATAGTTTGGTGTTTGGTGGTGGCCTTTCATGTGCACAGACAGCTTGTTAGTTGTCATGTCGACACAGGATGTGGCATAGTGATTCAGTTAAGTTGGTAGACCCCATGGCTGCTTTCACACATGGCCCCAGCCTTTGATGAGGTAAGGAATGCATGTGACTGGGACAGGTAGGTGGTAGAGGGAAGATGCATGGGTTGGGTCTCTCATCTTGGTCTTTCACTGGGATATGAGCCATGGGGCAACAGTTGGAGGCAGGGAAGGAATAAGGATGAACGAGGATACTGTGTAGCTTCGGTGGGTGGCAAAATATTATTGTGGGAGGGGTGGGGAGGTTAGTGGAGAGCATATTTCTGGTTTCAGGACATGATGAGTAGTAGCTGAAATCCTGGCAGTGAATACAATTCAGTTGCTCTTCTCCTGGGTGGTACTGAGTCACAATGGCATGCTCCTTTGTGGCTGGACTGTGGGCATGGTAGGTCACTGGTGAGACGGTGAGAGAAGGTGGAGACGGCCTGATTTGGGACAAGATGTGGGAGGCTAACTACAGTCTATGGATGCCTCAGGAAGGCCCTCGCCATATCTGAAGAGATATTGTTCGTCAATGCAGATCCAACAATGAGTGACTAGACTGCATGGAAGGGGCTTTCTGGTGTCAAATGGACAGAGGCTGTCAAAATGGAGGTACTGTTGGTGTTCGGTAGGTCCGAATCACCTTCTGTACACTCACTACCCAGCTCACCTGATATCACTACTCATTGTAGTGGGGCAATGGCACCCAAGACAACAGTGGCTGTGTGTGTGTGTGTGTGTGTGTGTGTGTGTAAAAATGGGTTTGTGTGTTTCTTCACATTCAGATGAAGTCTGATACGACTGATGGTTTTGCAGTATTTTTTTCTTTTTCATTATTAAAGCATTAATCTTTCTTTTAAAGATTCCTGTATATATTAACTGAAGACAAGCACTTGCTCTCAAAATGTCTGGAAAAATCCTGAATTTTATGTGGTTGAGCCAAAGTTTTAACATTTGACTAACAGAACCTTTCTAATAATGACAATAGACTTTTCAGTCATCTGACTCACCTTCTGGCTGTCTTCGTCAATGCTGTGTTCGATGATCTGGCGCAGCCATGTAACAGTGCTTGGGATGGGCTGTGACTGCATACAACGTTCTACCTCTATTTCTTCCAAGGCAGACAACAGAGCTCCTCCAAACTTTTCTTGTATCAGTGCATTATCCACAACAACCTTAATAGTCTGAAATCAGAAAAATAAATTTTCACTGTTTCTGAATTGCACATTCTACATTATTACTTCATCTATAATTAGGCGAGTTCTGCTCTCAACAACTCTGCAGTAACTGAAAGCTTCGATAATTGAAACGTTGATTGCCACATGCTTATTGATGGAGATTTCATCACCATGCCAGACAAGGTACATGGTGTTAGGCTCTGCTGTGGACTTGTGCAACTGACTTGCAGGGCTCTTTGTACACTTGAGTTATTCTCTGATGAATTTCTGTCCCCTGAACTCCTTCCACTGTCAGGACATGCACTACATGTCTGTTTTTCTTTTGAAGCCTGCAAAAACAGATGTGAGCAGCAGAAAAATCATTCTGCAGTTGATTGCAAATCCCTGTTCTCTGAATTTTCTCACTGGTGCTTTTTGAAAAGAATGTAGTCTTCCCCATGGGATTCTCATTTGAGCTCATGAATCATCTCCATAACACTTCCTGTTAATCTAACCTATCAGTAACAAACATAGCTGCATGCTTCTGAATTGCTTCAATGTTTTCCTTTAATTTGATCTAGTGAGGGTTCCAAACACCTGAGCAGTACTCAAGAGTGAGTCGCGCAAGGGTTTTATATGTGGTCTACTTTGTAAATGAGGTACATTTTCCTAAAACTTCCCCAATAAACCAACCACCTTCCCTATTACCATCCTTAAATGTGTTCATTCCATTTCATTACAGGACTCTTTTTCCTACTCCTCTGCATCATCTTACATTTTTTTCTACGATCAGAGCAAGCTGCTATTTATCAGACCCAATTGACCTCGTGTTTAAGTCATCCTGTATCCTTCTACAGCCCCTCAAAGATGATACTTTCCCATATACAACAGTGCCATTAGCAAACAGTCGCAGATTGCTGCTCATCCTATTCGCCAGATCATTTATGTACACAGATAATGAGAATGGTCCTATCACACTACACTGGGGCAGTCTTAACCATATGCTTGTCTTTGATGAACACTCACCATCCAGGACACCGTATTAGGTAGTGTTACTTAAGAAGTATTTTTGTGCCATTCACATATCTGGGTACATACTCCATGTGCTCGGAACTCTGTTAACAGTCTGCAGTGGGGCACTGTGGCAAATGCTTTCTGGAAGAATATGTTGCAGAATTCTGCAGTATACTGATGATAAGGATACAGGTCTGTAATTTTTGCAGGTCCATTCTCTCCCTTCTTATATACAGAAGTCGCCTGTGCTTTTTTAATAGTTGCTTTGGGCTCTGAGCTGGAAAACATATTTGTGACACGTGCAGGCTAAATAAGAGGTCAGTCCTGTACAGTTCTCTCTGTAAAACCAAACTGGGATTCTGCCCAGATCTGGCGACTTACTTGTCTTTGACTCTTTCAGTTACTTCTCAATGCCAGAGTTGCCTATTTCTAAGTGCTGTATGATCCTCCTGTGTGAACAATTTTAAATGCAACATTTAAAACTTCTGCTTTTGTTTTGCTGCCTTCTATTGCCAAACCAGACTGGTCAACAAGTGATTGGATAGAAACATTCAACCTGATTAGTGATTTTATGTTGGACCATAATTTTCTCATGTTCTCTGCAAGATCCTTCACTAAGGTATAACAGTGGAAGTTGTATACTGTGCACATAATTTTTTTTTTTTTTTTTTTTTTTTTTTTTTTTTACACACACACACACACACACACACACACACACACACACACTTGTTTCTAGTAGCTTTGGTTGTCAACATTTCCATGATCTTTTTTAGCCCTGAGAATGCAATGACCTCTGCTTTCTCAGCATTTTCAGATTTTGTTATTAAACCATGTTGAGTCTTTTTTGTCCTTAATCCACATACTTCAGTTTCAACTGTTCCCATAACTTCTCTATGCCAATCATATTGGAATTTAAAAAAATGCCCATTCACTGTCTTAAATAGAAGGGTAAAAACTTCTTATCTGCGAATTTTCAGCACAAATACTCTCCTAACCTTTTGGACAGATATATTAACTTTAGTAACCATTGTTACTGTGGTGACGCCATCACTAATCCTCGTCTCTATGTTTTCAGAATGAAAACATGGCCCAAGTAGCCTGCAGTCTTTTTATTATCTGTGGACCACCACAAAAACAAAATTTTAAACTGTTGCTATGTCACTGGTGATAAAGGTCAGATTTGTTTGTAGCTACAAGGTCTAAAATATTTCCATTGTGTGTGGATTGTCAAACTAACTGCTCAAGGCAGTTTTAAGAAATGAAATTATGAAGGCAGCAAAGTATCAAATAGGCAGAAAAATCAAGGCCCTGCAGAAATCCTATGGTAACAGGTATTTACAATTTGTACAGAAACCAGACTGCAGATATAAGAGTTGAAGGATGTGAAAGGGAAGCAGTGGTTGAGAAGGGAGTGAGATAGGGTTGTAGCCCATCCCCAATGTTATTCATTCTGTTCACTGAGCAATCTGTGAAGGAAACAAAGGAGAAATTTGAAAATAGAATTAAAATTCAAGGAGAAGAAATAAAAACTTTGAAGTTTGATAATGACATTGTAATTCTGTCAGAGCTAGAAAAGGACTTGAAAGAGCAGTTGAATAATATGGATGGTAAAGACATTATAAAATGAACAACAACAAAAGTAAAAACAGGTGATGGAATGTAGTATGATGAAATCGTACAGTGCTGAAGGAATAAGATTAGAAAATGAGACACAACAAGTAGTAGATGAGTTTTGTTATTTTGAGAGCTAAATAAGTGATGATGGTGAAAGTAAAAAGGCTATAAAATGTAGACTAGTAATAGCAAGAAAAGTGTTTCTTAAAATGAGGAATTTGTTCACAATGAATACAACTAAAGTGTTAGTAAGTCTTTTCTGGAGGTATTTGTGTGGAATTTGGAAATGAAATGTGGATGACAAATAGTACAGACAAGAAGAGATTAGAAGCTTTTGAAATGTGGTACTATAGAAGAATGCTCAAAATTAGATTAGTAAATCGAATAACTAATACTTAAGCAATATTCTAGGGAGTGTCATACGAGTATTATGTATGTGGTCTCCTTTGTAGACTGATTGCATTTCCCCGCTACTATACAGTCTGCCAACTGCTTTACCTGCGTTTGAGATTATGTGATCATAATGAGTTGATAGATTCCAACTGTGACTCACTGATATCATAGTCATAGAACATACTTTTTTTTTTTATTTTGGAAGTGCACAATTTTACTTTTCTGAAAATTCAGAGCAAGTTCCCAATCCTTGCAATACTTTGAAACCTTGTCAATATCTGCAGCTTCTTTCAGACAGTACTTCGTAACAGATGACTGAATTATCATCAAAAGGTCTGAGGTTACTATTAGTAACGTCTGCAAGGTCATTAATATACAACTTGAATAACAAGGGTCTCAACGCACTTTCCTGGGGAACATCTGAAGTTACTTCTACAACTATCAATGACTCCCTAGCCAACGTAAGTTGCGTTGTCCTCTCTAAAAAAGAAAATCTTCAACCGAGTCACAAATTTTGCTAGGTAACACATACAGTCTTACTTTTGATAACTGTGGTATCATAGCCAATCAATACCACACAAGGGCAATCATTTGAGGCTCCGATGTTCCCACTAGAGCTTCGCCCCTTGTCTGACAGCTGCAGTGACAGCGACTGGTGCCACCCAACTGCTAGTGGCATGAGTGCCATGCTCCCTGAGCTAAGGTGCCATGGATCACAAGGATAAAGTGACTGTTCAACTGCAACTCAGGCAGTTCGTCCCCTGTAGAGTTCGTCTAAATTCTTATGGAGCTATAGTTGAGTTGTGTGGCTCCAGTATTGAGTAGTCTAGTATCATCTTAGTGCAGACGTAACTTTCTCCACAGAAGTGGTATCTTTGAAATGGTCCGCATAAGTCTGCCTCAGAATCCACACTGTCCTGATGGGACATTGCACTTTTGGAAATGGGACTTTCTTGGTCACTTCAATAACCATAGATGTGGTACTGAGTCAAATGCTTTTCAGAAATCTATAAGTATTTCATCTGCATTAATGCCTTGATCCATGGCTTTCAGTATGTCATGTGAAAGAAGTGCGAGCTGGGCTACAGATGATTTATGTCTTTGGAATCCACGCTTCTTGGCATAGAGAAGGTCCTTCCGTTCAAGATACCTCAATATGTTTGAGTTCAGAATAGATTCTAAAACAAATAGATGTTGAAGATATTGGGCAGTAGTTTTGTGGGTTGTCAATTACCTTTCTTGCAAACTGGTGTGATCTGTGGCTTTATCCAATCACTAGGGTTGGTTTTCTGTTTGAGGGCTCTGCGGTAGACTACAGTTAAAAGAGCTCCACCAGACCCTGGCACTTCGTTAAATTTTAAAATTTCAGCTGTTTTTCAATGCCATTGACACTAATATCTATTACACTCATGTTTTCGGTGCTATGAGAATCAAATTGTAGCAATATTCCTGGCTTCTCATTTGCAAAGGAACAAAACAGAGTTAAGCATTTCTGCTTTAGCTTTGCTACCATATGTTTCAGTTCCTGTCTCATTCTGAGTGACTGGACAGTACCTTTAGCGCCATTAAAAGCCTTTACATACGACAGGAATTTCTTTGAGGTTTGTGAGAGACCTTTTGCCAATATTCTGCTAAGGCTGAATGAAGGCTTCACACATTGCTCTCACTATGGCCAAACACATTTCATTCACAATATCTCGTATCTACACTGCTATGCCTTGTTTTACAACTGTTATGCAGTAGTCTGTTTCTTTACAGAGACTGTACACCTGGGCCAGCCACAGCTTGCCAAACTTCACCCATGCAGTATGTGCAGGCCATCAGAGGGCCAAGCCTGACCTGTCACTTCGCTTTGCTCGGTGCTTCTCGGAAGCACTCAGAACAGCCTAACATTTCATTTAGCATTGCAGTGCAGTGCCTTTTGTTTGGCACAAGTCTCTTCAGTTCGGCAGAATAGTGCTGTCAGAGCTGTTTAATCTACACTATTTGTTTGTGATATGAAGAACGTTCACTGATCTAGTGGCTGTTTGCACAAAGGAGGCACTCCAGAGATCTATCATAGAATTCTTGAAAATTAATGGTAATGACAGAAAAGAGGGATTAGAATTCTCAATTTGCATATATGGCAGGTAGTGATATTTGCTATGAAACAATATTAAAATACCACGCAGAAAGAATTTATGGGTCTAGTTGACAATGAAAGAGCAAAAAATTAGGAAAATTGACATATGGGATTCCGTTTTTTTTTAAGATCAAAAAGCACTTTGCAGGCCTGTTGTATGCAAATAATGGATGGTACGAATAGTAAAATTTTTGAAATCACAAACATTATTCCATTGTCAGTTGCAACAGTTCTTAGTGGAACCGAACAATGAGTATGGAGAACTTCATACATCATTGCAGAGTACATAGGTTAAGTCAAGGGACATTCCTGGGACATTCTTTTGATTTAAAACCTGCTTCTGTTTAAGTTTCTGAAGGAAAGAAGAGTACAGGAATGAAAATTAAAACATTTGGAATGAAGGTGTAGGAAAGAAAAATACAACATCCAGAATGGAACTTAACTGCACACTGCCCAGAGTAAGACACTGCAAGGAAACTTCTTTCTGATTTGATGGGGACTGATTTAAAAAGAAAATCATATTGTAGAAGGGATACATTATGACAAGGACAATCCATTTCCCTAAGATAATTGGCAGTAAAGAAAATGAAAGGTTTGAAGAATTCTTGTGGCCTACAAAGAATTGAAAGGATAGTTTTATAAAGATTTTGAGGGCATTATCAATCTTACAACTGTTTCTGAGGTGTTTTTGAGGCTGTTTGCCACTGCAGTTGAAAGCACTCCTGTGCATGTGTAGATGTAACTGACTGACGTGCAAGATAATCCCAGTTATGTTAAAATTGTCAAGAATGCCTTCACTGCCCTCCTGAGGTAGAGTTTCCACATCTCCATAATAAGGTTACAGAAGTGCTACGACATTTTTATTGACATATTGCTGTGAGAGATATTTTTGAGTTATGAAACTAAGTCAGTCATGATTACTGTCAGAACCTGGTGTGGCAAATCACAACTGAGACAATAGTGGTAAAAGTAAAAATCAGTAATGGATCAAAGTTCATCATTTCACACAACATTTTAAACATGACAAAGGTCACCACTCACACGGTTCAACGATTGCTAACACCCAACGAAAAGCCCACGTAACTGGGGGACAAGGGAAATGTTGCAGCTGTGTCACGTCGTCCTAGATGACTTCTTTAGCTACCTACGGTAATTACAATGAGTGAGTGTATCAGTATTACCCCAAGACAAAGGAGCAAAGCAAGCAGAGAAAACATGATTTCACCATAGTCAGGAAAAGTGAGGACCCAACCAACATTGTGCAGATTGAAATTATGAAAATGCCGAGGAAGCAAAGAAGGCTGTTGCACTCCCAGTTAAAAATAGAGTATGCAAGTGATGACAGACAAAGATTAGTAGAGATGCATGCATCTGTGAAAAGACCTATGTGCAAAGTATACAACAGCTATCAAATTTTTTGTCACCCCCGTCGCCTCACAACTTGACACCCAGTGACTTCTTTCTCTTTCCTCACAAGAAAAAACTGTTGAGTGGTAAGCTTTTCCAGAATGATGACAGGAATATTTTTGAGGTGGACTGTTTCCTGAACAATCTAAATACAAACTTCTGCATCTGAGGTCTCTGCCAAGGCATCCAATGTTGGGAAAAATTTATGGTGAATTCTTACAGAACTACTATCATCATCAGCTTGTTTTATCATCACAGCTTAATTTTTCATGGTCATAACTAAAACTTTATGATTACTCTTTGTACAGTGCTAATTACACTGCTCGAGAAAAAGTGACCCACCAGAAGTGGAGGACAAAACAAAATTAAACTTCACAGGCTTAGAGGGTATGTGAAGTTATTTCACTGGTTACAATACTGAGTCAAATTTACAAAGAATGGGGCTCTTTGAGCCCAGTTAACAGTATGACACTGCACCTCCTCTGGCTTGGATCCATGCCCTGATTCAGGTGAGAAGGTTGTTATAAAGCCATTGTATCCTCTCCTGAAGGATTCAACTTCCTCTTGAAATATGATACTTCGGGTCCTTGGTATCTAGGGTACTGGAAATGATACAGTGTTAACATCTGAGCTGGTCTCACACATGTTCTATCAGGGGCAGATCTGGGGATCTTGCTGGGCATGGGAGTACCTCAATATCACTTACCAGTGTCCACAGAGACACATACCAGGTGTCGATGAGCACAGTCCTGTTGAAAAATGGCAACACGATACTGTTGTATGAGGGGTAATACACGAGGACGCAGGATATCTGTGACCTCCCACTGTGCCATCAGAGTTCACTCATTCACTACCAGCTACAATTTGGAGTAATACCAGATATTTTCTCACATCATGATGTTAGGAATCATTGCTGTACCACTCTGAAACACTGGGAGAATGGGACCTCTACCCAGGTTGCCACCATATTCAGCAAATACAGTCATCCAAGATAATGTGAATCGCGATTTAAAGCTGAACACAATGTTATGCCAATCATCAGCAGTCTGAGCTTCCTGGTCACAGAAGCACTCCAAATGTACTCATTTGTATTCTGCTGTTAACAGCAATAAACACATTGGGTTGTATTTCCCTAATCCGGCTGCTGCTGCTGCACTGCCAAATGATGTGGTGTGGTACAGAATATAGCGGCAAGTCTATAGTTGCTCTCAGATGGCAGGCACAGATGTGAAGCGGATATGGTGTGCTTAGTTCATAATAGAGCAATTCTCTTATTTTGTGCCAACAGTGGACCACTGTCACATCAGAATACACCATGTAACATTGAGGGACTTTGGCTGTTCACTTATGTAATAAAATGGGACACCTACAGTAATCCTTACTATGTTATTTATTATATGACTACCAGTTTCAGTGCTTCACTGCACCAATTTCCAGCTTTCACCAACTGTTGCTGAGGGGTTAACTCCAATCGTATACGAGACTCATCAGCAGCCAAAATCTGTGAACTGGTTTTTGCAGACTACCTGTAACAATGATGTTGAGTTGGCATTTGATGGTTGGAGACAGAACACTATTGTTACAGCAAGTCTGAAAAAACCATTTCACATATGTTGGCCACTGACCAATCATGTATATGATTGGAGTCAACACCCTTAGTGCCAGTTAAGGCCACAAGATGGTGCACTGAAACACCGAAACTGGTAGCCATATAACAAATAACATTGTAAGGATGGCTATAAGTGTTCCATTTTAGTATCATGTAACACTGGCTCACATGAATATGTGCCGATTCCATGTCCTTCACATTGATTACTACACATCTGACACTGTTTATTCCCCTTATGTATGCAACCAGGATTGGCAACAAAAGTCAATGCACTCTGCTGGCTATTATACCTATCACAGCTAACTGCAGCTCTAATCGTTTACTACCGGTGGTGTGTACTTGAACAAAGTTACACTGACTTCCAATCTTATCTTCTGGATGCTTCACACCCCCTGCCCCCCTTTTTGTTTTGGTCAGGTAGTGTACATTTGTAATTTTTACCTTCTGGTTTTGAGGAACTGCTGACGTTCAAGGTTCCAAGTACTGTCGAGAAAGTCCACAGAATTCTTTTTCCAGTGAGGTATCCCTAGCACTACATGTCAGTACTTATAAAAACTATACCTTGGATGTCTAGCAATAATTTTCTCTGGAAGTTTGGGGAATACTGTGGAGACCAAAAGTTGTTTCTTGTTGGTTCTGCATGTCAAGTCTTCTACTGTTAGAGAATTGAGCAGTGTGCACACTGGATGTATATAAATGGCAGAGAAGTCATTTGATGATTATTGTTGTCAAAGATGACTGTGTACAAGTGGTATAAGGGCTTTTTGAGGGGTAGCAGTCATTGGGTGGTGACTGACTGAGGCACAAGAAGCACAGACTGTCACATACAATGTGTCTGGAATCTTCTTGGATAGGATTGGTGTTTGACAGCAAATTCTTTAAGGGTGAGATGTATTGCCTTCTCAAAAAGATTCCAGTTAGCATGATACTTTCTTCAATTCATTTTAATTTTCTCTTTTAGAGTTTTGCTGTACACATTGCTTCAGCATATACTGTGATGACCATTGGCCAATTACAGATCAAAAACCGAGTGGAAATTTTACAAACACACTACCCTGACATGGGAGTGCCACTAGTCGGTTTCTGAGAAAACGGTAAGTGTATAAAAGGACCAAGTCGTCAATGGCAAAAATCATGCATAAATATGAAAAGAGAAATTGCAAGTAATCCAAACACTAAAGCCAAGCATCATCAACAGTGTACAAACAAATAAACCCACAACGGCAAACCAAGAGAAAAACTAAGAGCAAGCTAGTAACTGTATTTGAAAGCAATGTCAGCGAATGGAAAGATCAATATAACTGGAAATGTCAATAAAACTAGATGAGGACAGCACACACACTTTCATCTATACCTACATCACCACCCTGCAATTCACAACTAAATGCTCGGCAGAAGGTTCATCAAATCATTTTCACTCTTTCTTGATTGCTCTACTCATTAACAACACACAACAAAACCGATCACCTAAAACTTTCCGAGCAAGCTCTGATTTCTCTTATTTCTGAATGCGTCCTGACTATGTGTCAATAGATCGTTTTCTTAGAGTTATTTCACAATGTTCAAACACAGTATGTGTTCCCAATATTACTGTCAATTTATGTTAGTGATGTTTGTATATAATTAAGCAGATTACTTCTGTTACCTTTCTTGTGGATTGGTGCACCCTGTGAAACTTTTCTGTCCTCATGTACAGATCTTCTGTCTAGCAAGCTGTTACATTCAGTGGCTAAACATGCAACTATTACATCAGCATACTCCAAAAGGAAGTTAACTGGTGCACAATCTGAACCAGAATACTTGCCTTTATAAAGTAACTTAAGTAGTTTGTCTACACCGAGGGTATCTACTTCTAAGTTACTCATGTTGACAGTGCTGCTCGAATTGAATTCTTTAATATTTACTATATCTTCTTTGATGAAGGACTTTCGGAAAACTGTGTTTCTTAACTCCATTTGATTGGTGCTGTCGTTGGTAACATTAATATTATTATTGCACAGTAAAGGTACTGATTGTGTGATATCACTGGTGTACTTTTCATACGAGAAGAATCTCTTTAGGCGTTCAACAGATTTTAGGACAGAGTTTCATTGTGGAGACTATTAAAGGCATCTTGCATTGGAGACTTTCTAGCTTACTCCACTACAGGACTTAACCAAGTGACAAAAATTCACAGCACCTGTGGTGCAGATGCAAGACCAAAGTACTCTGAATGGCTAACCCTTGTGCATTCACCTCAAAGTCTGAGTCTGGTGATGGTAATATGAGCCTCCCATCATCCCCAGTATTCAACTGTTTCATCACAAGTAGATTTCATTCTTTCCCAAAAACTGAAGAGTCCACAGGAAGGAGCTAAAATACATCCCTTACTAACATTCAGAAACATCACTACTCTTCACACAGCCCCAGTCACAATTTTTTTGTTATTATTATATTTTATTTTCTAGCAACCAGTTTCAGGTATGCCATCTTCAGATGATAATGGTACTATAGCGTAAATGCAGCCAACAATGAAGTGGTAGTGCCCTATATTGTGGGTTTCGGAACAGTTACAGGTCTACCATCTGATGTAAAAAATAAAGTCACTTAATCATCTGAGGTCATACTCAACGCTGTCACAGAACCAAAGGCTGCCCCCCCCCCCCCCCCCCCTGTTTGTTTAAATCCTCTTCTCTCTCAATGTTGTGATGGTTCTGTCTCTATTCTGCTGTTAATTCCCACTTTATTACTTTAAACAGTTCACCAGTGTCATGTCTGTTTCATACCACACCTGCACTTGGGTCTTGTGCGGCTTCAGTATTCACAGCTAGTATGTATTGTTACATAGCATGGAGGAATGGCTTATGGAATTTTTGAGCTTTTTATCCTCTTGATACGGAACCTCTGGTTCATGGTAACACTGGGATGAGGATGACCTTAGATGATTAAATGATTTTATTTTTCACACCAGATGGTGTAACTAACTGTTCCAAAACTGGTCACGCACACAATAAAAAATTGTGGATTAAGCAACTGTCCTGCAGTTTTCTTCATTTTTCAGAAGTGAAGTTTTAGTGAAACCATGTGTGCATTTAATTCACATATTCTGAGAATGCTCTGAGTACAATCACAGCTCTCTGTTACCACTATTGCTTCACAAAAATCATTCCGAAAGGGAAACGTACACCTTTATGTTCCAAACTTAAGTAGTCTTTGTTACTCCTATTGCTACTATACAACAAGGCAATAACAGAATTACTCTCTCTCAGAATGTGGCAGTGGTTCTGAATCATTTAATGTGAGTTGTCATAATACACAACACACCCCACCCCCATCATCCCTCATACCTTGAGACACTCGCCTGGCTTTTTGAGGCGACTTGATGCTGCTGCTGCTTGTTTCATAGCTTTATCCAGGGCTGCCTCTGCTTTCTTCTTCTCCTTTTCGGCTTTTTTCTGCATTTTCTCTTCCAGAATTGCTTCTTTATTACTTCTACCTTTCTTCTTCTTCTTTTGCTGTAAGATAGTTATAGTTTTTATTTGAGTCAAAAGACATGCGAAGAACTTGCAATGTATCCCCCACAAGAAAATAAATACTCAAATCAATGAGTCACCTGAAATGTGGCTGTTGCTTTGTTACATGTTAATAATATTACAGATATCAACAAACAATTTCTTATGTTACAATCAAAAACTAATGTCTCAGGTTAGCTTCCACAAACATTTATACACCTACAGAATGCAGTTAGATTTGCGCTTTAGACTTACATCGTCCTCCTTGTCATGTGATGACGGTAAAAGTGTTCGTAACTGATTTAATGCTTCGGAAAACAAATCTGGAGGGTTTTCTTTCATATTGTAATCGCTTCCACTGTTTCCTGAATTGGTACCCAGATTATCAGCTGTGTCTTTCAAGGCTACTATATCAGCAGAAGGATGTATATTAGATCCAACATCTTCATATGGTCTAAAATAAACAAGAATATAGGTTTCAAATCTGCTTTGAAAAATTAGCACTTTATTGTTTTTAAAAATTACTTGAATCTCACTCTTTATTTTTTTCTGAAGCAACTAACGATTATTATTCACTGTATCTACCTCACCCTGCAAATGTTTTGTACCATTTTGATTTCCAGCAGAATAGGCAAATATTCACTTTCCTACTGGTATTTTAGTGTTCTCACAAAGTCAGAAATTAAGAGAGATGCAACTGTTCTTTCAGACTTGTTGAATATCTACTCGAAACAAAAAGAATAACAACACATGAAGAAATTATATGATTTAAATTCAAAAAATGAAATGATCAGTGATAGTACACACTATCAGTTCTGACACAAATATTTTTTAAATGTCCATAAAATTACACAAATAGGTCGTTCATGTGAAAGAAGAAAGAATCAGACACTGTACGGAGGGAGGGAGGGGTAGAGTACTTTTAGGGCTTCATGACACACTGACATGATTGTTAAGTACAGCATAAACTACACTTTGATCAGGGTGAGGCAGAAAAATCAGCTACGTCTTTTGTGCAGAAGCCATTCTGACACTGCAAAAAAAGTTGTAACCCTGAAACTTGCTGACTGTGTTAGTCTTCCTTTACATAGAAAACCTTTAAAGCATTATGTTTTATAGTGACAGATGACTTAGCAGAGACCTCGGTTGTGGAAGGCTGCATTTTGAGAGTAAAGCAAATGATCCAGCTCAAAAATCAGCCCATCTTCATTATGGAAACGCCTACCATGCAACGACTTCTTCACCCAAGCCTAGAGGAGGAAGTCACTGGATGCCACGTCAAGGGAACATGGGAGTGTGGTCAAATTTGACAGACCACTGAAGCAGTGTGTGTGACTGTATCCCATGCAAAATGAGAAAAAACAACCCCCTCGGAAAGCTTCCACATCGCTTAGTCTTAACAGCCTCCCGTAGCCTTGTCAAGGAGATGTTGGTAGTATGCTCCTGTGACGGCATAATCTATTAGCAGCACACTATGGCACTCCCAAAAAAACACTCAGCATTTCCTTCTCTAATGATGTTTGTGTGGTGAATACATGTTTCTAATGCATGCTTAGCTCCTTCTTCTGAGGGACATAATGACACACCCAATACCTGTCCATGGTGATTAGGCAACTAGAGGCGTCATCCTTACTGGCCTGACTCTGCTGCAACATTTTCGCTGGTACCTTGATTCAACACGTGGTGACCTCTGTCAAAACTTTATGGCTGCCCATCACAAATGTTTACAATGAATGTAAAAATACAAATGACAATGACTAGACAGATTTGAATCCCACTTTTTATGAATACAAGCCCAGTGACTTAACTATAGGGTCACCTCAGTTGATTGAAGTGTTGAGTTAGCCTACAAAGAATACAGAAGTATCAACAGTAAACTGTTTTAATGATTCAAGAAAAATTTCAATTGAAGCACGAATTGGAATGTTGCTTGCATTAGTGCCAAATGATATGATATCCTAAGACAATAATTCTTTCCTTTTCTTCTTGAGCTTGTACAAGCAATTAAGTTACAGTAACATTTGTCAGACAATACATATCTAAATTTGTCATCCAAACTCTTAAGGGAAACCAGAGAATGCTGGATAATGATTTTAAGAGGAACCCACAGCCAGTGATGTAAAGAACTCTTTCTGTGCAGTAGGAAGAAAAGGTAAAACAGTGTGTTGTGCTCTTCTATGTTTGTTGTCTGACAACAATAGCAATTTACTGTGACTCTGGAAAACACTTAATTTGCAACTAACTAATTAATGTTGTAATGATTCCACGTACATGTTGTTGTTGTTGCAGTGGAACAGGATTCAGACTATCTGTGTAGGGAGAGATACCAAGTGTGTAATGTAACAATGAAAACAATCAATTATTGATAAAATTATTTAATCGGATAGATAAAGAATCTACTCACAATGTGGTGGCAGAACACCCACACTTACAAGACTGTTGTGACTGGCAAGCTTTTGGAGCCAGTGGATCCTTCTTCAGGCAGATGGGTTGACGGGGAAGGAAGAAGGGTGAAGGAAAAGAACTGGAGAGGTCTAGGAAAGGGGTAGATTTTGGGAAAGTCACACAGAACTGTGGGTCAGGGGAGACTTACCATATGGGATGAGAAGGAAAGACTGATTATTGTGTAATGTGACATATCAATATCTGTACCTGTTGTATGTAGTCTAGCTATGGGAATTGTTTTACAATAGTTAGCTGATTAAAAATGTAGCAATTATTATTCACAAAAATTACTGCCCATCTTTCACCCAACAGCAGCAGAAGAATGAAATACATTGTTTTACCTGATAGTTCCTGTATCACAGAAATGATATGCTTCAAGATGTGGTTCCAATTCAAACCCTTGTCTATCTGGCATCCCCTAGACCCCTCTCTTTGAGTATATGTAGAATTTCACAAAAACAGTGTGGAATCACCAAATGGATGAGTGCAGAGAGAGAGAGAGAGAGAGAGAGAGAGAGAGAGAGAGAGAGAGAGAGAGAGAGAGAGAGGGGGGGTAAGCCAAATATTCAAGGAGGGTGGTGGTATAAGTACAATGGGTAAAATGAGAATTAGAAACTAACTTTGAACATTGCTGAAAGCTTTCAACACATCACCTTTTTACTCACTGGTTATTTGGATGAGACGCAATGTGCAGGAGATAAATAGTGCTCTGGTCAGCATCGCATCTAATCTTAACTATTGCTATTCTGGAGTACTTATAAATGGTGTACATTCAGATTTATTGGCATACAGTATTGCTTTATTCTCCCTTCCTTCCTGCCCAGTGCCCTGTATCCAACCAATGCCAATGCCAGATTTGACTTGATATGGTACTTCTCCTGTTTCATGGAGAACCCACCACACCTGTATAAAGACTGCTATTATCATGGGGTTTCCATTCGCAAAGTAATTCTAAAGATACTGCCAGCTGCTCTCCCCCTCCCCAAGGAAGGACTCCTAATATTCCTCCTCTCTCTGTCTAATGTAAGCGCATGTTCAAATGTGACACTGTGTTACAAACTGCATACTGTGTGTCTCAGCCGAGAAATGGCAACAAACTCAAGTCTTCATGTTTCACACCAAAAAACCCTCCCATACAGGCTGGCCTCCCGTGGATGGCGTATCTGCAGTGTCAAGAACTCCCTTGCTCAGCATGCTGAGGGTCTCACTAAGGCCTTCACAGACAGGCACTACCCCCAGACCCTCTTCGCAAACTTGTCTCCTGTGCCGTTTCCCCTCACACCCCCAATCCTCCCACCATCCCCGAGAACAGTCGCATACCAGTGTCCCTTTCATCACACAGTACAACCCCAGACTGGAACAACTGAAACACATCCACCACCAAAACTCTGATTACCTTTCATCACACCCTGAAATGAGGAACATGCTCCCAAAGATACTTCCTAACTCTCCTAAAGTGGTGTTCCATCACCCACTCGACCTCCACAACAGTGTAGTCCATCCCTATGCCACTCCCAATCCCTTGTCACAAGGATCATATCCCTGTGGAAGACCCAGGTGCAAGACCTGTCCAAATCCACCCACCCAGCACTTCTTATTCCAGTCCTGTCACAGGTTTATTGTACCCATCAATGGAGCGCCACCTGTGAAAGTAGCCACATTTACCAGCTCTGCTACAATCATTACACAGCTTTTCATATTGGTATGACTACCAACCACCGGTCCCCCAGGATCAATGGCCACACCCAAACTGTGACCAAGAGAACAAGGTAAGCCATCCTGTGGCACAAACATGCAACTGAATGTAACATGGTTGATTTCATTGGGTGCTTCACTACCAGAGCCATCTGGATCCTGTCCTCCACCACCAGCTTTTCTGAATGGCGCAGATGGGAGTTATCCTTGCAACACATTCTCTGCTCCCATAACTATGTTGGCCTCAACCTATGGTAACATACTGTCCCCACACCCTCCCCCTAACAGTTCCAGCCCCTCTATTCTATCGTCTCCTCCTCATTCTCGTCTCCCACCCACTGCCAATGCATCCGTCCACTTTTACCCGCTCCTCTCCCCGTTTTCCCCACCTCCCTGTCCCACAACCTCCTGACGCAGTACCTGTTGGCGTTCTAGCTCCTGCACACTCCACCAGACAGCATCAAGTGTGTGTGAGGTGTGCTTGCTTGTGTGTATGAATGGCGTGTGTTTCTCTTTTGGTGAAAAGCTGAGGCCAAAAGCTTTATGCAAACATCTTTTAATTGTGCCTGTCTGCAACTTATTTATCTTCTTTACAGTAAGTAGCAATCTATCTTTTCCTGCATTACTATTCAGTCTTTACCTAGATGGATGTGGAAAACTAACCATAACCACATCCAGGCTGGCCAACACACTAGCCCCCTGTATTGCTGTATATACATCTAAAATCACTGGTAAGGAAAAGAAATTTCATTTCTTAGTGAGAGGAGATTATGATCATTTCATCTGGGAACACAGTACATATAATAAAAATTCTTATTATTTTTTTTTACAACCACAAAAACAGACATTTAAGCCCTGTGACATAAGACACAATTACTAGAGAGCCAAGCAATGGTGACCACTAACTATAAAATTCAATGCAAACAAAGTTCACAGAAATCTGAGAATCACCTGAGAAATGTTTGCTGTACATCACGGTGAATAGCAATTGTATGTCTCTGAGCAGTCAACAACAAAATTTCTAAAACAAATCCTTTTGATTTCGTAAAAACTTACATCTCACCGTATCCCAAGTCCACTATGTCAGAATCATATCCACGCAGGCATGCTTCTGATAAAACATCTCTGTCCTTTTGCTGGGGACTGACACCAAGACTAAGCCCACTATCCTGGCTCATTTTTACAAGACTCTCCACTGTTTTGTGCACAACAAGTGATTTTTCTGGTGAGACATCAGAAGACTTGAAATCATTTTTATAATAATTATCTTGATAATTTTCTGGAGAAGCTGGTGCGCTTGAGTCACTTGAGATTAGAATGACTTGATCCATGTTCATTATCTGGGTATATCATGCAACTCTCTGGAAGAAAAGATGCAGTAATGAAGTTTTAGACTTTTATACGAGTCACATTTCAGTTTCCAAGATAAATAAAATGTTAACAAAAAACTTGGATACAGGATACTCAGTGGAGTAATGGGACAAGATAAGGTTTCGAATTCAATTCAAAAACTACTTTTTACAGTACAAACTCTTTCAACTAATGGGAATTAAAAGCTATGTATTTCTTTTTATTTTTTGTTTCAGTATCACACTAACTGATAACAACACAAGTCTAATGGACATTAAGAATAAAATCAGACCAACCACACAAGTGTCCAGAAGTAATAGTTCAAATAGTAACAACCAATGAACAAACGAACATATTTATCAAGACATTTATTTGGTGTTATTAAAGCTATGTTTGAGAATGAAGAACTTAGGTGAGAGGGAGTGGGGATGGAGAAGTCGAGTCCTTGAATTGGTGGGGGGGGGGGGGGGGGGTGACTTGGTACAAGAAAGATGTGAAAATTATGTAAAACAATAAAAAACATTATGGGTTGAACGAATTTTAAAAAATTACATTGAGTTGCAGACAGGCACAACAAAAATGCGAAATGAGCTTCAGCCAACAAGGTCTTTGTTGGAAATATACAACACACACACACACACACTCACACAACTCATACACCCACCCATGACCACAGTCTCTGGCTGCTGAGACCAGACAGCTAGCAGCAGTGCATGACGGGAGAGGCAAGTGAGTGGTGAGGGTAAGAGGGAGGCTGGGATGGGGAGGAACAGCAGGGTAGGGGTGGGGAACGGTAAAGTGCGACTTGTGGGAGCATACACGAGAGAGGTGGAGAGAGGGTGGGGCAGCTAGGTGCAGTTGGGAGGTTACCTGAAAGGGGGGGGGGGGGGGGTTGTGAAAAGGGAGTGAAGTAAAGATACTGTGGGCGCATTGGTCTATTAGAGGGCTGTGAAGTGCTGGAACTGAAGCAAGGAAGGGGCTAGATGGGTAGGACAATGACTAACAAAGGTTGAGGCCAGGGGTGTTACGGCAACAAAGGACACATTGTAGGAAGAGCTTCCACCTGTGCAATTCAGAAAATCTGGTGTTTGTGGGAAGGATCCAAATTGCACAGGCTGTGAAGTAGTCATTGAAATGAAGAATGTCATGTTTGGCAGCAAGCTTTGTTGGTGGCCATTCATGCAAAGAGAAAGCTTGTTGGTTGTCGTGCCCACATAGAATGCAGCACAGCAATTGCAGCTTAGCTTGTTGATCCCATGACTGGTTTCACAGGTAGCTCAGCCTTTGATGGGATAGGTGATGCTTGTGACCAGACTGTAGTAGGTGGTGAGGGAGCACATATGGAACAGCTCTTGCATCTAGGTCTATTATAGCGATATGTGCCATGAGGCAAAGAATTGATGGGGTGGGGGTGGGGGGTTGTGTAGAGATGGACAAAGATATTATGTACGGTTGGTGGGCAGCAGAGTACCACTATGTGAGGAGTGTGGAGGCCATTCCTCATTTCAGGGCATGACAAGAAGTAGTCAGAACCCTGGAGGAGAATGAGATTCAGTTGCTCCAGTCTTGGGTGGAACTGCGTCACCAGGGGAATTGTCCTCTGGCAGCTGTCAGAGTGAAGGTTTGCTGGTGGTTGGTAAGTTTGATATGGGCGAAGGTACTGAAGCAGCCATTTTTGAGGTAAGGGTCAATGTCGAGGAAGGTGGCCTGTTGGGTTGACTAGGATTATGTGAAGTGAATGGGAGAGAAGGTGCCGAGGTTCTGGAGAAATGTGAATAGTGTGTCCTCACCTTCCAGCCAGATCATGAAGATGTCATCAATGAATCTGAACCACGTGAGGGGTTTGGGAATCTGGATATTCAGGTACGATTCCTCTACATGTCCTACGGATACACAGCCGTAGGATAGACATATGCAGGTGCCCATAGCCGTACCTCAGATTCGTTTGGAGGTAATCCCTTTGGAGAAGAAGTAACAGCATGGGTAAGGATACAACTGGGCATGGCGATTAGGAAGGACAAGGACATTTTAGGTTCGGAATCTATCGGGGCATGGGAAAGGTAGTGTTCAATAATGGTATGACCATGGGCATCTGGAACGTTAGTGTAAAGGGAGGTGGCACCAATAGTGGCAAGCAGGGCACCAAGTGGTAAAGGAACAGGAACTATGGAGAGTCGATCAAAAAATGGTTTGTACTGTTTATATAGGAGAGAAGGTTGTGGGTAATAGGCTGAAGGTGTTGGTCTACAAGAGCAGATATTCTCTCAGTGGGAGAACAGTAATCAGCAACAATGGGGCATCATGGGTGGTTGCGTTTATGGATTTTAGGAAGTATGTAGAAGGCAGGGGTGGGGAGAGTTTCTGGAATGGGCCTAGGGATTTGAGAGACTAAAGATCCTGCTGGATTTCTGGAATGAGGTTACTGTGGCAGGATTCCTTCTGCCAGGTAATCCTTACGTCAGATTCATCCACCTACAAACCTTGCCACAGTGAACCCATTCCAGAAATCCAGCAGGATCATCAGTCTCTCCACCGATCCTTAGGCCCATTCCAGAACCTCTTCCCGGAGTCCATCTCTCTCATCGCCCTTACCATTCACCCACATTCTACATGCTTCCTCAAGTCCATAAACCCAACCACCCAGGATGCCCCCATTGTGGCCAGTTACTGTGTCCCCACTGAGAGAATCTCTGATCTCGTAGACCAACACCTTCAGCCTATCCTCCCACATAAAAGGTATCACCCATTTCCTCCACTGACTCTCCACAGTTCCTGTTCCTTTACAACGTGGTGCCATGCTCATCACTATTGATGCCATCTCCATTTGAACTAACAGCCATAATACCCATGACTTTACCACTATTGTACACTACCTTTCCCAAAACCTGATGGATTCCAAATCAACCACCTCCTTCCTAGTTGCCGGGACCAACTATATCCTCACCCACAATTACTTCTCCTTTGAAGGAGGTGCAGCTAAGGGCAACCGCTTAGCACCATCGTATGCCAACCCATTCATGGGCCATCTAGAGGAATCCTTCCTAGACACCCTCTTCATCCAATTCAGACTGATGACATCTTCATGATCTGGATCGAGGGTAACGATACCCTATCCAGAATCTCAACACCTTCTCCCCCATTCACTTCACATGGTCCTGCTCGATCCAATACACCACCTTCTTTAATGTTGACCACCATCTTTATGCTTTGATAGTTTCTATTTATATGTTTCTATTTATATGTTTCTATCTGTCTTTACTCATGTTCAGTATCTTGCCTGCAATGGTGGTTTTGCTGTAATTGTTATACTTATTTAATAATTGGTACTACTTATGTGACTTCACATTTTTAGCTAGAAAATATTTGCAGAAATTTCTAGTTACAAACTCCAATTAAAATTACTTTACAAGTGATGTTTCAGCGAGTCGAGTGGTAAGGACAAGCCAATGTCCACTCTTCGTTCCTTCTCGAGTGTCACGTGCTCCCTGTGTTGTAGGTATGTTCAGTGCCTTATGATGCAAGGTTGGCTGTATGCCAGCAACTCTGTCTCCCACCACTGCAATCTGTCAACCACAAAGTAATTTTCATCAGAATACAACAATACTTGTTAAAATGTCTTACTAAATATTATGAACCATACAAGAAACTCATCAAATCTGGCATGTAATTTTAGTACAATTGCCATTTAAGTACAGCTCTTACTCCATGTGCTTACAAATATAATCTGCTTTATGGACACAAAGTTTTTCATTGTAAAACTGTTGTAGGTAGGTATGTGCTATTGACCTATCTTCTATGTTCAGTTTTCAGTAATGTCATTCACATCCATGCTCCTTAAAACACACACACACACACACACACACACACACACACACAGCACTCAATCCACAAGTGCAACCTGATTTATCTTTTGGGTCCTAAACAACAATCCAAGAAAATAAGATTTACCAGCGAAAGAAATGCAATGCAACGAGACTACCAACACAACTTGTTACAACACTGACACAGTTGATATAATTTGCCCTGTAGGGTATGAGGATTATGCTACATCATGTTGACTGTAAATGCCGCATCCTGTCAGTAAACATTCAATTTAAGGCAACTACATTTTATAAACATTTGCAAATACTCTTCGCTTATGTAAAACTAATCGGAGAAGTGTGTAGTTTAAGGTTCTACTTGCAGTCTTCGAATCTGCCTTCATGTTCAGCAACCATCTAAACAGAATGCTGATATTAACGAAATCACTACACTTTGTAACATGTCACACGAAGAATTAATGCAAGGTGAAGCAAAATACTGAAGCGATTACAATACTTTTCTGCGCACGATTTAAAACACTTGCTCTTCATGCCTACTTCTAACAATCCCAGTACAGTTGACTTATGAAACTTACCAAAATAACATGTAGAAATAAATGCCAAGGTTACTATTACTCAAACGTTATTTACACACGTGCCGCATCATCTTAAATTCATATCAAAAAAATAATTTCGTCACTTAGGTACTCAAAAATATATGTTTATATTACATCTACAAAACACGTACAATGCCTGGTTTCGGACTGCCAAACATATTTTCCATTATATTTGCACGGAATAAAAATTACCGTGCATGAAGCGAAATAACTGAGCCTATGCCATATAATTATAGAGCCATCAATGACAACAGAAAACACATAATGACGAAAAGAATCACCTCTCGTTACACATCTGCACTTTATTTACTTGAGCCCGCCACGGAACTACGGTGCCACCTGTCGGAGCAAATTATCATCACTTTTTGTATTTGTTTACATAACCTCCTACGAGCAGATGAGGTGGTCATTGGCATGAAGACTTCGGCTTGCTGGGCTTATAAAGCGAAGCATTTTGTCTAAGTTGGTGGTTATATGTGTTGTTTATTAAAATGGAAATAATTACTAAAAAGTAAGGCATTTTACTTTTTCTTCTACTAAAACAAAATAGTGCAATGAGAATGCTGTAGAGCAATAAATAATGCAACCTTCCGTACTAACTTTTAAGAAACATCGTTGCGATTTTTTATGCTGCACGCTCGTCCGAATGCACCGATCCGTCTGCGCAAATACCTGCACAAACGTCTGCGCAGATTCGGTTGCGCAGGCATCGTAGCGTGCGGACGGGATATCTATGCAGCATCAGATGTGCGCAAATGTGGAAGTTAGAGATTTTAGCAAACTTGCTCAAATATGTGAGAGCAAGTCACACTTCCGCAGACAAATCGTAGCAGGTGGACAGGAGATCGACGAAATCTGGTGCGCGAAAGGTGTTTGAGCTATGTGTTCAGTTTCATCTCTGCGTACACAGTGAATTCCTAATTGGTTGATCAGCGTCAGTGCTTTAGGGAGTTCATTGCTGAATTTATTGAAATATATAAGAATAACACCTTGTTTGCTGAAATTTAAGATACAGCGATCGAGATAAGAAGGCAGCAGCTTATAATTCTTTAATAGGAAGAACAGAGCAGGTGACCATGAGGCGAATAGAGAACTTTTTTTAAGAAAAAAAAAACAGTGGTCGTTGCGAATTTATACAAAATTATTAGTACTATATGCTTTGTGCTTAGAAATTTCTCATTGTGTTGACCTGAATAAGGGATTGTTAGCAGACTTACTCGCAGTACTGTTCTGTGCCATAATCTTTAGTAGCAGTGTAGATAATATGAAAATAAATTGTACGCAGAGTCGAATCCAGGAGTTTGGTCGGGGGAAGGGGGTCATGAAAATTTTGTGTCACTTTGCCGTCTCCAAATTCTCAAGAGTAAAAGAAGGTGTTTCCTTAAACTGTTGTAATACCAATCACAATAACGAGAAAATTTTCGAGACTGTTAAGCCTGAAAACTATGTTGCAAAGAAACGTTTTTTATTCTTTACTTATTTATTTACCGGTACCTTTTTTGTTAAGAAGAAACAGATGCATTTCGGGGATAGTTAGAAGGGGGAGGGCACTGCACCCATATAGCTGCACCCCCCCCCCCCCCCCCCCCCCATGGTCCTGGATTCGCTTCTGATTTCTACAGTAGAAACCAATCAGAATACTGTACTAAGCAGTGTCTTCAGGTGCAAATGGATTCTCCTACGTGTGTGTCAGCACGTTTACTCCCTAATGGAATATGTGGTTCATAACAAGAGTGAATCACAAATAAACTGTAAAATTCTCTGCCACAATATTAAAGGTAAAACTTCTCATTTGGGCTAAGAACCTCTACCTACAGTCCGAAATGGAGTTATGCAGTCTGATGCAAAAATTTACTGCAGGTCAGTGGTAGACTTCAGGCAAGGAACTGAAAATTCCCATTTACTAAGAAATACTGTAAAAGATACCTCATTGGTCACTCAAATAATTTGTTAGAGTATATTGAGTGCAGAACACATCTAAAATGTAAAGAAAATAAGGGACAGTCAAATGAAAAAGAGACAGATGGAAAAAAATAAGTAAACTGTTTACTATTTCAAAAGTAATGGTCATAGCTGTTAATACATTCATCCCACTGCGAGACAAGAGAGTCAGTGCCTCCATAGAAAATTGTTCGCAGTTGCCTGTGGAACCTTTCTTCAGGGCTCCAAAAATTTGGAAATAGCATGTGGAACGATTGGAAATGTATGGAGGATGTTTGTGGGCTTCCCAGCGAAACTTATGCAGCATAGCAGAAAAAACCTTGGTAACATGTCGGCAGGCATTATGCTGCAATAGAACGATGCCGTCCATCACCATTCCTGGATGTACAGACTTAATGGCATGCTTCAGGTTTTGCAAAGTGTCCACATACCACTGTGCATTAATTGCAGTCCAAACGTCCAGAAAGGTTGACAGACAGCATCACTCTGTTACAGGACAATGCTCGCCTGTATTTTGGCAGTGTTGTTTCAAGTCCCTGGCAGAAGTTTCGCTTGGGAGTCCTTACACATCCACATTAAAGTCCCTATCCCTCTTCATGCTTTGCCATATTTTTGGAGCACTGAAGAATGACATTTGTGCCTATTTATTTGCTTCGAACGAATAAGTGTACACATGGATACAATCATGGTTCTGCAGACAACTGCAAACATTTTCGTATGAACGTACTGACTGTCACGTCTCACAGGAAATAAAGGCATTAATAGTTATAGCGATCACTTAGCTCTTACTTTTTCCATCTGTCTCGTTTTCACTTGACTACCCTTTATACTATATGTTACAAGTGATACGGTATGTAATTGAGATACTTTACTTGTTTTCATTAAATCCTTCTTCAGAACACATCGCTTATGCTAGGTCTCGTTTCACTAAATGCTTGTTTCGACATTCCTGTCAAAAAACGTAAATCTTTGTTAACTTCTTTGTACTGCCAGGAATCACAGTGCACTTCTTTGTACTGCCAGGAATCACGTTGTTGCTATCAGCCGTTGATGTGGTGAAATTATTTTGCTCATAGAAACATTTGGTGTTTTATACAAAGCTGCTGGAGCGCCCACAAAGGCATGTAGACTTTACACCAGGATGGGATAAATGTAATGTGTACACAGTTACATATAACATGCAGTTTATTTGTAATCGACACAGAATGAATACATGTCTCAGTTCACAGCAGACATAAAGCATTCTGAATCATAGTTCCTTAGATATTCTACAATTCCACACCAGGCTGGTGTTGTTAGTCAGAGAGTTTCGTCTGTGCAACAGACACTGTCACTGGCAAAGTCCCAACAGAAACGTCCCACTCCCCCATTGGGGTAGAGCACTCTGGCAAAGAGATAACTGGAAAGCTATCACGAACATCTTCACGCCTGTGTACATGACCAATCACGCAGTGGCCAGCTGCAAAGCAGGGCACAGTTGGACTGTTCCTCATTGAACATGGGGAAGTCGCGATGACGTCGATCCCTATCGAAGGCATACAGATGGTATTTGTGGAGGTCAGGTGCTGGATGGTGAGGTCGACCATAACGAGACTGAACGTCGATGATGGTCAACTGAGCTTGGCTAGAGTGTGGGCATGGCGAAGTGGATGGGCAATGACACCAGGATCTGCAGGATCAGTTGTACACCTCTGTGTTGTCAAGGGGGCCGTGATGGTGAGAAAACTCTCAGGCATGAGTTGTGATATGATTGTATCTGTGTCCACATTGCTCGGGATTTTGTAAATATGGGAGAAATGTCAGGCGATAAATTCGCTTGTAGCTTGATGTCCCTCATGCCATCCCACAATCAGAAGGAAATTATCAGCTAGTTTGATATTAGTATCGTCCACCAGAAAGTGCAGCATGTCTAGTTGGAACACAAAGGTATTGTCAGTGTTTGGGCCAGGCAACATGTTATTGGTCTGAGAACAGACTGGAGGAATCATGTCAGTTGGAGTGGTTTGTATATCATTGGTATGGATCACATCGCATAGGGTCTAAGGTGTTTTGAGTGGTTGACTGGCAGAGTGGTAGGCTTACCATGAAGGAATATGTCAAAAAGCTTAGTATCTCATCTGATGACTTTGTGAGGGCTGGTGTAAGGCAGTTGTAATACAGGGTCGTTATTATCATCCTGGATCATGATGTAGTTGCAGTCTGTTAGTGCCTTATGGAAGAAGATTTGCAGAGAACCATACAGCCATGGAGATAGTGTTCTGAGCCATGTGACGTGTTGTTTGGCTCATGTGACGAAGGTGGGGAGTTCTGAGGTCTCCATCGGTGGTATATCTAGCATAAAATCTGCAGACAGAGTGAGTGACTTGTAGAGGATTTCTGCGAGGGAGGCATGGAGATGGTCTTTGCAAATGGTGTGTACATCTGATAACACCGAAGGTAATGCTTCCAGTGACTGCCATGAGACATAATGACAATTTCATGTGCCATCATTCCACGAGGCCGTTGCCTTGTGGATGGTAGGCCATTGAGCAATAACGTCACACATTGCAAATGTTGCATAGTCTGTTAAATAGGACCAATTCGAACTGTCGTCCTTGGTCAGTGGTTATACAGATTGTGAGGCTGCAGCGTGGTATCACTATGAAGACGACAGCTCTTGCCATCATCGCTACCATAATGTCCTTTAGGAGAATGGCACATCACGTTTTCGATGATGGAGAGTGTATAGCGATGGCCTTCAGACTTGGGAAGATGCCCTTCTAGGTCGAGGTAGACATGTTGAAATGGACCCTTCGGAATCTCAAAACGGCTGAGCAGCAGCTGTGCATGGTATCTCACTTTGATGTATTGGCAAACTATGTATGTAGGTGTCCAGTCTCGGCGATCCTGTTGACGAGCATATGCCAGTATGTGACAGACCGTGAAGATGGTCAAACATGATCTTCCTCACTGATGTGGCCATGATATGTCGAATTTGATTTTGCAAACATCACACAATACTTGATTGGTGGATCCAGGGATGACACAATGTTCTCTACTTAAGTTGATTGTAGAATTTTGAAGGAGGTCCATGATTTGTCTGTCTTGCAACTGCACCTCTGTACGGAAATGGTGTTTATTCTTGACAGATAGTCTGCAATGATGTTGTCTGCTCTCTGGAGGTGTGTTACATCAGTTGTGAACTGCATTATATAGCCTAGGTGACAGAACCATCAAAGGCAGGATGATTTCGAAGGATTGCATATCGAGTCTGCCAAAGGTTGGCACTGGGTGTAAATGATGAAGGGTCTGACCTCAACGTTATCTTGAAATTGGTGGACCACCTCATACGCTGCAAATATTTCACAATCATAGGTAGACCACCAGCAATGAGAATCTGTCGGTTTATGAAAAAAAAAAACCGACATAGCTGTTGTATACCAGCTGCTTCTCGCTTCAGAAGTGCCTCAAGGGCAAAGTCACTCCTGTCTGACGTAATCGTCAATGAGGCATTAGGTCCTGGGTGCGCTAAAGTCATACATGTGTGAGACAGCCTTTTATTTTGTCAAAGACATGTTACATACATGGAGTCCCCTCCGCCTTGCGCTTATCGTCATGTTCTTGTCAGCTATAACATTTGTGAGCAGTGCCTGACCTTTAAGGTACCTCACTCAGCTGCCTGAGATGTGTGGGCAGAGGGTGAGGGGACGCTTCCCGGATGTGTGGGCATGACCTTGAGATAAGATCGTTATCTGTGCTTGAATTCCTGTTGATACTCTGCTCTCTTTTTCTTTTTGGTTCCTTTTGCGTATGGAGCATGTGAAGAACGACCATTGAAATCCTTTTTTTCTTTATTGTGATTTAATTAATTCTCCCAAGCATGAACAGACTAGCAGCAGCGATTTAGCTACTCTTCAGCCTACTTTTTTCTTTATATTATGCCTTTGTTCCGCATTGACACAGTGTCGGCACAGTTATTAATGGATTTGGCGTGGTTAATTTAAGGGATGGTGGATGTCCTTCATGTTGCCTCACCGTTACTTCAGTCATGCAACCTACAGGTGTCCCACTCAGACCTCCCTGATTTCAAAGACGCAGGGAAAAAACCATGGTAGATACGACAATGAAAAATGCACCACATTGTAGAGCATCTCAATTTATTTGTTTATCATCAATGCACCTCTACATGTGAACCGTTTTTAGCATGAAGAATATCAAGTCTATATTCAGTTTCTTGCCAAGTTCTTTGTAACATTTCCTCTGTTATTGTTGCAATCGCATTAGTGATACGATGTCGCAACATGGGAATATCATTCACTTTGGTCGCATACACCCAGTCCTTCTCAAATACCCACATGAAGAAATCAAGCGGCATAATGTCGGACGAACATGGAGGCCAGGCAATGGGTTCTCCGTGTCCAATCCAACGATTGGGAAATTTCCTATCCAGGAACTTGTGAACAGCTGTTGACCAATGCGGCGGAGTTCCAGCTTGTTGAAAAATGATTTTGGGTTGCAAGTCTTGTATCTGTGGGTACACAAACTGCTCCAACATGTCCAGATACACTGACCAATTCACTGTTTGTTCCGCAAAGAAGAACGGTCCAACAGTCCTGTCATGCATTAGCCCGCACCAGACGTTTAGCTTAGCGCTATCACGAAATGTTCAATGACAATGTGCAGATTTTGCGAACCCCAAATCCGATCATTATGACTATTAATCCTTCCTGATAGACGAAAGGTTGCCTCATCTGAGAATAAACATCTTTCCAGGCAGCTAGCATCCATATCAATATGCTGCAGCATATCCACAGGAAATTGTTGTCAGCGTGGTTTGTCGTTCGGTGCCAGATGCTGCAGAATTTGCACTTTGTAAGCACACATATGAAGACGCTCGTGAACTACACGATAAAATGTTGATCGAGGTACATTAAGTTGCCTAGATTCTTGACAAATTGACTTCCGTGGTCTTCTGAGAAACGTTTGTCTGATGTCCTCCACTGTCTCTTCTGAAACTCCATAGTGTGCACCACCAGAATGTTTCAGAACACTTCCCGTTGCCAGAAACTTCCTATACCATTCCTTAATTGTTTTCACATCGGGTGGATCACATTCATACACACGACGATACTTTCTTTGCACAGTAATCGACGATTTTGTTTCTGCAAACCACACTACTGCTTGCACACACTGCTGTGGATTCGCCATTTTCACTTCATGCGACCACGCTGCACTCTGGCGACGATGCTTGGCACTTCTGACAAGGGAATATAAATTCATTGAGATTCTCTACGATGTGGTACATTTTTCATTGTCATATCTACTGTGATTTTTCTCTCCTGGGTCCTTGAAATCAGGGAGGTTTGAGTGGGACACCCTGTACTTATTACATGAAGAAGTCTCACAGATAAAAGTAAAATAAAATAAAATTAATAATACAAAAAATTAAAAAGTTGGCTTATGTGTTCTTCTATATTTTTCAGTATGACTGTTAACAGTGCGTAAATTACTTAAAATTACAGGGTTATTACAAATGATTGAAGCGATTTCACAGCTCTACAATAACTTTATTATTTGAGATATTTTCACAATGCTTTGCACACACATACAAAAACTCAAAAAGTTTTTTTAGGCATTCACAAATGTTCGATATGTGCCCCTTTAGTGATTCGGCAGACATCAAGCCAATAATCAAGTTCCTCCCACACTCAGCGCAGCATGTCCCCATCAATGAGTTCGAAAGCATCGTTGATTTGAGCTCGCAGTTCTGGCACGTTTCTTGGTAGAGGAGGTTTAAACACTGAATGTTTCACATAACCCCACAGAAAGAAATCCCATGGGGTTAAGTCGGGAGAGCGTGGAGGCCATGACATGAATTGTTGATCATGATCTCCACCACGACCGATCCATCGGTTTTCCAATCTCCTGTTTAAGAAATGCTTCTGCTTTAGCCTTTTCCGTAAGATTTTCCAAACCGTCGGCTGTGGCACGTTTAGCTCCCTGCTTGCTTTATTCGTCGACTTCCACGGGCTACACATGAAACTTGCCCGCACGCGTTCAACCATTTCTTCGCTCACTGCAGGCTGACCCGTTGATTTCCCCTTACAGAGGCATCCAGAAGCTTTAAACTGCGCATACCATCGCCGAATGGAGTTAGCAGTTGGTGGATCTTTGTTGAACTTCGTCCTGAAGTGTCGTTGCACTGTTATGATTGACTGATGTTAGTGCATTTCAAGCACGACATACGCTTTCTCGGCTCCTGTCGCCATTTTGTCTCACTGCGCTCTCGAGCGCTCTGGCGGCAGAAACCTGAAGTGCGGCTTCAGCCGAACAAAACTTTATGAGTTTTTCTACCTATCTGTAGTGTGTCGTGACCATATGTCAATGAATGGAGCTACAGTGAATTTATGAAATCGCTTCAATCATTTGTAATAGCCCTGTACTTCTTGCATTGTTCCTGTCTAAATGTTATTCCAATATTACAATCAGAAACTCTATGTAAAGTATGTCATATTATTTCCAGTATGCTCAAGTCAGTAGGTTAGTGCCCTATTTATGCTGGCCAAAGTGTCATACTCCATTAGTCCAGGCTATCATCAAAATTCTGCCTTTGAGATCAGCTAGACCTTTATGTTAAATATTTAATTTACATTTTGTATTATCCATGGCATTTTCGTTATTATTCTATTAAAGCCAATTCAGTTCTATGTCTTAAAGTAGCTAGCTGTATATGTAAAATATGACTGCTTTGTTTCTATAGTCTTCATCGAAACAAAAAAATAACAAACAAGAACTGTACAATGGACATTAACAGGCAGACATTCTACAAAATTAAGTAGAGACTGTTCTCGAGTAAAATGGTGCATACCTCAACAAATATTTTTTCTGGACAGAGGCTGGTAGGACTTCTGTTTCTACATTTTACCAGTACTGTGTCCTGTAGGAATATGGGATAATCTTTAAGCGCCCTATATGTTGTCTTTGTTATGGAGGTATAATAAGGGAAGATGGCGCTACAGACTTACGCTGTACACCGCTTTGAAGCCGATGTTCCGTGTTAGATGCTCCAAAACATTAGTAGACTACTGTTTACGATTGCTTTTTGTTCTTAGTTGCTATCTTGTGAATATAACAGTTGTCTTAAATAGAAAATGTTAGAGTTCTTTCGCGAATAACGCAGCGCCAGGTTGGTATTTCTATACATTTTTCCGGTCTTAAATGCATATTTGATCCAATAATAAGACGCATTTTGCCTCGTTAATGTAAGGCGTTCCGAATAACCGTGAAGATAAGTATACGATGTAGAAAGGGTGCTTTCATAAACCAGCATTTTCCTTAATACGGTCTAACGAAACTGATGTTCGTCTATGTCCTTTTGCCGAAAATGCTGAGAACGTATTTTTCTATGTCTTGTCGGTTTCCAGTCTTATATTCTCACAGCGTTGAGCCAGAGAGGTTTTCCAGCTGGACTGATGGAAAATTTAAAGTCAAATGACGAATGAAATGTGATTCCTTTACCATTGAGACTATCATCACAATGATTAGTACACATGTAAAGGATACAACCTGGCATTTTTGATCAAAACACTTCCCCCAGAAGCTCAAGTTTGGGGCAACTAACATGGCGGATATCGGCTTCAAGTTTGTGATGTCATACCTTCCCTTTCTATGCCACCATGTGTCTGTATGAGCAGATAACGTAATCAGATAGCAGCGCCAATGGTTTCCAAGTGGTAGTTTGGTGTAGCATTCCTGTGGTATTCCTTTGTTATTATTTGATTGACTGCGATACGTTTTTCTAAATGCTAGAAGCAGGTTGCCTATCTAATGGCTTCCAGGGACAACAAAAATTAGATTTTCAATAGTTCGTATAATATTTGATTGACTTTAAAACTTTAAAATGCTGACCTGAGATACTCATTAAGAGATCTATTCTTATGTCAAAGGTTTAACACAGCAAGACAAATATTAAGAGTTAGACACTGCGTATACTCGTATGTCTTGGGGTAACGTAACTAACCGCACGCAAATACTCCTATATTCAGTATTTGAAAATGAGAACACTTAACGACTTTTAATGAGTTTAACACATAATTTCAAATCTTTTCAAAACTTTTTCTCGCTGACGGCACCCACATAATAATGAAAGGGTAAACGTTTGCTACATTAGCGCTGTCTGTGCAGTAAAACTTCACTGTCAGGTACGAGGTCTGTTGAAAAAAATTCCGGAACTTTCTCCACAAAATTTTTCTACTCTTACCTTTTACTTATTGTACAAGGTCTCCTTCGAAATGCTCCCCTCCACAATTGATACATCGCCGTTTGCACATCCGGAAGCAGTCTTGGTACGCCTCTTGCTGGATCGCGAGAAGCGCCGTCTGCGACTTTTCTTTCACCACGTGTATCGTTGCAAATCTTCGTCTTTTCAACGGGGTTTTCGACTTTGGAAATAAAAAGAAGTCCGCAGGGGCCAGGTCTGGAGAGTACAGAGGATGAGGCAGCACAGTGATTTCGTTTTTCGCACAACAGCACGCACCAACAGGGATGAATGTGTGGGTGCGTTATCGTCATGCAAGAGCCATGAATTGTCTCGCTGCATTTCAGGCCGTTCCCTTCTCACAGTCAACTTCGTCAAAAGCTTTCAGTGAGACAGGGTTGTTGCCTCTCCCCGATGTTATTCAATCTGTATATTGAGCAAGCAGTCAAGGAAACAAAAGAATCCACGGAGAAGAAATAAAAACTTCGAGGTTCGCCGATGATGTTGTAATTCTGTCAGAGACAGCAAAGTACTTGGAAGAGCAGTTGAACGGAATGGACAGTGTCTTGAAAGGAGGATATAAGATGAACATCAACAAAAGCAAAACGAGGATAATGGAATGTAATCGAGTTAAGTCGGGTGATGCTGAGGGAATTAGATTAGGAAATGAGACACTTAAAGTAGTAAAGGAGTTTTGCTATTTGGGGAGCAAAATAACTGATGATGGTCGAAGTAGAGAGGATATAAAATGTAGACTGTCAATGGCAAGGAAAGCGTTTCTGAAGAAGAGAAATTTGTTCACATCGAGTATAGATTTAAGTGTCAGGAAGTCTTTTCTTAAAGTATTTATATGGAGAGTAGCCATGTACGGAAGTGAAATATGGACGATAAGTAGTTTGGACAAGAAGAGAATAGAAGCTTTCGAAATGTGGTGCTACAGAAGAATGCTGAAGATTAGATGGATAGATCACATGAGTAATGGGGAGGTATTGAATAGAATTGGGGAGAAGAGGGGTTTGTGGCACAACTTGACAAGAAGAAGGGACCGGTTGGTAGGACATGTTCTGAGACATCAAGGGATCACCAATTTAGCATTGGAGGGCAGCGTGGAGGGAAAAAATCGTACAGGGAGATCAAGAGATGAATACACTAAGCAGATTCATAGGGATGTAGGTTGCAGTAAGTACTGGGAGATGAAGAAGCTTGCACAGGCTAGAGTAGGACTGAAGACCACAACAACAACAGCCCTTCTCACATTTTCTCGCAGGTGTCGCAACACGCCCCGACAGTATCATCGATTAACATTTTGTCCATTTGGAAAGAATTCAAGGTGAACTAATCCTTCAAAGTCAAAGAAAACTATCGGCATGACTTTGACATTTAACCTGACCTGACGAGCTTTTTTTGGTCTTGCCGAACCTTTCCCGACCCATCATAACCGTAGACCCACATCTCATCACCAGCTGTGATTCTCTTAAGGAAGATCTAGTTCGCATTTGCGCAATCCGAAAGCTCTTTACAGTCTGCGAGCAGAGGTCTTTCTGATCTTGACTCACGGGCCGTGGGACGAACTTGGCGGCAACATGATGCATTCCAAAATGCTGTGTCAGGATGTCATGACTAGTCCAACTGAAATGATGTTAATTCTTTTGCAGTGTCTCGGACAGTCAGCCTTCGATTGGCATGCACAGTTTCGTTGACGTTCCTGACTTGACTGCCGTCGATAGACGTCAAAGGATGTCCTGGATGTAGGACATCTTTAACTTCCGTCTGGCCATTTTTAAACCAGGTGATACAACTTTTAACATCAAGTACGGCTTAAGCACTCACCTTCCTGCATCATTTTGTGTGTCTCTGCAAATGTTTTCTTGAGTTTCACGCAAAATTTAATGCAGACGCGTTGCTCCTCTAAATCTGCCATCTCGAAGTTCGCAAACTGTGCGACACAACGTTCTACTCAATACAGCACTGAACAATATATATATATATATATATATATATATATATATATATATATATATATATATATATATATTGTAACAGACATACTACAATGAAACTTTCGGTAGTTACGCATTAAGCACAGGCTTGCACTGGGATGCCAACCGCATTTCGCTCCAACACATCATTGGCACGAAATTGTGAATATTCTGGAATTTTTGAACAGTCCTCGTACGTTATTTTAGTATGCTACTTCTTTACTACACACTTTTTTCGCAACACATTTTGCAGGCAGTGTCCATATACACCAATGAATGTGCCTGCCAAATTGTATCACTGCACGATACATACACTCCTGGAAATGGAAAAAAGAACACATTGACACCGGTGTGTCAGACCCACCATACTTGCTCCGGACACTGCGAGAGGGCTGTACAAGCAATGATCACACGCACGGCACAGCGCACACACCAGGAACCGCGGTGTTGGCCGTCGAATGGCGCTAGCTGCGCAGCATTTGTGCACCGCCGCCGTCAGTGTCAGCCAGTTTGCCGTGGCATACGGAGCTCCATCGCAGTCTTTAACACTGGTAGCATGCCGCGACAGCGTGGACGTGAACCGTATGTGCAGTTGACGGACTTTGAGCGAGGGCGTATAGTGGGCATGCGGGAGGCCGGGTGGACGTACCGCCGAATTGCTCAACACGTGGAGCGTGAGGTCTCCACAGTACATCGATGTTGTCGCCAGTGGTCGGCGGAAGGTGCACGTGCCCGTCGACCTGGGACCGGACCGCAGCGACGCACGGATGCACGCCAAGACCGTAGGATCCTACGCAGTGCCGTAGGGGACCGCACCGCCACTTCTCAGCAAATTAGGGACACTGTTGCTCCTGGGGTATCTGCGAGGACCATTCGCAACCGTCTCCATGTAGCTGGGCTAGGGTCCCGCACACCGTTAGGCCGTCTTCCGCTCACGCCCCAACATCGTGCAGCCCGCCTCCAGTGGTGTCGCGACAGGCGTGAATGGAGGGACGAATGGAGACGTGTCGTCTTCAGCGATGAGTGTCGCTTCTGCCTTGGTGCCAATGATGGTCGTATGCGCGTTTGGCGCCGTGCAGGTGAGCGCCACAATCAGGACTGCGTACGACCGAGGCACACGGGGCCAACACCCGGCATCATGGTGTGGGGAGCGATCTCCTACACTGGCCGTACACCACTGGTGATCGTCGAGGGGACACTGAATAGTGCACGGTACATCCAAACCGTCATCGAACCCATCGTTCTACCATTCCTAGACCGGCAAGGGAACTTGCTGTTCCAACAGGACAATGCACGTCCGCATGTATCCCGTGCCACCCAACGTGCTCTAGAAGGTGTAAGTCAACTACCCTGGCCAGCAAGATCTCCGGATCTGTCCCCCATTGAGCATGTTTGGGACTGGATGAAGCGTCGTCTCACGCGGTCTGCACGTCCAGCACGAACGCTGGTCCAACTGAGGCGCCAGGTGGAAATGGCATGGCAAGCCGTTCCACAGGACTACATCCAGCATCTCTACGATCGTCTCCATGGGAGAATAGCAGCCTGCATTGCTGCGAAAGGTGGATATACACTGTACTAGTACCGACATTGTGCATGCTCTGTTGCCTGTGTCTATGTGCCTGTGGTTCTGTCAGTGTGATCATGTGATGTATCTGACCCCAGGAATGTGTCAATAAAGTTTCCCCTTCCTGGGACAATGAATTCACGGTGTTCTTATTTCAATTTCCAGGAGTGTATCTCAGGAGATATAACGCGTGAAAAACTTGCTTTTGATTAAAACAAAGCTCAAATTATGCAGAATATACTCATCCAGTGTTTGATGCTGATAGCATTCGGTGATTTCCAACAAACTTTAAACATAATTCCAAACGTTCTCTGAAGTTTATCTCGCCTACATGCTAAACGTCAAATATTTACCACATCATTTGTAAGGTAATCAGAAGTCTAGAGCTGTTGAATACATAGGAGACCGGTTCTTTAAAGAATCAGGTGTTTACTGGTCGTAATCAAGTTCACGGATTACTGCGGTTGTTAACTTTCTTAATTCGCCGATTGCATTACCTATAATCTTGGGGATACATTTGAGGGATTTCAAAACAGGGGCGATCAAGAAAGTCAGTTGAGGCGTTTTCGAAGCTGTCATTGCTCGGATAAACTGGCTCCTAACATCCGCAAAAAGTATACGCCGCAGTGAAGGCCAAGAAAAGATATGCGAAATTCTTAATTACCAAAAGCAACTTGTACTTTGTTCAGTTCTTCTAACTGTGGAATTCAAACCTACATTGGGATTTTGTAGTCGTGGATTGACGCAATCAAGGTTCGAGTGGATGGTCTGTGTTGTAATCCCAAAACATCACGCGATATTCGCGTGACCAGCGCAGTCCCTCTGGCAATGGGCTGCAGGTCATCATGTCCTCATCTAGCTCACCTGAAGTTTGAATTTGGAAGCCACAACAGAATACACAAGTTCAACATCAAAAACTATTATGCAAAAATAATTGAGAAAAACTGTTTTGCAAAAATAATTGAGAAAAACTGTTTTGCAAAAATAACTGAGAAAAGTCAGACCCTCCTTCTTTCATTTAACTTTCAACGTAATTGAGAATCAAATCGTAGCGTAAATCTCTGACCTTCCTAGTTACTTGAAGAAGTTTAACTGACTTTCAATGTTGTTGTATTTCGACATTGAGCATATTTCACGTCAAATTTTTATAATCAGCAAATCAGCTTTCTTCACATTCTCACATGGAAATAACAAACGAACTGACACTAAAACTGTTTTCTATGACTATTTGTTTTTTATTACTTCTATAACTTAACATGTGGAGTATCTACTATTCTGTTACATGGAATGTGAAAAAAATACTCTCTCTTGCTTAGCTAGCCGTATTTCTGAAATTAAGCTGGTATATGACGTTATTTAAAATACCTGCCAGGGTAGCCAAGAGCGCTAATGCGCTACTTCCTGGACTCGGGTAGGAGCGCCGGCGCCGGTTGAAGCAGCACAGCGGATTAATGACGAGGGCTGGTGTGCCAGCCAGTTTCGATGTGATTTTTAGGCTGTTTTCCACGTCCTGCTAGGTGAATACCGAGCTGGTCCCCACGTTCCGCCTCAGTTATACGACTCACATCCCTTTGAAACACTTTCGCACTATTCCATGGATTACGGTAGACACAGACAGCTGGGGTACACTAATTTCATCCCAGGGGGTTCAGGGTGGCGGTAGGAAGGGCATCCGGCCACCCTCTGCAACTAACACTGCCAAATCAATAGTAACAAAGTCGACCCCGCATTGTAGCGGGAATAAGGCATCAAGAAAGAAAGAAATGATGTTATTTAAAATGTGAAAATTAACAAAAAGAGATTTCGTAACAAGTTTCAGTTAGTCATGGCTTTTTCATTCTTATTTTGGTTGTATTAACAGACCATTTTAAGACCTTTTTTTGGTCGTATTAAAAGCCCGTTTTAGGATTCTTTGAAATGTCTCCAAAACTATTTGTCTTCATTAAGTTCTGGTATTTAGAAAGTTTTATTAATTTTTCTCTTAGTCACTAGCATTCTTCTGAATTAATCTACTGAAGTTTCGCAATTTTGTAGAGTTTTTCCTCTTTTCTACCACACTTAGCTGTTCAAATGTGAAAGATTAATTTACTGTGTGTAGTATCAGAAGCTAATGTCTTAAGGAATAGGATACAGCAGCAATTCTTATCTAAGGCGATAAATATTAATTACCACCATCCTATGTGTGACACTCTTCCACAGTTACCTAATAAGTAAATGTCTGATATTCATAGCATACCTGTACTTGAACACCCGTTATTTTGCATGTCAGATTGTACAATGCGGAATACTGATTAAAAAAAAGCCTGTGTGACATGAAATTGTACGTATACACCATACTAAATGTACGAGGGTGATGAATAAATAACGCAACACATTTTTTCCTGAAAGCAGGTTGGTTTTATTCAGGATTCCAATACATCATATTATTCCATAGTCTGTTGGCTACAAAATCCTATTTTTCACGTAATATCCGTTCAACGTGATGGCCTAACATGGCGTTACTGGGAGGACCCACATGCCCGCAAGGTACAACTCTAAGGTCAATGTCGAAGCTAACGTCTTGCTGCATCAATAACATACCCATCATCCACGTAATGCTTCCCGGGGAATGCATACTTCATTGAGCCAAATAGTTGGAAGTCGGAAGGTGCGAGATCTGGGCTGCATGGTAGATGAGGAAGAATAGTCCAATGAAATTTTGTGAGCTCCTATCAGGCACACAGACCTGTATAAGGCCTTGGTTTGTCATGAAGAAGGAGAAGTTCGTTCACATTTATTTGGTGACGAACGCGCTCAAGTCGTTTCTTCGGTTTCCTGAGGGTAGCACAATACACTTCAGAGTTGATCGTTGTACCATGAGGGAGAACATCAAACAGAATAACCGCTTCACAGTCCCTGAAGACCTTCGCCATGACCATACTGGTTGGGGGTGCAGCTTTGAACTTTTTCTTTGGGTAAGAGGTGGTGTGGTGCCACACCATGGACTCCGTGTTGTTTCCGGTTCGAAGTGTGCACACACCTATGAATACCCCAGATGGTGGCCGAGTGAGTCAGTACTACCAACAGAGACGTCCAGTTGAGCAGCGAGGTGTGTGATTGTGAGCCGTGGATCACCTAGAATGAGAGTGTCCGCACGTTCCAACACTGCAGGAGTCCCATCTGTGTGCGGTTGGTGGGCATGCGGGAGATCGGACAGGTTTGCGCGACTTTGTTGCGATGATGACAGATGCCTCACCCAACGACTCACCGTGCTTTTGTGCACCGCCAGGTCTCCATAGACATTCTGAAAGCGCCTATGACTATTAGTTCTTGAAACTATAGGGGCTGAAGCGGGAATATTTCTCGAAGTCCCACTACAAATTCCGCATTTTTTCAATCGAAACTCTGATATGTTGCATCACTTATTGTATGACCCTTGTACATGATTTAGGATAGTAGAATAATCAGTCCATGAATAGGCAGCAGCAGACAGGACTTCTAGTTAATAAAAGCACAGCCATTCTATCACTGAGAAGTTTGCAGACTT
Organism: Schistocerca serialis cubense; assembly: GCF_023864345.2. Lineage (NCBI taxonomy): Eukaryota > Metazoa > Arthropoda > Insecta > Orthoptera > Acrididae > Schistocerca > Schistocerca serialis. The sequence goes on from NC_064638.1 coordinate 1,171,163,873, forward strand.
AAAGGACCGAGAAATAGATAACTTCAGTTATTAAGATAAGTTTGTGTAAATATAGGTATATTTTTGTTTTTGTGCTAGCACTTCACCTGAATTTCCAGCTACGAGCCACCGCAACTCAGTAACAACATTCTTCATTGAGGGCTGCTTCTGTACAGGAGGTCGATGACCGTTCTCATGAGTCAGGCGATCATCGAGGCAACAGCGTGTCACCACAGCATAACAATGGCTGGCAGCATGCGAGGCCTTGCTGATGCAAGGCTGAGGTAACGGCCGGACTCACACATTCGGCAGACAGTCCCAGGTGGCCCCAAGAGCATAAAAGGACTCCACATCGAACCCAGGATCCTTGAAATCGGGTGGAGTGAGAGGCGATACAGCCTCCTGCTGATCTAAGAGCCACCAGCTGGACCTGATGGTTCCGGCTCTCTAACAGTCTAACTGGTTCAGCTCTTAGACCTGCAGATTCGCCTAGCTAATGACACTGCTCTGTGAGCTTACAGCTGTTCGCCACACATTCGACCGAGGTCGGCACTAGTGGAAATCGGAAGTCGAAGAACCTACATTTAAAGGCCGTCACTATGCACTAATTCATCCCACGATTTCAAGAATATCATCGTATAATAAGACACAAACGTCAGGGAGCTTCATCACATAGCTCGACTGAAATTTAATCACTGTGAGTTCAACAAACACCCAATCGGCGCCACCCCTCTACGTGTTTGCAGAAAGGAAGAAGATCCAAACCATATATTCCTACAATGCCCTCGGAACACAAACCAAGTAAACTACCCTTGCAAGTAATCTTCGGGCTCTTGGTCATCAATCCCCAAGTAGCCTCCAAAACCTGTTAGCATCCAACGATATAGCAACATACGAGTATATACTACTGTAAGGTTTTGTCAACAATGCTAACATCAAGCCACGTGATGCTCAGCAGGATAATCGACGCTCAGCTTCTAAATGTACCTCATTATATACCTCCTATATGTATAAGACTGAATACTGGTGTGTCTATATGTGTGGCTGTAATAATCAATTCTGGATCTTGTGTATTGCCGTTATGTTCTGTATAGATGGTGCTAGTAGACCTGCACAAATATTCAGTTCTCTGTCTGCAGCTTTTGAAGCAATTCTTACTGGACATACAAAAGAACTTTTATCGTTAATTTAGATGCATAGTCATGCATGTGGATTGTATTGGAAATATTCCAGACGTGTGCCAACGGCTATTAATCATTTCTTATTCTGTTACGAATAGGATTTTTGTGGCACACTCAAAATTCCTTTAAATAAATAATTATTATTGATAAGTTTCTATTTACTGATTTTACATTGGTAGCTGCTTTGCTTGGATTTTCTGGAAGGTTGTTTGAGAAGTTGAATCTATTGCAAACAATGAATCGAGACAGAAGTTAATGTGACTGCATGATTTCCAAGAAAGTGTACTGAATCGCCTAATAAAGAAAACCAGATCCTACCTAAGCTCCCTTCAAAAATCATAACTCTCTGTTTCATAGTTCTTTACTCCTCTGACACGAAATTTGACAAAACCTTACCCGATTTCTTGTCGAATGAAAGGAAGTCCCTTGAAATCTGTAATGTTATTTGCGTTTTCTTTTTCTCTTTTTGGCAGTAATAACGCTCGGGCCACTGCTCTCTGCAAACTGCTGCTGCTCTTATTGCAAGCTACTAAAAGGCACATCTCATTTACTGAGCAGAAAACTAACTACAGGTGAACTCCGTGCGCAATGAGTCCACGTGATGTGTCGGCATTTAAAACTGTAATTGTGAAACTTTATCTAGTGAATGACAAAGATTGGTAAATGGATGATGACGTGGTAAATTACGTTAATATTGACTCCTTTAAAAGGTGTATTGGCAAAGTGAGAAAAGTCACTTTACAAAAGTATTTTTCACTATAATCAAGAATTGCAAAGAAATGAAATTGTAAAACACATATGTTCATCGTAGATAACAAAAGGTTGCATTAATTGAGTTAATATCTTTGCTGAATTGTCGCTAATGTTGTGTAATTAAGAGGAGGGGGAAATTCTGCGTTCGATACCAAACTGTGCAGACAGCAGCTCGAGAACAATTAAGAAAAGAAATTAATTACTATTTTATTATGAAGTCTTCATAAAATCAATCAAAAAAATCTTTCTCTCTCACCCTAAAAATGTCAAAAACCATGTTATTAAATCAATTTGCTAAATAATAATAAATGGTTATCATTATTGTCATGGCGCTCTCTTGGCCGTGGCTCACTTCACGGTTACCCAATGCAGCCTAACTGTCTCTGCGATCAGTACCCGTACTGAGCGGCCGACCCAGAGATGTTACTGCAGGTGCGCAGTGTCGCAGATGACATTGCCCGCCGTCTAAGAAATACGAGGGCAGTTCAATAAGTAATGCAACACATTTTTTTTTCTCGGCTAATTTTGGTTGAAAAAACCGGAAATGTCTTGTGGAATATTTTCGAACATTTCCGCTTCGTCTCGTATAGTTTGATTGACTTCCGACAGGTGGCAGCGCTGTACGGAGCTGTTAAAATGGCGTCTGTAACGGATGTGCGTTGCAAACAATGGGCAGTGATCGAGTTTCTTTTGGCGGAAAACCAGGGCATCTCAGATATTCATAGGCGCTTGCAGAATGTCTACGGTGATCTGGCAGTGGACAAAAGCACGGTGAGTCGTTGGGCAAAGTGTGTGTCATCATCGCCGCAAGGTCAAGCAAGACTGTCTGATCTCCCGCGTGCGGGCAGGCCGTGCACAGCTGTGACTCCTGCAATGGCGGAGCGTGCGAACACATTCGTTCGAGATGATCGACGGATCACCATCAAACAACTCAGTGCTCAACTTGACATCTCTGTTGGTAGTGCTGTCACAATTGTTCACCAGTTGGGATATTCAAAGGTTTGTTCCTGCTGGGTCCCTCGTTGTCTAACCGAACACCATAAAGAGCAAAGGAGAACCATCTGTGCGGAATTGCTTGCTCGTCATGTGGCTGAGGGTGACAATTTCTTGTCAAAGATTGTTACAGGCGATGAAACATGGGTTCATCACTTCGAACCTGAAACAAAACGGCAATCAATGGAGTGGCGCCACACCCACTCCCCTACCAAGAAAAAGTTTAAAGCCATACCCTCAGCCGGTAAAGTCATGGTTACAGTCTTCTGGGACGCTGAAGGGGTTATTCTGTTCGATGTCCTTCCCCATGGTCAAACGATCAACTCTGAAGTGTATTGTGCTACTCTTCAGAAATTGAAGAAACGACTTCAGCGTGTTCGTAGGCACAAAAATCTGAACGAACTTCTCCTTCTTCATGACAACGCAAGACCTCGCACAAGTCTTCACACCCGAGAGGAGCTCACAAAACTTCAGTGGACTGTTCTTCCTCATGCACCCTACAGCCCCGATCTCGCACCGTCGGATTTCCATATGTTTGGCCCAATGAAGGACGCAATCCGTGGGAGGCACTACGCGGATGATGAAGAAGTTATTGATGCAGTACGACGTTGGCTCCGACATCGACCAGTGGAATGGTACCGTGCAGGTATACAGGCCCTCATTTCAAGGTGGCGTAAGGCTGTAGCATTGAATGGAGATTACGCTGAAAAATAGTGTTGTGTAGCTAAAAAATTGGGGAATAACCTGGTGTATTTCAATGCTGAATAAAACAACCCCTGTTTCAGAAAAAAAATGTGTTGCATTACTTATTGAACTGCCCTCGTAAAGTAAGCGCGACTGCCGTCTGTGTAACCAAGGGTATAAGGGAAGCTGATAGTGAACAAATGCCGACACTCCTTTCAATACCGTGAATACTGCGTGTCTTGTTTACTCGTTTCATTATACTGCGGCTGTAAGACTTCTTTCATGTCGGAGTACATCCTTCGTTCAGCCCATGTAACTTCGTACCAGGGTACGAGTTAAAGTAACGTCCACTCCGAACTGTTACAAGAAACTGTAATAGGCCGGCCGCTGTGACCGAGTGGTTCTAGGTGCTTCAGTTCGGAACCGCGCTGTTGCTACGGTCGCAGGTTCGAATCCTGCCTCGGGCATGGATGTGTGTGATGTCCTTAGGTTAGTTAGGTTTAAGTAGTTCTAAGTCTAGGGGACTGATGACCTGAGATGTTAAGTCCCATAGTGCGTAGAACCATTTGAAACTGCAATATAACATTTCCAGTGCTGAGATGGCTGTACGGACACGTTACGAAATCGAATAAGCTGATAAAAAAGTTTAAGAGCAAGTACTTCTCACACTTGAGCAGGGAACACATACACGAGTACTCGCTCTGCCTGAATGTCTCGTGACAGGAGCCCGCTTTCTGTCACGAAGGCGGCTGCGGAAGCGCAGCAATGTGATGACCCATCCCACTGCTACGGTAAATTGCTGCATTGCAGAATGATGAGGCAGCGTTATTTTAATATCTGGTTGAGGGACTGCACAGGTGATAGGCCTGCACGCCCCACAGTTAGTTGCAAGGTCTTGACTGCAGCTGCTGCCTCAACTCAGTGGCGGTATTACCACACCCCTCGCTGGGGAACCTCTGCTAATAGTGTCCGGAAGTCACAGGTGAAAATGTCATTGACAGTGAAAGTTTGAGTCATGCCTGCAGACACGATCACATAACTTCCACTGGAGATATGGTGCCGCAGCTATCAGCAAAAGGAAGCAATGAAACGGAGATACCCAAGCGCAGTAACTAAAACGCAGGAATCACAGACTCACATTTTTACGGGAATATACCTTTCGCATGCTACAGCTTGTATGTGATTTTCTTTATAATTACATTTTGCACCCATGTAAGCGACAATGCTGACTGGAATACTCTCTTTGAAATTCTGAAGGTAGCAGGGATAAAATACAGCGAGCGAAAGGCTGTTTACAACCTGTACAGAAACCACACGGTAGTTATAAGAGTCGAGGAGCGTGAAAGGGAAACCGTGGTTGAGAGGGGAGTGAGACAGGGTTGTGGTCGATCCCTGATGATGATATTTGGTCTGTGGTGCTCTCAGCTGCCTGTACAAAGTCCTAATTTTTATACGGTCCAATTTTTTCTCAATCCAGTCTAGCCACTGCCACAAATAATGATGACGATGATGAAATGATGAGTACAGCACAAACACCCAGTCCCCGGGCAGAGAAAATCCCGCCTATCTCCGATGTTATTCAATCTGAACACTGAGCAAGCAGTAAAGGAAACAAAGGAAAATTTGGAATAGGAATTAAAGTCCAGGGAGAAGAAATAAAAACTTCGAAGTTTGCCGAAACACTGCGATTCTGTCAGAGGCAGCAAAGAACTTGGAAGAGCAGTTCAATTGAATGGGCACTGTCTTCAAAGGAGGATATAAGATGAACATCAACAAAAGCAAGATGACGTTAATGGAAAGTAGTCGAATTAAATCAGGTGATGCTGAGGGCATTAGATTAGGAAATGAGACACCTAAAGTAGTAGCTGAGTTTTCCTATTTGGGAAGCTAAATAATTGACAATGGGTGAAGAAGAGAGGATATAAAATGTAGACTGGATATAGCAAGAAAATCGTTTCTGAAGTAGAGAAATTTGTTAGCATCGCGTATAGTTTTAAGTGTCAAGAAGCCTTTTCTGATAGTATTTGTATGGAGTGTAGCCATGTATGGAAGTTAAACATGGACGATAAAGAATTTAAACAAGAAGAGAATAGAAGCTTTTGAAATGTGTTGCTACAGAAGGATGCTGAAGATGACTAATGAGGAGGTACTGAATAGAATTTGGGAGAAATAAATTTGTGATACAACGTGGCTAGAAGATGGGATCGGTTGATAGGACACATTATGAGACATCACGGGATCACCAATTAAATTCTGGAGGGAAGTGTGTGTGTGTGGGGGGGGGGGGGGGGGGAGATAAATCGTAGAGGGAAACCAAGGGATGAATGAATGCACTAAGCAGATTCAGAAGGATATAGGTTGCAGTAGTTATTTGGAGATGAAGAGGCTTGCAGAGGACAGAGTAGTAAGGGAAGCTGCATCAAACCAGGTTTCGAACTGATGACCACAGCAACAATAGATCGTTGTTTGATTGGCCCAAAGAAAGGAATACGTCAGATACAAGTATGAAAGAAGCGTCAAAATGTTAGAAATGCGTATTCAATTAGATTCGAACGGATACCAGATCCAAAGAGAAGATATTTACTTTAAAGAAGAAGATACTATATTTTGCAAGAATTACCGATTTCAAGTTTTTCTTTTTCTCCAAATAATAAGGAAGAATTTTGAGATTTTTGTTGAAGAAGCCAATAAAGGCAGAGACTGTTGAACAAGTGGAGAATAAGGCATAATGGCGAAAAGGCGATTCGCTTGTATGGGAGAAAGGCGACACAATTAGAAAGTAAAAGGAAAAAACCTAACGGATAAGGACATTTGAACTGGTGTCTCCTTCTGGTACAAATTTTCAGTCGTCGTGGCATAATATTCTACGTTCTAGATCCAAACTGCGGCTAGATTCAGAAAGGAAAAACAAATAAAACTCTTCCGCTGAACTCAAGTATAGCTTCGTACTTTCTACTGGTTTCACATCCACATTCCTATCACTGTATTATGAGAACAAACGAGTTAATGTTTCTGGATACATATTGTTAGTTTAATTACAAAGGTTTTAGTGGATCTTAAGTAAGAGACTCACACAACAAAATTAGTTTGCCGAAATATTTGGAAGTTCGACATTCACACCGACACAAAGAAAAAGATGTAATCGAGCGATTTGATTGCCATTTTTCGCAATTCTTCGATTATCTGAGGGACATCGGTCACGATATCACGTTGCTAATTTCATCACCCGCAGTTTTTGACCCGATGAGCAATAAATCACAATGGGAGATTTGACTGTCGGCTGTTGATACGACAAACTACTTAATACCTTTAATCTGAATTATCAACTTACAAATGGCTTACACGTGCCCAGGGAGTCGATAATCTGTTAACGTATGATGGAGTGCTGAATTTACAGGGGATGAGACAGATTGTTTCTACAATGTCATCTCATCGATCTATGCAAAGTGAAGCAGTGGTAGCCATATTGGATTTGCACTATGGAAGATCGAAATTTAACAGCCATACTAATCGATTCTCGTTGTTTGGGTGAGGTTGATGAGCGAGCCTGTCCGTTTTACATCAGTACTGGATATTCTTTAACCGATATTTTTTGACATGCTGTTAGTTGGTGACGTAGATGCAAATATTGGATTCGTGTTATGAAACAGCCACTCAACCACTAGAATTTTCGACGACTGCAAATACAAAATCCATCTTCGTAAGTGAGGTTGATAACCACAGCGGTCTACCCAACGTAACCGATTCGGATTTTTATTGAAAAACAACAGGTATCACTGGAATTTTGCTTGCAAGGGAAGAAAAGTTTATGTATGTGGCTTCAATCACCAGAATTGCAGTTTCATGTATTAAATGCCAAATCTCTTTGAAAGTTCTTACGGAATGGAGACATTTGACACAATATCAAGTAGTACACAACTTGAAGTTAGTTAGTTACGTGTTCCATTGATCAATTGCAAGGAAAAATTAGTATTATACCTAAATATTTCTGTTATCTATCCCATTCCCTTAAATGGCACAAAATGCGTATATTATATCTCCAGATTTATTTACTCATATTCAAGAATTCATCTATGGTATAGAAGGGGTTGTCATGGAGGTATGATTTCAATTTGATGTTGAAACTATTACTGCTGTCTGTTAAACATTTTATTTCATCTGGTAATTTTTCAAAAAGCTTTATAGCAGCATATTTTACCCCTTTCTGTGCCAAAGATAGGTTAAATAAAGGATAGTGTAGGTCTTTCTTTTTTCTGGTATTGTACTCGTAAATGTCGCTGTTGATTTTAAACTGGTCCATGTTGTTGAGAAAAAATTTCATTACTGAGTAAATGTACTGTGAAGCAGTTGTAAGATTTCCTAACCTTTTAAACAGATGCCTACAAGATGTGCGACTATGAACCCCACACATTATTGTAACTACTTTCTTTTGAGCAGTGAATACCTTTTGCCTAAGTGTTGAGTTGCCCCAGAATATTATTCCGTATGACATCAGAGAGTGGAAGTATGCAAAGTATGTTAGCTTAGTAATTTCTACATCCTCAAAATTGGCAATTATTCTGATTGCAAAAGTTGCTGAACCTAGTCGCTTTAGGAGATCCAAAATATGAATTTTCCAATTAAGATTCTCATCTATATGTACACCCAAAAACTTAGTATGCTCTACCCTGGCTACTGACTTCTTTTGACGTGTTATGTTTATTGAAGGAATTATACTTTTTGCATCAGAAAATTGGACGTACTGTGCTTTTTCAAAGTTCAGAGGAAGCCCATTCGCAGAAAACCAATTAATAACTTTCCCAAGTACCATATTTTCTATCGGAATTTGTTTTACTGGATTAATAATTATGCTTGTATCATCAGCAAACAGTGTCAGTTCAGCATCTTGTTTCACATAAGAAGGGAGGTCATTCACATATATCAAGAACAGGAGGGGACCCATGATCGAACCTTGTGGAACACCTAATGTAATTTCACCCCAGTTAGATGAAGTGGCAAACTCCTTTGAATCACTTGAAGCATATAAAGAGAGTTTTTGCTTCCTGTTCTGTAGATATGACTGAAACCACTCATATGCTGTTCCATTTATACCATAGAATTGTAATTTCTCTATCATAATGTCATGGTTAACACAATCAAATGCTTGCAACATCGCACGACTACGCCAAGGGGGGAGAAAAAATCTGAAACAGTCTAGTCGGCTGTTACTTCAGTCTAAATGTACACAGCATCAGCGATAAAGCATGAACCGACTGGTAACTGCTTTCACCTTCCCAAGTGAGCTGACCGCACCGAAGCTTCCCTAAGCAACGCTCGTCGTGGTCAGATCTGGGATGGGTAACCGACTGGGTATGCCATGTGCTGTTGGCTGCATTTCCTGTGCCCTTACATCAAAGGGGAGGAGGTCTGGAAACGTAAAGTTCCTGATCACTAGACATTCCGCGCCAATATCTTCGATTAAGTTCCAAACCTCTCCGTAGCTATTGATGGTATTCCGTCTGTTCGATGCGGACGCTAAGCTCGGCGGACCCCTTAGTGCTCTTAGAGAGATGGTGGCCGCAGCATATAAGAAGGGTAAAGGAACGGACCCGCAAAATTACAGACTAATTTCCCTGTCTTCGGTTTGCTGCAGAACCCTTGAACATACTCTCAGTTCGAATGTAATAAACTTTCTTGAGGCTGAGAAGCTTATGTCCTCGAATCAGCATGGTTTTAGAAAGCACTGCTCTTGCGAAACTCAGCTTGCCCTTTTCTCACATGATATACTGCGAACTATAGATGAAGGGCAACAGGCAAATTACATATTTCTAGATTTCCTGAAAACTTTTGACACAGTGCCCCATCGCAGGGTGTTAACGAAGGTACGAGCATATGGCATAAGTTCACAGATATGTGATTGGCTTGAAGACTTCGCAAGTAATAGAACCCAGTACGCTGTCCTCGACGGCAAATGTTTATCAGAGACTAGGGTGTCGTCAGGAGTGCCCCAGAGAAGTGTGATAGAACCCCTGTTGTTCTCTATACAGGGTGTTACAAAAAGGTACGGCCAAACTTTCAGGAAACATTCCTCACACACAAATAAAGAAAATATGTTATGTGGTCATGTGTCCGGAAACGCTTAATTTCCATGTTAGAGCTCATTTTAGTTTCGTCAGTATGTACTGTACTTCCTCGATTCACAGTCAGGTGGCCCAATTGAAAGAAGGTAATGTTGACTTCGGTGCTTGTGTTGACACGCGACTCATTGCTCTACAGTACTAGCATCAAGCACATCAGTACGTAGCATCAACAGGTTAGTGTTCATCACGAACGTGGTTTTGCAGTCAGTGCAATGTTTACAAATGTGGAGTTGGCAGATGCCCATTTGATGTATGGATTAGCACGGGGCAATAGCCGTGGCGCGATACGTTTGTATCGAGACAGATTTCCAGAACGAAGGTGTCCCGACAGGAAGACGTTCGAAGCAATTGATCGGCGTCTTAGGGAGCACGGAACGTTCCAGCCTATGACTCGCGACTGGAGAAGACCTAGAACGACGAGGACGAGGCAATTCTTCGTGCAGTTGACGATAACCCTAATGTCAGCGTCAGAGAAGTTGCTGCTGTACAAGGTAACGTCGACCACGTCACTGTATGGAGAGTACTACTGGAGAACCAGTTGTTTCCGTACCATGCACAGCGTGTGCAGGCGCTATCAGCAGCTGATTGGCCTCCACGGGTACAATTCTGCGAATGGTTCATCCAACAATTTGTCAATCCTCATTTCAGTGCAAATTTTCTCTTTACGGATGAGGCTTCATTCCAACGTGATCAAATTGTAAATTTTCACAATCAACATGTGTGGGCTGACGAGAATCCGCACGCAATTGTGCAATCACGTCATCAACACAGATTTTCTGTGAACGTTTGGGCAGGCATTGTTGGTGATGTCTTAATTGGGCCCCATGTACTTCCACCTCCGCTCAATGGTGGACGTTATCATGATTTCATACGAGATACTTTACCTGTGCTGCTAGAACATGTGCCTTTACAAGTACGACACAACATGTGGTTCATGCACGATGGAGCTCCTGCACATTTCAGTCGAAGTGTTCGTACGCTTCTCAACAACAGATTCGGTGACCGATGGATTGGTAGAGGCGGACCAATTCCATGGCCTCCACGCTCTCCTGACCTCAACCCTCTTGACTTTCATTTATGGGGGCATTTGAAAGCTCTTGTCTACGTAACCCCGGTACCAAATGTAGAGACTCTTCGTGCTCGTATTGTGGACGGCTGTGATACAATACGGCATTCTCCAGGGCTGCATCAGCGCATCAGGGATTCCATGCGACGGAGGGTGGATGCATGTATCCTCGCTAACGGAGGACAGTTTGAACATTTCCTGTAACAAAGTGTTTGAAGTCACGCTGGTACGTTCTGTTGCTGTGTGTTTCCATTCCATGATTAATGTGATTTGAAGAGAAGTAATAAAATGAGCTCTAACATGGAAAGTAAGCGTTTCCGGCCACATGTCCACATAACATATTTTCTTTCTTTGTGTGTGAGGAATGTTTCCTGAAAGTTTGGCCGTACCTTTTTGTAACACCCTGTATACATACATCATTTGGCAGACAAGGTGGGCAGCAATCTGCGGTTGTTTGCTGATGATACTCAGGTGTGCAGTAAGGTGTCGAAGTTGAGTGACTGTAGGAAGATACAAGACGACTTAGACAAAATTTCTAGTTACAGTGATGAATGGCAGCTAGCTCTAAATGTGGAAAAATTTAAGTTAGTGCGGATGAGTAGGTAGGGTTACAGTATTACTAGTGTCCTGCTTGACACAGTCAAGCCGTTTAAATATCTGGGCGTAACGTTGCTGAGCGATATGAATTGGAACGAGCATGTGAGAAATGTGGTGAATGGTCGACATCGGTGTATTGGGAGAATTGTAGGAAAGAGTGGTTCACCTGTAAAGGAGACCGCATGTAGGACACTGGTGCGGCCTATTCTTGAATACTGCTCGAGTGTTTGGGATTCGTACCAGGTAGGCCTAAAGGAAGACATCGAAGCAATTCAGAGATGGGCTGCTAGATTTGTTGCCGGTAGGTTCGAACAACATGTAAGTGTTATTGGGAGATTTCGAGAACTCAAATGGAAATCCCTGGAGCGATGGCAATATTGTTTTCGAGAAACGATAATATTTAGAGAACTGGCATTTGAAGCTAACTGTCGAACGATTCTACTGCCGCCATCATACATAGCGCGCAAGTACCACGAAGATAAGATTCTAGAAATTAGGACTCTTACGGAGGCCTATGGACAGTCGTTTTTCCTTCGCTCTTTTTGCTAGTGGAACAGGAAAGGAGATGACTAGTAGTGGTGGACGGTATCCTCCGCTACACACTGTACGTTGCCTTGCGGAGTATCTATCTAGATACCGATGTAGATGAGAGTAGGTTGTGTGCAGGCGCTGAGTTTCATCCAGCGTTAGCATGGCACCACACTACCAACACCAATTACAGTCGCCTACGCTTCACAGTTCCACTTAAACAACCATCTGTCTAACACTTTGCGACGGAAAGGTGCCGTTGCGTGCGTTAAGAGAAACCTTTACAAATATGCGGCAGAGCCTGCCCTTCGGACCTCGCAGACCATAATGCCGTACGGCTTCACTTTTATGAGCGAGCGCTCGATATGCGCCGCAGTATCGCGCTGAAGATGTGGTGACTGTTTTCTACTCACCCAACTATACCACACTCTATGAAGCCATACCCTAGACATGCGTTTCTTTTTCGCGTAATGTATCGAGAAAAACTGCGCAGAGTAAGAAAGGACGGTAATACGAGGTGTGATTGGAAAGTTTTAAGAATGGGCTTGCAATTGTACAATGGTGGTACATACATGCTACTGTGATGCATCTCCTTCAAAATAGTCCCCTTCTGACTGAACACACCGACTCCGACGGTGTTTCCACTTTTGGAAACATTCCTGGAATTTTTTTTCCTGAAGTATGTTAAGGACGCTCTCCGTATTTGCCTGGATGTCTTCAATCGAGTCAAATTACTTCCCTTTCAGTGAAAATTTAAGTTTATAAAACAGGTAGAAGTCCGCAGGGCCAAACCAGGGGAATGTGGCGGTTGTGGAAACACAGGAATGTTGAATTTGGTCAAAAATTCAACGATGGAGAAGGCACGATGAGCCGGAGCATTGTCACGGTGTAACACCCAACTCCTGTCTTTTCACAATGCAGGCCTTTTCTTCTGCACCTTTCACGCAAATGCCCAAGGACACATTTGTAGTATTCCTGGTTAACTGTCTGTCCTCCTGGGGTAAAGTCATGATGCACAATACCAGTAGAATCGAAAAAAATCACCAACATTGTCTTCACCATCGACCGACTTTGCCGTGTTTTTTTTTTTCAGTCGTGGCGAACCTGGAGTCTTCCACTGCGAAGACTGCACTTTGGTTTCAGGATCATATCCATATACCCACTATTCGTCACCTGTAATGACCCTATTTAACAAATCTGGGTCATTTTTAGTCCGATTAATCATTTCTTGGCACACTTCAAGTCGATATTGTCTCTGGTCGCTTGACAACACGTTTGGAATGAATTTTGCGGAAACTCGACGAATGTTCAGATCTTCTGTTAAAATTGACTGAACTGCATAGAAACTTAAATTAAGTTCATCAGCCATCTCTCTAATTGTAAGTCTACGATCAGAGCGCACTAAATCGCGAACTTTCACAACATTTTCATTGGTTTTTTGAGGTGGAGGGACGGCCGCACCGTGGTTCATCTTCAAATGATTTGCGGCCATTTTTAAATCTGTTGAACCAGACAAAAACATCTGACTGGCTCATACAATTATCTCCAAAAGCTGTTTTTAATAGTTCGTAAGTCTCAGAAGCTGATTTCCCGGTTTTAAAACAAAATTTCACACAAACTCGTTGCTCCGTTTTTACGTCCATTTTCACGCAGATAGAATTACTTACTGAACGTCACCCGTATATTAACGTAACAACAAAAATTCTGCAACAGCAATCTTCAAATTTATTTAGATCAGTTCAACCATGAGGACCTAAACTGTGAGAATTTCTGCTTCAAGAATCGGACCCCTAGACAAGAAGAACTGGAGCTAACTCTACACGAAAAGCTAATTAAAGTAGAGAGTGTATTGTAATCTTCGCTCCTCTCAAATTTTTCATGAAAGACTTTGCTTATCGTGGACAATAGCTGGAATTAGGAAGGAGGGGGTAGATTACAATCAGAAACAAGCGTATCGTCAGGAATGGCCTTGTTAGGTTCGATCAGAATGCGAGTATTAGGGTGGTCGTTCGTGTACTCAAACGGGAAGCTCTTTTGTGAAAACATGCACTGGACATGTGAACGTCGTTCATAGCAGGAACAAATACGAAGGATAAACAGCGCTGACTCGAGGATCTTGCAGCATCACCATACATGTTTTCACTGCATGATGGTCACTATCGTCATCTTGAAAGAGTGTTCCCCGTAGAGAATCTTTAAGCTCCAGCAATTCAGATGAAATGGCCTTTCTTTGAAACTTGCGATCCGATGTGAACATTCTTGGAACCCATAGGCAGCACACCGCGCCTGGTACACGCGGCGCTCGGGGACCACAGCACAGCTACGACACCTGAGGATGGGCTTACAACAGTCCGAAACCGGCCGTGTGAAAATAAAGTTATTTACAACTGAAGCGGTATTTTCAACCTCTGCTATAATGTTCAGTTGCGGATGTTCTGCCAACAGGATTGTTTGAAATGAAGAGAGTTGCGCCGGTCGAAAAATGTCACATCACGATACCGAATGAAACGTCGTGCTGAAACTGAGCACGTCTGGGAAGGAACGTTCGGTCTGCGTGAAGTCTGGCAGTCCGTCGCCGGCCTTGCTAAAGGTGAGTGCAGCGTAGGTGCGCATCACCTATATACGTGGCACTTATGAGGAATAGGAGAAATGAGAACAGTGAGAAACTGAACATCAGGATTGATGGTCACGAAGAAGACGAAGTTAAGGAATTCTGCTACCTTGGCAGCAAAATAACAAATGACGGACGAAGCAAAGAGGACACCAAAAACAGCCTAGCACTGGCAAAAAAGGCATTGCTGGAGAAGAGTACTAATATCGAAAATGGGCCTCAGTCTGAGGAAGAAATTTCTGAGAATGTACGTACGGAGCACAGCATTGTACGGTAGTGAAACATGGAGTGTGTGAAAACCGGTACAGAAGAGAACTAAATCATTCGTGATGTGGTGCTACAGAAGTTGTCCTCGATGGTGAGTGTTCATCGGAGGTGAGGGTATCATCTGGAGTGCCCCAGGGAAGTGTGGTAGGTCCGCTGTTGTTTTCTATCTACATAAATGGTCTTTTGGATAGGGTGGATAGCAATGTGCGGCTGTTTGCTGATGATGCTGTGGTGTACGGGAAGGTGTCGTCGCTGAGTGACTGTAGGAGGATACAAGATGACTTGGACAGGATTTGTGATTGGTGTAAAGAATGGCAGCTAACTCTAAATATAGATATATGTAAATGAATAGGAAAAAGAATCCTGTAATGTTTGAATACTCCATTAGTAGTGTAGCGCTTGACATAGTCACGTCGATTAAATATTTGGGTGTAACACTGCAGAGCGATATGAAGTGGGACAAGCCTGTAATGGCGGTTGTGGGGAAGGCGGATAGTCGTCTTCGGTTCATTGGTAGAATTTTGGGAAGATGTAGTTCATCTGTAAAGGAGACCGCTTATAAAACACTATACGACCTTTTCTTGAGTACTGATCGAGCGTTTGGGATCCCTATCAGGTCGGATTGAGGGTGGACATAGAAGCAATTCAGAGGCGGGCTGCTAGATTTGTTACTGGTAGGTTTGATCATCACGCGAGTGTTACGGAAATGCTTCAGGAACTCGGGTGGGAGTCTCTGGAGGAAAGGAGGCGTTCTTTTCGTGAACCGCTACTGAGGAAATTTAGAGAACCAGCATTTGAGGCTGACTGCAGTACAATTTTACTGCCGCCAACTTACATTTCGCGGAAAGACCACAAAGATAAGATAAGAGAGATTAGAGCTCGTACAGAGGCATATAGGCACTCATTTTTCCCTCGTTCTGTTTGGGAGTGGAACAGGGAGAGAAGATGCTAGTTGTGGTACGAGGTACCCTCCGCCACGCACCGTATGGTGGATTGCGGAGTGTGTATGTAGTGTAGATGTAGAAGAATGCTGAAAGTTAGGTGGATTGGTAGGGCAAGGAATGAGGAGGTTCTGCGCAGAATTGGAGAGGAGCGAAATATGTGTAAGATATTGACAAGGAGAAGGTAGAGGATGACAGCACATCTATCAAGACATGAGGGAATGACTTCCATTGTACTGGAGGGAACTGTAGAGGGCAAAAACTGTAGAGGAAGACAATATAATTCAGGACCTAGGTAGCAAGTGCTACTTTGAGATGGAGAGGTTGTCTCAGGAGAGGAAATCGTGGCGGGCCGCATAAAAAAAATTATATAAAAAACAAAATAAATCGCTGTGGGGGCATGGGAACCAAGAACGACTACACAGCGATCCCGACAGGCACAATCATACATTGCTTCTAGTTTTTACTTAATTCCCAACTGTTGTTGTTGTTGTTGTTGTGGTCTTCAGTCCTGAGACTGGTTTGATGCAGCTCTCCATGCTACTCTATCCTGTGCAAGCTTCTTCATCTCCCAGTACCTACTGCAACCTACATCCTTCTGAATCTGCTTAGTGTATTCATCTCTTGGTCTCCCTCTACGATTTTTACCCTCCACGCTGCCCTCCAATACTAAATTGGTGATCCCTTGATGCCTCAGAACATGTCCTACCAACCGATCCCTTCATCTGGTCAAGTTGCGCCACAAACTTCTCTTCTCCCCAATCCTATTCAATACTTCCTCATTAGTTATGTGATCTACCCATCTAATCTTCAGCATTCTTCTGTAGCACCACATTTCGAAAGCTTCTATTCTCTTCCTGTCCAAACTATTTATCGTCCATGTTTCACTTCCATACATGGCTACACTCCATACGAATACTTTCAGAAATGACTTCCTGACACTTAAATCAATACTGGATGTTAAGAAATTACTCTTCTTCAGAAACGCTTTCCTTGCCATTGCCAGCCTACATTTTATATCCTCTCTACTTCGACCATCATCAGTTATTTTGCTCCCCAAATAGCAAAACTCCTTTACTACTTTAAGTGTCTCATTTCCTAATCTAATTCCCTCCGCATCACCCGACTTAATTAGACTACATTCCATTATCCTTGTTTTGCTTTTGTTGATGTTCATCTTATATCCTCCTTTCAAGACACTGTCCATTCCATTCAACTGCTCTTCCAAGTCCTTTGCTGTCTCTGACAGAATTACAATGTCATCGGCGAACCTCAAAGTTTTTATTTCTTCTCCATGAATTTTAATACCTACTCCGAATTTTTCTTTTGTTTCCTTTACTGCTTGTTCAATATACAGATTGAACAACATCGGGGAGAGGCTACAACCCTGTCTTACTCCCTTCCCAACCACTGCTTCCCTTTCATGTCCCTCGACTCTTATAACTGCCATCTGGTTTCTGTACAAATTGTAAATAGCCTTTCGCTCCCTGTATTTTACCCCTGCCACCTTTAGAATTTGAAAGAGAGTATTCCAGTCAACATTGTCAAAAGCTTTCTCTAAGTCTACAAATGCTAGAAACGTAGGTTTGCCTTTCCTTAATCTTTCTTCTAAGATAAGTCGTAAGGTCAGTATTGCCTCACGTGTTCCAGTGTTTCTATGGAATCCAAACTGATCTTCCCCGAGGTTGGCTTCTACTAGTTTTTCCATTCGTCTGTAAAGAATTCGTGTTAGTATTTTGCAGCTGTGACTTATTAAGCTGATAGTTCGGTAATTTTCACATCTGTCAACACCTGCTTTCTTTGGGATTGGAATTATTATATTCTTCTTGAAGTCTGAGGGTATTTCGCCTGTTTCATACATCTTGCTCACCAGATGGTAGAGTTTTGTCAGGACTGGCTCTCCCACGGCCGTCAGTAGTTCCAATGGAATATTGTCTACTCCGGGGGCCTTGTTTCGACTCAGGTCTTTCAGTGCTCTGTCAAACTCTTCACGCAGTATCATATCTCCCATTTCATCTTCATCTACATCCTCTTCCATTTCCATAATATTGTCCTCAAGTACATCGCCCTTGTATAGACCCTCTATATACTCCTTCCACCTTTCTGCTTTCCCTTCTTTGCTTAGAACTGGGTTTCCATCTGAGCTCTTGATATTCATACAAGTCGTTCTCTTATCTCCAAAGGTCTCTTTAATTTTCCTATAGGCGGTATCTATCTTACCCCTAGTGAGATAGGCCTCTACATCCTTACATTTGTCCTCTAGCCATCCCTGCTTAGCCATTTTGCACTTCCTGTCGATCTCATTTTTGAGACGCTTGTATTCCTTTTTGCCTGTTTCACTTACTGCATTTTTATATTTTCTCCTTTCATCAAGTAAATTCAATATTTCTTCTGTTACCCAAGGATTTCTACTAGCCCTCGTCTTTTTACCTACTTGATCCTCTGCTGCCTTCACTACTTCATCCCTCAAAGCTACCCATTCTTCTTCTACTGTATTTATTTCCCCCATCCCTGTCAATTGCTCCCTTATGCTCTCCCTGAATCTCTGTACAACCTCTGGTTCTTTTAGTTTATCCAGGTCCCATCTCCTTAAATTCCCACCTTTTTGCAGTCTCTTCAGTTTTAATCTACAGGTCATAACCAATAGATTGTGGTCAGAGTCCACATCTGCCCCTGGAAATGTCTTACAATTTAAAACCTGGTTCCTAAATCTCTGTCTTACCATTATATAATCTATCTGATACCTTTTAGTATCTCCAGGGTTCTTCCATGTATACAACCTTCTTTCATGATTCTTAAACCAAGTGTTAGTTATGATTATGTTGTGCTCTGTGCAAAATTCGACCAGGCGGCTTCCTCTTTCATTTCTGTCCCCCAATCCATATTCACCTACTATGTTTCCTTCTCTCCCATTTCCTACACTCGAATTCCAGTCACCCATGACTATTAAATTTTCGTCTCCCTTCACAATCTGAATAATTTCTTTTATTTCATCATACATTTCTTCAATTTCTTCGTCATCTGCAGAGCTAGTTGGCATATAAACTTGTACTACTGTAGTAGGCGTGGGCTTCGTATCTATCTTGGCCACAATAATGCGTTCACTATGCTGTTTGTAGTAGCTTACCCACATTCCTATTTTCCTATTCATTATTAAACCTACTCCTGCATTACCCCTATTTGATTTTGTGTTTATAACCCTGTAGTCACCTGACCAGAAGTCTTGTTCCTCCTGCCACCGAACTTCACTAATTCCCACTATATCTAACTTCAACCTATCCATTTCCCTTTTTAAATTTTCTAACCTACCTGCCCGATTAAGGGATCTGACATTCCATGCTCCGATCCGTAGAACGCCAGTTTTCTTTTTCCTGATAACGACATCCTCTTGAGTAGTCCCCGCCCGGAGATCCGAATGGGGGACTATTTTACCTCCGGAATATTTTACCCAAGAGGACGCCATCATCATGTAATCATACAGTAAAGCTGCATGCCCTCGGGAAAAATTACGGCTGTAGTTTCCCCTTGCTTTCAGCCGTTCGCAGTACCAGCACAGCAAGGCCGTTTTGGTTATTGTTACAAGGCCAGATCAGTCAATCATCCAGACTGTTGCCCTTGCAACTACTGAAAAGGCTGCTGCCCCTCTTCAGGAACCACACGTTTGTCTGGCCTCTCAACAGATACCCCTCCGTTGTGGTTGCACCTACGGTACGGCTATCTGTATCGCTGAGGCACGCAAGCCTCCCCACCAACGGCAAGGTCCATGGTTCATGGGGGGGAATTCCCAACTAGGACACTAAAATGTCGTCAGAAATCTCGCCAAAGAAAAACTCTCAAGACCAATGTTCAGTATAAGAAAGACCCTACAGTCGCAGAAAATTAAACACGTATGTTATAACGGAAATAATATACTTTATTTTATTTTTAAGAAGAATCTGACCTCTGGTTACATAGAGGATAAGATTTCCTTCCATTAATGGCTTCAGTTTCCTAAATCCCCATCCACTATACTTTGAGAGCAAAATTACCGGTCAGCCATTACTTTCGGAAGCAGCCGCCATAAAATCTCACGACTCTACACTAAATAACAACACTCCCTTTCAAAAGTCGGAAGTTGCCGATAAATTTCCATGCCTGCCCATAGGAATAAAAGTTGAAGAGTTCTTGCAGTCTGACTGTACGTGAAATGTGACTTGTCCAATCCCTAAGGATCGCAAGAGTGTCTTCAGAAAGTGATATGCTATGATTAATCACTGCGTTCTGTGTCTATAGAGAGAGAGAGAGAGAGAGAGAGAGAGTAGTCGTGTAAGAAATTGTTTGAGTTGTGTGTTACATTTGGGAGGATGTAGTAAGAGGGAAAGAGAGAGACAGAAAGAGAGGAAGAGAGGAGGGAGGCGGCAGAGAAATTGCAGTTCGATTCTTTCTTCCAAAAATCACTCTCCGAAACTTTGTTTTAGCGCTTGAATACCTTCTCTTCGTGCTGGAGAAGAAAAACATTTGAAATAAAATGCAACCATCATGTAGTAAGACCATCTGTCTCGTTACTCCATGCGGCTTTTCGCGGATGATGCTGTAGTATACAGAGAAGTTGCAGCATTAGAAAATTGTAGCGAAATGCAGGAAGATCTGCAGCGGATAGGCACTTGGTGCAGGGAGTGGCAACTGTCCCTTAACATAGATAAATGTAATGTATTGCGAATACATAGAAAGAAGGATCATTTATTGTATGATTATATGATAGCGGAACAAACACTGGTAGCAGTTACTTCTGTAAAATATCTGGGAGTATGCGTGCGGAACGATTTGAAGTGGAATGATCATATAAAATTAATTGTTGGTAAGGCGGGTACCAGGTTGAGATTCATTGGGAGAGTGCTTAGAAAATGTAGTCCATCAACAAAGGAGGTGGCTTACAAAACACTCGTTCGACCTATACTTGAGTATTGCTCATCAGTGTGGGATCCGTACCAGATCGGTTTGACGGAGGAGATAGAGAAGATCCAAAGAAGAGCGGCGCGTTTCGTCACAGGGTTATTTGGTAACCGTGATAGCGTTACGGAGATGTTTAATAAACTCAAGTGGCAGACTCTGCAAGAGAGGCGCTCTGCATCGCGGTGTAGATTGCTCGCCAGGTTTCGAGAGGGTGCGTTTCTGGATGAGGTATCGAATATATTGCTTCCCCCTACTTATACCTCCCGAGGGGATCACGAATGTAAAATTAGAGAGATTAGAGCGCACACGGAGGCTTTCAGACAGTCGTTCTTCCCGCGAACCATACGCGACTGGAACAGGAAAGGGAGGTAATGACAGTGGCACGTAAAGTGCCCTCCGCCACACACCGTTGGGTGGCTTGCGGAGTATAAATGTAGATGTAGATGTAGACACGCGAATGCACAGTTTGAGCAAACATTCTCCTAAATTTCGCCATCGCTTTCTTTCTAGTAAACTCGTTCGCTGAAACGATAAAAGAAGAACTACACATTTTCAGGACAGCACACCACACCACGAAACTACTGACGTGAGAGGGTGTTCCCCTCGATCACAGGAGTCCATACAGTCGTGTCAGGTTGTTGTCTGTTGTTGTGGTCTTCAGTCCTGAGACTGGTTTGATGCAGCTCCCCATGCTACTCTATCCTGTGCAAGCTTCTTCATCTCCCAGTACGTACTGCAGCCTACATCCTTCTGAATATGCTTAATGTATTCATCTCTTGGTCTCCCTCTACGGTTTTTACCCTCCACGCTGCCCTCCAGTACTAAATTGGTGATCCCTTGATGTCTCAGAACATCTCCTACCAACCGATCCCTTCTTCTAGTCAAGTTGTGCCACAAGCTCCTCTTCTCCCCAATTCTATTCAATACCTCCTCATTAGTTATGTGATCTACCCATCTAATCTTCAACATTCTTCTGTAGCACCACATTTAGAAAGCTTCTATTCTCTTCTTGTCTATACTATTTATCGTCCATGTTTCACTTCCATACATGGCTACACTCCATACCAATACTTTCAGAAACGACTTCCTGACACTTAAATCTATACTCGATGTTAACATATTTCTCTTCTTCAGAAACGCTTTCCTTACCATTGCCAGTCTACATTTTATATCCTCCCTACTTCGACCATCATCAGTTATTTTGCTCCCCAAATACCAAAACTCCTTTACTACTTCAAGTGTCTCATTACCTGCACTACTTCCTTCAGCATCATCTGATCTAATTCGACTACATTTCATTATCTTCGTTTTGCTTTTGTTGATGTTCGTCTTATGTCCACCTTTCAAGACACTGTCCGTCCAGTTCAACTGCTCTTCCAGGTCCTTTGCTGTCTCTGACAGAATTACAATGTCATCGGCGAACCTCAAAGTTTTTATTTCTTCTCCATGGATTTTAATTCCTAATCCATATTTTTCTTTTGTTTCCTTTACTGCTTGCTCAATATACCGATTGAATAACATCGGGGAGAGGCTACAACCCTGTCGCACTCCCTTCCCAACCACTGCTTCCCTTTCATGCTCCTCGACTCTTATAACTGCCATCTGGTTTCTGTACAAATTGTAAATAGCCTTTCGCTCCCTGTATTTGACCCCTGCCACCTTCAGAACTTGAAAGAGAGTATTCCAGTCAACATTGTTAAAAACTTTCTCTAAGTCTAGAAACATAGGTCTGCCTTTCCTTAATCTATCTTCTAAGATAAGTCATATGGTCAGTATTGCTTCACGTGTTCCAGTAATTCTACGGAATCCAAACTGATCTTCCCCGAGGTCGGCTTCTACCAGTTTTTCCATTCGTCTGTAAAGAATTCGTGTTAGTATTTTGCAGCCGTGACTTATTAAACTGACAGTTCGTTAATTTCAACTCCTGTCAACACCTGCTTGCTTTGGGATTGGAATTATTATATTCTTCTTGAAGTCTGAGGGTATTTCGCCTGTCTCATACGTCTTGCTCACCAGATGGTAGAGTTTTGTCAGGGCTGGCTCTTCCAAGGCTATCAATAGTTCTAATGGAATGTTGTCTACTCCTGGGGCCTTGTTTCGACTTAGGTCTTTCAGTGCTCTGTCAAACTCTTCACGCAGTCTCATATCTCTCATTTCGTCTTCATCTACCTCCTCTTCCATTTCCATAATATTGTCCTCAAGAACATCGCCCCTGTATAGACACTCTATATACTCCTTTCACCTTTCTGCTTACCCTTCTTTGCTTAGAACTGGGTTTCCATCTGAGCTCTTGATATTCATGCAAGTGGTTCTCTTTTCCTCAAAGGTCTCTTTAATTTTCCTGTAGGCAGTACCTATCTTATCCCTCGTGAGATAAGCCTCTACATCCTTACATTTGTCCTCTAGCCATCCCTGCTTAGCCATTTTGCACTTCCTCTCGATTTCATTTTTGAGACGTTTGTATTCCTTTTTGACTGCTTCACTTACTGCATTTTTGTATTTTCTCCTTTTATCAATTAAATTAAGTATTTCTTCTGTTACTCAAGGATTTCTACTAGCCCTCGTGTTTTTACCTACTTGATCCACTGCTGCCTTCACTATTTCATCCCTCAAAGCTACCCAGTCTTCTTCTACTGTATTTCTTTCCACCTTCCTGTCAATTGTTTCCTTATGCTCTCCCTGAAACTCTGTACAACCTCTGTTTCTTTGAGTTTATCCAGGTCCCATCTCCTTAAATTCCCACCTTTTTGCAGTTTCTTCAGTTTTAATCTACAGTTCATAACCAATAGATTGTGGTCAGGGTCCACATCTGCCCCGGGAAATGTCTTACAATTTAAAATCTGGTTCCTAAATCTCTGTCTTACCATTATATAATCTATCTGAAACCTTCTAGTATCCCAGGGTTCTTCCATGTATACAACCTTCTTTCATGATTCTTGAACCAAGTGTTAGCTATGATTAAGTTATGCTCTGTGCAAAATTCTACCATGCGGCTTCCTCTTTCATTTCTTAGCCCCAATCCATATTCACCTACTATGTTTCCTTCTCTTCCTTTTCCTACTGTCGAATTCCAGTCACCCATGACTATTAAATTTTCGTCTCCATTCACTACCTGAATAATTTCTTTTATCTCATCATACATTTCATCAACTTCTTTATCACCTGCAGAGCTAGTTGGCATATAAACTTGTACTACTGTGGTAGGCGTGGGTTTCGTATCTGTCTTGGCCACAATAATGCGTTCACTATGCTGTTTGTAGTAGCTTACCCGCATTCCTATTTTCCTATTCGTTATTTAACTTATTCCTGCATAACCCCTATTTGATTTTGTATTTATAACCCTGTATTCACCTGATCAGAAGTCTTGTTCCTCCTGCCACCGAACTTCACTAATTCCCACTATATCTAACTTTAATCTATCCATTTCCCTTTTTAAATTTTCTAACCTACCTGCCCGATTAAGGGAGCTGACATTCCACGCTCTGATCCGTAAAACGTCAGTTTTCTTTCTCCTGATAACGACGTCCTCCTGAGTACTCCACACCCGGAGATCCGAATGGGGGACTATTTTACCTCCGGAATATTTTACCCAAGAGTACGCCATCATCATTTAATCATACAGTAAAGCTGCATGCCCTCGGGAAAAATTACGGCTGTAGTTTCCCTTGCTTTCAGCCGTTCGCAGTACCACAACAGCAAGGCCGTTTTGGTTAGTGTTACAGGGCCAGATCAGTCAATCATCCAGAGTGTTGCCCCTTCAACTACTGAAAAGGCTGCTGCCCCTCTTCAGGAACCACACGTTTGTCTGGCCTCTCAACAGGTACACCTCCGTTGTGGTTGCACCTACGGTACGGCTATCTGTTTCGTTGAGGCACGCAAGCCTCTCCACCAACGGCAAGGTGCATGGTTCTTGGGGGGAGGGGGGGGGGGTTTAAGGTTATGTTTGGCATTAATCTGCGTTCTAATACGTGAAAAGTTATAATTCCAGTTTGCAAAACACGAAGATAAGCGATTTTAGCAAGAAATATGTAGGTTTAATAGCACTTCCAATTTTAGTTACATCCAGTTATACAGTTAGTGGTACAATGTGGACTCTTACAAAGGCATTCTTAAAACAATTATGTGTTTCAGTTTATAGGTCGCAATTTTTTTATTTTGCCCACTGGCCACAGGTTTCGGTGCACAGCACCATCCTCAGGCCATCCCCTGGCATGTAGCCGTCACACTCACTTCTCACATAAGTGTGTCAAATATTTTTAAAAGTTTCATAGCGTCCGTGCTTCATTTGTGTCGATGTCAGTTGCTGTCTCCGCTATTAGATTACGCAGACATAACTTTTATCTGTATCGTAGCCAGCAGGCGTTCTGGGGCGCCCTCTTTGAGCCTGTCAGGTAATCAGTCCTTACACATGAGGCGTAGGCAGTTAAGCAGAGAGCGTTGGATGTCTCTCATCTTCTGTATCAATGACGCCCCTCCTTCTGTTTGACTTTATTTTACGCCCTGGTCCGGTCTTTCTGCTACCATTGCAAAATGGTCAGAATTTTCTGTTGTTTTGTCCACATGGGGCCAATTTTTTTCCTGTCGAGTGTACACAGATAGCTGCAGCTGCAGAGTTGGTTGTTGGGTTGTTTTTTTTGGGGAAGGAGACCAGACAGCGAGGTCATCGGTCTCATCGGATTAGGGAAGGACGGGGAAGGAAGTCGGCCGTGCCCTTTGAAAGGAACCATCCCGGCATTTGCCTGGAGCGATTTAGGGAAATGACGGAAAACCTAAATCAGGATGGCCGGACGCGGGATTGAACCGTCGTCCTCCCGAATGCGAGTCCAGTGTTTAACCACTGCGCCACGTCGCTCGGCGCAGCTGCAGAGATTAAACAGCAAATAAGATACCGAGTACCTTGTGAGATAAGTCGAGCATTTTGGCGTCAGAGTACAAAGTGTGATAACATCAGACCTCCACGCCTCAGCTGTTTGTGAACGAGAAGGAGGCTGCCGTCTTTCTCAGATTTCACATTCAACAGACGCCTCCTGTCTGCACACAGTTAAAGGACGACAGGAATGAAAATGCACTCACTGCCTCAGCGTCAGGGATTGATTCGGTCGTGATGACTGGGTGTTGTGTGGTGTCCTTAGGTTAGTTAGGTTTAAGTAGTTCTAAGTTCTAGGGGACTGATGACCTCAGAAGTTGAGTCCCATAGTGCTCAGAGCCTTCTGAACCATTTTTTTGATTCGGTTTTGAACCCGTGGCGAGGCTGTGTCCAGCACAAAGGCACAGAGTTGTGTGCTCGGATGATCTAGTCAAGTGCTTAAAATGACGAAAAGTAAATGAAAGCAACTTTCTACTGGCGTCGCGGCTGTCTGGTTCACTGAGAATTACAAGCAGAAGTCATATAATTTTATTGCCACAGCGAAACAGTCAAGCTGCTGGTATGAGACGTGGTGACGACACCTCCCAGTGCGACAAACTTTTTCAAGTAAGGATGATCTGTTGAATGTTTAAGTCTTTGACTTTGCCTATCCAGAAAATGTTCCAGATCGAAAATTGTTTCGTCGTTATTCATGAAATGCTTGTCACCTATTGTTTACTGCATCTGAGGAAAGAAGAACTCACTGCGTGGCTGTCAGGAGAATATGAGGTGCAGGACGGGAAAGGGGGAAGGGGGTGGGGGGACTGGGAGTAGAGGCAAAAGGCAAAATCTGATATCCTAAAGAAGCAGCATGTGTATGTCCTGTGCAGAATGAGATGGGGCGTTGTTGTGGAGCCAAAACACGCCCTCAGAAAGCTCCTGTGACGTTTCATCTTGACAGACTGCCGTAACCTCATCAACAGTTCTCGGTAGTAAGCTCGCGTGATGGTTTGCCACTTACAACCATAATCTATTACCGTCACACCATGGCAGTCCCGAAAATCGCTCAGCGTCAAAAAAATGGTTCAAATGGCTCTGAGCACTATGGGACTTAACTTCTGTGGTCATCAGTCCCCTAGAACTTAGAACTACTTAAACCTAACTAACCTAAGGACATCACACACATCCATGCCCGAGGCAGGATTCGAACCTGCGACCGTAGCAGTCGCGCGGTTCCGGACTGAGCGCCTTAACCGCGAGACCACCGCGGCCGGCGCTCAGCGTCACCTTGCTCTGTAATGAATGGGTTTTAGTCTTTTACGACATTGGTGTGAATAAAAATTAAATTTGCTATAATTCTACACTGAAGCCCAAAGAAATTGGTATACGTATGCGTATTCATATACAGAGAGACGTAAACCGGCAGAATACGGCGTTGCTGTTGGCAACACCTATAGAAGACAACAAGTGTCTGGTGCAGTTGTTAGATCGGTTACTGCTGCTATAATGGCAGGTTATCAAGATTTAAATGAATTTGAACCTGGTGTTATAATCGGCGCACCAGCGATGGGACACAGCATCTCCGAGGTAGCGATGAAGAAGGGATTTTCCCGTACGACCATTTCACGAGTGTACTGTGAATCCGGTAAAACATCAAATGTCGGACATCGCTGCGGCCGGAAAACGATCTTACAAGAACGGACCAACGATGACTGAAGAGAATCGTTCAACGTGACAGAAGTGCAACCCTTCCGCAAACTGCTGCAGATTTCAATGCTGGGCCATCAACAAGTGTCAGCGTGCGATCCATTCAACGAAACATCATCGATATGGGCTTTCGCAGCCGAAGGCCCACTCGTATACACTTGACGACTGCGCGACAGAGGGCTTTACGCCTCGCTTGGGCCCATCAACACCGACATTGGACTGTTGATGACTGGAAACATGTTGCCTGGTCGGACGAGTCTCCTTTCAAATTGTATCGATCGGGTGGAAGTGTTCGGGTATGGAGAAAACCCCATGAACCATTAACCATACATGTCAGCAGGGGACTGTTCAAGCTGGCGAAGGCTCTGTAATGGTGTGGGGCGTGTGCAGTTGGAGTGATATGAGACCCCCGATACGTCTAGATACGACTGTGACAGGTGACACTTGCGTAAACATCCTGTTTGATCACCTGCATCCATTCATGTCCATTGTGCATTCTGACGGACATGGGCAATTCCAGCAGGACACTGCGACACCCCACACGCTCAGAATTGTTACAGAGTGGCTACAGGAACACTCTTTTAAGTTTAAACACTTCTGCTTGTCACCAAACTCCCCGGCCATGAACATTGTTGAGCATATCTGGGGTGCGTTACAACGTGCTGTTCAGAAGAGATCTGCACCCCGTCGTAATTTTAAAGATTTATGGACAGCCCTGCAGGATTCATGGCGTCAGTTCCCTCCAGCACTACTTCAGACATTAGCCGAGTCCATGCCACATCGTGTTGCGGCACTTCTGGGTGCTCGCGGGGCCTCTACACAATATTAAGCAGGTGTAAAAAGAAATTCAAATGGCTCTGAGCACTATAAGACTTAACATCTGAGGTCATCAGTCCCCTAGAACTTAGAGCTACTTAAACCTAACTAACCTAAGGACATCACGCACATCCATGCCCGAGGCAGGATTCGAACCTGCGACAGTAGTGGTCGCGCGGTTCCAGACTGTAGCGCCTAGAACCGCTCGGCCACACCGGCCGGCTAGGCAGGTGTACCAATTTCTCTGGCTCTTCAGTGTATTTCGAACACTCAAAATTAGTATTCGGAGCTCTCCTACGTAATTTTATGCTTTCCCATTGTAGCAACGCAGACAGCGGCCTTGCCGCAGTGGTAACACCGGTTCCCGTCAAGTCACCGAAGTTAAGCGCTGTCGGGCTCGGTTAGCAATTGGATGGATGGCCATCCGGTCTGCCGAGCTCTGTTGACATGAGGAGTTCACTCAGCCCTTGTGTGGCCGACTGAGGAGCTACGTGGCTGAGAAGTAGCGGCTCTGATCTCGGAAACAGACATACGGGCGAGAGAGCAGTGTGCTCACCACGTGCACATCCATATCCGCATCCAGTGACGCCTGGGCGAGGATGACACGGCGGCCGGTCAGTACCTTTGGACCTTCATGGTCTAATTGGTCGGAGTTTAGTTTTTATTACATCAATGTATTTTTTATTTGCTTTAGTTTTTAATTTTTATTCACCCTGATTATTCCAGTTATTAAGGTAAGCATTTTATCAGCAATTTTTAGAACACCAGTCATCTACAATAGTCGTCGCTGTTTGTTGTTATGACACGATTTAGCAACTAAACGCTATAGTGGCTCACAGTCTGCACTAGTCTTAGGGACATTCTATCTTTCCATATCCATCTTATGTGTGCAACCAGAATGTGCACCACGCCTCCTTCATGTTTATGATGTAAAGCTTTAATATAGGTCTGATCCCCTTTGGTTTACATCGGACTGCGCCATTTGCCGTAATAAGCTGTTTTCTTCTTATTTGCAGTGTGGGTTGTCGATTTAGGGACAAAGCAGGTTACATATTTTTTTAAAAAAATACCTTTCGGTCATCCTGTATTTTATTCCGTTTCTGTATTTCCTCCATAGGTCAATCCGAAGATGCCCAAATGAAGGTGAAATACATCACTGAGAAATAATAAAAAAAATTTTAATACTGCGTGTTTATTCATCTGATAAGTTGGTGTTCAAAAGTAGGACAGCAAAGGCGATTCTGTAATAGACCAGACACGGTAATCTGAATTTAAAAGTACACGTTTTCACTTTGCAACCGAGAGGTTTCGTTACACGCAGGTAGTTCCCAATTAACAAGTGAAAGCCTGTTTAAAACTTCCAAGCGTGCACTTCGACCAGCTGAGCGAGGACTGTCGTAGCGGTGATTTTCCCATCAAATGCAGGAAACGAATTGCCACACGATACTTCACTTTATCAGTGGGGTGTCTCATATTGTATAAAATTAGCCACTTAAAGTAGTGCAAAGCAACTTTGTGTATTTTTTATCTAGATGTAACTTGCCGGTTCAGTGTTGCATCAGCAAAATTTGCAAATCTTTTATCAGCGTCTTTCAGCAGATATCACACACTTCAGTGGAACAGCGACTTACTTCAGCAACTTCATTCCTCACCTTTTCCCTAGCGTTGATCCCGCCCTCTACGGGGTCCGTTTTTTTTCATGATTTGGCAAATTGTAGTTTATTCTTGATCCCGCACTCGTTAAGAATAATCTAAGAGAGGAAATTTGTGTGCGCCCTCTCTCTGTGAAGCGTGTAAACACTTTTCTGTGTTGTGTGTTAACTGTTTGTGTGTAGCATTCTCTGAGGTGGAATTTGAGGATCAGCAAAGCATTTACCTAAACGAACGCAGGAAGCCGCCTGAGAGTCAGACTGGAAAGTGTACCACCTCACGATCGTTAATACGCCATGTGTGTTCGAACCGGGCCTGAAACGTCTTCATATTTTGCAAGCTAGCTCACTGTGCTTTATGCTATACGAGCATCACCAACAAAAGTGATAAAATTTTTGTTGTATACCGATTCTGGAGTGTTTCATAAATATCAGGAAACAGCTGTGGAGACACTGTGCTGGTTCGTAACATCACTGCCACCTACTTATTCTAAACCAATCAACCACTCAGTATGACAATCAGATAATCATAATGATCTGTGAAGAAAGTACCAATACATTTGGTCTTGTTGAAGCCTTCTTATGCCAACATCATAGCAATAGTTACGAATAAAATTTTGGTATGACTAATTTCAAGTAATTTGCAACATTAAACACACAGCAGCTAGTATAATTGTAAATAATTATTATCAGTAAAAGTTCAGAAGATAGAATGACTATATTTATCATCAAAGGAATGTTGATATTCGATTCGAAGACAACCGACATAACGAATAAGCCATTACCGACACCAAGTCCGGCCCCGGTAGCTGAGTGGTCAGCGTGACAGAATGTCAATCCTAAGGTCCCGGGTTCGATTCCCGGCTGGGTCGGAGATTTTCTCCGCTCAGGGACTGGGTGTTGTGTTGTCCTAATCATCATCATTTCATCCCCATCGACGCGCAGGTCGCCGAAGTGGCGTCAAATCGAAAGACCTGCACCAGGCGAACGGTCTACCCGCCGGGAGCCACAAGACATTTCATTTATATACCGACACCAAGAGATCTCTGAAGAAGTCATTGTTAGAAGCTGGGGACGGGGAAAGGTGGGTGGGTGGCAGTGTACTGATTCCTATTCTCTTTGGCTGTGTTCTGGATACACTCTGTCACGGGTTGGGAAGTGAAACATATTATGAGGTCCTACTGGGCCTCCAAAAAAAGCCACAGAGAAAGCTGCGCTTCAAATATCTTCTGAGAAATTACTGCTTGTAACTAAAATTTATGACCAAAAAGAGATCCGAATATACAATGAAGTGACAAAAGTCGTGGGATACTTCATAATATCGTGTCGGACCTCCTTTTGCGCGGCGTAGTGTAGCAACCTGACGTGACGTGTACTCAATGCTGCCTCTGCAGTCTGGTCCATTGATAGTGACAGGGCCAAATATCTCACGAAATAAGCATCAAACGATAAAACTACAAAGAACGAAACTCGTCTAGTTTGAAGGGGGAAACCAGATGGCGCTATGGTTGGCCCGGTAGATGTCGCTAACATAGGTCAAACGGATATCAACTGTGTTTTTTTAAACAGGAACCCCCATTTTTTATTACATATCCGTGTAGTACGCAAAGAAATATGAATGTTTTTGTTGGACCACTTTTTTCGCTTTGTCATAGATGGCGCTGTAATAGTCACAAACGTATAAGTACGTGGTATCACGTAACATTCCACCAGTGCGGACGGTATTTGCTTCGTGATATATTACCCGTGTTAAAAAGGACAGTTTACCAACTGCGGAAAAGGTCGATATCGTGTAGATGTATGGCTACTGTGATCAAAATCCCAAACGAGCGTGTGCTATGTATGCTGCTCGCTATCCTGGACGACATCATCCAAGTGTCCGGACCGTTCGCCGGACAGTTACGTTATTTAAGGAAACAGGAAGTGTTCAGCCACATGTGAAACGTCAACCACGACCTGCAACAAATGATGATGCCCAAGTAGTTGTTTCAGCTGCTGTCGCGGCTAATCCGCACATCAGTAGCAGACAAATTGCGGGAGAATCGGGAATCTCAAAAACGTCGGTGTTCAGAATGCTACATCAACATCGATTGCACCCGTACCATATTTCTATGCACCAGGAATTGCATGACGACGACTTTGAACGTCGTGTACGGTTCTGCCACTACGGGACGATGACAGATTTTTTGCACGCGCTCTATTTAGCACTATTGGGCAACGGAAAATCCACGATGGCTGCGACAAGTGGAACATCAGCGACCCTGGCGCGTTAATGTATGGTGCGGCATTATGGGAGGAAGGATAATTGGCCCCCATTTTATCGATGGCAATCTAAATGGTGCAATGTATGCTGATTTCCTACAAGATGTTTCACTGCATGACAGAATGGCGATGTACTTCCAACATGATGGATGTCCAGCACATAGCACGCGTGCGGTTGAAGCGGTATTGATTAGTGTATTTCATGACAGGTGGATCGGTCGTCGGAGCACCATACCATGGCCCGCACGTTCACCGGATCTGACGTCTCCGGATTTCTTTCTGTGGGGAAAGTTGAAGGATATTTGCCATCGTGATCCACCGACAACGCCTGACTACATGCGTCAGCGCATTGTCAATGCATGTGCGAACAATTACGGAAGGCGAACTACTCGCTGTTGAGAGGAATGTCGTTACACGTATTGCCAAATGCATTGAGGTTGACGGACATCATTTTGAGCATTTATTGCATTAATGTGGTATTTACAGGTAATCACGCTGTAACAGCATGCGTTCTCAGAAATGGTAGGTTCACAAAGGTACGTGTATCACATTGGAATACCCGAAATAAAATGTTCAAACGTTCCTACATTCTGTATTTTAATTTAAAAAACCTACCTGTTACCAACTGTTCGTCTAAAATTGTGAGCCATATGTTTATGACTATTACAGCGCTTGCCACGCGGGGTTAGCAGAGCGGTCTTAGGCGCTGCAGTCATGGACTGTGCGGCTGGTCCCGGCGGAGGTTCGAGTCCTCCCTCCGGCATGGGTGCGTATGTTTGTCCTTAGGATAATTTAGGTTAAGTAGTGTGTAAGCTTAGGGACTGATGACGTTAGCAGTTAAGTCCCATAAGATTTTCACACACATTTGAACATTTTTTTTATTACAGCGCCATCTATCACAAAGCGAAAAAACTGGTCCAACTAAAACATTCATATTTCTTTACGTACTACACGAATATGTAATAAAATGGGGGTTCCTATTTTAAAAAACGCAGTTGAGCTATGGCAGCACCATCTAGCGGGCCACCATAGCACCATCTGGTTTCCCCCTTCAAGCTAGACAAGTTTCGTTCTTTGTAGTTTTTTCGTTTGACGCTTATTTCGTGAGATATTTTGCCCGGTCACGATCAATGGACCACCCTGTATAAGCCGCTCATAGCCCGCCTCCGCAGCGTAGCGGTACAGGACTCTCTACCACGCAGGGGGCCAGGTTCCATTCCCACGAGGGGACTGGATGTTGTGTGTCCTTCATCATCATTTTCATCATCATTCACTCACAAGACGCCGATGTGGCGTCAACTAAAGAGGACTTGCACTACGGCGGCCAAACTTCCACGGATAGGGCCTCCCGGCCAACAAAGCATCTACATCTACACCTAAATCTACATCTACATCCATACTCCGCAAGCCACCTGACGGTGTGTGGCGGAGGGTACCTTGAGTACCTCTATCGGTTCTCCCTTATATTCCAGTCTCGTGTTGTTCGTGGAAAGAAGGATTGTCGGTATGCTTCTGTGTGGGCTCTAATCTCTCTGATTTTATCCTCATGGTCTCTTCGCGAGTTATAAGTAGGAGGGAGCAATATACTGCTTGACTCCTCGGTGAAGGTATGTTCTCGAAACTTCAACAAAAGCCTGTACCGAGCTACTGAGCGTCTCTCCTGCAGAGTCTTCCACTGGAGTTTATCTATCATCTCCGTAACGCTTTCGCGATTACTAAATGATCCTGTAACGAAGCACGCTGCTCTCCGTTGGATCTTCTCTATCTCTCCTATCAACCCTATCTGGTACGGATACCACACTGCTGAGCAGTATTCAAGCAGTGGGCGAACAAGCGTACTGTAACCTACTCCCTTTGTTTTCCGATTGCATTTCCTTAGGATTCTTCCAATGAATCTCAGTCTGGCATCCGCTTTACCGACGATCAACTTTATATGATCATTCCATTTTAAATCACGCCTAATGCGTACTCCCAGATAATTTATGGAATTAACTGCTTCCAGTTGCTGACCTGCTATTTTGTATTCGCAGCACATTAAACTTGTCTACATTGAGGTTCAATTGCCATTCCCTGCACCATGCGTCAGTTCGCTGCAGATCCTCCTGCCATACGCTTATTCTATTTTAGCCGTCCATAACTGCGGAAGTGTTGCCGGTGCAGGATTTTGTGAACGAACTGAGTTCTCGGTTTTGTCCCATATATGTTCGATGGGATTCATGTCATTCGCTCGAATGGTTCAGAATGTTCTTCACATCAATAGTGAAAAATTATGGCCCAGTGACATGGAGTAGTGTCGTCCACAATAATGCCACCCTTGTTTGAGAACATGAAGTCCATGAATGGTTGCAGATGTTCTCCAAGTAGCCGAACTTAATCATATCCAGTCAGTGATGGGTTCAGTTGGACCAGAAGACAAAGTTTATCCTATATCAACACAGCCCACAGCATCACAGAACCACCACCACCTTGCCCAGTGCCTTATACACAACCTGTATGCATAGCTTCATTGGGTCTGTGCCATACTCGAACCCTCCCATCAGCTCTTACCATCTGAAGTCGGGAGTCATCTGACCAGACCACGGTTTTCCAGTCGTCTAGAGTCCAAGCGACATCGTCACGAGCCCATGAGACGCGTACAGGCGATGTTGTGCTGTTAGCAGAGGCATTCGCAGCCCATTAACGCCAAATTTCGCCGCACTGTCCTAACGGATACGTTCGTCGAACATCCCACATTGATTTCTGTGGTTATTTCACCCAGTGTTGCTTGTCTGTTAGCACTGACAACATTACGCAAACACTGCTGCTCTCGGTCGTTAAGTGAAGGCCGTCGGCCACTGCGTTGTCCGTGGTGAGAGGTAACGCCTGAAATTCGGTGTTCTCGGACCACTCTTGACACTGTGGATCTGAGAATATTGAATTCCCTAACGATTTTCGAAGTGCAATGTCCCGTGCTTCTAGCTCCAACCTCGATCAGAGTCTATTATTTCCCGTGGTGCGGCCATAATCACGTCGGAAACCTTCTCACTTGAATCACATGAGTACAAATGACAGCTCCGCCAATGCACTACCCTTTTATCCTTTATGTCGCGATACTACCGCCATCTGTATATGTGCATATCGCTATACCATGACGTTTGTCACCTCAGCATAAACTGTTCTTAAGAGAATATAAAAGAAGCCATAAATTTAAAATTTTTATGAGATTATGTAAGTCAATCGGTTAGACAAAGAAGCGAATCAAGAACTGGAATATGAATTTTCTAAAAGCAGTTACTTTACAATAAAATATTTTATCGTTTAACACAAAAATCGAGTCATCCGCTCCTTATGCTGCAGAATGTGTATGTTCTCAATGACAAATGTGATACAAGAAAGATAAGGGCAAAAGAAGTACATGAAGTATTTTAAAGTAAACTTGGGGCCAATAGGAACGGAGAAAAATGGTATTAGATACAGAAGAACTGAGTACCTAATTGGAATATAGAATTCCACGTGTATTGTCAAGTGGCGTGCGCTGTCATCTGAGTTGTGCTGTAGAGGCAATGCTGAAGTGTCCTCGGCAGGGACTCATTAAACACGGTGAAGGAGAACTCATCCACATGATTGTAACAGAGCTGTAGGAAAATACTGGAATAGGAGTAGTTGTTCAAGGGGTCGACATCTGATTGTAGCTTTCTTGAAGTCACTGTGTATACCTGAAATTTATGGACTATCCCATCCCTCGTATGAGATAATAATAATAATGTCGTGTGACTAGGGCCTCCCGTCGGGCAGACCGTTCGCCGGGTGGAAGTCTTTCGATTTGATGCCACTTCGGCGCCTTGCGCGTCGATGGGGATGAAATGATGATGATTAGGACAACACAACACCCAGTCCCTGAGCGGAGAAAATCCCCGACCCAGCCGGGAATCGAACCCGGGCCCTTAGGATTGACATCCTGTCGCGCTGACCACTCAGCTACCGGGGGCGGACCCTGGTATGAGAATAATGGTCGTGCAGAAGCATCATGAGTTGGAGGTAACGCGTAAGCAGCCTCATAGGCGGATCATCGGGTACAGGGACAGTACCCTTCCGACGCCAGTACTCCAATACGAGCACCACAGGTTCCGTGGTAACTGGCTGAGAACTCAGTGAACCCTCGACTCGACAGAGAGTAGCTCTGAGCAGCCCAGGTCTTGAGAAGCGAGAGAGTCGGCGCAAGAGTTAAGGCACTCGACCCTTATTTGAGAGGACAGGTGTTGGAATTCCTGTCTGGTCGTCCATATTCAGGTTTTCCCACTTAAGGGAACAGCTTGATTTCTTTTTTAAGAACACGGAGAATTACCTCCCCCCCCCCCCCCCCCCTCAACCTCTATGTTCCCTGATCTTTAGCTTTATCTCTAATGACCTCCTCGACGATGGGACTTGTACCCTAATTCTCTTTCCACTCCATGGATGTTTCGACGGCACAGCAAAAGCGTCCTTATCCATGGTCACTAGCTGGAGGTTCTCGCTTCTAGCTAGTGTTTAAAGGTGTTACTTTTCAGATGGTTAGGTCCATTAATTGGAGGAGTTTTATTTTACAGTCAGGGGTCGGATCATCTGAAAACGAACACTTTTAAATACTGAACAGAAGTGAGAACGCCTGACTAATGACCATTGGAAACGACAATTCGGCAGTGTCACCAGAACATCTTGGCAGTGAGCGTTGGCCCGAAAGTCCAGATCCAAGCCGATATGCTGCTGTTGTTCGGCAGCTCCATATTTATTCCACCTCCATCTGGACCTTCAGATCGACACTCATTGCCCAGATGTTTCGGCAGCACCAGCACAGCACAGTTCTTCCATGTCACTGATTCGTGCATCAGGCCAGAGTTAAAAGGTGTTACTTCTCGGATGGTCAGACCGATTAACTGGGTGATTTTTCTGGACTGCCTGTGTGGGGTTCTGTGCCACCGTTGTTGGGTAGCCCCAGACATAACTACCAATTGGTTCACCGACCACTGACTGGCTGAAAACTTACTGCCGGCAGTTTAGCTCCAACGTGCAGGCCCTCTGAAAGGAAAATGACAATTTTCTTAGGTAAAAACCATATTTCTGGTGCTCTTCCAACAACTGCAATAAAGACACTACTAGCGGTCTAACGGCATAGTTGTGGTCTTTGGAGTAGTCTGTATGCTGAACAACATTTATGAGCGACTGATTGAGTTCTCATCCAAAGAGGATGATTTCCGGCTACGATCAAGTATGGTCCCCGTCGGCATAACACTAAGAGCCACGACCAGTAAGGTATTTAACGACGAGACAGTGCAATCCCACATTGACCGTGGCATGCTCAAAGCTTATGTGACACTCACTATCACTGAGCAAAGGTGTGGACGCGTTTGACGACATATAACCATCTAGAATGCTCTAAGGCCTATCACTACAAATTTCTTTGCGCTCTATCAGGGTACTCACTCGTATTTACTGTATTGGGAAGATGGCCCTCTAAAGGTTCTCTTGTATTGTCGCATGGCGTTTCCGAGAATGGGTACCTATCTACAATTTGTTCGACAAGAAACCCTCTGCAAAGTCTTGAAGTTTGTAGATATTGTTTTCTTACACTCTGGATATCGTCACGAACAAAGAACGGCCCTGTTGCGACAAATTCTTTCCTCGCCTATCTTCCGCCTCACACTTTCTAATATACACATCTGTTTAGAAACATAAAGCAGTTTTCCAAAATAT
Source organism: Schistocerca serialis cubense (assembly GCF_023864345.2). NCBI lineage: Eukaryota > Metazoa > Arthropoda > Insecta > Orthoptera > Acrididae > Schistocerca > Schistocerca serialis. Next base: position 1,171,201,513 of record NC_064638.1, read on the forward strand.
TGCTTCTTAAAAGACGGAACGGTGAATTATAAATAAGAACTGTACTCTGGCACCACAAACAGACTTCTAGTGCTTGGATCTTCTCATTTGTTTGAAGCAATTGGAAGATTGGGTATGTCTTGATTCGATTTGTTCAGGACATTATAAGTAAGTGTGTCACGCGCGCTTTTTCACAAAAACAGTAAGCGACTCTTCGAATATTTCATGAACAGTACTGTGCTGTTAATCGCTATTGCTCAAATTTCAAATGAATTTTTGAAGTACCACATGTTTGTACGACACTGAATTGGACGATATTCCATTATTCTTAAGGGTTTCAAAATATAAGATGACACGAAACTGAGTATTTTAGTGAGTTTTGAAAAAGTATTGAGGAATCGTAGCGGATGGGAAAAAGAACATTAAAAAAAGAATGTTACCGCTTGATACATTCAAATTACCGCCACATGTCAAGATGAGTAGCTTTTTATCTTCGAACGAGCGAGTGCTGCGGCTTTCGACAGGACAGATTATCTGTATCAGTGTAGGTTGTGAAAAACAAAATTGTCTCTTTGCTGCCACTTATTGACTGAGAGATATCAATCAACTTTCAGAGTGCTGTTATTCCGACACTTCGCTTTGTGATAAGAAGAACTGGCTTTCTAACTTGTCTGACGTAGATGATGTAAGAGTTTATTGGATTTGCTGCTTCAGTTGTCTGTTTCATGCAGTGTTATGTCTCGCCTTCAACACTTTAGAGAACATTTTTTCAATGAAAACTAAACGAATTTGGTCGCCTATTTGTGATGAAACAGATCATTGAAAACCATGAATAATTTAATCGAGGTACCCACTTAGCACACACTTAGCACACCACTTAGCCATCCTGAGCTTACATTTCAGCAAGATAAATACCCACCCACACACGGCGAGAGTTGTTACTATCTGTCTCGTGCTTGCTAAACCCTACCTTTTCCAGCAACTTCGCCGGATATCTCTGCAATTGAAAACGTTTGGACCCATTTAAGATTCATGAAAACATGTCGTTCTTATTATGATTTAATAACATTTTTAAGTATAAAATACAAAAAACGGAGCTATGGAAGCCGCATTTCTGCTTAGCGTAGTTGGTTGAGACCATGTATTGCAGAACCGGTAATTGATCGTGCACGCCGGCCGGGGTGGCCGAGCGGATCTAGGCGCTACAGTCTGGAACCACACGACTGCTACGGTCACAGGTTCGAATCCTGCCTCGGGTATGGATGTGTGTGATGTCCTTAGGTTAGTTAGGTTTAAGTAGTTCTAAAAGTTCTCGGGGACTGATGACTTTAGAAGTTTAGTCCCATAGTGCTCAGAGCCATTTTTTGATCGTGCACGGGTGCGCGTCCGTCTGTAGTCAAATTTTTTTTGCCACCTTCGCCTTTTCCAAAAAGTTGTGGAACCTCATATGAAACTAGTACAAATAATTTCTGTAATATTTGATGTGTAAAAATGAGTGCGCTCTCTGTCAGAAGTGAGTGTAATTGATTGGATGAACTTTTTACAAGTGACGTCTTTCCTGAGTGGACATGTATCTTCCATTTTTGTCTTATTACACGTTCACGGATATTAAAATTTTTATTTATATATGCCGCAGAGAGAACAACATGATTAGCCTATGGTCAGGAAAGTAAATGTTCGTCTTAAGAGAGCCAAGGTAGGAGATCTACGTGCATCCATTTTTGTGAACAAACTGTATGGTTTGCGAGCCAAATAAACCCGACAACCGCCGATGGAGAACGCTGAGAGCGCAAAAACGCGTTTGTAAGTAGGTTGTTTAGGTTTTTATGTTGGTAACGCCACGTAGCGCTCTATATGAAACACTGACTGTGTTGTGTGAAGTCTGTGGCTGGTTTGCATTGTTGGAATATTTGCTATTGTCAGGGTTGTGATATGTACGAGAATTCTCGTACGCATACGAGAATTTCGTTATTTGTACGATGTACGAGGCAAAAGTGAATATCGTACACGGACATACGAGAATTTTCCCTAAAACTTTTTTTTCAACGTTTAATTCGATCGATAACTGAAGTCGTTACAGACGACTTACTCTACCCTATCCTGTCCTAACTTAGTCTACAGACATCACAGAAACATACATGTCCACCGGGGAACTCGAACCTTAGTAGTTGCGGGCTCGCGGCTCGTGACACCACACCAAGTCGTGTGGCTATGGAGGCGGGTCCAAATTTTTTACCAAATATACATTATACTCATTTGTTTGGAAAATAATCACTTCATCTGTTATACTTTAAAACTGATTAGAAACTGTTACGAATTCATGCAGTCTCTGTCAATCAACAAATTTCAGACAGGAAAATGAGTGCCACACTACCGACATGACAGAACGATTAAAGTCGAGAATGAGGCTTAGTTCAAAGCCTGGCCCTGGAAAATAAATTAAATAAGCTAACAATAACGAATCACTTTGGTTTGCATGACATATTTCACTCAGTTCGAATTGTTAAGTTTCATAAATAGAGCGGCCAACGAATCTCAACGCACTAAATGGAACTTTAATCGAATACTATTGGAAAGCAATTAACAGTAGACCTAATTACCCTACAATACTGTGGAATTGTTAAGTACAAACGAAAGACATTTGATCAGACGGTATTGTTTCGTCTTCAACAAACGATACTCTTAACAATGCGTATTTCGCGTATAGTCATTACGAGTACGTTTAGCTGAATTCATTTACTGTGTAGTTTCTTTTTGTAAGTGTTTCGGGTTACTGTGCGTTACTGTGAGTGGAGAAATGGGAAGTGCCAGTGAATATGAAAACACAAGCATGAAACTTTCGTGCACGCCGGAGAAAAAACGTCTAAAAAGAGGTGAAATCTCGAAGACAGAACGGCCTGTTCACTGACAACAAAAATTTCGTGATGAGTGGCTACATATGCCAGGTTTACGTAATTTGCTGGTGCGCGATAGTGATCCGCTCAGGGCGCGATGCAGATATTGCAATACCAACATGGTTTCCGAAATCCAGAATATTAAAAACCATTCCAGAAGTAAGAAGCACCTAAACATGGTGCAGTCTGCTACCGTGCGACAGCCTTCAGTTGCTCAATTTGTCACAAACGCACAACCAGTTAAGAGGAAGGTTGCTAAAGCTATCAGCATTCTTAGCAGAACATAATGTGGCATTTTTAGCTGCTGACCATTTATTCGGTTTGTTTAAAGATATTTTTCTAGACTCGGGTATTGCAAGGGCAATGACTCTTAAACGGCACGAAGCACGTGCCATTGTTTCTAATGTTATTGGGACGTCACACAAAGAAGTGTTGACGAAAAAACAACACGCCAAATTTTGCATAATGACGGACGAGTCCACCGATATCGGAACTGTGAAAAATTCCTGCGTGACGATCCGCTTTTATGACAAAGATTCAGGTGAGTAATAATAAGAGTTTTGAAATAATAACCAAATTAATTCTAAAATAAATTTTGCTGTTAAGTTACCATTTTGTATCACTTCTCCTTTTACAGGTTGTATTGAAAGTAAGTTTCGGGAGCTATATAAAGTTTATGAAGATGGAGACTTAAATCTCGAGAAAGCTTCTACTGCAGAAAATCTCTACAATGGTGTAGTAAAAACGTTTCAACAGCATAAAATTCCATTTGCCAATATTATTGGCTTGGAAGCAGATGGTTCCAATACTATGATGGGAGTTCGTAATTCTGTAGCAAGCAGAATCCGAGATAGCTGCTCGCGAATTTTTGTAATGAAGTGTGTTTGTCATTCCGTTCATATATGCGCAAGCGAGGCGTGCAAGAACCTTCCAAGAGCTTGTGAGGACCACGCGAGGAATATTTATGGTTTTTTCAAACTCAGTGCCAAGAAGCAGGCAGAGTTCAAGGAATTTCAGGTATTGTAGCATTTTATATCTCATAGACTTTATTTTACGTCCGATCGTGTGGAAATAGGCTAAACATTATGTTTTATTCCAGGTATTTTTAAACTTGGAACCACACAAATTACTACATCCTTCACAGACACGTTGGCTGTCAACGATCGCGGTTGTTAGGACAGTGCTGGAAAACTGAGATACTCTAATGCTGTTTTTTAACCAAAAATGGCTTTCTGAGCGAGTTCTAAGTGCTGAACAAGTTTTAACTGTTTACATGACTCGTTTGCAAAAATGTATTATATGTTCGTAGAGTGGATTCTACCAAAATTTACTACTTTCAACGAGTATTTCCAGTCTAGAGCAGTAGTAATTATTGACCTTCATGACAAGATTAGAGCTCTCTATACAGAAATACTTCTGTATTTCATGAAACGCACTTATGTCATGGGGAAAAATCTCAGTGATGTTGACCCAAAAAATGCAGCTCATCATCTGGAAGATTCACAACTGTATCTGGGTGTGAAAATTCTGAAGAACGTTGGCACATCAGAGATAAAGAATCACCCACATCTTATGAAGGATTTTTATCATCAATGCAGGAACTTTCTTGCGGTGAGTACACACTCGTTTGCCTGAAATCATATATAATTTGTGTTTTATTGTTTTCTATACATTTGTGTGTTTAGGTGTGGCATACCTAATGAGAGCTATTAATTCTCAAATATTACAGACAGCTTCGTGCCAGATCAAATTACGGTATGATATGGAAGATAAAGTGCTGTCCAAACTAGCGGCACTCAAACCTACAAATGCCCTCTCACAAAGTTTCCGAGATACAACACCTTCACTCATGCCTTTAATGGAACTGTTGCCAGGTATAATTCCTCCCTCAGATTTCGATTTACCACAAACTACAGATGACCAGTGGAGGCGTCTCCCTCTGGTTTTGGCTTGTCTCCCAGACTCACTACATAAGGAACAATTACCGGATAAAATGTGGAATATATTAATAACGAATCTGAAGAATTTAAGGAATTGAGCGTTTTCGCTCTCTCAACTTTGAATTTACCTCATTCAAATGCCGACTGCGAAAGAGTTTTTTCTAAGGTATGTAGAGCAATGAAACTAATAACTAGTTAATAACATGATTTCAAACTTGTTAAGTTATTGAAGTTTCATGTTCAACTTCAGGTAAACCTCATGAAAACCAAAATTAGGAACAGACTCCAAACCAGTACACTGAATGGAGCGCTTCTTGCCTCTGAATGCATTAAAGAACGACCAGGAAACAACGGAACATGTGTAACTTTTGAGCCAACACACGAAATGTACGAGAAAATGACGTCGGACACTCTTTAAAAAACGAAACAGAAAGAAGAAGATGTAGACATCGAATTTGTTTCATAATTACAAATTCTTGTTCGTAGTTTTATTCATTTGTAAATAAGGATTTGTAAAGCTATATATATATATATATATATATATATATAGTGAGTCACCTAACATTACCGCTGGATATATTTCGTAAACCACATCAAATACTGACGAATCGATTCCACAGACCGAACGCGAGGAGAGGGGCTAATGTAATTGGTTAATACAAACCATACAAAAATGCACGGAAGTATTGTAATTAACATTTTACAATGCAACAAACGGCACTAATTACGTATTTGTTTATATGTTCAGATGTGCTAACAAAACTAACGTGGTTACATTTAAAAAAACGTAGGTTTGTGTTAAAAAACAAACTTCCGTGTATTGTAATTCTGTCAGAGACAGCAAAGGACTTGGAAGAGCAGTTGAATGGAATGGACAGTGTCTTGAAAGGAGGATATAAGATGAACATCAACAAAAGCAAAACAAGGATAATGGAATGTAGTCTAATTAAGTCGGGTGATGCTGAGGGAATTAGATTAGGAAATGAGACACTTAAAGAAATAAAGGAGTTTTGCTATTTGGGGAGCAAAATAACTGATGATGGTCGAAGTAGAGAGGATATAAAATGTAGACTGGCAATGGCAAGGAAATCGTTTCTGAAGAAGAGAAATTTGTTAACATCGAGTATAGATTTAAGTGTCAGGAAGTCATTTCTGAAAGTATTTGTATGGAGTGTAGCCATGTATGGAAGTGAAACATGGACGGTAAATAGTTTGGACAAGAAGAGAATAGAAGCTTTCGAAATGTGGTGCCACAGAAGAATGCTGAAGATTAGATGGGTAGATCACGTAACTAATGAGGAAGTATTGAATAGGATTGGGGAGAAGAGAAGTTTGTGGCACAACTTGACCAGAAGAAGGGATCGGTTGGTAGGACATGTTCTGAGGCATCAAGGGATCATCAATTTAGTATTGGAGGGCAGCATGGAGGGTAAAAATTGTAGAGGGAGACCAAGAGATGAATACACTAAGCAGATTCAGAAGGATGTAGGTTGCAGTAGGTACTGGGAGATGAAGAAGCTTGCACAGGATAGAGTAGCATGGAGAGCTGCATCAAACCAGTCTCAGGACTGAAGACCACAACAACAAACATATATATATATATATATATATATATATATATATATATATATATATATATATATATATATATTACGAATAAAAAATTTTCAAAACGTACGAGAATTTTTACTAAAATACGAGAATTTCATGAGGTTGGTACAAGAATCGCGCTGTCTGGATATCACAACCCTGGCTATTGTAGCGTTGCGCAGTTTAGAGGTGAGCTGCCAGCAATGGCGGATGTGGGGAGAGAGATGGCAGAATTTTGAGAGGGGACAATCTGGACGTGTGTCCATCAGAAAGAGTAAATTTGTGATATTGGATATCGTGAACTGATATATATATATATATATATATATATATATATATATATATATATATATATATATATATATGATGACTTTTGAACATTATTAAGGTAAATATATTGTTTGTTCTCTATCAATACCTTTCATTTGCTAACTGTGCCTATCAGTAGTTACTGCCTTCAGTAGTTAGAATCTTTTATTTAGCTGGCAGTATTGGCGCTCGCTGTATTGCAGTACTTCGAGTAACGAAGATTTTTGCGAGATAAGTGATTCATGAAAGTTATAGGTTATTGTTAGTGAGGGCCATTCTTTTGTAGGGATTATTGAAAGTCAGATTGCATTGCGCTAAAAATATTGTGTGTCAGTTTAGTGTTGATCAGAATAAGTAAAGAGAGAAATGTCTGAGTACGTTCAGTTCTGCTGAGCTGTTTGAAAATCAAATAATGTAAGAGGTTTATCAGCACAGTAATTCATTAATTTTTCTAAGGGGACGTTTCACATTAAGCAGCTCGTACCGTGTGCCGAAAATACTGTCTCTCGTGACGTGGGATATCCACTCTGCGTGCACGTTAACGTTAGCTGTCTCGACCCGTGTGCCAACGGCTTTACCGAAACTTCGTCTATCAAGTCCTCTGTACAAACACTAGAAGCCTTAATACGAATTCTGAAACACCTTGTGTATATGGACGAGCTGCTGCGTGAATTCAAGTTTCGTGCAGGTGTAACTGACAAAGTGACTACACTGAGTTATATTTTATATGTACTTTTTACAATTTTATCAGGAAAGAAAATGATCTGTGGAAAGGGATTTATCTTTCAAGTAAAGTAGCCGAAGACACTAACACGACTATATCCTCAAAGAAAACTTAAACAGCGGGTTTCATAGGATGGGAACTCATTCTGGAGTACTGCTCGAGTGTTTGGGATCCCCACCAGGTCGGATCAAAAGAAGGCATCTCCATGTACATGGTTACCCTGCAACTCACAATTCATTCCTGGCACAAGGTTTATCGAAATACCTTCAAGCTATTTCTCTACTGTCCCACTGTCCCAGGCTCACCGGCCACTTGACCATCTTCTTCTTCTGTGCGAATGCACAAACAGTGATAAGCGAGTGACTGCGTGTGAGATCGCTCTCCAAGTTTTTATATATTTTTAGGTTTCAGATACATATTTTAACGGTTTTTGTGATAATATTTACTATATAAGTGACTTATTAGTGGTTTCTTCATTCACCTCTGCCTTTCTTGTGTTGTGACCTGATATTTATGAGTGTTTCGTATCGAGCAACGTAACCTCTTACCCGTGTTTACATTCCGCGCTGACCAGTTGCAGCTGTAGCGGCGCATCGAAAGCTAAGTACTAATTAATTGTTTGTGTATAGTGGTTTATTTAGGAACTTTAGTAGTCTTCAACCGGAGTTTTTTGTGTTTTCTGGAGAAGTAATTTCAGAAGAACCTTTTGGGATCTGTTTTCAGCTTCGTTACTGTGTCATTAGACGTTTGATCTTCTTTCTGTATTAGTCTTTTGTTATATTCACATTTGTTGTTTATTAATACTGTTAATAATAGTAGTTACTTCCCTTGTAGAGTAAGTTTGTGATTATTGTAGTCAGGTTTTTAACATCTCCTTATTGTAGTAGCGGAACTTAGAAAAAGTAAAATTTTACCATGAGTGAGAAGTGTGGGCTTTGCCGTAGGTTCGTGAGTAGTGGATTGCGGTGTGAGACTTGTTCGAAGTATTTTCACTGGGGGGGGGGGGGGGGATGCAGTGGGGAAGCCAGTGGGAATTCTGGTGAGATCCTCTCCTGGAACTGCAGGTTATGTAGCAAGAGTAAGTTGATAGAGGAGCAGGAGCGTAAGATCTGTGCCCTTCAGGTGCAGTTGAAAAACGCACAGGAGGAGCTAGATAGGATGAGGAGGGAGAAAGGGGTTGGGGAATGGGAGCTGGCTGTTGGCAAGAGATCTGCTAGGAGAAGAAGATTTTCAGATAGTTTTACTATTGGTGTTTACAATAGATATGACCAACTGTCAGAGTCTAGTGGAGAGGAATCTCTAGTAGCTGTAGATGTAGGAAGTATGCAGCAGACCTCAGTAGTTACGGTGGCTAGAACAGTAGCAAAGTCGAAGAGGAAGAAGAAGGTTCTGCTGTTAGGTAATTCTCATGGCGGAGGTGTAGGCCAGCAGTTGCAGGAAGTGCTGGGGAGTGAGTACCAGGTCACCAGCATTGTGAAGCCTAATGCAGGATTGGCTCAGGTGACTGTTAACATAGGGGGGTTATGTAGGGATTTTACTAAAGAGGATCAGGTAGTGGTTGTGGGTGGGGCTGGTAATAGTATTGATAGGGATGGGGAGTATAACATAAATGGTGACCTGGAAAAGATAGCCACTCAGACTGGCAACACGAATGTGCATTTCGTGGAACTGTTTCAGCGTCACGATCGGCCTCATCTTAATACAGCCGTCAGGCGTAATAACGTGAGACTTGGGGGTGCGCTGATGACAGAAAGCATGGGTCACATTTCAGTGGTGTCGGTGGAGTCTATCAGCAGGACAGGTTTCACTAGACATGGCCTGCACCTCAACAGGTATGGGAAGGGGAGGTTGGCAAAGCTTATAGGTGACAGCATAGGTGGGGTTGGTGGGATCACTCATGGGAAAATTCCTGCAGTACTGGGTGTTAGAGTTGCACCTTTTTTAGATTGAAGTCAGCTGATAGGTATTCCTGCTTAAGGGAAGTCTCTCTAACAAAGAAACCACTTTTGACAAAGCTTAGGTACCCGAGTAATGAGGGAATTAGTATATTTCATCAAAATATACAAGGTATTAGAGATAAAGTTAGTGAACTGCTTATAGATGTTGACTCTGAAATTATTGGTATATCTGAACACTTCTTAAATAAGGAGATAATTCAGAGATTTCCTTTACCAGGATACAGGTTGGCTGGCAGCTTTTCGAGGAGCTCTTTGCGGTGTGGGGGAGTAGCCATGTATGTGAAAAACGGCATCCCATTTGAGTCAATTGATGTTTCAAAGTACTGCACTGAAAAGGTGTTTGAATGTTGTGCAGGTGTGGTTAAATTTAATGGAGCTAAACTTCTAAGTGTTGTTATTTATAGATCCCCAGACTCCGATTTCACAACATTTTTTGCTAAAGCTAGAGGAGGTTCTTGGTTCACTTTATAGGAAATACAAAAAGTTAGTTATATGTGGTGACTTCAATATTAATTGTATAAGTGATTGTGCAAGGAAGAGGATGCTGGTAGACCTCCTTAATTCATATAATCTTATGCAAACGGTATTCTTTCCAACGAGAGTGCAAGGGAACAGTAGAACAACCATAGACAACATTTTTGTTCATTCCTCATTACTAGAAGGACATTCTGTTAGCAAAAAAGTGAATTGCCTTTCAGATCATGATGCACAAATTTTAAGTCTAAAAGATTTTTGTGCTGCATCACGTGTTAAATATAGTCATCAGCTGTTTAGGAAAGCTGATCCAGTTGCTGTAGAGACATTTGTAAGAACAAGGAACAAGAGTGGCAAGATGTTTATAGCGCTGATACAGTAGACGATAAATATAATGCTTTTCTCAAGACTTTTCTCATGCTCTTTGAAAGTTTCTTTCCGTTAGAACGTTCAAAACAGGGTACTAGCACAAACAGGCAGCCTGGGTGGCTGACTAGAGGGATAAGAATATCCTGTAGAACAAAGTGGCAATTATATCAAAACGTTAGAAACAGTCGAAATCTAAATGCAGCAGCCCATTACAAACAGTATTATAAGGTGCTTAAAAATGTTATTAGGAAGGCAAAAAGTATGTGGTATGCAGATAGAATAGCTAAGTCTCAGGATAAAATTAAAACCATATGGTCAGTCGTAAAGGAAGTGGCTGGTCTGCAGAGACAGGTAGAGGATATAGAATCAGTGCGTAGTGAGAATGTCCGTGTTACTGATAAGTCGCATATATGTACAGTATTTAATAATCACTTTCTGAATATAGAAGGTGAACTAAATAGAAACCTAGTCCCAACAGGGAATCATATAGCGCTCCTAGAGACTGTTACCTGAAATGCTCCTCCATGATACTGACAAGAGGGAGATTGAGTTAATAATTAAATCACTAAAGACCAAGAACTCTCATGGATATGACGGGGTATCTAGCAGAATACTGAAGTATTGTTCTATGTATGTTAGCCCAGTATTTAGCTATATCTGTAACTTTTCCTTTAGGTGTGGTCGGTTTCCTGACCGATTAAAGTACTCGGTAGTGAAGCCACTTTATAAAAAGGGAGACATTGATAATGTTGACAATTTTAGACCTATTTCTATGCCATCGGTGTTTGCTAAAGTTATCGAGAAGGTTGTATATACAAGGTTACTGGAGCATTTAAATTCACATAATTTGCTGTCAAATGTTCAGTTTGGTTTTAGAAATGGTTTAACAACTGAAAATGCTATATTCTCTTTTCTCTCTGTGGTTTTGGACGGATTAAATAAAAGGTTGCGAACGCTAGGACTTTTCTTTGATTTAACGAAGACTTTTGACTATGTTGACCACAAAATATTACTGCAGAAGTTGGACCATTATGAAGTAAGGGGAGTAGCTTACAATTGGTTCGCCTCTTACTTTAAGAACAGAAAGCAGAAGGTAATTCTCCGCAATATTGAGAGTGGTAATGATGTTCAGTCCCAATGGGGCACTGTTAAGTGGGGCGTTCCCCAAGGGTCGGTGCTGGGGCCACTGCTGTTTCTTATTTATGTAAATGATATGCCTTCTAGTATTACAGGTGATTCAAAAATATTGTAATATTGAAACAGTATCAAATAATGTAGTTCATGAAATACGTTTGTGGCCTGTGGAAAATAATTTGATGCTAAATCACAGTAAGACTCAGTTTTTACAGTTTCTAACTCACAATTCAACAAGAACCGATATTTTGATCAGACAGAATGGTCATATTATAAGCGAGACGGAACAGTTCAAGTTCCTAGGCGTTCGGATAGATAGTAAGCTGTTGTGGAAAGCCCATGTCCAGGATCTTGTTCAGAAACTAAATGCTGCTTTATTTACCATTAGAACAGTATCTGAAATAAGTGACACTTCAACACGAAAAGTAGTCTACTTCGCATATTTTCATACGCTTATGTCGTATGGTATCATTTTCTGGGGTAATTCTTCTGATTCAAAAAGGGCATTTTGTCTCAAAAACGGGCTTTTCGAGCTATATGTGGTGTAAGTTCGAGAACCTCTTGTCGACCCCTATTCAATAGTCTGGGAATTCTGACATTGCCCTCACAGTATATATTTTCTTTAATGTCGTTTGTTGTTAGCAATATTAGCCTATTCCCAAGAGTTAGCAGCTTTCACTCAGTTAATACAAGGCAGAAATTCAATCTGCATGTGGAATGCACTTCCTTGACTCTTGTGTAGAAAGGAGTGCAGTATTCTGCTGCATCCATTTTCAATAAGCTACCACAAGAACTCAAAAATCTTAGCAGTAGCCCAAAATCTTTTAAGTCTGAACTGAAGAGTTTCATCATGGCTCACTCCTTCTATTCTGTCGAGGAGCTCCTGGAAGAGCTAAACAATTAAGCAAATTCCAGTGTTACATTGTAGATTTTCTTTATTTAAATCTACAAATTTTCGCCTGAAAACGTTTCTTGTATTGCATTTTATCTGTTTTTACTATCGTGTTATAATTTCATGTATTGACTCGTTCCATGACCATGGAGACTTCTCCTTAATTTGGTCCCACGGAACAATAAATAAATAAATAAATAAAACTCTTACGGGAATCGGCAACGCGCCGCGAGTAATGAGTATAATGGGCGGGGGCACTACGAATGTAGAGCGGGACGATACGTTGAGAATGTGGGTTTCGCGGGAGGCGTGCCAGAGATAAATCCCTGCAGTCGCGCTATCCTCTGTGTCCTCGGTGGCTCAGATGGATAGAGCGTCTGCTATGTAAGCAGGAGCTCCCGGGTTCGAGTCACGGTCGGGGCACACATATTCATCTGTCCCCATTGACGTATGTCAACGCCTGTAAGCAGATAAGGGTGTTCATTTCATTGTAATTACCGAAAAACTCAAATGGGAATCGCCGGAAGTAAGACGACGTTCTTTTTGCGAAACACTGTTGAGACTATTCAGAAAAGCAGCATTTGCGGCTACCGGCAGAACGATTCTTCTGCCGTCAACATACGTTTTGAGTAAGAACCGTGAAGACAAGATAAAAGAAATTAGGGCTCGTACGGAAGCCTATGATAGCCTTTTTTGCCTCGCAACATTTGCGAGTGTAACAGGGAAGAGAATGGCTAACAATGGTGGTTGCCTGCGGAGTATGTACGTAATGTAGAATAAATACAGAGGAGAACAATACAGTTAGTAGAACAGGTGAACCATTTTATTATTTCGATTGTGATATTATATATGAGTACGGCCAATACACTGACGGAAAAAAGTCACAGTAACAAAAAATAATTAATGCAGAGTAATGAAACTGCGGGAGTACATTATCTAGCTAAACGTTTGTAGACTGACAGCGCAAGATCGTAGGTTAAAGTAATCGCGAGATAAGCCATTGCAAATGCCAAATGCTGTTACATTAAAAACCGGTGTAACCGCCAGCGTGTTGAACGCAAGCACGCAATCGTACATGCATTGTGTTGTAGAGGTGCCGGATGTCAGTTTGTGCAAAGGAGCTCCATTCCTGCTGGACGTGGTCGGTCAGTACAGGGATGGTTAATGCTGTTTGTGAATGACGCTGGAGTTGCCGTCCGATGATGTCCCACATGTGCTCGATTGGAGGCAGATTTCGTGATCGAGCAGGCGAAGGCAACGTGTCGACGCTCTGTAGAGCACGTCTTGGTTAGAGCGGCGGTGTGAGGGCGAGCTTTATCCTGTTGGAAAACACTCCCTGAAATGCTGTTCATGAATGGCAGCACAAAAGATCAGCTCTATTAACGACATTGACGTACAAATTAGCAGCCAGGATGCGTCGGATAACCACGATAGTGCTCCTGCTGTCAAACGAAATCGCACCCTAGACCATAAGCCCGGGTGAGTTGTAGGTCCAGTGAGCTTAGCACACAGACAGGTTGGTTGGAGGTCCTCAACTGATCTGCTTCTGACCAACACACGGCCGTCACTAGCACCGAGGCAGAACTAGCTTTGTTCATAAAACACAAAAGACGTCCACCCTGCCATCCAAGAGGTCTTGCTTGACACCACTGAAGCGACCAGTCACCGATGGCCTTTGTAGTCTGGTCCCTTCAGTCCCCCACAAACCAGTAAAGTCGCAGATGGTTGCGGTTTGGGGTCAGTGTAATGCATGTTACAGGGCGTCTGGATCGGTGCTGTCCTTGAAGTAACAGTTCTTTAAATATTCGTTGTGTCACTGTGATGACAACTACTGCCCAAATTGCTGCTGCAGATGCAGTACGATGCGCCAGAGCCATACGCCGAACACGATGATTAAAGAAATTGCAAAAATACACTCAATTAAAATGGCAGCTAAAAAGCAGAATACATTTTATACATTGAAGGATTACTTACAAGGGGAGGCCGCCAATTGTGAAATTCAGATTCGATTCATACTGCGCATAATAAAAGCTCATGGACAGAGGTGTAATGTGGCAAAGCACCAAGATGCACTTCTCAGCCGTTGTCGAGAAAATCGACAGTTAAAAGAAACCGTTGTGGTGAAATACTCTCTACGATTAATAATTCTCTCCAGCGTCGTGGCGCAGCTGTAAGCGCTCGGGTTCGTAATCCGAAGGTCGCGGGATCGAATCTCGCGCTATGCAACTTTTTTTTTTTTTTAGTATTTGTTTTTTTCTATAATTCAAATATATATATATATAATTCCCGGCAATCAGTTGCAATAATTACGCGTATAATAAGTTGTTGAAAGTCGTTTGTCGTGGAGAAACTGGCGACTTCGAACATCATTATGTTTTCCGCAAACAAAGTTGTATTTAACAAATGTTATTAGTTGTCTTCATATTATTAACCACGTATAGTTAACGGAAGACGTAGAAACGATATTCCGTAAGTCAAACGTTCGAATTAGAATAGAGACCCCACGAATACAAATTTGCTGTGGCAGGTATGAAATATAAACTCCGTTACTCGCTCGTTACACTTGAATGACAGATGTTGAATGGGCTGAAACGAGCCGCCGCATAACAGCGTAGTTGCCTGCTAGCTTCGAAAGAAGGTAGATGCGGTCCCTAGCGCAACTTATGACATTGTCGAAAATCAGTGCGGACGGGAGAGCTTTGGTACACCCTGTTAAAAAAAAACGGAAAAATGGAGGCGGTACAATTGGAGACCGATCCGCCTTCACCAACATGCATAAGCAATTCATTAATACTTATATATATATATATATATATATATATATATATATATATATATATATATATATATATATATATATATATATATATATATGAATTACAAAAAAATAATAATAAAAAAATTGCATGGCGCGAGATTCGATCCAGCGACCTTCCGATTACGAACCCGAGCGCTTACCGCTGCGCCACGACGCTGTAGAAAATCATTAATCGTCGAGAGTATTTCACCGCAACGGTTTCTTTTAACTGTCGATTTTCTCGACAACGGCTGAGAAGTGCATCTTGGTGCTTTGCCACATTACACCTCTGGCCACGAGCTTTTATTATGCGCAGTATGAATCGAATCTGAATTTCACAATTGGCGGCCTCCCCTTGTTAGATAAAACAGAGTAAGGGTTTGGCAAAAAAATGTTATACAAAAAAATGATAATAATAATGACTATAAAACATCCAACATTCCACATAACACCTTCACACTGTGTTTTCTCCTTTTTTCCTTTTCTAGAAAAACTTACCCTCAAGCTACGCATTTCACAAGACTAACACCTCTTCCTCTTTCTGAGCTCAACATCTCATTAATTATAGAGGGATGCTGACTCAGTTTTTCAGGATAGCAAATTGGAAGTAGTGGTATGGAAAATGGCCCAGGGATCACCAGTGTGTGTATGTGTGTGTGTGTGTGTGTGTGTGTGTGTGTGTGTGTGTGTAGTGAGTGAAGTGTTATGAAACAATGTGTGTACAGTGTGTGCAGTGACTGATAGTGAGATACAAGTGAACAGTGTGGCATTACATTATTTAATAAGTTATTTGTAAAAAAAGGTATTGTATACCAGGAGTAAATCTAATGATTGTCTCTAACTAGAAGTTTGTAAATGAATGTGTATACGAATTAGCTTATTTTAAATTGGTCTAAATTTGTAAATACTTTGACATGTACTATATACTTGTAAAAAAAGATCTACATGTGAATACTACTACTACTACGATGATCTCTCGGTAGTGCCACGAGGTCGTCCGGGGTCCGGTCTTCTTGCGACCGTACATTCTCGTGGCCATAGCTGCCAACAATCATATACAGTGGCTACATTCCGACCTAAATCTTTTTACAGAATCGCGGAAGGAACATTTAGCTTCTCGTAGCCCTGGTACACGACCTCGTCCAAATTTAGTGAGGTGCTGATAATAGCGTCTTCATAGTCTTAAAGACTTTCTTGACTGACAACTCACCACGTCCGGTCTCAAAGGTAAGTAGTGCTCATTAAGGTTAAAGCAAAACTGATTTGGAACCTCATAGTGGCGCTACTGGCGCCAGTCTTATGAAAATGACGCGAAATTTGAACAGACATGATCTTTCAGATGTAGAAACACGTCTACCAACTTTCGTTTATGTCGCACAACTCCTTCTTGATGTTGAGATTTCTTTCCGCCAATGTGTATGCACAAAGAAACAGCAAACATATAAACGTAAGTGGAACAAGTACCAAATAGAAAGTTACAACAGAAACATGACGGAAAAAATTAAGCGAATGAAGTTTTACGAAATGACGGCCGCTATCTCACTACTCTACGGAAGTGACTCATAGGTCGTTTAGGAACGTCAAGAAAGTAAGATCCAGGCAGCTGAATGAGGTTTCTGAGAGCTGTGGAACGATATGTCAGAGGAGACAGAAACGGCGACATTAAGAGGAAACTAAATAAAGTTAACGTAAGAAGCAAAATGGAAGGCAACAGAAGAAAATGGAATTTGCATCTCGACTGACTGAAAAGTGACAGACCGCTTTGAAGTGTCAGAAATTGTAATACGATAGGTAGAAGAAGTCTGCTACGGCTAAGAAAGTGATGAGCAAAGGTCTAGTGCCGGAAGCGCAATTGTAATAACACTCTATATTGTAGGCTTTAGTCAGTGACGGTCTTTATCATCTCAAATGGAATGATCAGATTAGTCAAGTAACGGGCAAGGCGTACATTAGATTGCGGCTTATTGGTAGAATTCTGGAGCGATTCAGTTCTTCAGCAAAGGAAATAGCTTACAATATGTTAGTTCGTCCAGGTTGGTTCAAATGGCTCTGAGCACTACGGGACTTAAATTCTGTGGTCATCAGTCCCCTAGAACTTAGAACTACTTAAACCTAACTAACCTAAGGACATCACACACATCCATGCCCGAAGCAGGATTCGAACCTGCGACCGTAGTGGTCACGTGGTTCCAGACTGAAGCGCCTTTAACCGCACGGCCACACCGGCCGGCTAGTTCGTCCAGTCTTAGAGTATTGTTCGTCTGTATGGGACCCTTAGCAGTTGGATCTGATCAAGAGATTGAGAAGGTCCAATGAAGAGCGGCAACATTCGTGACTGGTACATTTAGCCATCGCAAGAGCGTTACAAATCTCATAGAAAGTTTGAAGTGGGACACACTTGCAGATAAACGACGCGCTAAACGGAAGGGGCTGCTCACTACATTCCGAAATCCGATCTTCTCCGAGGATGTAGAGCACATATTATTACCACCAACTTTCAAATCGCACAATATCACTTTTCAAAGATAAAGGAAATTAGAGCTCGTACTGAGGCGTTCAGACAGTTGTTTTTCCCTCGCGCGATCCGCGAGTGGAACAAAGGGGGGGGGGGAGGGGGGGAAGGTGGATAGCGGAGTATATATGGAGATGTTAGATGTAGATGGTAGATGTAGTACCACCAACATCAGCCACTGCAGGATCTCTACTGTACTTATCCCTACATTACAGTCTACAACAACACACCTCTACCTTCCTATTATGCGTTTCCTACTGTCATGTATCCAACTTTCATTAGGTTATAATCTGAGTCTTTTATAGTCTATTGCAATCCAGTGAAGAACTACTTTGTTTCAGCAACCACCCATTCGTCTGAATTCACGTCCATTTCATTTTACCCTGAGAACGTAATCATTTTACATTACGAGTAAAATAGCACTCTATTAAACCTTTTGGAAGAAATTGAATTTTACGCAAATATGAAGAACAAATCAGAGACAGCATTCAACGAACACAATAAATTTAATAATAATTCATTTCCAGCAATTACATAGATGTTATTGCCTGGCATTCAAAAACGGTTCAAATGGCTCTGAGCACTATGGGACTTAAAATCTCAGGTCATCAGTCCCCTAGACTTAGAACTATTTAAACCTAACTAACCTAAGGACATCACACACATCCATGCCCGAGGCAGGATTAGAACCTGCGACCGTAGCAGCAGCGCGATTCCGGACTGAAGCGTCTAGAACCGCTCTCCACAGCGGCCGGCGCCTGACATTCAGAATCGTCAGCAGAGCACTGTCTTAGAGCAAATTCCACGCGCCAACGGCTGAGAAATTCAACCAGTATTCAACCGCACAAGTTAGATGTGACCACATGCTGTGTGAGTTTTTGTAAATTGAAAGATAAAATAGATAAATTTACGGAACGACTCCCGTACTATTAATGCTTTTGGTAGTATGCAGCCAGTCAATATAGCAAAACAGTATTCACTGCCAGTATCGTAGATACCAGCGGAAAATTGCTCCTATCGGAACACGAAAAATGCGAATACCATGTTCTTGTTTATTTAAAGGGCTGCGAAAAGTGGGCTACAACCTGCCTCATTCAACCTTCCTTAGCACCCTTAAAAATTTTCCAAATAATCTTGGCATGCGAACATATTCGCGCTTTTTTTAACATGCAACTCACCTCAAACCCCACGAGCCCCACTAAATGTAACTCTCTCACAGCCACTAGTCCATTGCTGAAAATCGCTTATACCCACTCACCCCCAGCTGCTCTTTCTCACTGACTCATTTAGCCTAACTCAATTGTCATGGTCTCCTGTGTCATAGCCACAGTACCCTTCGCTCTTTCCCACTCTTACTGTCTTCTCTCACTGACACTGTCTCCCACTTGCTCTCTCTTACTGCTAATATCTCATTACTTACTTTCTACTGCTGTCTCTTATTACTTTCACACCTCTCTCTTCCTCACTGTCATTGTCATATACTCCGTGTATCACTGTTACTGGCTCTCACCCACTTCCTCTTTCTCTTTATTCCTCTCCCCTTGGCACTACCTCCTTCACTCTCTTCCTAGCAATGTTCTGTCACTGTCTACTATGTCTCACTGCCATTGTGTCATTCTCCTTCTCTCGTAATGCCATTGTCTCCTTCGCTCTTCCTATAACGAGAACACTGGCTACTAACTTAAAGTATTTATTACTTTTGCGTGTCTTTACCACTGATACTAACGTCTTCTCTCTCAGCATAAAAAAGTCCGAATACGTCCGCATGTCAGATTTTTGGTAAAATTTTTAAAGGTTCTGGGGTAGGTAGAATGAGGCAGCTGGTACCCCATTTTTCAGCCAGAGTCTTTTAAAAAAACAGGAACATATTCGCATTTTTTTTGTCCTCCGATAGGAGCATTTTTCCGCTGTTTCCTCCTTTTTCCTGCTGCAGCAGGGCATGTGACTCATATCAAAGTAAATGTGTTAGTCAATGAAATTTAGATAATTATGTGAAACAAATAATGAAAAACTAATTTTACACCTCAGACCAGACCTTACGTGCAAGATTTTTTTTGATGTGCTTCAGTACTACATGTGGTTCCCAGATGATAACGGAGAGACATTACACCATATTTCTCCGTGCTAACTCGCTTTATAAACTATGTCTTCACCTCACCCCGGATTTTACGTGCGTGTTTTACGTGTAGAAGTAGAGTAACTTTGAACTTCTCTAACTCTAAAGCGGATAAAAATATGAAGAAAGTTTTCAAGGTTGTTCGAGACCGGGATCTTAGAAACACATTGCAAAAATTACAGCCATTTCCTGTGCATGCCCGTCTCGGAATACGTGACTGGGTTTTGGCACCCAAAAAACAAGTTTTTGGGAGTTTCTCGATAACGGTTGGTTGGTTGTTTGGGCAAGGAGACCAGACTGCGTGGTCATCGGTCTCATCGGTTTAGGGAAGGATGTGGAAGGAAGTCGGCCGTGCCCTTTCAGAGGAACCATCCCGGCATTTGCCTGGAGTGATTTAGGGAAATCACGGAAAACCTAAATCAGGATGGCTGGACGCGGGATTGAACCGTCGTCCTCCCGAAAGCCAGTCCAGTGTCTAACCACTGCGCCACCTCGCTCGGTCTCGATAACGGATAAAGATTTTTGAATATGGGGAGGTGGTTCTTCTAAAATGCCTAGAGAATATATCGTTAAAATTTGAGCAACTTGCTGCGATTTTTTATTATTTAGATTTAGCATCATAAAGGAATTTACATGTAGTAGTAGTGTTACTCCGAACCTCTATATCTTGGGAACGGATACCAAAACAGAGAAAATTTTCAAGACTGTATGAGATCGGGATCTTAGCAATATAAATCTCAGCCATTTGCTGTGTATCGCCGTCTTGGAACCCTCTGTGTTTCGGTCAGTTGGTGACGGTGAAGACATAGTAAAAAAAACATTTTTGTGGTGGTTTTCTGAGGAACCGCCCGTTCTAATGGTGGCTCCATAATTCTCATCAAGGCCATCATGGACCACATCAAATGCATAAAGAATCAACCAATTTGCTCCATTTATCTAAACAAGAGGAAGTATGTAATAGTCATACTTTGACCCTGTACTGTACGACAGTGACACTAAGACGATCCTTCTGTTGGGTATACAAATGCTCCATAGCCCAACGGCTATTCAAAACATTTGACCATGTCTTTTTATCACCAATAGAACCCGAGGTACGAGCACCGGCGTTTTGAAACATATAAGGTAGGCATGCTGTCACATGAACACCGAAGATAGATGCTAGAGATTACAGAGAAACAGGTGTAAGCTATAGGGAAGGTCGAGTAATATACAGTACGCAAAAGAAAAAAAACCGGGCTGGTCTCGGCTTGTTTCTGGCGCCAGCGATTAGCACTGCCGCCATCGTGCAGACGTTCTAATCACCGCGCCGCCGGTACTGTTTGGTGGCTCTAGAGTTAACACCTGGCGCCTATCCGCCAAGGTAACAGCGACGAAAATGCAGCAGTGAATTTTCGAGATTGATCTACAGGAAGGGGAACTACAAAAAAGCGACCATTTTTTGAACGGTGACGTGGATTAGCCGTTCAGAAACTGTGTACAGTAGAACTCAAGACCTCCACAATGGTACCGTAATATTGCTCTGGAGAAAACGAAAGATGAGATTACAAAAAGAAATGTCAATTTTTTTTTTTTTTTACACAGGGGGGATGGAGAAGCAAAATTTTCTGTGGATTCGGAATAATAGCCCCGACTCCAATGTGTGGATAAGCTTGATTACACTGGATTAGATATACTTTTTGTTACATTAATCCATAGTGAGGAGATCCCTCTGGATGTAGAATATGTCAAAGATCAAGAATAATTCATCTTCTTCTTTGTCCTGGAAGCTCACTAACTTAAGCTTTCTCTTGAGAGATGTCTGTCAGTTACTGCTGATCTTTTATAATTTCGATCAACCATGATGACTGTTGGTCTTCCACTTTTGCCAATGTGCGAGTAGCGGACTGGTTAACATGCAGGCATGTATTCAGTAAACATGTCTGTACAAGGCTATACATCTCTTCCTAGTCACAAAACAAGAATACTTCATGCGTATTAAAAATAATTATTCTAATGCTTTGTCCACAGATCCCAAGCATATGGTTCTCATGGATATCGAACAGGTCAAAAAATCTGGAACGTATTTTCATTTATGAGGTAACACCAAACTGGTCACAAATAAAGTATATGCACTGAGGTGCATGGTATAATTCTTTGGCTATCGTAGTCACGCGTCATTAATCAGAAAGCAATTTACAACTCTTAGTTAAAGTCGTTATGTTAGTACAGTGAAGAAGTGCAGAAGTCAGATTTTAAAATAGAGTCACGTTATGGATCATGTTGCATGTATCATCTAATTCATACAACAAAAGTTTCGATTACTTCGTTTAGGTAAAAATTGAAAGGAATGAAACTTGTTTTGTAGGTGCTTGCAGTGGAAAATCTACCGTGTATCAAATTCGTGCCATTAGTGTTCTTAGACTTCGAAATACACAACAGTGGATTCATTCAGGTTAAAGCAGAAAGGAATGAAACTTGCTTTGTAGATGCGTGCAGTGGAAAATGTACCGCATGTCAAATTCTTTCCATTATTGTTGTTGGCCTTGGAAAGACACAACTGTGGAAAAGGTACTTTCAGTTGTTGAGTCTGTCTCAGATGGCACGACCTGATCATTTCAACCTTTGTAATGTGCAGTCATCTGATGATAAGGCACAGTACACGGTGATTAAGAGTGGAAAAAACCACATAACAGCCTCGTTGTAGCTTTGTGGGATAGTTTCCCAACTGTTGGTTAAGAGTGTTTCAAGGAAGGTGGAGAAAACTATACTTACCAGCTAACGTAATGCAGTGTGTTTATAAATTAGTCATGCAAAAGGAAGCTTTAATTGCGAAAAGGGTAAATAATTTACAGAAATGTTTGATATAGCACTGAATGCAGTAAGTCTTCAAGTTTTATTCTCGCCTAACATTGTTAGTTCCCAACATTCCCTCTAGGTGGCATCCGCGAATGAGTTATTCCAACAGTCACCATGGAGTCGTACAACGGTGCAGAGCATGGGCAGTGTTGTTTATGGTTTCATGAATCCGAATCCGTTGCTACTGTTCAGAGGCCATTCAGGGCTAAATATCCCAAGCCACCATCTCAGAGACAAACTGTTATTAACTGGTACAATCATTTCGCCGCAACTGGCTGTGTATCACATAGGAAATCAGTCTCTTACGCTGCAGTTGAAGAACTTCGGCAGTACCTGGACGTGCTTGAACATTATCTAATGTCTCAGTTAGAACAGAGTGAGGGCACAGGATTTATTTTATAACAAGATGGCGCACCATCACATTATCATCACGAAGTTGTCCTGTATCTCTGTAGGAATGTGCCGATTTAAACTGAATTTGCGGAACAATATCCTGACCACCATGATCACCTGATATAACCACTATGGACTCCTGTATATGGGATCACGTTAAAGGCAGGGGATTCGACCCTCTGCTTCTGGGAAACGTCGACGAGCTGCGACAACAGATAACACAAGCAGTTGCTGAAATCAAGCTTTAAACAAGCTTACCCAGACATTGCAGTCTGGGCGATAGTTTCGCATCTTCAGAAAAAAAATTGCTGTTCTATCCTACTAGCCTAAAAATCACAGAATAAAGTAATTCTATTACTATCATTTATTTTTGTAATCTCATCTTTCATTTGCTCCTGAGCGTTAAAATGGTAGCTTTCTGGAAGCCTGAATTTCTACGGTACACAGTTTTGGAACAGCTGATCCACGTCACAGCTCAGAAAAAGGGACGCTTTTTCTGTATTTGTAGCGTTCCTTCCTGTGGATCGGTCTTGTAAATTTACTGCTGCAGTTTCGTCGCGGTTACGTTGGCGGACGGGCCCGAGGTGTTAACTCTAGAGGCACCAGACGGTACCGGCGGCGCTCTGATTAGAACGTCTTTATGACGACGGCGATGCTACTCGGTGGCGCCGGAAACAAGCTGAGATCAGACCAGTAGAATACAGTTCAAAGTAGCTGCCGATGTCAGAGGGGTCTAACATTCAAATTTACAATTTTTAGCCTCACAGTTGTGTTACATTGTCTTATGTAGTAGATAGTAAGCTGGAAGGAGCTTACGTGATTGAACTCTAACTACTGATGGTTTTTGAGCTTTTCGTAATGCAAGACTCCGATCTGTTCTCAATCTATGTTAGCCTGGACATTGGGATTTCGTCAAATGTTATATGTTTTTTCTAGTTCTCGTTGATTTGATACTGTTTGCTGTAAAATAAGAGTTTCCACTAGGTCCCGTCCAATGTTTGCTTGTTGCCATTTAAGGAATCAGCTATAAGTTGTAGCAGAGAGGACGTTCTGGTATCTCGAAAACAACCCTCAACTTCTGTCACAGCTCTGTCACATTCAACATGTAGAAAATTATACCACGTGCACTTAGTCTACATATACATCTATACAGCACAATCCATGTCGTGTGACATCTATACACCACAATCCATGGCGTGTGGTGGAGGGTTCTTTGGGTACCACCAGCACTTCACTCTTTTCCTATTCCATGTGAGAATGGTCGTGTGGGAAGTCTCTGTGTGCGTACGAATGTCTCCAATTTTACCTTCTTTTGTTGACATTGGTTGATCCTTCTAGGAACTTATGCACTATGAATTTTAATAGTAAACCACACAGTGATGCATGTCACCTCTCTTGTGGCGTCTGCCCCTGGAGATATTCAAAATTGTGTGAATTCCTAAGGGGCCAAACTGCTTAGGTCATCGGTCCCTAGACTACTTAAACTAACTTATGCGAAGAACAACACACACGCACCCATGCCCGAGGGAGGACTCGACCCTCCGGCGGGACCAGCCGCGCAGTCCGTAAGAGAGCGCCTCTGACCGCACGGCCACTCCCCGCGGCCCCTGGAGATTTATGAGTATCTCCGAGATGGTTTTGTGCTTACGAAATGAACCTGTAACGAACGTGCTGCCTTTCTTTGGATCTTCTCTGTTTCATCAATCCTATGTGCTACAGATCCCAGACAGATGAGTATAACTAAAGTACTGGTCGAACGAGTGTTTTGTAAGCTACCTCCCTTGTCAGTCGACTATATTTACCAAGGATTCTTCCAGTGACTATCAGCTTGGCATCTACCTTACATGCGAGTAGTAATATGTGGTCGTTCCACTTAATATCTCTCTATATGCAGACTCGTAGATGTTCAATGCAAGCGTCTTCCTCCAGTAATGTTATGCAATCGTGTCATCATACTTTTTGAGGTGGGGTGGTTGTTGTTCATAGCCTTGAGATACAAAATTAATGTCCCATTGATCGGAAAACGGAGTGAAGTGCCCAATGCAATCATACAAATACACTTTTTAAACGGCAATGAAACAAGCCACGCAACGGATAACGTCTTATTAAATCTGAATTTAACAGAGGTATGCCCACCTTCAAAAGATAATAGTCATGCGTAAAATACACAGGTCAACCACCACACGACACTACATACTAGTTAGGGGAGGCATCTAACTATTAAATAACACATCGACGATCTGCTGAAACGTTTAGGTTTAGCTACTTAGGCTATTAGGGTTATCGCTAATTTTACATATCAGTAAATTAGCTTAGTGTGCCTATTTTCATTCAATGCTTTCATATGGCATCATATTTTGGAGCAATTCGTCATTAAGAGAGAAAATATTCATTGTACAAAAGCGTGTAATCAGAATAATAGCTGGAACCCATCAAATGGTTCAAATGGCTCTGAGCACTATGGGACTTAACATCTTAGGTCATCAGTCCCCTAGAACTTAGAACTACTTAAACCTAACTAACCTAATGACATCACAAACATCCATGCTCGAGGCAGGATTCGAACCTGCGACCGTAGCAGTCCCGCGGTTCCGGAGTGCAGCACCTAGAACCGCACGGCCATCTGGTACCCATCCAAGATCACCTTGCACACATGAGTAGAGGCAGCTGAATCACCTTGCATGTTGTGGAACGTAATGATCTTACAGCACCATCTTGGGGTACGCTCGAAGTTACTTCAACGTGTGAACATTTATCTCCATTAAGAATGACACTTTGTGTGCTGTTTGCTACAAACTGTTCAGTCCAATAACACCGCTGTTCTGACATTCCTCGTATTTCGTTCATTAGGTGGCATTGTAGAACGGTATCAAAGACCTTCCATATGTCAAGAAACGCCGCATCATCCTTAGCACCAGTGGCTACAGCTTTTTCTGTCTCGTATATGAACATACCGAGTTACTTTTCATACGTTCGTTGTTTGTGAAATCCACGTTGATTCCTGGAGGAGAGATTTTGGCTGTGTAGAAATGTTACAATACGGGTGCATAAAACAGCTACATATGGCAGTCCAGTAATTCTGAAAGTGCACATTTTTTTCTAGCACAGCCCAAAGCATATAAAAATTATGATGTATAGTGGTGAATCATTTAAATATTGAGCCTAAAAATGGTCCAGTCCATCTACACTGAAAATTTAATACCTACGAAGTCAAGGTTTCAGCTCTGTACTCCATCAGACCAAAAAGTTTCGAGAATGGATCAATAAAAAATAGAGAAACATTAATATGGTGGTTTTAATGCTGAAGGTATTCCCACATGGTCTCACCCCTCCACTTCACTGAATAGAATGCACAGAGTGTTTATAAAACCAAGTGAAATTGTCTGAAGAGTCTTTCTTTGGGATGTCGTTCAATTGCGCTTCATATTGGCTTGAGTATTTGTCACAGCGTCAATTCTTTGACCATTCATGTGAATTTCTGCACTTTCTCGTTTTATGGTAGGTTCATCATGATAACACCTGTTATAGACACCCTAGATGATTTTTTCCCATGAAAGAATTATCCAAATTTTGCATTTCCATCACATCCCGGGAGGAATCCATTTTTATTCGGGAGTCAGGATGTGTGGGACAAAGTTTGTGCACACGTTTCTGTTCTTTAGAACATTCTGCAGAATGACTTGAACACTTGATTTGGATATGTTTCTCGACTGTCATTTGTAACATAATAACGTTGCTGCGTTACGGCGACACGTCCACTACTTAACACTGCTCTCAACTGACTGGTTGAATGCACGTCTGTTGTTTACAGTTGTTAGTTCAAGCTGCCACCGTAGTTACGCGCTGATGTCGCTTACACGCCAGGAACAGAATCAATCTCGGAAATTCTTGGACGGATGGTTTAGCTTTACTGTTTTGTGCGTCTGTTCGATGACAGTTGTACACAATACGAATGATTGCTCTTTTTTGCAATCAGTTACAAATCTTAGCTCCTTGAGCGATCTATGGTAGACCGCGACTAGAGGAGGAGCAAGTTCTTTCGCATACTCCAATTAGAATCGTATAGGTATCGTATTATGTTCTATGGCCGTACAAAACAAGCCACCTTGCAGTGCATGGCGGAGGGAGCTTTTAGCAGCGCTATTTCGTCCCTTCCCTGTTCCACTCACGAATGGCGCATAGGAAGAACGACTGTTGGTAAGGCTCCGTATGAGGTGTAATTTATCTGATTATCGCGTTGTGGTCACGTCGCGAGACGTGTATCACAGGAAGTAATACGTTGCCCGACCGTTCTTACAATGTGCGCTCTTGGAATTTCAATAGCAAATCTCTCCGTGTTGCACAACTCCTCTCGTGTAGCGTCTGCTCCTGGAGATTTTTGAGCAGCATCTATGTAACGCTCTCACGCTGACTAACCGATTTTTTGAGGAAATTCTGGTTAATCCACCTGATAAGGCACCGCGAAGTGATGACAACATTACTATCGGTCGAACGAATGTCTTGAAAACCACTCCAGTTCTGTTTAATGCACCTGATAAGGGATCCGAAGTGATGACCAATATTACTATCGGCCGAACGAATGTCTTGAAAACCACAACTTTCGTGGAATAAATGCGTTACCTTAAGAAATTTCCAAGAATGACAGTCTGGCTTTTGCTTTTCCTACAACTTGCTTATACGTTTATTCCATTTTACATCGCTTCGGTCCCTTAGTTCTAAGTATTTTGCGGTTGTTACTGTTGCCAGTGGTTTACCTCCAATATCGCAGTCGAACAGTAATAGACCTCTTCGCCTGATCTTGTTCATTAGATTTCTTCACGCCCAGAGACAACTGCCACTGCTCGAACCAGTAGTCGATTCTCTACAGGTCATTCTACATTTCGTTGCAGTTTGCCGTTGCAGCATACCTGCAGACACCGCCGTCGTCCACGAAAAACCTCTGGGAACTTCCGATGTGACCCACTGGATCATTTATATAGACGATGAAAACTATTTAAACCGACAAACTCTGGAACATTGCACGGGGCACCAAAACGAATATTTCCTCTGATTTTCAACATAGGAATCACACAGCCAACCGGTTGTAAATATCTGTTTGATACATTGATCTAGGTTTCGACACCTCTATGTTTCCATCGGAATGAAATTTGGAGAAGCCGTAAAATTACATTGCGTTGAGTCTAGTGTAGTTCCTAGCTAGGCATACGTGCCAAAGACTGGAACGTGTTTTATTTTATTTTTATTACATTGCGAAGAGTCTGATGTAGTTCCTAGCTAGGCATACGTGCCAAAGACTGGAACGTGTTTTATTTTATTTTTTTACTTGAGCACATCTGCTCTTAACTCTGACCTTTGCTATCTCGCAATGTAATTTTACAGTTTCTCAAAATTTCATTCTGATGAAGACATCCTCAGAGGTGTCGAAACCTAGGCAATGTAGCAAACACTTACTTGCAACCGTTGGGCTGTGTGATTCCTGTGTCGAAATTTATGTGTGGTTGCTGAGAAACAGCCGTGTTTAAAACTGTAAAATTTCCTCTAATGTATTGTTTTCCTGTGACCATTTTTTAAACTGGCAGAGTCAATTTTTTATGGATCAAAATTAATTAAACCAGCAAAATCTGGAAGGTTGCGTGGGCCACTGAAAACACTTTTTCCAATATGCTTGCCTGTGATGCTCCATTTTACGAGGACATAAAATGTTAATTACATTAGATAAACACTATCACAAACAATTTTTAATTCTCTATTACCAGGAGACAATAACATTTACAAGACACAATAACAGTAGAGGTTCAAAAATGCCTCCCCTGACTTGTAAACAGAAGTTGCACTTGGGGGGGGGGGGGGGATGTTCTGTGTAACACGATGAAAGATTTAAACAAAACTGCGCATCTCTCCCCACGCAAAAATTTCCAGAGAGTTCAAATCAGGGAATCGAGACACTGTGGTAAAGGACCACCTCTGCCAGTATACTTCTCTGGAATCTGTCGGATCGAAAATCGAGGCCCAAGACGACTGAAGTGTGCCGGCGCCCAATCAAGGTGGAACCAACGCGCTGTTTCGTAGCGAACGCCACGTCAAGCAGCAGTTCTGGTAGTTAATGATTAGTTTGTTGTGGGACCACAGTTACACAAAACTTTTTGAAAAATATAACTGACATTTGACTGTACAACAAGTTTTATTCCACAGTCTAGATTTCGGCTTTAGGCCATTATAAGTATAAAAAGTCATTAGACTTGAGTAGAGAACAAGTAACCATCAAAAGTATATATCTTCGGTTTTATAAACCAATTTTGTTAAAAGTAAATGCGATAACATTTGTGTAACAGGCTAATTTACTGGCAATTAGCATGACTTCTTCCCTTAATATGGCAGTGGAATAAAATAGATGACAAAATCACAGGTTTTAAACTTCGCAACACAGTACCCGGGAGTGCTCTGGTGAGGAAAATGTAATAATGGTTGCTATTTGATCGCCTAGGTAGGAGATGTGGTCCAGTTAAACAGCCACAAGCAACATGCGCCCACACATTCACGTAGCACCGCATTTGATGAGCGCGAGTAAAAGTGGTGTATGGACTAACCTCACTCCAAACATGCGGGCTATGGGCGATGAAGACCCCCTCACGCCCGAACGGCCGGCCGAAGTGGCCGAGCGGTTCTAGGCGCTACAGTCTGGAACCACGCGATCGCTACGGTCGCAGGTTCGAATCTTGCCTCGGCCATAGATGTGTGTGATGTCCTTAGGTTAGTTAGCTTTAAGTAGTTCTAAGTTCTAGACGACTTATGACCTCTGAAGTTAACTCCCATAGTGCTCAGAGCCATTTGAACCATTTGAACGCCCGAACGTTGCTTCGCCTGTAAACAGCACAGAGGATAGAAACGTAGGATGCATTTGATACTGTTCCAACTACCATTGCGAAGACTGTGCTCTGAGAGGATAATGGTCTGGTTCCAGGTTGTGCTTACGCTGCAAGTGAAGTGGATGTAACAAGTGCTCATGAAGGACGTCTCCCGCATTCGTGTGATTCGACTCCATGTTATGCGCAGCTGCAGGAGTGCCGATGGAAGGATCTTGTTACACATAGCCCCAGGACAGCTTGCTCAAATTGCGGAGTTCGTACTGTGCGCCTGACTGCAGGTAGTCTACTTAATGAACCAGTCTCCGACAGACGTTGATACACAGCAGTTGATGTCGGACGTTACAGATTACGACAATTGGGTTGTCGTTGTTGATAAACCGGCTGTGCTGCTTGTCCGTTGTGGTTCGCTATGCAGTAAACACCAACCACATCAATGTACTCACTCTAGGTGTATCAAATGGTTCAAATGGCTCTGAGCACTATGGGACTTAACATCTATGGTCATCAATCCCCTAGAACTTGAACTGCTTAAACCTAACTAACCTAAGGACATCACACAACACCCAGTCATCACGAGGCAGAGAAAATCCCTGACCCCGCCGGTAATCGAACCCGGGAACCCGGGCGCGGGAAGCGAGAACGCTACCGCACGACCACGAGCTGCGGACTCCAGGTGTATCGCCCCATTAGTTAACAAGTACTGTGCTGAGTCAAGACGTATAACTAAATGTGACTGTGAAACAGTTATTACTACTGAAGAGCACAGTATGCTCTCTATCGCTACAACAGGAACCGTTGCAACAGCAAATCAGTCATTACAATTGAAGAGCGAATACACCCTCTACCGTATTAAAAGATGCTTGCAAGAAATTACGACATTAGAGAAAAATACGTGTTTTGGCTTCTCAGAGTTTGTTGGCTTAAATAATTTTCGTCCTGTGTGATGCAAGTTGTAACTGCCCTGTAACACCCCTTGGGGACTCTCAAATACACCTCTACATCTGTCGATAAAAACTGGTGCATTTGGTGGACTGAGAATCCGCATTTCGCGATCGAGAAGTCTCTTCGCCCTCAACCGGTGACTGGTGTGCAATGTCCAGTCACGGAATAATCGGTGCGATATTCCTTGATGGCACGGCGACTACCGAACGTTACGTGAAAGGAAAGATGATTTCATCCTCATTATCCAAAGTGACCGTGATTTCAACAATATGTGATTCATGCAAGACGTAGATCGACCCCATAGAAGCCGGAGAGTGTTTGATGTCCTGGAGGAGCACTTTGGGACCGCATTCTGGCTCTGAGGTACCCAGATGCCACTTGCATGGGTCTTGATTGGCCGCCATATTTTCCTGATCTGGACACTTGTGACTCATTTTTTGTGAGGTTATATTAGAGACACGGTGTACAGAAATAACGCCAGTATCATTGCTGAGCTGAAAACAGCCATTCAAGAGGTCATCGACAGCATCTATGTTACGACACGTCAGCGGGTCATGCAGAATTTCGCTGTTCGTCTGCGCCACATCATCGCCAATGCTGGTACGGATATCGAACATGTCCTAACCTAAATCCGAACGTAGTGACGAAGTGACGTTTACATGTCGAATAAAGTGCGTGCACACCGTAGTTTATAACTAATGTACGTTTTCTTAAATATACACTCCTGGAAATTGAAATAAGAACACCGTGAATTCATTGTCCCAGGAAGGGGAAACTTTATTGACACATTCCTGGGGTCAGATACATCACATGATCACACTGACAGAACCACAGGCACATAGACACAGGCAACAGAGCATGCACAATGTCGGCACTAGTACAGTGTATATCCACCTTTCGCAGCAATGCAGGCTGCTATTCTCCCATGGAGACGATCGTAGAGATGCTGGATGTAGTCCTGTGGAACGGCTTGCCATGCCATTTCCACCTGGCGCCTCAGTTGGACCAGCGTTCGTGCTGGACGTGCAGACCGCGTGAGACGACGCTTCATCCAGTCCCAAACATGCTCAATGGGGGACAGATCCGGAGATCTTGCTGCCCAGGATAGTTGACTTACACCTTCTAGAGCATGTTGGGTCGCACGGGATACATGCGGACGTGCATTGTCCTGTTGGAACAGCAAGTTCCCTTGCCGGTCTAGGAATGGTAGAACGATGGTTTCGATGACGGTTTGGATGTACCGTGCACTATTCAGTGTCCCCTCGACGATCACCAGTGGTGTACGGCCAGTGTAGGAGATCGCTCCCCACACCATGATGCCGGGTGTTGGCCCTGTGTGCCTCGGTCGTATGCAGTCCTGATTGTGGCGCTCACCTGCACGGCGTCAAACACGCATACGACCATCATTGGCACCAAGGCAGAAGCGACTCTCATCGCTGAAGACGACACGTCTCCATTCGTCCCTCCATTCACGCCTGTCGCGACACCACTGGAGGCGGGCTGCACGATGTTGGGGCGTGAGCGGAAGACGGACGGCCTAACGGTGTGCGGGACCGTAGCCCAGCTTCATGGAGACGGTTGCGAATGGTCCTCGCCGCTACCCCAGGAGCAACAGTGTCCCTAATTTGCTGGGAAGTGGCGGTGCGGTCCCCTACGGCACTGTGTAGGATCCTACGGTCTTGGCGTGCATCCGTGCGTCGCTGCGGTCCGGTCCCAGGTCGACGGGCACGTGCACCTTCCGCCGACCACTGGCGACAACATCGATGTACTGTGGAGACCTCACGCCCCACGTGTTGAGCAATTCGGCGGTACGTCCACCCGGGCTCCCGCATGCCCACTATACGCCCTCGCTCAAAGTCCGTCAACTGCACATACGGTTCACGTCCACGCTGTCGCGGCATGCTACCAGTGTTAAAGACTGCGATGGAGCTCCGTATGCCACGGCAAACTGGCTGACACTGACGGCGGCGGTGCACAAATGCTGCGCAGCTAGCGCCATTCGACGGCCAACACCGCGGTTCCTGGTGTGTCTGCTGTGCCGTGCGTGTGATCATTGCTTGTACAGCCCTCTCGCAGTGTCCGGAGCAAGTATGGTGGGTCTGACACATCGGTGTCAATGTGTTCTTTTTTCCATTTCCAGGAGTGTAGTTCAATAATTGTGACTCTGTACGAACAATGTTTTGAGTTTTATCTGCCTGGACGTCCTACAAGCAGTCTGAAATCTGGCCCAATACTCGATGAGGTTATATGTTGGTCTCTAAACAACTGTGAAACTGTATCGAAAGCCTTACTGAAGTCAATGTGTGGAGCATCAAGTTGGACGCCGTTGTCTACGATGCTATGGATCCCATGCACGAACAGACAGAGCTAAGTAATGCAAGATCTCTCTCTTCACAAAATCTATATCAATTTTTATACAGGAGAATTTCGTTCTCCAAAAAAGGTCATAATTCTTGGACATAAAGCATGTTCGATAATTATTTCTACGGCACGCCAATGTGAGCATTACATGGACCTTCTTCAGACGTAAAGGTAATGTCAGATTTAGCACAAGAGAGCATATAGGTCCATTTCTTTTCAAAATATACAGGGTGGTCCATTGATAGTGACCGCGCCAAATATCTCACGAAATAAACATCAAACGAAAAAACTACAAACAACGAAACTCGTCTAGCTTGAAGGGGGAAACCAGATGGCGCATTGATTGGCCCGCTAAATGGCGCTGCCATAGGTCAAACGGATATCAATTGCGTTTTTTTAAATAGGAACCCCCATTTTTTATTACATATTCGTGTAGTACGTAAAGAAATATGAATGTTTTAGTTGGACCACTTTTTTGCTTTATGATAGATGGCGCTGTAATAGTCACAAACGTATAAGTACGTGGTATCACGTAGCATTCCGCCAGTGCAGACGGTATTTGCGTCGTGATACATTACCCGTGTTAAATGGACCGTTTACCAATTGCGGGAAAGGTCGATATCGTGTTGATGTATGGCTATTGTGATCAAAATGCCCAACGGGCGTGTGCTATGTATGCTGCTCAGTATCCCGGACGACATCATCCAAGTGTCAGGACCGTTCGCCGGATAGTTACGTTATTTAAGGAAACAGGAAGTGTTCAGCCACATGTGAAACGTCAACCGCGACCTGCAACAAATGATGATGCTCAAGTAGGTGTTTTAGCTGCTGTCGCGGCTAATCCACACATCAGTAGCAGACAAATTGCGCGAGAATCTGGAATCTCAAAAACGTCGGTGTTGAGAATGCTACATCAACATCGATTGCACCCGTACCATATTTCTACGCACCAGGAATTGCATGGCGACGGCTTTGAACGTCGTGTACAGTTCTGCCACTACGCACAAGAGAAATTACGGGACGATGGCAGATTTTTTGCGCGCGTTCTATTTAGCGACGAAGCGTCATTGACCAACAGCGTTAACGTAAACCGGTATAATATGCACTACTGGGCAACGGAAAATCCACGATGGCTGCGACAAGTGGAACATCAGCGACCTTGGCGGGTTACTGTAGGGTGCGGCATTATGGGAAGAAGGATAATTGGCCCTCATTTTATCTATGACAATCTAAATGGTGCAACGTATGCTGATTTCCTACGTAATGTTCTACCGATGTTACTACAAGATGTTTCACTGCATGACAGAATGGCGATGTACTTCCAACATGATGGATGTCCAGCACATAGCTCGCGTTCGGTTGAAGCGCTATTGAATAGCACATTTCATGACAGGTGGATTGGTCGTCGAAGCACGTCAACGGATCTGGCGTCCACGGATTTCTGTCAGTGGGGAAAGTTGAAGGATATTTGCTATCGTGATCCACCGACAACGCCTGACAAGACGCGTCAGCGCATTGTCAATGCATGTGCGAACATTACGGAAGGGGAACTACTCGCTGTTGAGAGGAATGTCTTTACACGTATTGCCAAATGCATTGAGGTTGACGGACATCATTTTGAGCATTCATTGCATTAATGTGGTATTTACAGATAATCACGCTGTAACAGCATGCGTTCTCAGAAATGATAAGTTCACAAAGGTACATTTATCACATTGGAACAACCGAAATAAAATGTTCAAACGTACCTACGTTCTGTATTTTAATTTAAAAAAACCTACCTGTTACCAACTGTTCGTCTAAAATCGTGAGCCGTATGGTTGTGACTATTACAGCGCCATCTAGCACACAGCGAAAAAAGTGGTCCAACTAAAACATTCACATTTCTTTACGTAGTACAGGAATATGTAATAAAAATGGGGGTTCCTATTTAAAAACGCAGTTGATATCCATTTGACCTATGGCAGCGCCATCTAGCGGGCCAACCATAGCGCCATCTGGTTTCCCCCTTAAAGCTAGACGAGTTTCGTTCTTTGTAGTTTTTTCGTTTGATGCTTAATTCGTGAGATATTTGTCCCGGTCACTATCAATGGACCACCATGTATAAACAACTTAGTGGATAATGTCGGAAATTACATGAGGCTTTTCGCGGATGTTGCTGTAGAATACAGAGAAGTCCCAACGCTAGAAAACTGTAGCGAAATGGAAGGGGGGCTGCAAGGAGTAGCAGTTGACCCTCAACATAAACAAATGTACGTATTGGCCATAAATAGGTAGAAAGATCCATTGTGACATGATTGTAGAACAATCACTGGATACAGTAAAATATCTAGGAGTATGGCGTGCGGAGCGATTTAAAGTTGAACGACCGCATAGACCTAAACACAGGAAAGCTAGAGGGCAGACTGAGATTCTCTGGAACAATCGTCGAGAAGTGTAGTAGACTCACATAGGAGGTAGCTTATAAAACCCTCTTTCGAGCAATACCTGAATATTGCGGATGTCAAATTAAACATCTATCAGCCGTCAATTTTCAACCCTATTTTGTTTGGCAACCAGTTTCAGAGTTTTGCTACGTCATCTTCAGGCCGCTGACCGACGTGCAGGAGGAATATACCTTGGTTGTGATCAAAATAGGACCCAGTAGATATTTGCTACAGTGAGCACTTCAACCATCAACTGCCGACTCTCAAATGTACCTCTACATCAATCGATTTCGTTTAGTTATGAACTACTTTTTGAGTAACATCTCCCTGGACGTCATAGGAACAGTAACAAATCTGTCCAGTAGTCGATGAGATTGTATGTTGGTCACTAAACGATAGTGTGAAACTGTACCGAAAGCCTTCTGGAAGTCAATGTAAAGGGCATCACCATTGGGCGTAGTAAAACGCAGAAACTGGCTGCCAAATAAAATAAGGTTGAAAATTGACTGCTGAAAGGTGTTTAATTTGACATCTCCTATCGAACAGAAGAGTCCCGGAACCATTTCTAAAAAGAATACTTGAATATTGTTCGTCAGGTTGGAATCAGTACCGTATAGGATTGACAGAGGAAATAGAAAGTCCAAAGAAGAGCAGCACGTTTCGTTAGTGGTACATTTAGTGAGCGCAAATGCGTCACGGACAAGCTTACCCAACTCCAGCGGCAGACGCTGCAAGAGAGGCGTTCTGCATCACAGCGTGGTTTACGGTTAAAATTCCAGGAAGAATCAAATGGTTCAAATGGCTCTGAGCACTATGGGACTTAACATCTATGGTCATCAGTCCCCTAGAACTTAGAACTACTTAAACCTAACTAACCTAAGGACATCACACAACACCCAGCCATCACGAGGCAGAGAAAATCCCTGACCCCGCTGGGAATCGAACCCGGGAACCCGGGCGTGGGAAGCGAGAACGCTACCGCACGACCACGAGATGCGGGCTCCAGGAAGAATCAACCACTATATTGCTTCCTGCTATGTGTATCTCACAAAGAGTCCATGAAGGTAAAATTAAAGAGATTCGAGGTCCCACGGAAGCTTACGGAAAATCATTCACCGCGACCCATTCGTGACTGGCACAGGAACATGGAGCAGCGACACTGCTACACATAGTACCCTCTGCCATGTCCGCCCGGTTAGCCGGCGGTCTAACGCACGGCTTTCTGGATTGGGAAGGAGAGCCTGGTCCATAGCACGAAGCCGCCCGGCGGACTTGTGTCGAGGTTCTGTGAGCCGGCAAGTCTGTGGATGGTTTTTAGGCGGTTTTCCATCTGCCTCGGCAAATGCGGGCTGGTTCCCCTTATTCTGCCTCAGCTACACTATGTCGACGATTGCTGCGCAAACAAGTTCTCCACGTACGCGTACACCACCATTACTCTACCACGCAAACGTAGGGGTTATACTTGTCTGGTGTGAGACGTTTTCCTTAGGGGGGGGGGGGGGGGGGGGGGTCCACCGGGGGCCGAACCGCACAATAACGCTGAAAGTGAGGTTCGGTGTGGGGTGGCAGAGGGGTGGACTGCGGTAGTCGTCGTTGTGGACCACTGCGGTTGCGGCGGTGACGGAGCCTCTCCGTCGTTTCTAGGCCCCCAGTTGAGATACAAGACAATACAATACCCTCAGCCATACACCGTACGTTTGCCTGCGGAGTATAGATGTAGATGTGCGTCAGTTCAGCGACCCTACCAATGTCCTGCCGTATTTCCAGTCTTTGGTATCCTTCGTTACTCCAGAGCTCTATGATGAACTGCACAATCTGTGTAGAATGTGACAGGTACGTCGTCCAGCCCTCATGCCTTTTCATGATTGACAATTGCCATTTGGGAAGCATTAGCTTATATAAAACTCAAGCTGCCTTCGAATAGCGTCTGTGTTGGGAAACAATTGTGGTGAACCTTGTCTTTGATTTATCGAATGGAAAGTAATCGTCGATTTTGTCCTTACTGAAAGAACGTTTATTACTGAAACATTTCTGTGTCCTGGGCTCCCAAGACAGTATGCCGCCTAATGTGCTGTACGACCACGGTAACTGATCCGTTCCAGTTACACACTGGACTCGATTCGGGAGAACGACGGTTTGGCCGGCCGCGGTGGTCTCGCGGTTCTAGGCGCTCAGTCCGGAGCCGCGCGACTGCTACGGTCGCAGGTTCGAATCCTGCCTCGGGCATGGATGTGTGTGACGTCCTAAGGTTAGTTAGGTTTAAGTAGTTCTAAGTTCTAGGGGACTGATGACCACAGATGTTAAGTCCCATAGTGCTCAGAGCCATTTGAACCAGAACGACGGTTTGACCACGCGTCCAGCCATCCTGATTTAGGTTTTCCGTGTTTTCTCTAAATCCCTTTAGGCAAATGCCGGATGGTTCCTTTGAAGACGCACTGCCGATTTCCATCCCCATCCTTCTATAAGCTGGTGGTCTCCTCCGCCAAATCAGCCCAGCCGGCCGCGGTGGTCTCGCGGTTCTAGGCGCGCAGTCCGGAACCATGGGACTGCTACGGTCGCAGGTTCGAATTCTGCCTCGGGCATGGATGTGTGTCATGTCCTTAGGTTAGTTAGGTTTAAGTAGTTCTAAGTTCTAGGCGACTGATGACCACAGCTGTTAAGTCCCATAGTGCTCAGAGCCATTTGAACCATTTGAAATCAGCCCACCAACCAGTTACACAAGTTTCCGCATTTGTTTTAGTACTCTGTGGGGCCAGGAGCAGTTTGATTTCATAACATTGTTCAGTTTATTATGATCGCCTTTCCGGAGGCGCGTGACACCAAGAAGCGACGAAATTCGCTGGAAATTCACCCACCTCGATGTGGATCTGTTTTTTGAGCTATCTAATTTGTGGGTGGACTGCACTTCTTTAGGGGTCTTCCAATAAACCCCTCTGGTATCCAAATTGTCGTTCCAGTTTAAATCGGCCCACAAGCCCAGGAACATGGACTGTGGGAAAACGGTAACAGAAGAGAATCGACGCGCTTGAGATGTGGTGCTACAGACGAATGTTGAAAATTAGGTGGACTGATAAGGTGAGGAATGAGGACGTTCTGTGCAGAATCGGGAAGGAATATGTGTCGAAAATTGATAAGGAGAAGGGACAGGATGATAGGACATCCGTTAAGACATCAGGTAATGACTTCCACATTACGAGAGGGAGCTGTAGAGGACAGAAACTGCAGAGGAAGACAGAGATCGCAATACATCTAGCAAATAATTAAGGACGTATTGAGGACGTATGTTCCAAGTGCCTGAGATGAAGAGGTTGGCACAGGTGAGGAATTCGTGGCGGGCTGCATCAAATCAGTCAGAAGACTGATGACTAATAAAAAAAAAGGCATACTCTTAGACATTTTATGGATGTGACTGTATCTGGAGATTGTTCTCCAATCGTGTAATCATACAATGAAGGGAAGACTGCAATTTGACTTGCGAGTTAGTGTCAGTGTTCCAATTTAAGT
The DNA here is from genome assembly GCF_023864345.2 of Schistocerca serialis cubense. Taxonomy (NCBI): domain Eukaryota; kingdom Metazoa; phylum Arthropoda; class Insecta; order Orthoptera; family Acrididae; genus Schistocerca; species Schistocerca serialis. The sequence continues at coordinate 1,171,240,528 of NC_064638.1, forward strand.
TCTGCTTCGACTGGCATTTTTGTTCCATTTGTCAGACTGTTCAAGTATCTATGTGTGTATGTATGTGTGTGTGTGTGTGTGTGTGTGTTTGTGTGTATTCATTTCTACGTGAGCTGGGAAGTCCATAGTATCTGTGCCATCCATAATTTCGCAACGCCCAGCGCCCGGCAAATGAACGGCTAGCTCATAACAGAATGGTTGACCGTTGGCTAGTCTCCTCGTCCAAGGGTCGAGTGCTGTTATGATGAGAAACCGGATTCGCGCTCGTCAGGTGGTATCAACGTGGCCAGTACGGTGCCCTTGGCAACAGCTCGGATTGGCACACGTGTTTAGCGATTCGTGAAACCACTTGGTCACACAAGGCCACTGTCTTCACGCTGACGCCATTTCTCGTAACCAACCATAGCAACAATGAGGCGTTCGTACAGTTAATAGTTATGAACTTGTTGTAAAAGTAATCTTTGGATACACAAGAATCGTCCGTCACAGAAATATTTCAAGCCACCAAAAACTCAAAACCTGATAGCCCATGGAAAATGTTACTTATTCGTACTTTACTCAAAGAGGTGGATAAAACAAAATGTAAACAATTACCATATCTCTCCTGCCAGTGACGTACAAAATCCTGTTTAAAGATTTACAAAACAGATTGGGAAATGAAATGGAAGGAACAATTAAAAGAATGTCAGAGAGTGTTAAGCAGTAATGTGTACAGGTACATCCACATAGATACTACGAAAGCCAGCGTACGGTGTGTGGCGGAAGGTACTCTGGAACCAGTGTCCAATCTCCATTTTCTTGTGCCGCTCGCAAATAGATCGAGGGAAAAACTTCTATCTGCATGCCTCCGCATGAGACCTATTTTCTCGTATCTTTTCTTCGTGGTCCTTACGCGCGATGTTTGTTGATGGCTGAAGTATGTATCGGCAGTCAGCTTCAAATACCGGTTCTCTAAATTTTCTCAGTAGCGTTTCTCGAAAAGAAGTCGCCTTCCCTCTAGGGATTCTCATTTGAGTTCCCGAACCGTCTCCGTAATACTTACGTATTGTTCGGACCTACCGGTAACACATCTAGCAGCCCGCCTCTGAATTGCTTTGATCTCTTGCTTCAGTCTGACCTGCTACGGATCCCAAACACTCGAGCACTTTACCGGTGAACCACTCTTTCGTAAAATTCTCCCAATAAATTGAAGTCGGCCATTCGCCTTCCCTACAACAGTTCAAACATGGTCCTTCCATTTCATTTCGCTTCGCAACGTTACGCCCAGATAGTTGAACGACTTGACTGAGACACTAGCAGAACACTAGTAATTCTATAACTGAATATTACAGGTTCGTTCCTCCTATTCATCCATATAAACTCACATTTTTCCACGAGATAGCTGCCATTCATCACACCAACCAGAAGATGATGATGTTTGGTTTATGGGACGTTCATCCGCGTGGTCATCAGCGTCCGTACACAGTTCCAGTTTTTACACAGTTCATTTTCTTTGCACAGTCCCATCTAATCACTCTCACAAATGATGACGATGAAATGATGAGGACGACTCAAACACCCAGTCCCCGGGCAGAGAAAATCCCCAATCCGGCCGGGATTCGAACCCGGGACCCCGTGATCCAGAGGCAGCAACGCTAGCCCCCCCCCCCCCATTTTTTTAAATTTCTCATTTTGTTCTACACTCCCGGAAATGGAAAAAAGAACACATTGACACCGGTGTGTCAGACCCACCATACTTGCTCCGGACACTGTGAGAGGGCTGTACAAGCAATGATCACACGCACGGCACAGCGGACACACCAGGAACCGCGGTGTTGGCCGTCGAATGGCGCTAGGTGCGCAGCATTTGTGCACCGCCGCCGTCAGTGTCAGCCAGTTTGCCGTGGCATACGGAGCTCCATCGCAGTCTTTAACACTGGTAGCATGCCGCGACAGCGTGGACGTGAACCGTATGTGCAGTTGACGGACTTCGAGCGAGGGCGTATAGTGGGCATGCGGGAGGCCGGGTGGACGTACCACCGAATTGCTCAACACGTGGGGCGTGAGGTCTTCACAGTACATCGATGTTGTCGCTAGTGGTCGGCGGAAGGTGCACGTGCCCGTCGACCTGGGACCGGACCGCAGCGACGCACGGATGCACGCCAAGACCGTAGGATCCTACGCAGTGCCGTAGGGGACAGCACCGCCACTTCCCAGCAAATTAGGGACACTGTTGCTCCTGGGGTATGGGCGAGGACCATTCGCAACCGTCTCCATGAAGCTGGGCAACGGTCCCGCACACCGTTAGGCCGTCTTCCGCTCACGCCCCAACATCGTGCAGCCCGCCTCCAGTGGTGTCGCGACAGGCGTGAATGCAGGGACGAATGGAGACGTGTCGTCTTCAGCGATGAGAGTCGCTTCTGCCTTGGTGCCAATGATGGTCGTATGCGTGTTTGGCGCCGTGCATGGAGACGTGTCGTCTTCAGCGATGAGAGTCGCTTCTGCCTTGGTGCCAATGATGGTCGTATGCGTGTTTGGCGCCGTGCAGGTGAGCGCCACAATCAGGACTGCATACGACCGAGGCACAAAGGGCCAACACCCGGCATCATGGTGTGGGGAGCGATCTCCTACACTGGCCGTACACCACTGGTGATCGTCGAGGGGACACTGAATAGTGCACGGTACATTCAAACCGTCATCGAACCCATCGTTCTACCATTCCTAGACCGGCAAGGGAACTTGATGTTCCAACAGGACAGTGCATGTCCGCATGTATCCCGTGCCACCCAACGTGCTCTAGAAGGTGTAAGTCAACTACCCTGGCCAGCAAGATCTCCGGATCTGTCCCCCATTGAGCATGTTTGGGACTGGATGAAGCGTCGTCTCACGCGGTCTGCACGTCCAGCACGAACGCTGGTCCAACTGAGGCGCCAGGTGGAAATGGCATGGCAAGCCGTTCCACAGGACTAGATCCAGCATCTCTACGATCGTCTCCGTGGGAGAATAGCAGCCTGCATTGCTGCGAAAGGTGGATATACACTGTAATAGTGCCGACATTGTGCATGCTCTGTTGCCTGTGTCTATGTGCCTGTGGTTCTGTCAGTGTGATCATGTGATGTATCTGACCCCAGGAATGTGTCAATAAAGTTTCCCCTTCCTGGGACAATGAATTCACGGTGTTCTTATTTCAATTTCCAGGAGTGTATATTGGTCGTTGAATTTGTTCGTGGCAGACGTCCGAAGACACTTGTTCACTTGTTCAGGTTGTTCGTTGACCCGTTTACTCAGTTTTTTTTTTTATTACAGAGGGGAGCTAAATCCTCTGACCGAACACGCTGAGCTTCCTTGCCGGTAGCCCCTAGACCATGAGCTGCTGACATCACACTTACCAGTATTTTTATCTAAGTCGTCTTGTATCTTCCTGCAGTCGCGCAACTGCGACATCTTACCGTGCACGACAGCATGATCAGCTAACAGCTGCAGATTGCTGCCCACCCTGACCGTCAAATCATTTATGTCTATGGAGAACAACAGCGCTCCTATCACACTTCCCTGCGGCACCGCTGACGATACCCTTGTCTCTGATGAACATTCGCCGTTGAGGACAACATACTGGGCTCTATTACTTAAGAAGTCTTCGAGCTATTCACATATTTGTGGCTTTATTCGATATGCTCGTACCTTCGTTAAGGGGCTCCGGAAAGGCTCAAAATCATGAATAGTTCAATTTTTACTTTTTCGCGTTTTCTGAATCTGCAGACTATTACCTTTTAATAGATATATAATTTATTCAATTCCGAAGACTACAACTATTTTTAAATTTTTTTTGAAATGTGTTCTACATGGGCGTGACCCACTGTGGCGCTGTTAAACTGCTGTCAAATGGTGTTATTATTAACGTCCGTGTTCATCAGGTACATTTTAGTGATGTGAGATAAAGTATGTGTTGTGGCTAACCTGTGATGGTTCAATATATATCGCTGGTGTGATTGTCGATTGTTTCATGTTTATTTACTCTGTCGTTATCTCGAAAATATTCGTAATTAATTCTGTTTCTTGAGTCTCTGTTTTGTTGAAGTACAATAACGAGTAAAAGTAAAGTTATTAGAAATCCTCTCAAGGCTTTTAAGAAAAGGAGAAATGTTGGAAAGCCAAAGGTATGTGTTATTACTGTAAACAATAAAGACGATAACCAAGTGAGTGAACCTAACCTCTCAAGTACACCTGCCCATAGCAGTCAAAGTGGGAAAGAAAATACTTCACAGAAGAAGCTTGGTTCAATGAGTGAAAACTATGAATGTTTTACGGGCGAATCGGATGTGAATGAAATATTTGATATGTCGGTTATCAAAGGAATTTTTTTAAACTGTGTAAGATGTATTCATTGTAGTGAAGTTTGTCTGGAACTCTCCATAATAAAGCACGTAGGACTTGCTAGTGAAATACAACTGAAATGTGCTAAGTGTTCATACATGACCACCTTTTGGAACAGTGTTGCAGTAACTGCAACTGAAGAAAATGGTAGCAAAATCTACGAACACAACAACGAGCGATGCTTGCCTTAGGAAAGGAACGCCTTCGGGCTGCAGACAGGGCTGTAAAGAGTCTAGAAATACAAGCAAGAGTAAACAGGAGGAGGAACAAGAGGAAGCTGGAGGAGGAGTTTGCAGAGGATGAAGATAATCCATCCTATGGACCTGGAATGCACTAAAAAGTTAATACAATCTTTGTCCCTCGATTCCCAAAACTTTTATTTTCTCATACTAATTAAATGTTTTCTAAGGATCTTCCAAACATATTTGTTTCAAACTTTCAGTAAATGTTACACAGTACCTTCTGCATAATTTAACACAGCCTTTTTCCAAAAAACTGTATATTTTTGAATATATAAATAAAAAATTGCAAAAAAAATGTTGTGAATTTTCATTACAATTGAAAAAAAATCATCTTTAATAACTGAACTAAAATTTTGTAAAATCCCTGTGTTAAGTTGTAGCCCATATTCCAATAAATAATCTGTAAAAAGTTGAACTTCCTACCTCAAATACTTTGTGAGGAAAGATGTAATTTATAAGCGTTATTTTAACATTGCAAGTATGGGGCGTTCCGGAGCCCCTTAACAGCCTGCAGTGGGAAACCGTGTCAAATGCTTTCCGGAAATCTAGAAATATGGAATCTGCCTGTTGCCTTTCATCCATGTGAGAAAAGGGTAACCTGAGTTTCGAACGAGCGATGCTTTCTAAAACCATCCTGATTCTTGGACATAAGCTTCTCAGTCTCAAGGGGCGGGTCCCTTCTTTTACCCTTCTTATATAATGGAGTCACCCAATTTTTTTTCCAGTCGCTTGGACTTTGTACTGGGCGACAGATTCACGATAAATGTAAGCTATATAAGGGGTCAATGCCGCTTTTAAAACCGGATTGGGGTTCTATACGGACCTGGTGATTTACACTCCTGGAAATTGAAATAAGAACACCGTGAATTCATTGTCCCAGGAAGGGGAAACTTTATTGACACATTCCTGGGGTCAGATACATCACATGATCACACTGACAGACCCACAGGCACATAGACACAGGCAACAGAGCATGCACAATGTCGGCACTAGTACAGTGTATATCCACCTTTCGCAGCAATGCAGGCTGCTATTCTCCCATGGAGACGATCGTAGAGATGCTGGATGTAGTCCTGTGGAACGGCTTGCCATGCCATTTCCACCTGGCGCCTCAGTTGGACCAGCGTTCGTGCTGGACGTGCAGACCGCGTGAGACGACGCTTCATCCAGTCCCAAACATGCTCAATGGGGGACAGATCCGGAGATCTTGCTGGCCAGGGTAGTTGACTTACACCTTCTAGAGCACGTTGGGTGGCACGGGATACATGCGGACGTGCATTGTCCTGTTGGAACAGCAAGTTCCCTTGCCGGTCTAGGAATGGTAGAACGATGGGTTCGATGACGGTTTGGATGTACCGTGCACTATTCAGCGTCCCCTCGACGATCACCAGTGGTGTACGGCCAGTGTAGGAGATCGCTCCCCACACCATGATGCCGGGTGTTGGCCCTGTGTGCCTCGGTCGTATGCAGTCCTGATTGTGGCGCTCACCTGCACGGCGCCAAACACGCATACGACCATCATTGGCACCAAGGCAGAAGCGACTCTCATCGCTGAAGACGACACGTCTCCATTCGTCCCTCCATTCACGCCTGTCGCGACGCCACTGGAGGCGGGCTGCACGATGTTGGGGCGTGAGCGGAAGACGGCCTAACGGTGTGCGGGACCGTGGCCCAGCTTCATGGAGACGGTTGCGAATGGTCCTCGCCGATACCCCAGGAGCAACTGTGTCCCTAATTTGCTGGGAAGTGGCGGTGCGGTCCCCTACGGCACTGCGTAGGATCCTACGGTCTTGGCGTGCATCCGTGCGTCGCTGCGGTCCGGTCCCAGGTCGACGGGCACATGCACCTTCCGCCGACCACTGGTGACAACATCGATGTACTGTGGAGACCTCACGCCCCACGTGTTGAGCAATTCGGCGGTACGTCCACCCGGCCTCCCGCATGCCCACTATACGCCCTCGCTCAAAGTCCGTCAACTGCACATACGGTTCACGTCCACGCTGTCGCGGCATGCTACCAGTGTTAAAGACTGCGATGGAGCTCCGTATGCCACGGCAAACTGGCTGACACTGACGGCGGCGGTGCACAAATGCTGCGCAGCTAGCGCCATTCGACGGCCAACACCGCGGTTCCTGGTGTGTCCGCTGTGCCGTGCGTGTGATCATTGCTTGTACAGCCCTCTCGCAGTGTCCGGAGCAAGTATGGTGGGTCTGACACACCGGTGTCAATGTGTTCTTTTTTCCATTTCCAGGAGTGTATTTGCTTTCAGATCTGTCAGTTGTTTCTCTACGCCTTTGATTGCTGCCTCTGGATCATGGGGTCCCGAGTTCGATCCCCTGCCAGTTTGGGGATTTTATCTACCCGGGGATTGCGTGTCTGTATTGTCCTAATCATTTCATCATCATCATCATCATCATCATCATCATCATTCGTGACACTGGCGAGATTGGACTGTGTAAAAAATTGGACTGTGGAAGAATTGGAATTTTTTACGGGAGTTGATGATCACGTAGTTGAGCGCCCCACAAACCAAACATCGTCATCATCTACGCCTTTGATGCTTATTACTATGTCGCCCATACGTGAGTCTGTCCGATGGTCAAATGGCGGTATGTTTGTACGTTCTTCCTGCGTGAACGATTTCTTGACCGTGTAATTCAGAACTTCGGCTTTCGTTTTGCTGTCTTCAACAGCCACACCAGACTGGTCAACAAGGTACTGAATGGAAACCTTAGACCCGCTTAGCGATTTTACGAAAGACCAGAATTTCCTGGGTTCTCTGCCAGATCTTTTGCTCAGGTGTGACGGTGGTAGTTGTTGTAAGCTTCGTGCGTAGATATTTTCACAGACGCTTGAAGCTCCACTAACCTTTGCTTGTCGTTATTTGTGCGTTCTCTTTTGAACCTTGAGTGGAACAGCCTCTGCTTTCTCAGCAATGTCCGAATTTCATTATTAAACCACTTACTATGCACATAACTCTCCAGATCACGATTTACTATCTGTTTAACTTTATCTATAATTCCTGTACGCTCATCTCATTGAAACTAAGCCGGCCGCGGTGGTCTAGCGGTTCTAGGCGCTCAGTCAGGAACCGCGCGACTTCTACGGTCGCAGGTTCGTATCCTGCCTCGGGCATGGATGTGTGTGATGTCCTTAGGTTAGTTAGGTTTCAGCAGTTCTAAGTTCTAGGGGACTGATGACCACAGATGTTATGTCCCATGGTGCTCAGAGACATTTGAACCATTTTGAAACTAAGTGATGCCAATTCACTGTCTAAGCAAGATACTAAGAACGGCTTATCTGCTCTATTTATCAGAAGCGCTCTCCTAGTCTTCTTGACTTTCGTAACAATAGTTGCTATAATGACATCACGATCGCTAATCCCCGTTTCTATACTGACACTGTCGCTAAGGTCCGGCTTGTTTGTAGCTACAAGTTCTTAGATATATCCATTGTGTGTGGGCTGCCGAGCTAGCTGCTTAAGAGAGTTTTCAGAAAACTTGTTCAAAAGTATTTCCGCATCCGGCAATGGATCCATATACATCCCGGTCTATACTCGGTAAGTTAAAGTCGCTTCCAACTAGTATTGCATGACCTGGGTATTTCCGCGGCTTTCTTTGAATGACTCCTGAACTATCACAGCGGAATCGGGTGGCCGGTAAAAACATCCAACAATTAACTTGGTTTCACTTACACCTGTTACACGCGACCAGATGACATCACTGTCACACTTAATTTCTGTCTCAATAGAGGCAATATTTTTTTTGAACTGCAATGAACACTCCCAGTAGTGCAGATTATATATATATATATATATAATAAAGGGTACATAAAGAAAGAGATTAATAGAAATCAATTATCTTCAATTAAAGCCCAAATTTTGGATTTTTATAGTTTCTTTTGTTTGAGTCCGTTTTAACGTAACTTATTTCTATGTAGTCGAGATCTACACTCTCCTGTTAGGTGCTCCTTCTTCTTCCGACGCCGCAAAATTTATTCTTACCCATTTAGGTAACAGTTCTTAATCGGGCTTCTTCTTCCGATGCAGGCCGCTGACATTTAGATGATGCGCGGAAGAAAGAAAAACTTTCGTGGTTTTTGCACAAATACTAATTATTATTCAGACAACACAAATGGCTACCATACACACCTTACAGCGGCCAAGCTAATTATTATTAGCATTGGTTTTAAATTTTTGTCGTAGCTTGTTGGGGCCTTTCCTTATGTACCCATACACCCTCCTATGGCTTTTAATCTGTCTGTCTGATATACGTTCCACGACTCGATAAATATCTCAGTACTTCCACTTCGGGTTTCAACCAGCTCTCAGTTTCATGAATAATTTGAACGCGAGAATTTTCATGGAGGGCAGTAAATCCGGGAACTTTATTACGAATACGTCGAAGGCTTACTGATAAAATTTTGACAGTCGATGTGTCTTTAATCTGAAACTAAAGCTTACGAATAAGAAACTTGTCGTCTATGGAGATGCACTGTTTAGTATCCTAGAAGAATTTGGAGCTGACAACAAAACAATGGCAGTCTTCAAGCGAGCTTTAACTAACACAGTTTCCAGACTTAAATTTGTAGGTGAAATATCAAAACCTTTCTAAATTTAAGCTGAAGTAACTTCTATTGAATGTTCCACTACTCTTCCAAGTGACGCAGATACACGACATCATTTTTCAATATAGTCATCGAGCCTCTATAACCAACGGTAGGTAATACCAACCGTTCAGCATCTCTACTACAGAAGTCCGCTCTTTGGTCACGGAGCCTTTCGAGAGCTTCTGCGTCAGCACTCTAATCGTTGGAAAATCTACTATTTCTGCGAATCAGCTGCTCGATTGCGTGGATATTGACGTCTGTGGTCGATGTCGGTGGCCTTTCTTCCCGACCAGTATCACCAACCACATATGTGCGGCTTTTCTCACATTGTTGGCGCCATTTTGTTGTGGCTGGTGGCAACACTGCATTTGGTTCAAATACCGCCAAATTTTTACGGTGAATCTGTGCGAAATTTAGTCGTGTTCTCTCAAGAAACGCTGTGTACCGCGTACTTTTAACTCTGGAGCACGTTCAACAGAACTGTGTCTGCAGAAAACCTAGAGCATGTACCCTCTTCTCACACTGCACCACTCTTCTTGCGCAATGGTTTAGCTTTTTGAAGTATGTATGATGGAATGAGGAGAGAATAATTGCAGCCCAGCTTTTCAGGACAGCGCTCCACTTTAAATGCTGGATTTTACCAGCTAGGCTACGAAGTTCTTGATGGTCTTTCTCTCATTCATGTGGTCTAGCTTTCTAAGACTTTTTCTTGTTAACGACACTGAGTAGTAAGCTGAAACGAAGTAATTTTACAGGCTGTACTGTTCCGCTCCGGCACAATTTTAATCTGCCATGAAGCTTAAAACCTTTTCGAGCACTGCTGTGTAGCGATTCATTCTGGAAACAAGCCTTGGGCTGCAGCTAAGTCATATCTCGGCGATATCCTGCCTTCCAGAAATACCAGTGCAGCAAAGTAAGCGGCGGATATGTGCTGGGTCGGTTGAGGCTGTGAGAACGGAAATAGTAAAGAATTTATGTATTTGATAATAGAATAAAATGAAGATTTTACAAAGGTTAAACATAGGTTGAAAATGATCTATATCTACATCTACATTGATACTCCGCAAGCCACCCAACGGTGTGTGGCGGAGGGCACTTTACGTGCCACTGTCATTACCTCCCTTTCCTGTTCCAGTCGCGTATGGTTCGCGGGAAGAACGACTGTCTGAAAGCCTCCGTGCGCGCTCTAATCTCTCTAATTTTACATTCGTGATCTCCTCGGGAGGTATAAGTAGGGGGAAGCAATGTATTCGATACCTCATCCAGAAACGCACCCTCTCGAAACCTGGCGAGCAAGCTACACCGCGATGCAGAGCGCCTCTCTTGCAGAGTCTGCCACTTGAGTTTATTAAACATCTCCGTAACGCTATCACGGTTACCAAATAACCCTGTGACGAAACGCGCCGCTCTTCTTTGGATCTTCTCTATCTCCTCCGTCAGACCGATCTGGTACGGATCCCACACTGATGAGCAATACTCAAGTATAGGTCGAACGAGTGTTTTGTAAGCCACCTCCTTTGTTGATGGACTACATTTTCTAAGCACTCTCCCAATGAATCTCAACCTGGTACCCGCCTTACCAACAATTAATTTTATATGATCATTCCACTTCAAATCGTTCCGCACGCATACTCCCAGATATTTTACAGAAGTAACTGCTACCAGTGTTTGTTCCGCTATCATATAATCATACAATAAAGGATCCTTCTTTCTATGTATTCGCAATACATTACATTTGTCTATGTTAAGGATCAGTTGCCACTCCCTGCACCAAGTGCCTATCCGCTGCAGATCTTCCTGCATTTCGCTACAATTTTCTAATGCTGCAACTTCTCTGTATACTACAGCATCATCCGCGAAAAGCCGCAATGATATAATAACGGAGTTCATCGAGAAAGTTCAAAGAAGAGCAGCGATTTTTCTATTATCGAGAAACAGGCGAGAGAGTGTCACGGACATGATACAGGATCTGGGGTGGACATCACTGAAACAAAGGCGTTTCTCGTTGCGTCGGAATCTTCTCACGAAATTTCAGTTACCAACTTCCTCCTCTGAATGCGAAAATGTTTTGTTGACGCCGAACTACATAGAGAGAAACGACCATCGTAATAATATAAGGGAAATTAGAGCTCGCACGGAAAGATCTAAGTGTTGCTTTTTTCCGAGAGCTGTTCGAGAGTGGAGTAATTGAGAATTATTGTGAAGGTAGTTCTATGAACCCTCTGCCAAGCACTTACGTATGAACTTTTTATACGTGGGATTCACAGTCATGTAGAACTTTATAAAAGACACCATATTTACGCCAGTGACTGTAACACTTTCTTTATTTAACGATTGCAATTTCGGCCTTAGGCCATTATCAAGTGCAGATTTTTGTGGCTTTCAGCCATGCAACCTTAAAATGAGCTGACACATTTATATGTCGTTGTCATTACTATTAAATACATATAAATGTGTCAGCTCATTTTAAGGTGACATGGCTGAAAGCCACAAAAATCTGCACTTGATAATGGCCTAAGGCCGAAAATGCAATCTTGAAATAAAGAAAGTGTTACAGTCACTGGCGTAAATATGATGTCTTTTATAAACTTACGTATGATTTGTAGAGTATCCATGCAGATGTAAATGCAGAACAGCGATGCGTGATTGGATAGTGAAAACCGAATATGTGTCGCAAACATAAAATCCGTTAAAGAGTAATTTATTACTCCGCATCCACTGTAAAACACTGACACAAATACACGTGGTTATAATTTGCGAAAGGTACTGTTTGTTTGTTAAGCACATGCGAGGTCACCATATCCGCCTAAACTGCGTTTATGAGAAAGGAAGATGTAACAAGGATGCGCAGACGCTATGATACAATGCAAAGCTCTTGAGCCTCCTCAAACAACAGGAAACAGAGTAAACAGAAGAAAGTTCTACTTATGCCACAAGACTGAAATTGTGCGAATTGTCGAAACAAGCGAAATAGCATCAAAGAGAAACAAAAACACAGCTGCCTTGGATTCTGTTGCTGACGTTGGAAACATTTCACACATTTTGATTTACTCCCTGTTTGAGTAAGATTTCTTGAACGTAATCGAGCGAGATGACGTATTGGTTAGCACACTGGAATCTCGTTCGGGAGGACGACGGTTCAAACACGCGTCCGGCCATCCTGATTTAGATTTTTCGTGATTTCCCTAAGTCGCTTCAGGCAAATGCCGGGATGATTCCTTTGAAAGGCCGACCTCCTTCCCCATCCTTCCCTAATCCGATGGGACCGATGACCTCGCTGTTTGGTCCCCTCCCCCAATTCAACCAGCCTAATCCGATCACAGATGACCTCGGTGTTTGCTCCCCTTCCGCAAATCAACTAACCAACCAACGTGGAACGTATGTTACTGAGTTTGGTTTCAGCGAAGCTCTACCACCACTAATACTACTACTCGTAGTGGAAGCAGTTTTATTCATCTCTGAATCAGATTTATCAGGATATTGGAAATGTTATCGTATTTAGTGTTTCCAAACAGAATAAGATAATTCATGCATACAGGCTTTTGTACACTTACAGGTTTAGTTTGACAAGGTTGGAAGAAGTAGCTGGCAGTGAATTTATTGCAGGAACCATCTCGTCATAAGCCTGAAGTAATTTAGGACGGAAAACGTGAATCAGGATAGCCAGATAAGCTAAGAGCATCTATCATCCTGAATACAAGGCCAGTGTGTTTAAAACAGTGTAGCATGATTCTGTTTATACCTAGAGGTGTTTTGTTAATATTAGTTACTTTGCTACATTTTTAGTACACACCTTCTCTGCTACATTTTTTAGCACACAGCTACTTGATTAAGAAAAAAGCTGCTTTGTTTACTTTCTTACAAAAAGCGTATTTCATAAAGTGAAATCTAGTGCTACCCGGTTCATTCTTTTCTCAACACCAGCCACTGCACACACACACACACACACACACACACACACACACACACACACACACACACACACACACACACACACCCTATCCTCTGGCAACAGTAGCATATTGATGAAGTATGTTTTTCATTTTGTGTGCCCCTGCTTTCCATTTGCATGTCTGAAACACTGAGGCAGCATCCCTCCGCAATCAGTAAGACGACGAGCCAAGAAAGAAGAAAACGTGATAGTATTATCCATTTTAGAGTGTTGGAATGAGGTTATGGAGATAAAAAAGTTGTACTGCGAAACAGTGTTGTGAAATGACGGAGGAGTTTTGTTATCATTTACAGGTGTTACATTTCTTTTTACCACACACCTAAACTGTTCTTCTGTTGCCTAAGAACCAAATTGTTATTAAAAGCAGAAATCTCCGGAGTAAAACAAATGGTTTTTGTCATTCAGTCCATTTAGGCTTCAGGTGGTAAACATCCACGGATTCTATTAGCCGTGATGTTCTTCTGTCGCGTGTACAGTGCCCCTGGTTAGCGGCAAGGGATTTACGTTTGAGCGCGTCGTGCAGTCCCGTCGAGGAGAGTGCTCCAAAGTCATCGTGAAGTGGAATAGCAGACACTCTAGATACGGCAGTTGACACTATCTAAAGCTCGAGAACAAGAAGGGCGTTGTTGAAACGTCCTTACCTATTTATGACAGATGACGTGTTACTTGTCGGTAGGTTTCTCTGGAATCTGTGGTGAGAGTAAGGACGGCATTAAGCGTATCTAATGTGAAAGCAAATATGAGAAATTGACATTCTGTTGAACGTGAGAACGTCATCAATTTGAACCCGTATCTTAAAGAGAAAGGAGCGCACATGCATGAAGTCAGGCCCAGCAGTAGACCCTGTCCGAAAATTTGAATAATAATTTTGTTGTTGTTGTTGTGGTCTTCAGTCCTGAGACTGGTTTGATGCAGCTCTCCATGCTACTCTATCCTGTGCAAGCTTCTTCATCTCCCAGTACCTACTGCAACCTACATCCTTCTGAATCTGCTTAGTGTATTCATCTCTTGGTCTCCCCCTCTGATTTTTACCCTCCACGCTGCCCTCCAATACTAAATTGGTGATCCCTTGATGCCTCAGAACATGTCCTACCAACCGATCCCTTCTTCTGGTCAAGTTGTGCCACAAACTTCTCTTCTCCCCAATCCTATTCAATACTTCATCATTAGTTATGTGATCTACCCATCTAATCTTCAGCATTCTTCTGTAGCACCACATTTCAAAAGCTTCTATTCTCTTCTTGTCCAAACTATTTACCGTCCATGTTTCACTTCCATACATGGCTACACTCCATACAAATACTTTCAGAAATAGCTTCCTGACACTTAAATCTATATTCGATGTTAACAAATTTCTCTTCTTCAGAAACGCTTTCCTTGCCATTGCCAGTCTACATTTTATATCTTCTCTACTTCGTCCATCATCAGTTATTTTGCTCCCCAAATAGCAAAACTCCTTTACTACTTTAAGTGTCTCATTTCCTAATCTAATACCCTCAGCATCACCCGACTTAATTCGACTACATTCCATTATCCTCGTTTTGCTTTTGTTGATGTTCATCTTATATCCTCCCTTCAAGACACCATCCATTCCGTTCAACTGCTCTTCCAAGTCCTTTGCTGTCTCTGACAGAATTACAATGTCATCGGCGAACCTCAAAGTTTTTATTTCTTCTCCATGGATTTTAATACCTACTCCAAATTTTTCTTTTGTTAATTTTGTTAAGCTACCTCAATTCTCATTCTGTCTTCCTCGCCAAACATTTTGGCATGAGAATATATTCGCGTTTTTTGAACACACAACATTCTCAATTCTTTTATCCAGTCTCTTCATATTCAGCACGTCTCTCTTACTGCCACGGTCTACATATAGACGCCTCTCTTCCACAGTCTCTTTTTCCTTCCATGGATTCACAGAATTATCTCACTGCCACTGCCTCCTCTCTCACTCTCCTACCATACCTCAGCAACTCACAAGTTCTAGGGGTCGCATTCCGCGTCAAAAGTCTGTTAATTCCCGTTGTGAGACCATAAGGTAATGAATGAATATCGGTTTCATTTGCTCAGTCGCTGAGTTTGCGATACTAAACACTGAGAAATTAAAGTCAAATAGCATTACTCATTATCATTCCCTCTAACCACTGTCTAACAATGTTGTATGATTTTATTACTTAGGCTGTAGATATTGAGCGAGTTGCATGTATCTTATCATTATTGTGCCTTTTTTAACCAGGATCCCGTGTCATCAGCGGCAGCTCATACGGTCATAGACCTATAAAGTTCACCACACTTTTTTCTTCACTTTAGTTAGCGTCTTCCTTTACTTTTGTCTGACTGGTTTGATGCGGCCCGCCACGAATTCCTCGCTATTGGCAACTTCTTCATCTCAGAGTAGCACTTGGCAACCTGCGTCCTCAATGAATTCTTGATTACGTAAGTAGGCTGTTTAGGTTCTTATATTGGTAACGCCACGTAGCGCTCTGTATGAAAATCACTGGCTGTGCTGTGTGCAGTCTGTGACTGGTTGGCATTGTTGGAAAATTCGCTAATGTAGTGTCGGGCAGTTGGATGTGAACAGCGCGTAGCGTTGCGCAGTTGAAGGTGAGCCGCCAGCAGTTGTGGATGTGGGGAGAGAGATGGCGGAGTTTTGAGAGCGGATGATCTGGACGTGTGTCCATCAGAAGGAGTAAATTTGTAAGACTAGATGTCATGAACTGATATATATATATATATATATATATATATATATATATATATGACTTTTGAACACTATTAAGGTAAATACATTGTTTGTTCTCTATCAAAATCTTTCATTTGCTAACTATGCCTATCAGTAGTTAGTGCCTTCAGTAGTTAGAATCCTTTATTTAGCTGGCAGTATTGGCGCTCGCTGTATTGCAGTAGTCAGATTGCGTTGCGCTAAAAATATTGTGTGTCAGTGATGATCAGAATAAGTAAAGACAGAAATGTCTGAGCACGTTCAGTTTTGTTCAGCTGTTTGAAAATCAAATAACGTAAGGGGTTTACCGGCACAGTAACTCATTAATTTTTCTAAGGGGACGTTTCAATTATATCTCAAACTCTTTCTTTCGCTACAGTTTTTACTCTTGGCAGCTGCCTCTAATGCCACGGAAGTTATTCATTGATGTATTAACAAATGTTCTGTCAGCCTGTCCCTTCTTCTCGTACTTTTCGGCGATTCTGCGGCGAACTTCTTCATTTCTTATTAACCCACCTACTTTTAAATTTTCTTCTACAGCACCACATCTCACATGCTTCGATTTTCCTCTGTTCCGGTTTTCGAACAGTCCATGCTTCACTAACAATCAATGCTGTGCTCCAAACGTACATTCTCAGAAATTTCTTCCTCAGATTAAGACCTATGTTTGATAGAATTTGACTTCTCTTAACCAGAAATGCCCTCTTTGAAAGTTTATCTGTAAACTCATTTCTGCTTCTATTAATTACTATTGTCTTTCTTCCATTTACTCTCAATCCATATTCTATATTCATTAGACTGTTCATTCCTTTCAATACGTACTGTAACAAGTCACTTCCACTGAGAGTAGCAATGTCATCAGCGAATCTTACTTACCATTGATACGGGGGTTGTCCAGAAAGTAAGTTCCAATCGGTCGCGAAATGGAAACCACTGGGAAAATCCGGTAAAGCTTTGCACACATGTGTTGGGCAGTGTCTCTAGTATGCCCGTCCATCGTGTCGCGTCGCTCTTTTCAGTTTTGAGTGAACAGTGAGCACGTAAAGATGCGCAGGGAATAGGGTCTCCGGCCAAGTATGAGGGCCTGGTTAGAGATTTCGCCTGTGTCATGCAGCCCACATAACACAACTGTCGAGCGGTTCCTTCATCATGCCAATTCTCGGCCGCACCCTGCAGGGGCAATGAAGACGCTCCTGCAGCGTTTCCGGTGAGAAGTGTTTGATCACCCACAATACAGCCCGTAATTGGCTCCCCCTGAGTCTCATCTCTACTCACACGAACCGCTGGCTATGAAGACAAAATTTTTCCATAGACAACGAGCTGCAGACCAGTGCAGATAACTGGCCGAAAGCACAGGCTACTGCTTTCTGTGACGAGGATATTGGAAAGTTGTACGACAAAACTCTAAGTTGGAGTGGCGACTATGTAGAGACGTAGGTGGAAGATGTACCTAACTGCTGCAAATAAAACGTTTCTGGTTTTCACTGTGGTTTCCATTTCGCGACAGATCGGAACTTACTTTCTGGACAACCTTCGTATCTCTCTTTTATTTCCGTCACTGCTTCTTCGGTGTATAGGTTTAACCTAGAGGTGAAAGGCTACATCTCTCTCTTACAAATTGTTAATCCGAGCACTTCGTTCTTGGTCTTATTTTTTCTCTTGGTTGTTGTAGAAATTACTTTGTACACTCTATGACAACAAAAAAGGAACTACCCGAATGGGACGAAAATCGATAGAGGTGATGTGCAGACAAACCAATGATTAAAATTTCAGAGAAATTGGACGATATATTCAAAAGAAAGAGTTTCACAAACTGAGACAGTTGGTCCACCTCTTGCCCTTAAGGAAGCAGTTATTCGGCTTGCTACTGATTGATAGGGTTGTTGGATGCCGTCCTAAGGGATATCGTGCCGAATTATGTCCAATTGGCGCATTAGATCGTCGAAATTCAGAGATGGTTCGAGGACCCTGCCCATTTGCTGCAAGCGTTCTCAGTTGGGGAGAGATCCGGCGACACTGTTGGCCAATATAGTGTTTTGGAACGCACCCCTGGCCTGGTTGTCGGCCGTTAGGCGGGTTACAGCCAGGTTGGTATCCCACCCCTGTCTGAGGCGTGCGCAAACACTTCTTTGCTGGTCAGCGGGCCTCAGTTCGAAGCACTGTTCTTCACTGAAGACAGTTCTACTCCAGTCAATGAGATTCCAGTCCAAAGACATGTCTGGAGATGCCCCAAACAGCGGTGTGATAACAAGCTGAGTGTTGCCCGCCGTAGGGCCCGACAGGCAGGAGTGACGGTCTCGGTTGCCTCTTCATTTCATAGCAGGACACCCTTCAGTTGTCATCCGGAGCACCCTTATAGAGCAATGGTACGCAGACGATATTCTACGCCCCGTTTTTTTTCCTGAGCCGTGCTGGCCCCGACTTATGGTTTAAACCTTGACTGTTACGCTGTGTTTGGTCTCCCGCGGTTATTGCGGTTATGCCGTGATTCTTCCTCTTTCTATGTGTGGCAGCAGCGGTGTGTATCGATATTCGCACCTTGTACTATCTTTGGTCTGGTGCTTATAGTTTCCGGCTAGTCGGTGTGCGGCAGTCGGTCGGTTGGTGTGGATCAGCCAGGAAATCTCTGTGCGGCGCAGTGGGCCGGACCCGCTGGCGGTCTGTACACAGAGTGTGGGGGAGCTGTTCCGATTGCTACGAGGTTCCTGGCTCACCGACTCAGGACATCAAAGTTGAGTGTTGATTTAATTACCGAAGCCAGTCTGTTCACATTGTGCCGTTGATTTTCATGGTTGGCTGTTGGGGGTATTCCCGTGAGCAACAGCGAGTCTCCGAATTGGCGAAAGTTTGGCCACTATCCGGTGGAGTTTAGCTGTATTTCGGTTATTTGAAGTCCAAGTGCACCAGCGGAATTTTCTATCTTGTGGCCGTTAGCGTTCCGATTACCTGCCCTGGCCGCTAATGTAAAACTCATGCAGTGTCCTTTCCTCACCATGTTGTCGCTGTCCAACACGTGTGTGTAGATTTGACAGCTTATGCATACTTGGTTGTGGGGGGCTATGCCTTTTACGTTTTGGCATTGGAGTTCCTTGTGTACTTGTCGGGTGGAAAGCAAGTCGTCTTGTCGGTGGGTCCGTTGACCGTCTCTTCATTGGGTTGCCGGTGATCCGAATACTTGGGCCGACTCCCTGTCTCCCCTAAGCGAACGTTAATATTTCAAGTGCAGACCGACCCCCGGAAACTTCTGAGCGCCGCTGGCTGTATTGCCTTTTCTTATTGGTTTTTGGTTGTGTATTTTAATGGCTCATAGCCGATGGTTTGAATATGTATGCTTTTAGTTGGGTTTTAAATAATGGGCCTTCAGCCGTTTTAAAATTGAAAGTTCCTTACTTATCAAGTCTTGCAGTGTTTGGGCCTTCAGCCTCATTAAAAATATTTTTTTCTCGATAAAGCTTTGCGCCTTCTGCCTTTTGAAAATTTATTGTAGTTGTGTTTCTCAATCATGGACCTTCAGCCGTCATAAAATTAAAATTCCTTACCTGTTAAATCTTAGATTGTTTGGGCCTTCAGCCTCATTAAAAAAAAAAAATTATTTGAGGATGAAACCTCGGCCTTTCTGCCTTGTAAAAATTTATTGTAGTTATGTTTTGAATCATGGGCCTTCAGCCGTTTTAAAAGTAAAATTCCTGATTATTGTCTTAGATTGTTTGGGCCTTCAGCCTCCATTTTTAAAAATTATTTATGGATAAAGCTTTGGGCCTTCTGCCTTTTGAAAATTTATTGTAGTTGTGTTTTTAAATCATGGGTCTTCAGCCGTTTTAAAATTAAAGTTCCTTACTTGTCAAGTCTTAGATTGTTTCGGCCTTCAGCCTCATTCAAATATTATTTAAGGATAAAACCTTGCGCTTTCTGCATTTTGAAATTTTATCGTAGTTGTGCTTTAAATCATGGGCCTTCAGCCGTTTTAAAAATTAAAGAGGTTGTGCCCTTAAGCCATAAGATTGTGTGATATATTAAGTCGACAATTAAGCTCGCAAATTTGCACTGTAATTTTTGGGCAACTAAATAAAGTTATATATGTTCGAGTGTAACTGAGAGCCGCTCATTTTTGGCCCCTTTCCACAATTCCAACTACCTGTTCTGTCCTGCGGATTTAACCAGGCGTTTCATTTCCCTTTATGGTAAACCATTTTGGGCTTACATTTAAGCAAGATAGCTACTGCCCGCACACAGCTAGAGTTGATACTGCTCGTGTTTGTGCTTTGCAAACCCTACACTGGCCATCAAGGTCGCTGAGTCTCTTCTCAATTGAAATCGTTTGGAGCATTACAGGCAGGGCTCTCCACACAGCTCGGGATTTTGACGAACTAACGCACTAATTGGACAGAATTTGGCACGGTGTCTCCCAGAGGGACAGCCAGAAAATCTGTCAACAAGTGCCAATCCGAATAACTGCTTGCATAAGGGCCAGAGGTAGATCAACACCTTAGTGACTTCGTCAATGTGAAATTCTTTCTTTTGAATAAATCATCCAATTTTTTTTGGTATTGTAATCAGTTGTTTGTTTGTACATGCACATACATCCATCAACCGAGTTCCGCCCCATTCGGATAATTCATTCGTGATGCGTCATTTGTTCTTTGTCTTATAGTGTATAACTGAAATAGAGCTCGATGTAATCAGTCGTAAAACTTATTATAACTTGATATCTGCAAATATGAACGAAGGATTGAAATTATCTCTACCCATATCGTTTCCGAAAATTAACCATATAAATTTCGATCCTTACGATAAAATACGGAAGTGACACATGAATATCAACCAGAAGCGACGTATGGATATCTACTGGACAGGAGGAATTTATTTTATTGTACTTTATACTCCAAGCAGCATTGATCTGATGTAAAACTGAAAACTGAAAATTGGGAAACTGCGTTGTGTTATTAGAAGAAGATAGTGTGTTGAATATATTTTCAACTATTTTGTAGAGAAAAGCATACTTTTATCCTCCGCTCATTGCTCAAGTTATTACGAACGAGTGCTATCATCAAAGAAACAATGGTGGTTGATCTTACCTAAGGTGGACAAAGGAAAAAAGCTATTGATCTCTGGACTGTACATATATCGCATTATCTGACGGAATCTGCAGCATGATGTCGGCGTCATTTGATCTGCCAGACTTCCCGCAGAGCAGTCTGCGTCAGTTGCAGACACCAGATAAATAACAAGAGTATCGATTATCTCCTGATATAATTTTGGCACTCTGAATGACGGAATCTCTCACACAGTTTCATGACCATTTGCAGCAGGTGTCCCGATTCCTACAACTCTGACAATGCCTGATGGCTTGTGCACTCAGTTTTAGGATTGGAAGCCCCAAGCAAGTATGGCACCTGAGTGTGACCCGAAGGTCTAGTACCGAAACTTTACGAGTGGTGCAATTCTGACAGCCCACAATCATGACTCCTCACTATTGTGGTATGACTTGTACGATCAGTAGACTGCAGAGAGCAGGGACGTCAAACACGATGCCTCAGTCACCAACATTTATTTTATACAGTACCTACTACATACGCCGTGCACAATCACAGCAACTGGTTGCTGCGATGCAGCAGAGAAATTATGGTTGATAAATATCAGATTTGGTCCTGTAATACCATACCAACATGGATTTCTTTTATCATCTACATTTTAAATATTTCGTAAGGATGCTAAATGATATTTTTCAACAGGAAAGATCTGTTATCGAGTTCCTCATTAAATTCAGGAATAAGTCAATTCCACACTAGAAAGGAAACAGTTGTCATTCTCCAGGGCGAATGCAATAGGCCATAATAATGGACGTTCATTTTTTTGGTCAAAGTATCGAAGACATCTGTCATTTTCAGTGATGCATGAGTCATGGGGACCACACGGAGGAAAAAATGCGCACACGCATAAACTGATAAAATATACAGATATGTCGAAAGATTCAAATCAGCACTATATCAGACATTAGAATGTTCAATATCTGTTTTACTGATATCATTCCTCACCAGCAGTAGGTCCGAAACCGTACTGGAAATTCAATAATTAAACCTGTGGAAATTTTACGACGAAAATATTTCAAGACTACCCTATCACTGAAGTCGGGGCGTCAGTTTTCTGCTTGCAATGACAGAGCTGTCTCTTGGTGAGTTAATTTATAGCTTGGTACCGTCATAACAAGCTCTTATTGTGCGAACTTATTTACATATAATACTTGGGGAAAGTTGTTGCAGGCATACCTGTTTCGGGTGTAATATTTCCAGCCTCAGATGTAGTGTTTCAGTGACTGACATTTGCAAATTTGGCTACGAAACGTTTCGTTCCCCGCCGTATCCATCGGAAGAGCTTCCAATGGCTGTATCCTTTCCTCAAAACCGAAAGAACACCTACAGATGAAAAGTTTCCTCGAAAAACCAGAGAAGCCGTCAGATACAAGATTTATGGGGAATGGAGTAACCTCATCCCAAGAACTCCATTCGCTGCTAGGACACTACGTGGTTTATCATGAACAAGGTGAAAATTAAGACAAAACGCAGAGGATGATTTGCAGCTTCAGTGATAATGGAGCGCTAAGTGACTCACCAGCCGTTAAACATCTGGGGCTTTTCATAGGTACTAAAGACGTACGCTCCAAAATTTTACCGGTACTGTGGTGTCTGCTCAGGAAATTAAGAGGTACTGAATCAGAAGAGAACATATTAACAGCGTACTATGCAATGCTCCACAGTAGCATCAGCTATTGCGTACTGCTGTGAGACCACATCGAAGACTGCATAACGCGCTTTTATTGAGAAAGAAGCAATGAGGATGATTATATCAGTTAAAAAATTGACCGTTGTAAACCAGCTTTTTCCAGATCAGAAATTTAGTCAGTGTACAGGGTGTTTATAAATGAATATCGGGGTTTTAACGCTTTATAATATTTATTATATTAAACTTACAGTTATAAATGATATGTAAAATGAAAGAGCAACTCAAACAGTTGTTTCCAGAATGAGATTTTCACTCTGCAGCGGAGTGTGCGCTGATACGAAACTTCCTGGCAGATTAAAACTGTGTGCCCGACCGAGACTCGAACTCGGGACCTTTGCCTTTGGCGGGCAAGTGCTCACCATCTGAGCTACCGAAGCGCGACTCACGCCCGGTCCTCACAGCTTTACTTCTGCCAGTATCTCGTCTCCTACCTTCCGAACTTTACAGAAGCTCTCCTGCGAACCATGCAGAACTAGCACTCCTGATAGAAAGGATACTGCGGAGACATGGCTTAGCCACAGCCTGGGGGATGTTTCCAGAATGAGATTTTCACTCTGCAGCGGAGTGTGCGCTGATATGAAACTTCCTGGCAAATTAAAACTGTGTGCCCGACCGAGACTCGAACTCGGGACCTTCGCCTTTCGCGGGCTGTGGCTAAGCCATGTCACCGCAGTATCCTTTCTTTCAGGAGTGCTAGTTCTGCATAGTTCGCAGGAGAGCTTCTGTAAAGTTTGGAAGGTAGGAGACGAGATACTGGCAGAAGTAAAGCTGTGAGGACCGGGCGTGAGTCGTGCTTCGGTAGCTCAGATGGTAGAGCACTTGCCCGCGAAAGGCAAAGGTCCCGAATTCGAGTCTTGGTCGGGCACACAGTTTTAGTCTGCCAGGAAGTTTCATATCAGCGCACACTCCGCTGCAGAGTGAAAATCTCATTCTGGAAACATCCCCCAGGTTGTGGCTAAGCAATCTCTCCGCAGTATCCTTTCTTTCAGGAGTGCTAGTTCTGCATAGTTCGCAGGAGAGCTTCTGTAAAGTTTGGAAGGTAGGAGACGAGATACTGGCAGAAGTAAAGCTGTGAGGACCGGGCGTGAGTCGTGCTTCGGTAGCTCAGATGGTAGAGCACTTGCCCGCCAAAGGTAAAGGTCCCGAGTTCGAGTCTGCTTCACTTTCAGTTTGATATCCAGTGTCTTCTTCCCAAGTCGTCCGGAACGTCAGACAAGACGTCCGCGCATTCATCGTAAATAATCGTATCGTCTCTTTCGTCTGCCATGATGAAAGTGCACAAGTACCTATAAAAACAAAGAACATGTTGGCGTGTGTAACTTATTGTTACCTAAACAAAACACCAACAGAAAGGAGAAGATCCTAAAGTGCTGTCACCGGCCACTGCGCGATACTATGTTCATGACACCACTGTGGTGTCGCCGGCCATTGATCGCTATTTCGCGCACGACACCACTGTGGTATCGCCGGAAGGCAAATTGTTAAAAGAATTGGCTAGGTCCAGAATTTTACCACTGATTTTGCAATCGGGTTCTTTCTTTTTGGTATGGACATTATCTTTCGTTTAACAACATTGAAAGAGAACTGCCAGTCACGGCACCAAACGAAAATAGTGTCCAAGTTTTTCTGCATTTCCCGGCAAAGACTGTTTTCTGCAGACTATGGCATAATCAGGAAATACTCTGATAGTACCGCTAACACCACACTGAGGTGACAGAAGTCAAGGTATGCCTCCTAGTATCGTGTCGGTCCGTTCGGTGTGGTGCAGCAATTCGACATGACGTGGACTCAACGAGTCGTTGAAAGTCCCCTACAGAAATCCTGAGCCATACTATGCAAACCTACGTTTCTAGCATTTGTAGACATAGAGAAAGCTTTCGACAATGTTGACTGGAATACTCTCTTTCAAATTCTGAAGGTGGCAGGGGTAAAATACAGGGAGCAAAAGGCTATTTACAGTGTGTACAGAAACCAGATGGCAGTTATAAGAGTCGAGGGACATGAAAGGGAAGCAGCGGTTGGGAAGGGAGTGAGACAAGGTTGTAGCCTCTCCCCGATGTTATTCAATCTGTATATTGAGCAAGCAGTGAAGTAAACAAAAGAAAAATTCGGAGTAGGTATTAAAAACCATGCAGAAGAAATAAAAACTTTGAGGTTCGTCGATGACATTGTAATTCTGTCAGAGGCAGCAAAGGACTTAGAAGAGCAGTTGAACGGAATGGATAGTGTCTTGAAAGGAGGATATAAGATGAACATCAACAAAAGCAAAACGAGGATAGTGGAATGTAATCGAATTAAGTCGGGTGCTGCTGAGGGAATCAGATTAGGAAATGAGACACTTAAAGTAGTAAAGGAGTTTTGCTATTTGGGGAGCAGAATAAATGATGATGGTCGAAGTAGAGAGGATATAAAATGTAGACTGGCAATGGAAAGGAAAGCATTTCTGAATAAGAGAAGTTTGTTAATATCGAGTATAGATTTAAGTGTCAGGAAGTCGTTTCTGAAAGTATTTGCTTGGAGTGTAGCCATGTATGGAAGTGAAACATGGACGATAAATAGTTTGGACAAGAAGAGAATAGAAGCTTTCGAAATGTGGTGCTACAGAAGAATGCTGAAGAGTAGATGGGTAGATCACATAACTAATGAGGAAGTATTGAATAGAACTGGGGAGAAGAGGAGTTTGTGGCACAACTTGACTAGAAGAAGGGATCGGTTGGTAGGACATGTTCTGAGGCATCAAGGAATCACCAATTTAGTATTGGAGGGCAGCGTGGAGGGTAAAAATCGTAGAGGGAGACCAAGAGATGAATACACTAAGCAGATTCAGAAGGATGTAGGTTGCAGTAGGTACTGGGAGATGAAGAAGATTGCACAGGATAGATTAGCATGGAGAGCTGCATCAAACCAGTCTCAGGACTGAAGACCACAACAACAAAAACTGTGCTGCCTGCACACCCGTCCACAAAGCGAAAGAGTTGCCGGTGCAGGATTTGGTGCACGAACTGACCTCTCGATTAAGTCCTATAAATCTTCAATGAAATTCATGTCGGGCGATCTGGGTAGCGAAATAACTAATTGGTCGAGAATGTTCCTCAATCGAGTAGCGAACAATTGTGGCCCAGTAACATGGTGCATTGTCATCTGTAAAAATTCCATTTTTGTTTGAGACCATGATGCCCAGAATGGCTGAAAATGGTCTCGAAACAGCCGAACATAACCATTTCCAGTCAATGACCGGTTCAGTTGGACCAGAGGACTCAGTGCATTCTATGAAAACACGGCCCACACCATTACGCAGCCACGACCAGCTTGCACAGTGCCTTCTTGACAACTTTGGTCCATGGCTTCGTGGGGTCTTCGCTACATTCGAACCCTGCCATCAGCTCTTAACAACAGAAATTTGGGCTCAACTGACCACGGTTTTCCAGCTGTCTGTGGCCCAATCGATATGGTTACGAGTGCAGTGGAGGTACTGCAAGCGATGTCGTGCTGTTAGCAAAGGCACTCGCGTCGGCCGTCTGCTGCCGCAGTTCATTAACGCCACATTTCTCCGCACTTTGCTAACGGATACGTTCGTCGTGCGTCCCACATAGATTGCTGCAGTTATCTCAAGTAGTGCTGCTTGTCTGTTAGCACTGACAATTCTACGCATACGCCGCTGCTGTCTGTCGTCAAGTGGAATCACTCGGCCATAGTGTTGTCCGTGGTGAAATTCGATACTCTCCCCACACTCTTGATACTGTGGATCAGGAAATACTGAAATCCCTAACGGTTTCCGAAATGGAATGTCCAATTCGTCTAGCTCCAACTACCATTCCATGTTCAATGGTGTTAATTTCCGTCGTACGGCCATAATCCAACCGGAAACCTTTGTTCATGTACCTCATGAGCACAAATGACAGCTCTACCAATGTACTGCCCTTTTATCCCTTGTGTACGCGATACTACAGCCATCTGTATAGGTGGATATCGCTACCCTATAAATTCTTTCAGCCGGCCAGAGTGGCCGTGCGGTTCTAGGCACTACAGTCTGGAACCGAGCGACCGCTACGGTCGCAGGTTCGAATCCTGCCTCGGGCATGGATGTGTGTGATGTCCTTAGATTAGTTAGGTTTAATTAGTTCTAAATTCTAGGCAACTGATGACCTCAGAAGTTAAGTCGCATAGTGCTCAGAGCCATTTTGAACTTTTTCAGCCCAATGTATGTGATTAATCATTAACGTGTATCAAGAACATTAGTGGTCCTTTCTCGGGTAACATCCGACGTTAATTTGGTGCTACGTGAAAATTCGCCTTCCGGTATGTAGTAGGTCTAATGGGTTCTGTTAGTCGAAAGCTCTGATTATCCCGCTCATTCTTTGAATCGCGGTGTTTCGCCATTTCGTCATTTTAATGTTTCTGTGATTCCTTCTTTATACCTATTCGCAATTTTACAATGGAATTTTTAAAATAAATAATAAGTAAAACAGAAAAAATGAAGAAAGAAAGAAAGACTATTAAACTGTAACACGTCACTAGCCGGAAATATAAAGTCAGGTGTAAACTTTATAGTAAATTTCAATAAACGCTTGAAGTGTCCCGTCATGTAATTCGAAACGGACGTAGTTATTTGTAAGTTTATCTTTGCTCAAAGGACTGCTGATTTCTCGTTGCAGCCATTTACAAAAAAATATTTGGAACATTCCTCAAAATCAGTAATATTACAGTTTAAATTTTAGCAGTGTTTACTTTTTATAAACTGAGGCAGTTTTCCACCAGTTCGTAGATTTACCAGCAAATTATAACTGAATACTCTACCCACGTAAGAATTTTATCGTACTATTTGACAATGGAATCCACCAGTATTCGAAACTAGATGGGGTCCTGTGGAGCCATAAAATAAAGTAAAAGAGCATATAAAAAAGAACTGCCATTCCTCTTTTCTTCTTTGTCGGTC
This sequence comes from Schistocerca serialis cubense, assembly GCF_023864345.2. Lineage (NCBI taxonomy): Eukaryota > Metazoa > Arthropoda > Insecta > Orthoptera > Acrididae > Schistocerca > Schistocerca serialis. Next base: position 1,171,268,118 of record NC_064638.1, read on the forward strand.
GACACCTTAGACAGACCAACCACAAGTTTCTAGGTCAGCCGGAAGAGCTGTAAATCTCCAGTCAGACGTCCTGAGTCCAGAAATTGCAACAAGTACCAAGTTCCTGGAACACTGGGATTAGCTCTTCGCATAGTCTCCGATTTGCACTCGCCAGATAAGTGTTTTCAAAGGTGATTGATGACTTTGGGTCGAAAGGTGCAAACGGAGCATTGCTTGGACTGAACATTTTGATAGCAAATTTTAGTACTTTAACCAAGTTGTTGCCGGTTCCCGCCAGATCACCGAAGTTAAGCGCTGTCAGGCTGGGCTAGCACTTGGATGGGTGACCATCCGGTCTCCCAAGCGCTGTTGGCAAGCGGGGTGGACTCAGTACTTGTGAGGCAAACTGAGGAGCTACTTGATTGAGAAGTAGCGGCTCCGCTCTCGGAAACTGACATATGGCAAGGAGAACGGTGTGCTGACCACATGCCCCTCCATATCCGCATACACTGAAGCCTGTGGGGTGAGGATGACACGGTGGTCGGTCGGAACCCTTGGGCCTTCCAAGGCGTGTTCGGACGGAGAAAACCAAGTTGTTTAGATATCTATAGCACGATTTTTTTGTGCTGCTATGAATAAAATTTTTGTTTAATGTCCCGCAACCTTATTATGGAAAAGATCCTTAAGTAAGCAATTGGTATTGTGTAGTACATGACAAGGAGAGAAGCGCCGATGACCGTGTAGATTGTTAATCAAGAACAGTCTCGAAGTACTGTTTTCTCAAGCTAAAGAATTTACACAGTAATACTTGAATTCATATCTTTTCTCGGATCAGTACTGACAAAGATAATGATATCGAAGAACTATCACAATACTGTCATCACGAAACCTCGGTAAGATAACGTATATCAGACGATTGTAAGAGGAAAATTTCGGTTGTATGGATTGTTCTCGTCGATTTTGCCAAAACAGCCATGTAATGGCGATGAACTGTGAAGCATTTGTTTTTACTGTGGTTCTACTAGACGCTGGTCGAAATTCGCACCGTCCAACGAAGTAACACCGCTACTACACTGTTTTTAAATACTATCTAATGTGCTGCCAGTTGACTGAAATATTGTTAGCGGCGCCGAACCAACGTCATAGGACAATTAACAGGTCACTGCGCTTCAGACAACAAGAAGTGTTTCACAAGCTGAGTCAACGGCCCAGTAACGTCTTCACTGCATAACTGCACAGTTTCGTCAATAGTAACACTGCTCAATTATTTGTCGAAGTGAATAAAACCTACCTCCATTACAAATTAGTTGTTCCCAATTAGAATTCCTTCTTACGAGTTTTAGTTACTACATTGTGACTAAAATGATTCATTGTTTTTTGACGTCTTACAGCTTTAAATGTATTATCTCCTCCCAGTTGTACTAACAAGCAATGAAAAGAGCATATTTTAAAATTTTGTTTATGTCATTGCAGGGAAACAGCAGCTCACAAAGCGGCGGTTTATCATTTGCCTGTTACAAATATAAGAAGACTGATCCAGCTGCTACCGTGCTGGTTGCATTCCGAAGACAGTACACTGGTATCGACTGTTCAAGGACACAGGTTGCCTCTGTAAAGGAAAATTCTCAGGACAACCAGACGTTGCAGTTGAAACAGTGGAAAGAGTCCGAGAGATGTTCCCTGCAGTTTGAAGAAATCTAACAAGTCCTGCAAATCACGAACTGGGAATTCCTCCGCCAAATGAATGGAATATTCTGCGCAAGCGATTATTTCGCAAACAATACCGCATACAACTGCTGCAACTTTGACGGCCAAGTGGCCACACCATCAGACGCGAATCTCGTGAACTTCTCCAGAAAGCAATGGAAGATAACAGATTTATCCCCTCCGCTGATACTCGTGTTCAAAGACACGGCAACGTTCCTCGTAAACGCTCTAGACGTACTGTAAGGTCTCAGGAAGATTACATCATGATAACACACATGTTTCGAAACTGGACTGTAAATTGCAACACATATACAGGATCAAGTGTGGGCCGTGATAAGAATTTGTTTCTTACGAGGGCAGTTCAATAAGTAATGCAACACATTTTTTTTCTGAAACAGGGGTTGTCTTATTCAGCATTGAAATACACAAGGTTATTCCCCAATCTTTTAGCTACACAACACTATTTTTCAACGTAATCTCCATTCAATGCTACGACCTTACGCCACCTTGAAATGAGGGCCTGTATGCCTGCACGGTACCATTCCACTGGTCGATGTCGGAGCCAACGTCGTACTGCATCAATAACTTCTTCATCATCCGCGTAGTGCCTCCCACGGATTGCGTCCTTCATTGGGCCAAACATATGGAAATCCGACGGTGCGAGATCGGGGCTGTAGGGTGCATGAGGAAGAACAGTCCACTGAAGTTTTGTGAGCTCCTCTCGGGTGCGAAGACTTGTGTGAGGTCTTGCGTTGTCATGAAGAAGGAGAAGTTCGTTCAGATTTTTGTGCCTACGAACACGCTGAAGTCGTTTCTTCAATTTCTGAAGAGTAGCACAATACACTTCAGAGTTGATCGTTTGACCATGGGGAAGGACATCGAACAGAATAACCCCTTCAGCGTCCCAGAAGACTGTAACCATGACTTTACCGGCTGAGGGTATGGCTTTAAACTTTTTCTTGGTAGGGGAGTGGGTGTGGCGCCACTCCATTGATTGCCGTTTTGTTTCAGGTTCGAAGTGATGAACCCGTGTTTCATCGCCTGTAACAATCTTTGACAAGAAATTGTCACCCTCAGCCACATGACGAGCAAGCAATTCCGCACAGATGGTTCTCCTTTGCTCTTTATGGTGTTCGGTTAGACAACGAGGGACCCAGCGGGAACAAACCTTTGAATATCCCAACTGGTGAACAATTGTGACAGCACTACCAACAGATATGTCAAGTTGAGCACTGAGTTGTTTGATGGTGATCCGTCGATCATCTCGAACGAGTGCGTTCGCACGCTCCGCCATTGCAGGAGTCATAGCTGTGCACGGCCGGCCCGCACGCGGGAGATCAGACAGTCTTGCTTGACCTTGCGGCGATGATGACACACGCTTTGCCCAACGACTCACCGTGCTTTTGTCCACTGCCAGATCACCGTAGACATTCTGCAAGCGCCTATGAATATCTGAGATGCCCTAGTTTTCCGCCAAAAGAAACTCGATCACTGCCAGTTGTTTGCAACGCACATCCGTTACAGACGCCATTTTAACAGCTCCGTACAGCGCTGCCACCTGTCGGAAGTCAATGAAACTATACGAGACGAAGCGGGAATGTTTGAAAATATTCCACAAGAAATTTCCGGTTTTTTCAACCAAAATTGGCCGAGAAAAAAAATGTGTTGCATTACTTATTGAACTGCCCTCGTATAAACCAGTATAAACCTAGGTAACGTAATTGCGTGGAGAAAACAGCGATTGGTTTACTTATAATCAATTATTCAAAATGACAGTCACAATCGCATTATTTATTTTGTCGCCAACCGGTTTCAACCGGCGATGGGGTCATCTTTAGGGCAATTTACACCATTTGGTCTCTCGCTGGTGTCGTCACCCCGTGCAGGCAGGGTGACTGTAAGTAGGCTGTTTAGGTTCTTATATTGGTAACACCACGTAGCGCTCTGTATGAAAATCACTGGCTGTGCTGTGTGCAGTCTGTGGCTAGTTTGCATTGTTGTCTGCCATTGTAGTGTTGGGCAGCGGCAGCTGGATGTTAACAGCGCATAGCGTTGCGCAGTTGGAGGTGAGCCGCCAGCAGTGGTGGATGTGGGGAGAGAGATGGCGGAGTTTCGAAATTTGTAATACTGGATATCATGAACTGCTATGTATATTATGATTTTTCAACACTATTAAGGTAAATACATTGTTTGTTCTCTATCAAAATCTTTCATTTGCTAACTATGCCTATCAGTAGTTAGTGCCTTCAGTAGTTTGAATCTTTTATTTAGCTGGCAGTAGTGGCGCTCGCTGTATTGCAGTAGTTCGAGTAACTAAGATTTTTGTGAGGTAAGTGATTTGTGAAAGGTATAGTTTAATGTTAGTCAGGGCCATTCTTTTGTAGGGATTTTTGAAAGTCAGATTGCGTTGCGCTAAAAATGTTGTGTGTCAGTTTAAGGACAGTCACGTGTAATTGTTCAGAAGGGGACGTTTCATGACGACTCCAGCGAGCGACCAAATGGTGTACATTGCCCTAAAGATGACCCCATCGCGGGTTGAAACCGGTTGGCGACAAAATAAATAATGCGATTGTGACTGTCATTTTGAATAATTCAGTATAAACCTGTATAAAGGTAGAAAATTAAATCAATGGGAGCTAGATACATCTAAAGAACCACTAGTTGTGGAGAGTTTCAAATGGAGGCCTAGGCAACGATTGCCTGAAACAGGGGGAAGAAATACAATCGAAGACGATGGGCCGCTTTGAGGAATATTGAAGGCAGCGGGAAATCAAATAGGCAAAGAGACAAAGCCATGTAGAAATACTAGATGCTGAATTTAAGTGAAGAAACGGGAAAATGTAAACAAGCATTAAGTGACCAGTCAAAAGGGAATGCATACGACTAAAAATGAAACTGACAGAAAGAGAAAAGAGAAGCAAATAAATTAACAAACGACCTAGTTGATCCACCATGGTACACAAAACAGGTCAGAACACTGTTGCAGAAATAACGAAAACAGCATGCCAAATTTAAACGAATGCAAAATCCCAAAGACTGGGAATCTTTTACGGAAGCTCGAAATTTAGCACGGACTTCAAAGCGAGAAGCTTATAACAGTTTCCACAACGAAACCTCGTGTCGAAACCTGGCAGAAAATCAAAAGAGCTTCCGGTGGTATGTAAAGTATGCTAGCGGCAAGACACAATCAATTTCTTCTCTCTGAGATAACAATGGAAACACGATCAACGACATTGCTGCCAAAGCAGAGCTACGAAACACAACCTTCCGAAATTACTTCACCAAAGAAGAGGAAGTAAATATTCCAGAATTCGAGTCAACAACAACTGCCAACATGAAGGACTTAGAAGTAGATATAATCATAGCTAACACTTGGTTCAAGAAACATAAAAGGTTGTATACATGGAAGAATCCTGGAGATACTAGAAGGTTCAAATGGTTCAAATGGCTCTGAGCACTTTGGGACTTAACATCTGAAGTCACCAGTCCCCTAGAACTGAGAACTACTTAAACCTAACTAACATAAGGACATCAAACACATCCATGCCCGAGGCAGGATTCGAACCTGCGACCGTGGCGGTCGCGCGGTTCCAGACTGTAGCGCCTAGAACCGCTCGGCCACACCAGCCGGTGATACTAGAAGGTATCAGATAGATTATATAACGCTAAGACAGAGATTTAGGAACCAGGTTTTAAACTGTAAGACATTTCCAGGGGCAGATGTGAACTCAGACCACAATCTATTGGTTATGAACTGTAGATAAAAACTGAAGAAACTGCAAAAAGGTGGGAAACTGAAAGAAAAAAAATTGCTCTGAGAACTATGGGACTTAACATCTGTGGTCATCAGTCCCCTAGAACTTAGAACTACTTAAACCTAACTAACCCAAGGACATCACACACATCCATGCCCGAGGCAGGATTCGAACCTGCGACCGTAGCAGTCGCGCGGTTCCGGACTGAGCGCCTTAACCGCGAGACCACCGCGGCCGGCTAAACTGAAAGAACCAGAGGTTGTACAGAGTTTCAGGGAGAGCATAAGGGAACAATTGACAGGAATGGGGGGAAAGAAATACAGTAGAAGAAGAATGGGTAGCTTTGAGGGATGAAGTAGTGAAGGCAGCAGAAGATCAAGTAGGCAAAAAGACGAGGGCTAGTATAAATCCTTGGGTAACAGAAGAGATATTGAATGTAATTGATGAAAGGAGAAAATATAAAAATGCAGTAAATGAAACAGGCAAAAAGGAATATAAACGTCTCAAAAATGAGATCGACAGGAAGGGCAAAATGGCTAAGCAGGGATGGCTAGAGGACAAATGTAAGGCTGTAGAGGCTTATCTCACTAGGGGTAAGATAGATACTGCCTACAGGAAAATTAAAGAGACCTTTTGCAGAGAAGAGAACCACTTGTATGAATATCAAGAGCTCAGATGGAAACCCAGTTCTAAGCAAAGAAGGGAAAGCAGAAAGATGGAAGGAGTATTAGAGGGTCTATACAATAGCGATGTACTTGAGGACAATATTATGGAAATGGAAGAGGATCTTGATGAAGATGAAATGGGAGATACGATACTGCGTGAAGAGTTTGACACAGCACTGAAAGACCTGAGTCGAAACAAGGCCCCAGGAGTAGACAACATTCCATTAGACTACCGAAGGCCTTGGGAGAACCAGTCCTGACAAAACTCTACCATCTAGTGAGTAAGATGTATGAGACAGGCGAAATACCTTCAGACTTCAAGAGGAATATAATAATTCCAATCTCAAAGAAAGCAGGTGTTGACAGATGTGAAAATTACCGAACTATCAGTTTAATAAGTCACAGCTGCAAAATACTAAGGCGAATTCTTTACAGACGAATGGAAAAACTGGTAGAAGCGGACCTCGGGGAAGATCAGTTTGGATTCCGTAGAAATATTGGAACACGTGAGGCAATAATGACTTTCCGACTCATCTTAGAAGAAAGATTAAGGAAAGGCAAACCTACATTTCTAGCATTTGTAGACTTAGAGAAAGCTTTTGACAATGTTGACTAGAATACTTTCTTTCAAATTCTAAAGGTGGCGGGGGTAAAATACAGGGATCGAAAGGCTATTTACAATTTGTACAGAAAGCAGATGGCAGTTATAAGAGTCGAGGGGTATGAAAGGGAAGCAGTGGTTGGGAAGGGAGTGAGACAGGGTTGTAGCCTCTCCCCGATGTTATTCAATCTGTATATTGAGCAAGCAGTAAAGGAAACAACAGAAAAATTCGGAGTAGGTATTAAAATCCATGGAGAAGAAATAAAAACTTTGACGTTCGCCGATGACATTGTAATTCTGTCAGAGACAGCAAAAGATTTGGAAGAGCAGTTGAACGGAATGGACAGTGTCTTGAAAGGAGGATATAAGATGAACATCAACAAAAGCAAAACGAGGATAATGGAATGTAGTCGAATTAAGTCGGGTGATGCTGAGGGAATTAGATTAGGAAATGAGACACTTAAAGTAGTAAAGGAGTTTTGCTATTTGGGGAGTAAAATAACTGATGATGGTCGAAGTAGAGAAGATATAAAATGTAGACTGGCAATGGCAAGGAAAGCGTTTCTGAAGAAGAGAAATTTGTTAACATCGAGGTTAGATTTATGTGTCAGGAAGTCGTTTCTGAAAGTATTTGTATGGAGTGTAGCCATGTATGGAAGTGAAACATGGACGATAAATAGTTTGAACAAGAAGAGAATAGAAGCTTTCGAAATGTGATGCTATAGAAGAATGCTGAAGATTAGATGGGTAGATCACATAAGTAATGAGAAGGTATTGAATAGAATTGGGGAGAAGAGGAGTTTGTGGCGCAACTTGACAAGAAGAAGGGACCGGTTGGTAGGACACGTTCTGAAGCATCAAGGGATCACAAATTTAGCATTGGAGGGCAGCCTGCAGGGTAAAAACCGTAGAGGGAGACCAAGAGATGAATACACTAAACATATACAGAAGGATGTAGGTTACAGTAGGTACTGGGAGATGAAGAAGCTTGCACAGGATAGAGTAGCATGGAGAGCTGCATCAAACCAGTCTCAGGATTGAAGACCACAACAACAACAACATACTCAAAGTGGTGAAGCAACATAAAGCACGTAATAAAAGCAAGTGTTCCGGTCCAGAATGTATACCAATTAGGTTCCTTTAGAGTATGCTCCACACTTAACAATCATATACAACCGCTCGCTCGAGGAAATATCTGGACCCAAAGACTGAAAACCTGCACTGGCCTTACCAATATTCAAGGAAGGTAGTAGGAGTAATCCACTAAATTACTGGCCCACATCATTAACGTCGATATGCAACAGGATTTTGGAACATATATTGTGTTCGAACATTATGAATTACTTCGAAGAGAACGGTTTAGTGACACACAGTCAAGACTGATTTAGAAAACGTTGTTCTTGTAAAACACAATCAGCTCTTTACACACAGGAAATGTTGATTGCTATTGACAACGGATTTCAAATTGATTCCTTAATTCTAGATTTCCAGAAATCATTTGACACTGTCCCTCACAAGCGGCTTGTAATCAAATTACGTGCTTATGTAATATCGTCTCACTTATGCGACTGGATTCGTGATTTCCCGTCACAGTTCGTAGCAATTGACGGAAAGTCATCGAGTAAAACAGAAGTGATTTCTGGTGTTCCCAAAGGTAGTGTTATAAGCCCTCTGCTGTTTCGTATGTATATAAACGAGTCAGGAGACAACCTGAGCAGCCGTCTTAGGTAGTTTGCAGATGATGCTGTCGTTTATCGACTAGTTACGTCATCAGAAGATCAAAACAAATTGTAAAACGATTTAGAAAAGATGTCTATATGGTGCGGAAATTGGCAAATGACCTTAAATAATGAAAAGCGTAAAGTCATCCACATGAGTACTAAAAGGAATCCATTAAACTACGGTTACACGATAAATCAATCAAATCTAAAGTTCGTAAATGCAACTAAATACCTAGGAATTACAATTGCGAACAACTTATATAAGAAACAACGCATAGAAAATTTTTTGGGGAAGGTCAACCATAGACTGCGTCTTATTGACAGAACACTTAGAAGATACAATGATCTCCTAAAGAGGCTGCCTACACTACGCTTGTGCGACCACTTTTGGAGTACTGCTGCGTGGTTTGGGATCTTTAGCAGATAGGATTAAGGGAGTACTCGTACATCGAGAAAGTTCAAAGAAGGGCAGCATGTTTTGTGCTATCGCGAAATAGGGGGGAGAGTGTCACGGACTTGATACGGGATTTGGAGAGGACGTAACTAAAACAAATGCGTTTCTCCTGGCGGCGGGATCTTCTCACGAAATTCCAATCACCAATTTTTTCCCCAGAACGCAAAAATATTTTGTTGGCACCGACCTACATAGGGAGAAACGATCATCACAATAAAATAAGGGAAATCAGAGGTCGTATGGAAAGGAATATGCGTTCGTTTCTTCCGCGCGCTGTTCGAGATTGTGGTAATAGAGAATTATAGTGAAGGTGGTTCGATGAACCCTTTGCCAGCCGCTTACGTGTGACTTGCAGACTATCCATTTAGCGCAGATATAGATGAAAGTTAAATGTGGTCACTGTAATTGCACTAGCTGAAGCTAGTGTATTTTTGCAGTCTGATATTAAATTATTGGTCTTAATAGTCATTACTTGTACCTTCCGTTTAATATAACCTGTACAGATCTTATTTGTTTACCAAGTCCAATACTACATACGTTATTATGTTACGCAGTGTAGATCATTTATGCAGTAAAGATGTTTTAAATGTAACTATACAAGCCAAAGCTAGTGAATAACTTTCACTTGAGCAGAATTTAGTGTGTTCTTCTTGAGAGAGAAATTAATTAACCCAATTTTACGGTACGTTGATAATTTTTACTGTGGACCGTCTAACTACAACAGTATGATACACAATTAGGCGGTCCAAATGTAAAAGTTAACATACCGTAATATTACAGGCGACTGATGACGGCAGGACTACAGAAGTTGAAGATAATTAATCCAAATGCTAATCAGAAGCTAATTATTACGTGCTGCCTTTGCCCATAATTCAAGAAAGGACAGAGACATTGTATAAAGCTGGATCACATTTCTCTCTCACGCTAATGAAATATTTAATACAATCCACAAAAGAAAGATCTCTTAATCTTCTAGTTCTGAAATAAATTAAAATAATACTAGAGGTCGGTTAAGCAAACCAGTTCTAAGCAAAGAAGAAAAGTGGGACAATTAAATTGAAGAGTTGTACAAAGGAAACCCAGAAATTATTTTGAAAAGGAAGTAAATGAAGATAAGTTGGGGGATGTGAAGAATTTGACACAGCACTGAAAGACCTAAGTCGAAACAAGGCAGCTGGGGAACCACATTCGCCTAGAATCATTGACATCTTTAGCAGAACATACAATAAAAAACTACTGCACCTGGTATGCAGTGTATATGAGACAGGCGAAATAGCATCAGACTTCGAGAATGTTAACTATCAGTTTGATAAATAAAGGATGCAAAGTACTAACATACGTTACTTACAAAGGAATGGTAAGATTGATAGAAGTTGATCTCGAGGTTCGGAGAAATGTAAGAACACGTTACACAGTACTGAACCCTATGACCTATCTTATAAAACAGAAAGGCACATCTACATTTATAGAATTTGTAGATTTAGAAAAACGTTTTCATCAAGTGGACTGGGATACTCTTTGAAATCCTTAAGATAGCAGGGACAAAATATAAGGAGAAAAACGTTAGCTACAACTAGTTCAGAAACTAGACTGTAATCGTAAGAGTCGATGAACATGTAGGGGAAGCATTTGTTGAGGAGGGAGTAGAAAGGAATGTAGCCGATGTAATTAAATCTGTACAAGGAGAAGTTAGCAAAGGAAATAAAGGAAAAATTTCTATAGGGAATTAATGATCAGGAGGAATAAATAAAAATGTGGAAGTTAGCTGGCGACACTTTAATTCTGTAAGAGACGGAAAAGAACACGAAAGTTCAGATAAAGGGAATGAACATTATGTTTCTAAGAGATTGTAAGATGAATGTAAACAACAGCAAAACAAGGGTAGTGGGCTGTAATCGAATTAAATGAGGCGATGATGAGGGAACTAGACCAGGAAACGGGGCACTACAAGTAGTAGATGAGTTTTGCTATTTGGGCAGCAAAATAGCAGACGATGGTCGAAGTAGAGACTTCATAAAATTCAGATTGGCAACAGCAAGAACAACTCTACTGAAAACATATGGTCACATCGAATGTAAATTTCAATGTTAAGAAATCTTTGACGGAGATATTTGTCTGAAATGTAGCATTGCACGGAAGTGAAGTGTGGATGAATGGAAAAGAGTTTGGTCAGCAAGAGAAGTGGCTTTTGAAATGTGGTGCAACGCAGAAGTGCTGAAGATTAGATGGGTGGATCGTATAAGTGCTGAATCGAAATGGGAAGAAAATAAATTTGTGGAACAAGTTGGCTAAAAGAAGACATCGATTGATGGAAGACTTCCTGAGGCATAACGGAATAGTTAACCTGGTAATGAAGAGAAAAGGGGGAAGAGGGCAGGGTAAAATTGAGAGAGTGAAACCAAGGCTTGACTTTATAGTCTACATGTACATCTACATCTACACTCGGCAAACCACTGTAAAGTGTACTGCAGGCGGTAGCAGCAATTACTTCGTCTCTTCCCCTTCCATTCATGTGTGAAGTTCGGCTCCAGCCTCTCTGGGTGCTGTAATTACACTAATCTTGTCCTCACGATCCCTATGTGATCGATTCTTAGGTGGTTGTGTGTATTCCTAGATTAATCATTTAAGGCTGGTTCTTGAAACTTTGCAAATATGGGTTTCTCGAAATAGTCTGCGTCTGTCTTCACGAGTCTGCCAGATCAGTTTCTGTGGCACTCTCCTTTGGGTCAAACAAACCTGTGACCATTCGTGCTGTCTTTCTCTGTATACGTTCAGTATGCCCTGTTAGTCCTATTTGGTACGGGTCCCACACACTTGAGCGATACTCCAGAATGAATCGCGTGTGTGATTTGTAAGCAATCTCCTTTGTAGACTGGTTGTATTTCTCCAGTATTTTAGCAATAAACAGAAGTCTGCCCTCTGCTTTACCCATGACTGAACCTATACGATCATTCCATTTCATACCCGTACAAAGTGCTATACCCAGGTGTTGGACCATTCCAGCTGTGACTCACTGATATTATAGTCAGAAGCTATTACATTATTTTGTAGTTTTGTGAAGTTCATATTTTTAAATTTCTACGAATTTAAAGCAAATTGCCAATCTTTGAACCACTTTCATACCTTATCAAGTTCTGCCTGAATATTTATGCAGCTTCTTTCAGGTAGCACTTCATTACAGATAACTGCATCTGACGATGATATTCTGCATCCTCTCTACCAAAAAAATATCCTCAAATCAGTTACAAATTTCACTTGATACTTCATATGATTGTACTTTCGATAATTAGCATAGGTATGGTACTGAATCAAATGCTTTTCCGAAATCTAAGAAATACTCAACTTACCCGACTGCCTTGGTCCAAAGCCTTCAGTACGCCATGTGAGAAAAGTATGAGTTGGATTTCGCAAGGTTGATGTTTTCGGAATCCATGCTGGTTGGCATGGATTAGGTCATTCTGCTCGAGATACCTCAATATGTTTGAGCTCAGGATGTTCAGATGTGTATGCTGAAGCGAATGTACGGTTTAATAGTTACGCAGAGATGAATAGGGTTGCACAAAATAGACTAACGTACAGACCTGCATTAAACCAGTATTAGGCCGACGACCGCAATCAAAATTTTTTTAAAAAAAGAGGTTGAACAAAAACATAATGTGAATAGGAAGGTCACAATATCAACTTGTATGGATTATTGTTCAACACTTATTTGTATATTCTTGTAGAATACTGGGAAATCCACTGATGGTGGAGTAACATTACCAGAACGTGTTAAAGAGAGAAAAATAATAAATTGTCCTTTGATCGAGGCAGAATCCTTGAAACATATTTATATTTCAAGCAAACACAAATGCATATAGGAGTTTTCCTTCAAGGAAATCACCTCAAGGTGAATATTTCTGCTCCAAGACACTCCGTTCACGGAAGGTGTCCCTCTTCTTCCAGTTATGCAAATGAGGCGCACGGTCGTCAAAATGACTGAAAATGCAGTATTTTTATACAGTTTAAAATAGAGATAGTCAAAGGCGATCGTTGAATAGCCATGACAATAAGGCAGCTGCATTAACGTTAAATGACATTAAAATTTGATAAATAACGTTCTTAAGAGATTATTTCGTATAATATCATTCATGAGAGGTTATAAACATTTCAGAATGTCATCTGATGGGAATTTATTATGATGGATGACTTAATCGACAGCGATGATGAAGGCAAAAATTTACACTAAGCTCTCGGTGAAGTGTTCGAAGAAGCTCCTGACTCAAGCGGTTCTGGAAACCTTTATAGTCACCTGACAACCAATAGCTCTTACAGCTACACAAGCACCTGCTTGGCTAGCTCAGATGGTAGAGCACCAGCCCGTGAAAGGTAAAGGTCCCGAGTTCGAGTCTCGGTCCGGCACACAGTTATAATCTGGCGGTAGTTTCATATCAGCCTTACACTCCGCTGTAGAGTGAAAATTTCATTCTGGAAACTTGATAGGTGTTGGGAAAATCTGAGAGATTAGAAAAGAAGGAAGTAGTATATGCGGTCTCTGTTCCTAGTAAAATGCTATTCTGCACTATTTTTCACTCTTATTAACACCACATTTCACTTCCCATTATTTTGAAATGTTCTTTTTAATCATGAGAACATAACTACATGTTGAACCCCTTATAAATATTTGTTGTTCGTTAGGTGTTGCAGCAGTCAGACCTGATATAATCGTGCAAAGATGTTTCTTTTTTGTATTGGTTTCGGTGTAAGCAAAATAGAAAGTTCAAAGAAGGGTAGCACGTTTTGTATTGTCGCAAAATAAGGGACAGAGTGTCACTGATATGGCACAGGATTTAGGGTGGACATCATGAAAACAAAGGCGTTTTTCGTTGCAGCGGAATCTTCTCATGAAATTTCAGTCACCAACTTTCTCCTCCGAATGCGAAAATATTTTGTTGACACCGACTTACAAAGGGAGATACGATCATCACAATAAAATAAAGGAAATTGGAGCTCGCAGGAAAAGGTATAGATGTTCTTTTTTTTCAGCGCTAAGTACGAGACTGGAATAACAGAGAATTGTTGTGAAGGTGGTTCGATGAACCCTCTGCCAGGCACTTAAATGTGATTTGCAGAGTATCCGTGTAGATGTTGATGTAGATATTCTATAGGATACACACATCACCAACAGATTTGAATCACCCCCTTATTTCGAAATTCGTGGCACAGAAAACAAAAACTGGCTATGAGGTATGTATATACGAGTACATTCGTTTGTAATGTGTCCAGATGACCAAGAAAAGAAAAACAATCGTGTAACGTCAAAATCGTCTCTTTCCCATGGGGTTTCTCGCAGTACTCCCGATCAATGCCAGTACTTGGTGGAGCGTCCACTTGCTCAAATACGGGCTTGACTCCTTCGTGGCACACCATCGATGAGATCAAGCCAGCCCTGATGCAAATTGAAATGATAATTAAATCAAGACCCTAAGCTGTCGACAGGCGTTGATATACATCAACCGGGAGAGTTGAAGATCTGTGCCCTGACCGGGACTCGAATCCGGGATCTCCTGCTTACGTGGCAGACGCTCTATCCATCCGAGCCATCGGGAGCACAGAGGATAGTGCGACTGCAGGGATTTATCCCTTCCACGCTCCCCATGAAACCCACATTCCCAACTTAATGTCCATACACTGTATTACACTCATTACTCGCGGCAGACAATCTTACTGAGTCCCGTAAGAGTTCGGGCAGTGCGTGTGAATCCAGCACAGAAGAAGAAGGTCAATGGCCGGTTAGCCTTAACTATATGAAAATGGCATCTGTTCTTTGGGACATGTCCGAAAGAACAGGTACTATCGGTGACCATGTAGCTGTCTTAGAATGAAATGATAATTAAATCAAGACCCTAAGCTGTCGACAGGCGTAGATATACATCAACGGGGACAGTGTAATGGGCAGGGGCACTACGAATTTAGCGTGTGGACATTAAGTTGGGAATGCGGGTCTCACGGGGAGCGTGCAAGGGATAAATCCCTGCAGTCGCACTATCCTCTGTGCCCTCGGTGGCTCAGATGGATAGAGCGTCTGCCATGTAAGCCGGAGATCACGGGTTCGAGTCCGGGTCGGGGAACACATTTTCAACTGTCCCCGTTGATATATATCAACGCCTTTCGACAGCTTAGGGTCTTGAATTAATTATCATTTCATTCTAAGAGAGCTGCATGATTACCGGTGGTATCTGTTCTTTCGGACATATTAATGCTAGTCCAAATTGTCTCAATCTTCAGTGGCGATTCTGCCTAATTCGTGTGGAATACGTGGTCTTTATCGACGTCAAAAACAATTCTTTTTGGTCGAGTCCACAAATATTTGATTCGCTTCATGTCTGAGGAATAGGGAGGCTGCCTCTTTCCGGAGAAGGGACAATGATCACGAGGACAGCACGATGGGAACAAGAGTTATCATCCATCAAGATGAAATATCAAGAAAATTTTAGCGAGGTCTTCCCACTATCGGTTTTAGAATCTCGTTCTTTTACCGTAGACTAGCAAGATTGCTCTCAACGACCGCGAGAGGTGTACGGTGGCCTCAAGTCATGCAAAGCCACCCTAGAGCGTCACTCCACCACCTCCTTATTGCACATGTAAGACACAGTGTTGGAGGCGTTCGATATTTTCTCCAAACACGTTGTCTGCTATTATCAGGGTGCAAACAAATCAGAGTTTCGTCCGTAAATAACATCCGATGTCAACCTTGCGACATCTATTCTGCGTAATTTCTTGCCCGTCTGTAACGAAGTGGATGGTGAATTGATGTACGACGTGATGCTCGTCATGGTCATCGGGAATGGCGATTCGCATCACGCTGTAGTCTCCTAACAGTTTGATGTGATACTGACGTCCTGTAGCCTCTTCGAAAGGCGATTTCAGTTCTGGAGTACTCAGCCCACAGTTCCTTTCATCAAAACTCGTAGATATCGATCGTCCTGTACACCTATCGAACGTGAACGACCTATGTAGTGTAAGTGCTCAACAATACCTTCCAATTGGAAGCGATGTCATGTCCGCACCACATCACGTTGACTCCGGGGCACACGTCGGACAACTTCCCTGGTTGAAAAGATTCTGCGCGTAACGTGATGATGCGGGCCCGATCATTTGTCGCGATTGTCCTTCCTGGCACGATGGATGCTCGGTCCACTGTTCCACAGAAGTCTCTAACGCGTTTCTTCTCGTGCTTTACTTTCAACTAAAATGCTGCAGTCAGTTCGAGTGCAGCGTTCTAGCCGTAGGTATCACTCATGGTAATTCTGTGTATGTTTACAAACAACGTCATGGGCGATCTTCCGATCGGTACAGGAATATTCATATCACTACGTTTACATGCGACCATCTTCCGAAACATGAAAACCTAATTTTGGGAAACGTTTTTCGCTGTCGTGTTTACATATCAAGGTCTGAAGCGGATTTTCTAGCCCAGTTAAATACGGCACCTGAAAAACAGGTGTTACAGTTTCTGATTTAGTCAGCACAGTCGCTATTTCTCTCCCGTGAGAAGAGGTGTAAACAGCTTCAATCTACTATTTCTACTTATCATTCACTGTACAAAAAGCTACTCCGTCCTTATAAGCCGAAAAATTAAAAAAAAAAAAAAAACAAGACGAAACCTAACAACCCAAGCACATTTGAAAGCCGGCAACCAGAAGCGGATTTCCGGAATCGATTTTGAAGTGTTTATATGACCATCTACAAGCGGTATCGGGAAATCGGTTTACGAAATCCGGTTTTGGGAGCCGCTTATGATCAGCGTGAATAGAAACACGCATGTGCGACATATCAGGGTTAGGCAAAACTTCTGTTGATTATGTACATTTTGTTGTTTAAGTTTAGTATCTGCACAGAAACTAAACAATGGCAGCAGCTTTGAAAGATTATATCTTTGACTGCTGAAACATCTACGGAACAGCCAATGTTTACATGACGTCCATCTTGTGTTTATGGTGTTCTGTGATTATAATTCTCTCACTGTCTATGAAATCTGGTTTACATCGGTGCGACTGGAAGAAAACGCACTTCGTTCACTACCATTTACTTGTATCTTTGTACAAATGTTCACATTAGAGGGAACGGAAGACAACTAGAGAAAAAGAACATAATCTATTGTTGGATTGTGGCCGAGCGGTTCTAGGCGCTCTGGAACCGCGGGACTGCTACGGTCGCAGGTTCGAATTCTGCCTCGGGCATTGATGTGTGTGATGTCCTTAGGTTAGTTAGGTTTAAGTAGTTCTAAGTTCTAGGGCACTGATGACCTCAGAAGTTAAGTCCCATAGTGTTCAGAGCCATTTGAACTATTTTGTTGTTGTATTGGCGCTAATTATCAGCACACAGAATACAACACTATAATAGTAAGTGCAACGTTGTAAGGCTTTGATACTCAAAGAGGATTATTTTGGGAGGAGAATACACTGTTTCTGCCGAAATAAGCAAAATGGTGAAGGGAAAGAAGAATTTAGGTATCTGAAATAATACGCGCCCGTGAAATGCATGGAGGCAGCGCACTTAACACGGAATTGCGGCTCCAGCTTTCCTTAGCATTATTCCAAAACCTTGGACATGCGTCGGTTGAAGTTTGCGGCTGGCTTCTCATTACTATTGAAGAGGAAATTGTAAAGCAGAGTACTACCGACGACCACACAAGCTGAAGATGGCTAGTAGTTACACTCTGGCTATTCACATCTGGAGACATTTACGCTAGTGATAGTTTCGAATTTGAATAGATGCTGTATGTCAGGTAGTTTCTGGTGCTTGTAGTGATAAATGCGAAGCACTTACAGTTATTACAATATGTATCAGAAAGATGCGTCAGTAAAATTTGAATGTGAAATATACGTATGACTTGTCACATAGGCTACTTGATAAAACGTGCTATACAGGGTTGGCAGAAACAGTCTGAAAATCTTGTAGGGATGTTCACGGTAGGTTGTGGTGAGAAATGACTCTTAGGAAAAAAATTCGATACGTTGCGCTGTTCCCGATCTAGCTAACGTTGACGTTATCCAACCAGGCCGTTGCGAGCACTTCAGGTGGCCCGCCAATGTCGAGGTCGCCGAACAATGGGCAGTCTCGTGCGCTATCATCTACGCCAGTGGTTCCAAACAGGTGGTGCGCGGACCCCCAGAGGTCCGCGAGCTATGCCAGAGGGGTCCGCAAGATGCTATTAGAATAAACAAGTATATTAAATATATTTCGTATTATAACAGATTTTTAGTTTCGGCCGCTTCCTGCACGAGCAGAGCTTTAGCGAACGCTAACTTCTGCGTCTGGCGTCTTCCTAGAGACAACTGACCCTAGCGCAAAACTAGAATTAGATAGATGCAAATAGTTTTGCTGTATGCCGTTAGACTACTCGCGCTGCCTCTTTGCAGCTGACAACTAACAGTCACTTTGCACAGAAACTCGCAATTCAGACGACAATCGACCATTGTTAATTTATTTCCAGTGCTTTCACAGAGTGTATTGTTTTCATATACAATATTCTGTATTAAAACAGTAGTGATTATAAAGCGTTGTTTTTTGCGGAAGCTACAGTTCGCGTGGTTAAAAATGAACCGTTGGTTAAAAACTGGTTCGTTAAAACGGCCTTCTCAGTCTCTTGAACCAGACTCAACTGGAAAGAGTCCCATACAGACGAACAGTACGCTAAGACTGGACGAAGCAATTTCCTTAGCTGAAGAACTGCATTGCTTCAGGAGTCTACCAATAAACCACAGTCTTGAGTTCGCCTTACTCGTTACTTGTGTAATCTGATCGTTCCATTTCAGATAATTTCGAATAGTCACACCCAGATACTTGACGGATGTTGCCGCTTCCAAAGACTGGGCATTTATTTTGTACTCGTACATTAATGGGGATTTTCGCCTTGTTACACGCAGTAGGCTACACTTACTAATATTGGGAGATAGCTGCCAGTCATTACACTACGCATTTATTTTCTGCAAATCCTCATTGATTTGTTCACAGCCGTGCGGGGTAGCCGCGCATTCTGAGGCGCCTTCTCACCCCCGTCGGAGGTTCGAGTCCTCCCCCGGGCATGGGTGTGTGTGTTGTCCTTAGCATAAGTCGGATTAAGCTGGGTGTATGCTTAGGGAACGATGACCTCAGCAGTTTGGTCCCATAAGACTTTACCACAAATTTCCAAATTTTCCAATTTGTTCACAACTTTCGTGTGATACTACTTTCCTGTAGACTACAGCATCATCGGCAAACAGCGTAATGCCGCTGTCAATACCATCAACCAGATCGTTTACGTAAATCGTAAAAAGCAGCGGACCTATTACGCTGCCCTGGGGCACACCTGATGTTATGCTTGTTTCTGTTGAAGTCTCCCCGTTCAGTACGACATACTGCTCCCTGTCTGTTAAAAAACTTTCTATCCAACTGCTTCCGTCATCGGATAGACCGTGAGTGCGCGCTTTTTGGAGCAAGCGACAGTGCGGAACTGAGTCGAACGCCTTTCGAAAATCGAGGAATATGGCATCAACCTGGGAGCCGGTATCTAGAGCCTGTTGTATATCATGCACAAAGAGGGCCAGAAGTGTCTCGCATGACTGCTGTTTCCGAAAACCGTGCTGGTTTCTGCAGATGAGCTTCTCAGAGTCTAGAAAGGTCATTATGTGTGAACACAAAATATGTTCCATGAGTCTACAACATGCCACAATATGGTTAGGTCCTGGAGGACTGGAAGAATGTACGTTCCTTTTTTTCTCAGCTGGTTCCTTTATCCAAGCACTGTATACCTGTGATCACACAATTTACCTGGATGACTCCAGCGTGTTGGGTATAATGGGACAGCAGGGATACAAAAAGTCAGCCAGAGTTGAAACTGAAATGGACCAGTTTTAAATATGACTGTTACGCAGCAGCCGTATACTAATTTCCATTGCAGCCAACCGGTTGCAAACAACTGTTTGGTACACTGATCTAGGTTTCGATACCTACTAAGGATGTCTTCATCAGAATGAAATTTTGATAAACCGTAAAATTACGTTGCGAAGAAGCAATGTCCAGAACTTAGAGCAGCTATCCTCAAGTCAAAAATAAAATAAAAAGGTTCAGCCTTTGCCACGTGTGCCTAGCTAGGAACAACAGCATTAGGTCTGATGTTGTTCCTAGCTACGCATAGTGGCAAAGGCTGAAACGTTTTAATTTGCTTTTGACTTGGGCATAGCTGCTCTAAGTTCTGACCATTGCTTCTTCGCAATGTAATTTTACGGTTTATCAAAATTTCATTCTGATGAAGACATCCTTAGTAGGTATCGAAACCTAGATCAGTGTACCAAACAGTTGTTTGCAACCGGTTGGCGGTATAATACAATGCTGAAACTAGAATGGACGTTTATTTAGTCGGCCTATGGTTTGAGAAGGGGCATAGCCCGAAACCGATCACCGACTAAATACACATCCATTTTAGTTGCAACCCCTTCTTTTTTTGCATCATAGTATAATTTACCGTCAGTTATTTTTTATTTTCTATAAATACTGTGTACAGATTCCAAAAGGAGTATACTTATGAAAGAAAGAACAAGCGACTGTGTAAATTCCTTTGTGAGCAGTATTACCTTTATGAGGGGGATGCAGCACTCAAGAAAATCCTCTGCGTTGAATGTGTCAGCTCGCCAGAAAGCCTTCTCTAGTCGGGACCCTTTAACTGATACCATTCACTGTTGGGTGCTACGAAGCAGCCTGAAAATATTTTCTTCTTAACACTTACACACACACACAATAACTAAATCAACACAACGGCGGTCTTTCGCAATCGCATATCCTGGGGCCGAAGTTTCAGCCCCACTAGTTTCACATTTTGTGTGTACGGCGTTATGATCCATTGGTTCGCATCCGTTGCAGTGAATTCTTGATCTCGAAGAAAGTACCATCAGTGACGCTGCTTCGGGAGGACGCAGCTGGGGCGCGTTGCGGTGATTTCGTTCCTCCCTCAAGACGTGCGTCTATCGCGAACGACGATAACGTAGACGGTACGCGGCGGAGACGCGGCAGCCGTTGACAGCCGGCGAGTCACTGAGTGGGCCGGGCCGCCTTCGCGAACCTCTTAATAGGTTGCACACGGCACCAACACAAGCTCCAGTCCGTCTCCTTATCGACGCTGTGGCCAAGTTTTCTTGTATGTCAACACAATATTGCGAAGAGGAGGAAACAGGCAGGCAGGAAGGAAGGAAGCCCCAGCAGCCAGTTTCGGGACATTATTGCAGGATTATTGACAGCGAAAAGCCAACGAGAAGGACTATCAAGTCTTCAAACGAAGTGTACTGCGAATGCACAGATTCCATAAGGAGATTCATTTACCATCAAATTGTTTACAGATATCAGCCCAACGAATGGCCTTCTCTCCGGCGGATAATGTTTAAGACATACAAATGTACTGGAGAAGAAAAGTAAACAAAAGAGAAACATGCCACTGTATTTATCATTAGAAATCCATGCAAGCAACGTGACAGATGAGACGTTGCTAGTATTAAGTTTTCGCTGTTTAGCACAGTACAGACAGAGATTAAATATATTAACTGTGAGCCAAGCTGGAGCATAACGAGAACCAGACTTCGTATTCTTCGAGCAACGATCTTATTAGCTCAGTCAGACAAGGACACTTCAAAGTCCAACTAAAAGTTTCAGTTTAAGTATATAAGACTACTACACAATTGGAGAATGATAAATGAATACCTTCAAAGACACGAAACACAAGCACGAACTTTGCATGGAGAAAGATGGCAGTTAAGGAAACGTTTTAAATCGTTATGCAGTAGACGTAGAAGGATCTAACTATTCAGGTTGGGACTCTTTCACTGTGGCAGTTGTATCTCATTTGCAGGAAAATTACCTGTTGAATCGAGCAGCGGACATTTCATATTTTCAGACTTTCTATCGTGCGTTTGTGGAACACACTTTCGATAATTTACCGAAAAGCAGTGATAACCTATGATGGGCAAGAGGTCTGAAGGCACTTGAGAAGAATGGTCGGAAGTGTTGGACTTCCTCAACATGTGTGTCAGTGTTCATGCAAGTAAGTAGTGCAATGAAGAGCAAATAATTATCGTCATCGATTTGGTCACCTGGACCGCATCTAACCGCTGATCTCACACTGGAAACAATTATGATCGATGCTGTACCAGAAGTGTTAGCTAGAACGACGAGGAACCGTTCGCTGAAAGCCGGGATACGAACAAGGGTGCCGCTGACCAGATGTCTACGTAAATCTAGTCACCATGGTGACCATTTCTGATACTGTAGTACCAAGCGATGTGACGCAGTTAAGGCACTATAGCCGATATAAAAAAAAAGATTCGACGATCACATTGTTGCCCTCAGTTAAGGAGAGAAATAATTGCAGGAGTTGTAGAATTGAATGAACAGTCTGATGAGTTCATATAGCCGATTTGGAGTAACCTGAAGAAATTCGAAATTAATCGTGAGTAGCAGAACAAGATTAGCAATAAACTTAACATCAGAATTTGGGATCAAGATGCAGATGAAGTAAAGAACGGAGCAATGATGACACAAAAAGCGGACTAGCGCAGACAAAGAGGGCTTTCCCAGCTAAGAAAAGTCTACTAGTATCAAACATCGGTCCTAATTTCTGAGAATGCATATTCAGAGCACAGCATTGTATGCAAGTAAATCATCTGGGAAGACCAGAAAAGAAGATAATCGAAATGTTTGGAATGTGCTGCTGTGGAAATTACTGAATATCAGGTGAGTTGACAAAAATCGGGTGAGTTAATAAGACAGGAAATGAGGAATTTCTCCGCAGAATCGGGAAGAAGGGGAACAAGTAGGAAACGTTGACAGAATAGTAGGACATATGTTAAGTAATCAAGGAATAGCTTCTATGGTTCTAGAGGAAGCTGTGGAGGGGAAAAACATTAGGAGGATGCAGAGATCGGAATATACGGAGCAAACAGATGAAGGCGCTGGATGCAGATGTATTTTGAGATGAAGACGTTGGCTCAGGGGAGGCATTCGTGGTGGGTCGCATCAAACCAACAGGAGACTGCAGCTGTTTTACTACTCCCAGAACACTTCTGTGGCTTATCCCACAGCTTGAACAACTGCCTTGTTGTGACATACGGATTATGTACACTGTCCTAGCACGACGATACCCCTTACTAACTTTCTCTCAAGACGTCGACACAGCTTGCACCCTCTGCCACACACACTGTACAATGACATGCAGGGGCACAGACGTAGATAAAGATGCGGCGGTGAACATTTTTTCTGTCACTGCGATTCGAATCATCGTGTGTCCGCAGGTACTTCCTTCCTATGTTATGTTAATCTTAAACTTGACCGAATTGTATTGTCAGCCTTTGTTGTTTGTATTACCATAATGGAGAGGCTGCTGTAGAGCCTAGTGCGTTAAGCACTAAGGATCTGTATTTTATTGTTAATTGCGCTCAACAGACTTTCTGTAATGGTGTTGAAGGCTATAAGCGCCATTTAACTGCTTAACAACTTTTACTGCACATCTGTGTATCTGTGTTCGGCCGTTATTCACTGATACAACCATCACTAACTATTGGAATTGGAGAAAAAACAAATCATCGTTAAAATACACTCCTGGAAATGGAAAAAAGAACACATTGACACCGGTGTGTCAGACCCACCATACTTGCTCCGGACACTGCGAGAGGGCTGTACAAGCAATGATCACACGCACGGCACAGCGGACACACCAGGAACCGCGGTGTTGGCCGTCGAATGGCGCTAGCTGCGCAGCATTTGTGCACCGCCGCCGTCAGTGTCAGCCAGTTTGCCGTGGCATACGGAGCTCCATCGCAGTCTTTAACACTGGTAGCATGCCGCGACAGCGTGGACGTGAACCGTATGTGCAGTTGACGGACTTTGAGCGAGGGCGTATAGTGGGCATGCGGGAGGCCGGGTGGACGTACCGCCGAATTGCTCAACACGTGGGGCGTGAGGTCTCCACAGTACATCGATGTTGTCGCCAGTGGTCGGCGGAAGGTGCACGTGCCCGTCGACCTGGGACCGGACCGCAGCGACGCACGGATGCACGCCAAGACCGTAGGATCCTACGCAGTGCCGTAGGGGACCGCACCGCCACTTCCCAGCAAATTAGGGACACTGTTGCTGCTGGGGTATCGGCGAGGACCATTCGCAACCGTCTCCATGAAGCTGGGCTACGGTCCCGCACACCGTTAGGCCGTCTTCCGCTCACGCCTCAACATCGTGCAGCCCGCCTCCAGTGGTGTCGCGACAGGCGTGAATGGAGGGACGAATGGAGACGTGTCGTCTTCAGCGATGAGAGTCGCTTCTGCCTTGGTGCCAATGATGGTCGTATGCGTGTTTGGCGCCGTGCAGGTGAGCGCCACAATCAGGACTGCATACGACCGAGGCACACAGGGCCAACACCCGGCATCATGGTGTGGGGAGCGATCTCCTACACTGGCCGTACACCACTGGTGATCGTCGAGGGGACACTGAATAGTGCACGGTACATCCAAACCGTCATCGAACCCATCGTTGTACCATTCCTAGACCGGCAAGGGAACATGCTGTTCCAACAGGACAATGCACGTCCGCATGTATCCCGTGCCACCCATCGTGCTCTAGAAGGTGTACGTCAACTACCCTGGACAGCAAGATCTCCGGATCTGTCCCCCATTGAGCATGTTTGGGACTGGATGAAGCGTCGTCTCACGCGGTCTGCACGTCCAGCACGAACGCTGGTCCAACTGAGGCGCCAGGTGGAAATGGCATGGCAAGCTGTTCCACAGGACTACATCAAGCATCTCTACGATCGTCTCCATGGGAGAATAGCAGCCTGCATTGCTGCGAAAGGTGGATATACACTGTACTAGTGCCGACATTGTGCATGCTCTGTTGCCTGTGTCTATGTGCCTGTGGTTCTGTCAGTGTGATCATGTGATGTATCTGACCCCAGGAATGTGTCAATAAAGTTTCCCCTTCCTGGGACAATGAATTCACGGTGTTCTTATTTCAATTTCCAGGAGTGTATATATTTTTCGGTTATATAATCCAATTTTGTCAAAAGTAAATGCGAGAACATTTGTGTAATAGGCTAATTTACTGGCAGTTAGCATTAGTCCTTCACTTGATATTGGAAACGTAGTAATAGACGGCAAATCATCGAGTAAAACTGAAGTGATATCAGGTGTTCCCCAGGGAAGCGTCCTGGGACCTCTGCTGTTCCTGGTCTATATAAATGACCTGGGTGACAATCTGAGCAGTTCTCTTAGGTTGTTCGCAGATGATGCTGTAATTTACCGTCTAGTAAGGTCATCCGAAGACCAGTATCAGCTGCAAAGCGATTTAGAAAAGATTGCTGTATGGTGTGGCAGGTGACAGTTGACGCTAAATAACGAAAAGTGTGAGGTGATCCACATGAGTTCCAAAGAAATCCGTTGGAATTCGATCACTCGATAAATAGTACAATTCTCATGGCTGTCAATTCAACTAAGTACCTGGGTGTTAAAATTACAAACAACTTCAGTTGGAAAGACCACATAGATAATATTGTGGGGAAGGCGAGCCAAAGGTTGCGTTTCATTGGCAGGACACTTAGAAGATGCAACAAGTCCACTAAAGAGACAGCTTACACTACACTTGTTCGTCCTCTGTTAGAATATTGCTGCGCGGTGTGGGATCCTCACCAGGTGGGATTGACGGAGGACTTCGAAATTATCACGTAATAGGGGAGAGTGTGTGGCAGATATGATACGCGAATTGGGACGGAAGTCATTAAAGCAAAGACGTTTTTCGTCGCGTCGAGATCTATTTACAAAATTTCAGTCACCAACTTTCTCTTCCGAATGCGAAAATATTTTGTTGAGCCCAACCTACATAGGTAGGAATGATCATCAAAATAAAATTAGAGAAATCATATCTCGAACAGAAAGGTTTAGGTGTTCGTTTTTCCCGCGCGCTGTTCGGGAGTGGAATGGTAGAGAGATAGTATGATTGTGGTTCGATGAACCCTCTGCTAAACACTTAAATGTGAATTGCAGAGTAGTCATGTAGATGTAGATGTAGATGATATGGTTGTCGGATAAAATAGACGAACAAATCACAGGTTTTAAACGTCTCTACACTGTGTCCAAGAAGCCACTGGCTGCTTAATCACAATGTAGCGCAGTTTCAAATTACAGTCAAATGGCGGTTCAAAAAGTTTTACATGACAGTGGCTCCACACCAAAGCAAAATCGTTAATTTGTGTGATGTCTTTTACAGCTGGTGTAGGTTGAACCATTGATCTGATTTATTGTGGCCACTAGTCAGCAGCGGATAGCTTGGGTGAGTGTGTGTTTACTATCTATTTACTCTTAGTCTCGTTAACTGATTGGATTACGAGTAGTATTAGTTTGAATTATTGTCTATCGACCCTCTGAAATAAGATATTGTGTGCGGTCTGATTATTTTATTTATTTCTTGTCATTCTCTTACAGCTCGCACAATTATTTATGGTATGTTGGTACATTGTTTTGTACAACTGCCTTGTTGTGACATACGCATTATGTACACTGCCTTAGCACGACGATGCCACTTACTAACTTCCTCTCAAGACGACGACACAGCTTGCACCCTCTGCCACACACACTGTACATTAGCATGCGGGGTAAAGACGTAGATAAAGATGCGGTGGTGAAAATTTTTTCTACCACTGCGATTCGAACCATCGTGTCAGCAGTTACTGTGACAGAGGCAGGTACTTCATTCCTATGTCACGTTAATCTTAAACTTGACCGAACTGTGTGGTCAGCCTTTGTTGTTTGTATTACCATAACGAAGAGGCTGCTGCAGAGCCTAGTGTGATAAGCACTAAGGATCTGTATTTTATTGTTAATTGCGTTCGACAGACTTTCTATAATGGTGTTGAAGGATATAACCGCAATTTGACTGTACAACAGATTTTACTGCACATCTAGATATACCGGGTGATCAAAAGGTCAGTATAAGTTTGAAAACTGAATAAATCACGGAATAATGTAGACAGAGAGATACAAATTGACACACATGCTTAGAATGACATGGGGTTTTATTAGGACCAAAAAAATACAAAAGTTCAAAAAATGTCCGACAGATGGCGCTTCATCTGATCAGAATAGCAATAATTAGCAAAACAAAGTAAGACATAGCAAAGATGATGTTCTTTACAGGAAATGCTCAATATGCTCACCATCATTCCTCAACAGCAGCTGTAGTCGAGGAATGATGTGAACAGCACAGTAAAGCATGTCCGGAGTTATGGTGAGGCATTGGCGTCGGATGTTGTCTTTCAGCATCCCTAGAGATGTCGGTCGATCACGATACACTTGCGACTTCAGGTAACCCCAAAGCCAATAATCGCACGGACCGAGGTCTGGGGACCTGGGAGGCCAAGCATGACGAAAGTGGCGGCTGAGCATACGATCATCACCAAATGGCGCCAGCAAGAGATCTTTCACGCGCGATCTGTCGGACATTTTGTGAACTTTGTTTTTTTGGTTCTAATAAAACCCCATGTCATTCAAAGCATGTGTATCAATTTTTACCTCTCTATCTACATTATTCTGTGGTTTATTAAGTTTTCAAATTTATACTGACTTTTTGATCACCCTGTATGTGTTAGGCCATTATTCAGTGATACAGCCCTCAATAACAATTAGACTTGAGTAGAAAACAAGTCATCGACAAAAATTTGTATTTTTCGGTTATATAAATCAATTTTGTCAAAAGTAAATGCCAGAACATTTGTGTAATAGGCTAATTTACTGGCAGTTAGCATGAGTCCTTCATTTGATGTGGTTGTGGAGTAAAATAGATGACCGAATCTCAGGATTTAAACTGCGCTACACTGTGTCCAAGAGGCCACTGGCTGTTTAATCACAATGTAGCGCAGTTTAAATTTACAGTCTAATGGCGGTTAAAAAAGTTTTATATGACAATGGCTCCACACCAAAGTAAAATCATTCATTTGTGTGATGTCTTTTACTGCTGGCGTAGGTTGAGTCATTGATCTGATTTATTGTGGCCACTAGTCAGCAGCGGATAGCTTGGGTGAGTGTGTGTTTACTATCTATTTACTGATTGGATTACGAGTAGTATTAGTTTCGGTTATGGTGTATCGACTCTCTGAAAGGGTATTTATTTTTGATTTTGTATACTGTCTGATTATTTAATTTATTTCTTGTCATTCTTTTACAACTCACACAATTATATATGGTACGTTGATACATTGTTTTGTGCCGTTTAATTATTGCAAAACAAACGGTAATCTGAGGAACAGAGGATTTTACTGTTTGTTACGTTGTACTAGTTATTAAGTTCTGAATTGTCCGCTGGTTATTTTACTTGTTTGACCTAATTCATGCACTCTGACTTTCTGAGTTTTATTGTTAACAAATATATGAGGTTTATTCAAATGAAACCTGGTCAGTGCGTCTACATTTGCCTTACACGTAAGGTGGCACCACCAACTGCGGATATGGTAGCTCCATCTATTGGTAGAGAGACTGACGCGTGTGCACCGTTTGATGTTGTAGAACGCCAGTGTGGTTCCTCGCTGAAGAGAAGGTGGTCACCCAAGTTATCGTCCACTACCGAACATGCAGGCGAGTAAGCAGGAACAACGAAGAGTGATTCGATTTTAGGCGGAGGAGGGAGTTGGAGGCCGTGAAATGTGTCGACGGGTGAAGGCAGTATACGGTGAGCACAGTCTGAGTCGTCCAAGTGTTATGGAATGGCGCAAACGATTCCTTGAGCGGTGCGAGTCACTGGAAGACGATGCTCGTCCTGGACAGTTTTATCCTGTCATCACACCGGAAATGGTTGCGGAAGTGAATACTTTAGTCTTGGCTCAGCGTTATCAAGCCACTTTACAGAACTTTAGAGAGCCATCAAGTCGAAATGCCGGGGCATATTGTCCAATGGCGTTATCCTCCTGCATGATAATGCCCGCCCAGACACGTTCAATGCGGTGAAGACGACACTGCAACAGTTTTGGTGGGAAACGCTGGTAGATCCACCGTATAGTCCCGACCTTTCACCATGTGACTTTCATGTGTTTGGATCTCTAAAACAAGCTATTCGCGGACATCGATTCGCAACGGACGACTAAGTGCGTGAGTGGGTCCAGGCCTGGATCCGACAGCAGCCTACTGGCTTCTTCAAGAGCACCAATGGGATAAATGTGCCAACAGTTTTGTATAAGTACATTTTTGGGTTAAGAAAATTTTTACCGTTACTTTACACTAGGACCGGTTTTCATTTGAATGCCCCTTATATTTAAAGCTTGTTAAGGATTTATGACCATGCATCACCCAGCCACTTTGCGCTCGCTCTTTTCCTATGCCATACTGTAATGTCAGTGATAAGTTATCAAGTACTGTTACCATCTTCAGTTTATTTATAAGTTTCCACAAGTGACGCCTAGTTTTGATTTACTACGAGGGGAGGTAGAAAATAAGTTTCTCCTGTCGATTGTGGGCAGAGATGTGTGATATGGGCGGAAGGCAGAATCCATGGAGTGGAAACATCCTTCATCACCTGTCCGAAAGAAGTTCAAAAGCACTCCGTCTGCAGTTAGAGAGCTACTCACTGTTTTCTGGGACGCCAAAGGAGTTTTGCTGCTGGACTTTCTGGAGGATGCAACCATCAATACTGCGCGGTACTGTGCCACTCTGTCGAAATTGAAAGAGGTGATTCTGAAAAAGCGGCCTGGCCTTCTCAGATCTGGCGTTCTGCTGTGGATGACAATGCGAGACCACACACGGCGACGGCAAAGAAAACCATATTGCAGCTCTTGGTTGGGAGGGCCTACACCATCCGCTTTACAGTCCGGATCTCGCACCAAGTGACTCCCATCTGTTTCCTGCTGTGAAGAAGACTCTCGGCGGAAAGCGCTTTGGCAGCAATGCTGACGTCAAATAAGCCGTTCAACGATTCTTTCGTATGCAACGCCCTGATTTTTTCCTGGAAGGCTTTTTGAAGCTTATACAGCGGTATGACAAATGTCTCAATGTACTTGGAAATTATGTAGAAAAATTAAGATATGTCTCATCTTTAATGTCTCATTCTCTTTTTTTTTCTTTTCACACACACTACTCAGACCACAGTCGACAGGGGAAATATATTTTACAACTCCCCCACGTATATGATACTATTCAGAATTTTAGGAGAGATAGACAGTCTGATTTCTGACAAGGATGTCACAACTGGATTTTGTCGCATTATAAGCGTAATGTTTATAGTAATAGTATCATAAGTGTCGATGTGGGTTAATTTGTGACCCAAAAGATACTCTTAATTAATGCTAAATTAAAGCAGATACATTCATAATTGCTTCAACAGTTTACTCCATCAAATATTCAAGCGTGGTGTTTATAAATAACTTTGGCTTGAAACAGCAGCCTATTAAATATTTCAAAAACGTTTCCTTAAATGAAACAGATATGAGTTACGACGTCCTTGTATTTAATGAGCAATATGTAGAAGGAGTTACTGGTCCTAAAGAAAAGTAACCTTATGCTTTTGTCTTCCGACAAGTAGTATAAAATCTCTTCGCGAACATTACTGCTCCTCTGGAGAGAAAGGTTTCCAAGTAGAAAGCTATCCTATTCACCGGCGGATTGTCCATGGAGCCTTTCCCCGCAAATAGCGAAAGAGTTTCCCCCGTGCATGCGCTGGGGTCGTCTTCGGCAAGATGGTCCATCACTATGGGCTGCATACATTTCCGACGCTTAACAACAGCAGCTGTACGTGGTTCATAACAAGGAAGACACTTTCCGCGGGAAATGTGTAATAAATTTAAGGTATGACATTGGTTAGACAAACTTCGCTGTGACACGCCGCCCATTCGTTGGTCAACCTTTCTACTTGTCGTGGCGAGACTCCACTCGCCTCGGTATGCTCGACCCGGATGTACCGGGACCGAATTCTTCTGGTGGAAAAATACTTTCATCATCAGTGTTTGGTCGGTAAAAGGAGAGATAGTAGTGAAGATTTCCAGAACGTGCTTTCTTTTGTTCAACAGCCTACCAGTATTTCTGTCACATTGTCAGCTGTCTCCTAATCTTCCTCAGCACTCCCTACATCTAAATCTACATCCGCATATAAAGCCCTCAAGCCACCTCATAGTGTGTGGTGGAGCGTACTTGTACCGCTGCTTGTTCCTCCTACGCTACCGCATTCGCGAATAGCGCGTGCGAAGAACTGCCGATAAACCCCGTATGATCTCTGAGTTCTCGGACTTTTTCGTCGTGGCAAATTCATGATACGATGTAACATGTTGCCCGACTCTCTATTGAGATTTCAACAAAAAATCTGTCCGCGATACACGACGCCTCTCTTGTTGAAACCGAGCGAGGTGGCGCAGTGGTTAGCACACTGGACTCGCATTCGGGAGGACGACGGTTCAATCCCGTCTCCGGCCATCCTGATTTAGGTTTTCCGTGATTTCCCTAAAATCGCTTCAGGCAAATGCCGGGATGGTTCCTTTGAAAGGGCACGGCCGATTTCCTTCTCCATCCTTCCCTCACCCGAGCTTGCGCTCCGTCTCTAATGACCTCGTTGTCGACGGGACGTTAACCACTAATATCCTCCTCCTCCTCTTGTTGAACAAATGTTCAAATGTGTGTCACATCTTATGGGACTTAACTGCTAAGTTCATCAGTCCCTAAGCTTACACACTACTTAACCTAAATTATCCTAAGGACAAACACACCCCCCCATGCCCGAGGGAGGACTCGAACCTCGCCGGGACCAGCCGCACAGTCCATGACTGCAGCGCCCTAGACCGCTCGGCTAATCCCGCGCGGCTCTTGTTGAGCATCTTGACTGGGGTGGAGGTGTTTGAATTAGATGTACTTATCTAAGTAATTCTGGCGGGTGGTGCCAGGTCAGAGGGCTGATCAAAACCTTCCTAGTATGACGCCTGATAGGTATAAGACTATGGTCAGTAATCATCAATCTCTGATGAGTCATTCTCATTTCATACCTACACTTCTTCAACTTAGGCGTACTTCCACTTACAACTTTCCCTGTCACTGTGCGCTTAATTTGACAGAAATAAGGCCTAAAAATGAAGCTGACTTTGTAGCAAAATGAATTACTGACGCAAAGGACATGCGAGGTTCTAGAGGAAAGTACATAGTGCAAGCATCTCTTATGCATACAAACATTTCATTGGGACTGATCGTCAATGGCTTAATAAGGAACAATATCGTTATTTGGCGGAGGAATGGTGTGGCGAGAGCTATTGTTGGTTCCTGGAGTATTAGCAGTTACTTAGCCGTACACCTGAGATACTTTTTTAAACACATATCTCATTTATTTGGTTTATAGTTAAACATTTGCAGTAAACATACAGGGGATACAAAATGTAATACTTATATTAAACATGCATCAAATGATCTCAGTAGCTTTATCGAACACGCCAGAGATATTATTCAGTACTTGAGTCTAGGGATACGTGACCATGAGAAAAAGATTGAATAACCAACGAAAGAATAACGTTCTACGTGTCTGGGTGTGGAATGCCAGAAGTCTGAACGTGGTAGGGAAGCTAAAAAATTTGAAAACAGAAATGATAACGCTCAGTCTGGATATAGTGAAGGTCAGTGAAGTAAAATGCAAGAAGACAAGGATTTCTGGTCGGATGAGTACAGGGCAATATCAACAGCGTCAGAAAATGATACAACAGGATTAGGATTCATTATGAATAGGAAGGTAGGGCAGAGAGTCTGCTACTGTGAACAGTTCAGTGATAGGATTGTTCTTATTAGGATCGACAGCAAACTAACACCAACAATAATAGTTCAGATATGCATGCCGACGTCATAAGCCGAAGATGAAGAGATAGAGAAAGTATATGAGGATATTGAACGGGTAGTACGTAAAGGGAGATGAAAATCTAATGGTCATGGGTGACTAGAATGCGATTGTAGGGTAAGGAATAGAAGAAAGAGTTACAGGAGAATATGGGCTTGGTACTAGGAATGAGAGAAGAGAAATACTGAGTTCTGCAACAAATCTCAACTAGTAATAGCGAATACTCTGTTCAAAAATAAACGGGCAGATTTCAATTACATTACATCATGGTCAGGCACAGATTTCGAAATCAGATACTGGATTGTAAGGTGTACCCAGGAACAGATATAGACGCAGATCACAATATACACTCCTGGAAATTGAAATAAGAACACCGTGAATTCATTGTACCAGGAAGGGGAAACTTTATTGACACATTCCTGGGGTCAGATACATCACATGATCACACTGACAGAACCACAGGCACATAGAGACAGGCAACAGAGCATGCACAATGTCGGCACTAGTACAGTGTATATCCACCTTTCGCAGCAATGCAGGCTGCTATTCTCCCATGGAGACGATCGTAGAGATGCTGGATGTAGTCCTGTGGAACGGCTTGCCATGCCATTTCCACCTGGCGCCTCAGTTGGACCAGCGTTCGTGCTGGACGTGGAGACCGCGTGAGACAACGCTTCATCCAGTCCCAAACATGCTCAATGGGGGACAGATCCGGAGATCTTGCTGGCCAGGGTAGTTGACTTACACCTTCTAGAGCACGTTTGGTGGCACGGGATACATGCGGACGTGCATTGTCCTGTTGGAACAGCAAGTTCCCTTGCCGGTCTAGGAATGGTAGAACGATGGGTTCGATGACGGTTTGGATGTACCGTGCACTATTCAGTGTCCCCTCGACGATCACCAGTGGTGTACGGCCAGTGTAGGAGATCGCTCCCC
This sequence comes from Schistocerca serialis cubense, assembly GCF_023864345.2. Taxonomy (NCBI): domain Eukaryota; kingdom Metazoa; phylum Arthropoda; class Insecta; order Orthoptera; family Acrididae; genus Schistocerca; species Schistocerca serialis. The sequence continues at coordinate 1,171,301,771 of NC_064638.1, forward strand.
ACACCATGATGCCGGGTGTTGGCCCTGTGTGCCTCGGTCGTATGCAGTCCTGATTGTGGCGCTCACCTGCACGGCGCCAAACACGGATACGACCATCATTGGCACCAAGGCAGAAGCGACTCTCATCGCTGAAGACGACACGTCTCCATTCGTCCCTCCATTCACGCCTGTCGCGATACCACTGGAGGCGGGCTGCACGATGTTGGGGCGTGAGCGGAAGACGGCCTAACGGTGTGCGGGACCGTAGGCCAGCTTCATGGAGACGGTTGCGAATGGTCCTCGCCGATACCCCAGGAGCAACAGTGTCCCTAATTTGCTGGGAAGTGGCGGTGCGGTCCCCTACGGCACTGCGTAGGATCCTACGGTCTTGGCGTGCATCCGTGCGTCGCTGCGGTCCGGTCCCAGGTCGACGGGCACGTGCACCTTCCGCCGACCACTGGCGACAACATCGATGTACTGTGGAGACCTCACGCCCCACGTGTTGAGCAATTCGGCGGTACGTCCACCCGGCCTCCCGCATGCCCACTATACGCCCTCGCTCAAAGTCCGTCAACTGCACATACGGTTCACGTCCACGCTGTCGCGGCATGCTACCAGTATTAAAGACTGCGATGGAGCTCCGTATGCCACGGCAAACTGGCTGACACTGACGGCGGCGGTGCACAAATGCTGCGTAGCTAGCGCCATTCGACGGCCAACACCGCGGTTCCTGGTGTGTCCGCTGTGCCGTGCGTGTGATCATTGCTTGTACAGCCCTCTCGCAGTGTCCGGAGCAAGTATGGTGGGTCTGACACACCGGTGTCAATGTGTTCTTTTTTCCATTTCCAGGAGTGTATTAATGATAACGGGCAGGCTGACGTTAAAGAGACCAGCAAGAAAGACTCAATGCACAAAGAAGTGGGTCATGGAAGTACTAAGGAATGAAGACGCACGATTGAAGTTCTCTGTGGCTATAGGTGTTGCGATAAATAATAGCTCAGTAGGCGGTTCAGTTGAAGAGGAAAGGACATTTCTAAAAGTGGATCAGCACAGAAGTTGGAAAGAGGAACATAGGTACAAGGAAGGTAACTCTGAAGAAACCATGAGTAACACAAGAAATACTTCAGTTGGTCGATGAAAGAGGGAAGTACAAAAATGTTTAGGGAAATTCAGGAACACAGAAATGCATGTCACTTAGGAATGAAATATATAGGAAGTACAGGGAAGTTAAGGCGAAATGGCTGCATGAAAAATGTGAAAAAACCGCAGAAGGAATTATTGTTGGAAGGACTGACTCAGCATGTAGAAAGGTCAAAGCAACCTTCGGTGAGAATGAAAGCAAGGGTGGTAATATTAAGAGTGCAGTGGGAATTTCGCTCTTATATGTAGAGGAGAGAGCGGATAGCTGGAAAGAGTGCAGTGATGAACTGTATGAGGAGGAAGACTTGTCTATTGACGTGATAGAAGAACAAACATGATGGAAGAAGAAACAGGAGTCGACACAGAAGAGATGGATACATAGAACCAGAATTTGGAGGAGCTTTAGAAAACTTGCGGCAGAATAAGACAGAGTGGATAGATAAGATACCATAGGAATTTCTGAACTCACTGGGTCAAGTGGCAGTAAAACGACTATTCACGCTGGTGAATAGAATGTATGAGTCTGACGGTATACCATCCGACTTTCGCAAAAACATCATCCACACAATTCCGAAGACTGCAAGAGCCGACAGGTGCGAGTATTATCGCACAATCAGCTTAACAACGTATGCATTCAAGTTGCTAACAAGAATAATATACAGAAGAATGGAAAAGAAAATAGAGGATGCAAACTCAGCTTTAGGAAAGTTAGAGGTACCAAAGAGGAAATTCTGACACTGTGGTTGATAATTTGAAGTAAGAGAAGAAAAATCAAGAACGTTCATAGGATTTGTCGACCTGGAAAAAGCGTTAGAGGATGTAAAATGGTGCAAGATATTCGAAATTCTAAGAAAAATAGGGGTAAGCTATAGGAAGAGACCGGTAATATGCAATACGTACAAGAGGCAAGAGGGAAGAATAAGAGTGGAAGACCAAGGAGGAAGTGCTCGAATTAAAAAGGGTGTAAGGCATGGATGCGGTCTTTCGCTCTCACTGTTCAATCTATACATCGAAGAAGCAATGATGATAGTAAAGATTTAAGAGTGGGTTTAAAATTCAAGGTGAAAGGATATCAATGATAAGATTCGCTGACGACATTGCTATCCTCGGTGAGAGTGAAGAAGAATTACAGGACCTGTTGAATGGAATGAACAGGCTAATAAGTACAGAATGTGGAGTGAGAAATCCATAGAAGAAAGTAATGAGAAGTAGCAGAAATGAGAACAGCGAGAAAATTAATATCATGATTGGTGAACACGAAGTAGATGAAGTTAAAGAATTCTGCTACCTAGGCAGCAAAGTAACCTATGACGGATGGAGCAAGGTGGACGTCAAAAGCAGACTAGCACTGGTAAAAAGGGCATTCCTGACCAAGAGAAGTATAGGTCTTAATTTGAGGAAGATATTTCTGAGAATGTACGTTTGGAGCAGAGCATGATAATGAATGACGGGCATTGGGAAAACCGGAATAGAAGAGAACCGAAGCATTTGGATTGTGGTGCTACAGAAGAATGTTGAAAATTATGTGGACTGCTGAGGTAAGGAATGAGAGGTTCTCCGGAGAGTCGGAGAGCAAAGTAATACATGGATAACACTGATGCTGAGAAGCGACAGGATGATAGGACGTCTGCTAAGACATGAGGGAATGTCTTCCATGGTACTAGAGGGAGCTGTAAAAGGGAAGGACTGCAGAGGAACACAGAGACTGGAATACATACAGCAAATAATAGAGGACGTAGGTTGCAATTACTACCTTGAGATGAAGAGTTTGGCACAGGAGAGGAATTAGTGGCGGGCCGCATCAAATCAGTTGGAAGACAGATGATACGAAAAAAAAAAAAAAAAATGTTCGGGAGCCCATTCGAGTTGTATGTGGTTACGAAAACGTACTTGACGGCTTAGCAATTAATAATCCTGACCAGATAAGGATCATTATGACAGATACTACAAGGTTGCTTTAGCTAGCCTGAATGCCGTACATCGAAATATAAATTACAATTTGGGCCAGGACGCTACACAGCCATGCAAGGACAAACACTCACAACACATACACACGCACAGACCTACTGAACTACAAGCGTGCGGCAACGACCACTATCCCTCCTGGACAGACTAAGCAATGGCCAAATGCACTAAGAAATTTAATAGTTTGGATCATACTCAGCAGGTTCTTCTTCTTTCATGAATCGGTCACTGAGAGTAAGCACATGAGGGGGGCGGCTATACAATGAGCCAGAGATGATCCACAAGGAAAACAACACAGAAAACAACTAAACAACCCTGAGACCGAGAAGAAATACGTTGAAAATTACTCCCGGAATTTAATATTGAACTTAACCTTCAGCAGTAACATCTGTCGATGGTTAACTGGGACCAAGTGGAAGGTCCCAGCAGTTGGTTGGTTGGTCGATTTGGGGGAGGGAAACAAACAGCTCGGTCGTCGGTCCCATGGTAGTAGGGAAGGATGGAGACGTATGAGTGCCGTTCCCTTTCAAAGGAACGATCTGCCCTTTCAAAGGACTCATTCCCGCATTTGCCTGAAGCTATTTAGGGCAGTCACAGCAAACATAAATCTGGATGGCCGAACGCGGGTGTGTTACCAAAGATACTCTGACTTACAACAAAGAAATCATAGATGAATTTAATGAAATTGTCTCGAGAAAATTACTTTCAGACTAAGCATGACCAACGCACAGCCTGAGCATCTACCCCAGAGACTTGAGGTCTGTGACACTTGGGCACATGGCACTTGTTTCGAGGCTAGCACAGAGGGCCATCACCTGACTTCACTTCCCCAAGTAAACTACAGAAAAATAGTCAAAATTACCAGGCCATGAAACGCTTCCTAGCAGATACAAGCTTGAAAGAAAACGGAGTAATGGATTCAGTCACTAAGTTACACATTCCGGTACCTGATTCCAAAAGCAGCAAGACGCTGTAACAGAGTGACTGCCACTTACCACCGCGGACCAGCAACCAATGCCGCTGCGGAGCGACCGGAAAGCGCTTGCCGTTCTAGAAAGTGGAACGGAGGATCTGGCCTATTCCCTCTGACCAGCTACCACACTCCAAAGTTCGAATCTAGCGTTCATCTTTATATTTACCTCTAGTCTCTGTTGAAACTGCCCAAGAAGTTAGGTTGGCAGTGACATGCACCTGTGGCTACACCTGCAAACATTCAGACATGTGAAGCACACTCAATCATTCATAGAGCATCAAAGGAAGGGACAGAGGAGTGTTTCCCAATAAATAAAAGGTACCTAATTGCCAGTTCTTCCTCCTCAGACCTTCGGTCTGCAGACCAGGCAACAATCAGAGCGTGAACCAAGCATCAAAAACGTGTTGTTGTTGTTATGGTCTTCAGTCCTAAGACTGGTTTGATGCAGCTCTCCGTGCTACTCTATCCTGTGCAAGCTTCTTCATCTCCCAGTACCTACTGCAACCTACATCCTTCTGAATCTGCTTAGTGTATTCATCTCTTGGTCTCCCTCTACGATTTTTACCCTACACGCTGCCCTCCAATACTAAATTGGTGGTCCCTTGATGCCTCAGAACATGTCCCACCAACCGATCCCTTCTTCTGGTCAAGTTGTGCCACAAACTTCCCTTCTCCCCAATTCTATTCAATACTTCCTCATTAGTTATGTGATCTACCCATCTAATCTTCAGCATTCTTCTGTAGCACCACATTTCGAAAGCTTCTACCCTCTTCTTGTCCAAACTATTTATCGTTCATGTTTCACTTCCATACATAGCTACACTCCATACAAATACTTTCAGAAATGACTTCCTGACACTTAAATCTATACTCGATGTTAACATATTTCTTTTCTTCAGAAAAGCTTTCCTTGCCATTACCAGTCTACATTTTATATCCTCTCTACTTCGACCATCATCAGTTATTTTGCTCCCCAAATAGCAAAACTCCTTTACTACTTTAAGTGTCTCATTTCCTAATCTAATTCCCTCAGCATCACCCGACTTAATTCGATTACATTCCATTATCCTCGTTTAGCTTTTGTTGATATTCATCTTCTATCCTCCTTTCAAGACACTGTCCATTACGTTCAACTGCTCTTCCAAGTCCTTTGCTGTCTCTGACAGAATTACAATGTCATCGGCGAACCTCAAAGTTTTTATTTCTTCTCCATGGATTTTAATACCTACTCCGAATTTTTCTTTTGTTTCCTTCACTGCTTGCTCAATATACAGATTGAATAACATCGGGGAGAGACTACAACCCTGTCTCACTCCCTTCCCAACCACTGCTTCCCTTTCATGTCCCTCGACTCTTATAACTGCCATCTGGTTTCTGTACAAATTGTAAATAACCTTTCGCTCCCTATATTTTACCCCCGCCACCTTCAGAATTTGAAAGAGAGTAATCCAGTCAACATTGTCAAAAGCTTTCTCTAAGTCTACAAATGCTAGAAAAGTAGGTTTGCCCTTCCTTAATCTAGCTTCTAAGATAAGTCGTAAGGTCAGTATTGCCTCACGTGTTCCAACATTTCTATGGAATCCAAACTGATCTTCCCCGAGGTCGGCTTCTACTAGTTTTTTCATTCGTCTGTAAAGAATTCGCGTTAGTATTTGGCAGCTGTGACTTATTAAACCGATAGTTCGGTAATTTTCACATCTGTCAACACCTGCTTTCTTTGGGATTGGAATTATTATATTTTTCTTGAAGTCTGAGGGTATTTCGCCTGTTTCATACATCTTGCTCACAAGATGGTAGAGTTTTGTCAGGACTGGCTCTCCCAAGGCCGTCAGTAGTTCCAATGGAATGTTGTCTACTCCGGGGGCCTTGTTTCGACTGAGGTCTTTCAGTGCTCTGTCAAACTCTTCACGCAGTATCGTATCTCCCATTTCATCTTCATCTACATCCTCGTCCATTTCCATAATATTGTCCTCAAGTACATCGCCCTTGTATAGACCCTCTATATACTCCTTCCACCTTTCTACTTTCCCCTCTTTGCTTAGAACTGGGTTTCCATCTGAGCCCTTGATGTTCATACAAGTGGTTCTCTTATCTCCAAAGGTCTCTTTAATTTTCCTGTAGGCAGTATCTATCTTACCACTAGTGAGATAAGCCTCTACATCCTTACATTTGTCCTCTAGCCATCCCTGCTTAGCCATTTTGCACTTCCTGTCGATCTCATTTTTGAGACGTTTGTATTCCTTTTTGCCTGCTTCATTTACTGCATTTTTATATTTTCTCCTTTCATCAATTAAATTCAATATTTCTTCTGTTACCCAAGGATTTCTACTAGACCTCGTCTTTTTACCTAACCTCTGCTGCCTTCACTACTTCATCCCTCAAAGCTACCCATTCTTCCTGTACTGTATTTCTTTCCCCCATTCCTGTCAATTGTTCCCTTATGCTCTCCCTGAAACTCTGTACAACTTCTGGTTTAGTCAGTTTATCCAGGTCCCATTTCCTTAAATTCCCACCTTCTTGCAGTTTCTTCAGTTTTAATCTACAGGTCATAACCAATAGATTGTGGTCAGAGTCCACACCTGCCCCTGGAAATGTCTTACAATTTAAAACCTGGTTCCTGAATCTCTGTCTTATCATTATATAATCTATCTGAAACCTGTCAGTAACCCCAGACTTCTTCCATGTATACAGCCTCCTTTTATGATTCTTGAACCAAGTGTTAGCTATGATTAAGTTGTTCTCTGTGCTAAATTCTACCAGGCGGCTTCCTCTTTCATTTCTTAGCCCCAATCCATTTTCACCTATGTTTCCTTCTCTCCCTTTTCCTACTTCCGATTTCCAGTCACCCATGACTATTAAATTTTCGTCACCCTTCACTATGTGAATAATTTCTTTTCTTTCATCAAAAACGTAAACAACCGTACAGCAGTACATATAGCACCGTTTCAATCTCAGTGACACTCTCACGGTTGGCAAACAATACAGTGATGAACCACGCCGCACGTCTTTGGATCTTCTCTCTCGCTCTCTCTCTTCTACTACACTACTGGCCATTAAAATTGCTACATCAAGAAGAAATGCAGATGACAAACGAGTATTCATTGGACAAATATATTATACTAGAACTCACATATGATTACATTTTCAAGCAATTTGGGAGAAATCAGTACCCTGAACAACATCTTCTGGCCGTAATAACGGCCTTGATACGCCTGGGCATTGAGTCAAACTGAGCTTGGATGGCGTGTACAGGTACAGCTGCCCATGGAAGCTTCAACACGATACCACAGTCCATCAAGAGTAGTGACTGGCATATTGTGACGAGCCAGTTGCTCGGCCACCATTGACCAGACGTTTTAAATTGGTGAGGGATCTGGAGAATGTGCTGGCCAGCGCAGCAGTCGATCATTTTCTGTATCCAGAAACGCCCGTACAGGACCTGCAACATGAGGTCGTGCATTATCCTGCTGAAATGTAGGGTTTCGTAGGGATCGAATGAAGGGTAGAGCTACGGGTCGTAACACATCTGAAATGTAACGTCCACTGTTCAAAGTGCTGCCAATGCAAACAAGAGGTAACCGAGACGTGTAACCAATGGCACCCCATAGCATCACACCGGGCGATACGCCATTACGGCGATGACGAATATACGCTTCTAATGTGCGTTCACCGCGATGTCGCCAAACACAGGTGCGACCATAATGATGCTGTAAACAGATCCAGGATTCATCCGATAAAATGACGTTTTGCCATTCGTGCACCCAGGTTCGTCGTTGAGTACACCATCGGAGGCGCTCCTGTCTGTGATGCAGCGTCAAGGGTAAGCGCAGCCATGGTCTCCGAGCTGATAGTCCATGCTGCTGCAAACGTCGTCGAACTGTTCGTGCAGATGGTTGTTGTCTTGCAGACGTCCCCATCTGTTAACTCAGGGATCGAGACGTGGCTGCACGATCCGTTACAGCCATGCGGATAATATGTCCGTAATCTCGACTGCTAGTGATACGATGTCGTTGGGATCCGGCACGGCGTTCCATATTACCCTCCTGAACCCACCGATTCCATATTCTGCTAACAGTCATTGGATCTCGACCAACGAGAGCAGCAATGTCGCGATACGATAAACCGCAATCGCGATAGGCTACAATCCGACCTTTATCAAAGTCGGAAACATGATGATACGCATTTATCCTCCCTACACTAGGCATCACAACAACGTTTCACCAGGCAACGGGATGGCCGGCCGCAGTGGCCTAGCGGTTCTAGGCGCTTCAGTCTGGAACCGCGCGACCGCTACGGTCCCAGGTTCGAATCCTGCCTCGGGCATGGATGTGTGTGATGTCCTTAGGTTGGTTAGGTTTAAGTAGTTCTAAGTTCTAGGGGACTGATGCCCTCAGATGTTAAGTCCCTTGTGCTCAGAGCCATTTGAACCAGGCAACGCCGGTCAGCTGCAGTTTGTTTATGAGAAATCGGTTGGAAACTTTCCTCGTGTGAGCACGTTGTAGGTGTCGCCACCGGCGCCAATCTTGTGTGAATGCTCTGAAAAAGTAATCATTTGCATAACACAGCAGCTTCTTCCTGTCTACATCTACATCTACATGATTACTCTGCAATTCACATTTAAGTGCTTGGCAGAGGGTTCATCGAACCGCCGGCCGCGGTGGTCTAGCGGTTCTAGGCGCTCAATCCGGAACCGAGCGACTGCTACGGTCGCAGGTTCGAATCCTGGCTCGGGCATGGATGTGTGTGATGTCCTTAGGTTAGTTAATTTAAGTAGTTCTAAGTTCTAGGGGACTGATGACCACAGATGTTAAGTCCCATAGTGCCCAGAGCCATTTGAACAATTTTTTTTTGGTTCATCGAACCACAATCATACTATCTCCCTACCATTCCACTCCCGAACAGCGCGCGGGAAAAACAAACACCTAAGCCTTTCTGTTCGAGCTCTGATTTCTCTTATTTTATTTTGACGATCATTCCTACCTATGTAGGTTGGGCTCAACAAAATACACTCCTGGAAATTGCAATAAGAACACCGTGAATTCACTGTCCCAGGAAGGGGAAACTTTATTGACACATTCCTGGGGTCAGATACATCACATGATCACACTGACAGAACCACAGGCACATAGACACAGGCAACAGAGTATGCACAATGTCGGCACTAGTACAGTGTATATCCACCTTTCGCAGCAATGCAGGCTGCTATTCTCCCATGGAGACGATCGTAGAGATGCTGGATGTAGTCCTGTGGAACGGCTTGCCATGCCATTTCCACCTGGCGCCTCAGTTGGACCAGCGTTCGTGCTGGACGTGCAGACCGCGTGAGACGACGCTTCATCCAGTCCCAAACATGCTCAATGGGGGACAGATCCGGAGATCTTGCTGGCTAGGGTAGTTGACTTACACCTTCTAGAGCACGTTGGGTGGCACAGGATACATGCAGACGTGCATTGTCCTGTTGGAACAGCAAGTTCCCTTGCCGGTCTAGGAATGGTAGAACGAGGGGTTCGATGACGGTTTGGATGTACCGTGCACTATTCAGTGTCCCCTCGACGATCACCAGTGGTGTACGGCCAGTGTAGGAGATCGCTCCCCACACCATGATGCCGGGTGTTGGCCCTGTGTGCCTCGGTCGTATGCAGTCCTGATTGTGGCGCTCACCTGCATGGCGCCAAACACGCATACGACCATCATTGGCACCAAGGCAGAAGCGACTCTCATCGCTGAAGACGACACGTCTCCATTCGTCCCTCCATTCACGCCTGTCGCGACACCACTGGAGGCGGACTGCACGATGTTGTGGCGTGAGCGGAAGACGGCCTATCGGTGTGCGGGACCGTAGCCCAGCTTCATGGAGACGGTTGCGAATGGTCCTCGCCGATACCCCAGGAGCAACAGTGTCCCTAATTTGCTGGGAAGTGGCGGTGCGGTCCCCTACGGCACTGCGTAGGATCCTACGGTCTTGGCGTGCATCCGTGCGTCGCTGCGGTCCGGTCCCAGGTCGACGGGCACGTGCACCTTCCGCCGACCACTGGCGACAACATCGATGTACTGTGGAGACCTCACGCCCCACGTGTTGAGCAATTCGGCAGTACGTCCACCCGGCCTCCAGCATGCCCACTATACGCCCTCGCTCAAAGTCCGTCAACTGCACATACGGTTCACGTCCACGCTGTCGCGGCATGCTACCAGTGTTAAAGACTGCGATGGAGCTCCGTATGCCACGGCAAACTGGCTGACACCGACGGCGGCGGTGCACAAATGCTGCGCAGCTAGCGCCATTCGACGGCCAACACCGCGGTTCCTGGTGTGTCCGCTGTGCCGTGCGTGTGATCATTGCTTGTACAGCCCTCTCGCAGTGTCCGGAGCAAGTATGGTGGGTCTGACACACCGGTGTCAATGTGTTCTTTTTTCCATTTCCAGGAGTGTATTTTCGCATTCGGAAGAGAAAGTTGGTGACTGAAATTTCGTAAATAGATCTCGCCGTGACGAATAACGTCTTTGCTTTAATGACTTCCATCCCAACTCACGCACCATATCTGCCTCACTCTCTCCCCTATTACGTGATAATACAAAACGAGCTGCCCTTTTTTGCACCCTTTCGATTCCTCCGTCAATCCCACCTGGTAAGGATCCCACACCGCGCAGCAATATTCTAACAGAGGACGAACGAGTGTAGTGTAAGCTGTCTCTTTAGTGGACTTGTTGTATCTTCTAAGTGTCCTGCCAATGAAAGACGCAACTTTTGGCTCGCCTTCCCCACAATATTATCTATGTGGTCTTTCCAACTGAAGTTGTTCGTAATTTTAACACCCAGGTACTTAGTTGAATTGACAGCCTTGAGAATTGCACTGTTTATCGAGTAATCGAATTCCAAAGGATTTATTTTGGAACCCATGTGGATCACCTCACACTTTTCGTTATTTAGCGTCAACCGCGACCTGCCACACCATACAGCAATCTTTTCTAAATCTCTTTGCAACTGATACTGGTCTTCGGATGACCTTACTAGACGGTAAATTACAGCATCATCTGCGAACAACCTAAGAGAACTGCTCAGATTGTCACCCAGGTCATTTATATAGATCAGGAACAGCAGAGGTCCCAGGACGCTTCCCTGGGAAACACCTGATATCACTTCAGTTTCACTCGAAGATTTGCCGTCTATTACTACGAACTGCGACCCTCCTGCCAGGAAATCACGAATCCAGTCGCACAACTGAGACTATACCCCGTAGGCCCGCAGCTTGATTAGAAGTCACTTGTGAGGAACGGTGTCAAAAGCTTTTCGGAAATCTAGAAATACGGAATCAACTTGAGATCCCCTGTCGATAGCGGCCATTACTTCGTGCGAATAAAGAGCCAGCTGCGTTGCACAAGAACGATGTTTTCTGAAACCATGCTGATTACGTATCAATAGATGGTTCCATTCGAGGTGATTCATAATGTTTGAATACAGTATATGCTCCAAAACCCTACTGCAAACCGACGTCAATGATATAGGCCTGTAGTTCGATGGATTATTCCTACCATCCTTCTTAAACACTGGTGCGACCTGCGCAATTTTCCAATCTGCAGGTACAGATCTATCGGTGAGCGAGCGGTTGTATATGATTGCTAAGTAGGAAGCTATTGTATCAGGGTAATCTGGAAGGAACTTAATCGGTATTCAATCTGGACCTGAAGACTTGCCCGTATCAAGCGATTTGAGTTGCTTCGCAATCCCTAAGGTATCTACTTCTAAGAAACTCATGCTAGCAGCTGTTCGTGTTTCAAATTCTGGAATATTCCATTCGTCTTCCCTGGTGAAGGAATTTCGGAAAACTGCATTCAATAACTCCGCTTTAGCGGCACAGTCGTCGGTAACAGTACCATCGGCACTGCACAGCGAAGGTATTGACTGCGTCTTGCCGCTTGTGTACTTCACATATGACCAGAATTTCTTCGGATTTTCTAGCAAATTTTGTTACAATGATTCGTTGTGGAACCTGTTAAAGGCATCTCGCATTGAAGTCCGTGCCAAATATCGCGCGTCTGTAAATTTTAGCCAATCTTCGGGATTTCGCGTTCTCCCGAACTTCGCATGCATTTTCCGTTGCCTCTGCAACAGCGTTCGGACCTGTTTTGTGTACCATGGGGGATCAGTTCCATCCCTTACCAATTTATGAGGTATGAATCTCTCAATTGCTGTTGCTACTATATCTTTGAATTTGAGCCACATCTCGTCTACATTTGCATAGTCAGTTCGGAAGGAATGGAGATTGTCTCTTAGGAAGGCTTCTAGTGACACTTTATCCGCTTTTTTAAATAAAATTATTTTGCGTTTGCTTCTGGTGGATTTGGAAGAAACGGTATTGAGCCTAGCTACAACGACCTTGTGATCACTAATCCCTGTATCAGTCATGATGCTCTCTATTAGCTCTGGATTGTTTGTGGCTAAGAGGTCAAGTGTGTTTTCGCAACCATTTGCAATTCGCGTGGGTTCGTGGACTAACTGCTCGAAATAATTTTCGGAGAAAGCATTTAGGACAATACCGGAAGATGTTTTCTGCCTACCACAGGTTTTGAACAAGTATTTTTGCCAACATATCGAGGGAAGGTTGAAGTCCCCACCAACTATAACCGTATGAGTGGGGTATTTATTTGTTAGGAGACTCAAATTTTCTCTGAACTGTTCAGCAACTAAATCATCGGAGTCTGGGGGTCGGTAGAAGGAGCCAATTACTAACTTAGTTCGGGTGTTAAGTATAACCTCCACCCATAGCAATTCGCACGGAGTATCTACTTCGACTTCACTACAATAAACCACTACTGACAGACACAAACACTCCACCACCAATTCTGCCTAATCTATCTTTCCTGAACACCGTCTGAGACTTTGGAAAAATTTCCACAGAAATTATTTCAGGCTTTAGCCAGCTTTTTGTACCTATAACGATTTCAGCTTCTGTGCTTTCTATTAGCGCTTGTAGCTCAGGGACTTTCCCAGCACAACTACAACAATTTACAACTACAATTCCGACTGTTCCTTGATCCAAGCACGTCCTGTTTTTGCCATGCACCCTTTGAGATTGCAGCCCACCCCGTACTTTCCCGATGCCTTCTAACCTAAAAAACCGCCCAGTCCACGCCACACAGCCTCCGCTACCCGTGTAGCCGCCAGCTGAGTGTAGTGAACTCCTGACCTATTCAGCGGAACCCGAAACCCCACCACCCTATGGCGCAAGTCAAGGAATCTGCAGCTAACACGGTCGCAAAACCGTCTGAGCCTCTGATTCAGACCCTGTCGGTTAAATTGCACGTCTATAGCACGTCATCTTCGTGGTGTAGAAATTTTAATGGCCAGTAGTGTAATTGAAGCTGGTAAGCAACACTCAAGAACCGCTCTTATAAGAATTTTCCTAGCCACATCTTTCGTGGATGAGTTACAGTCCCTCAAGATTCTTCCAACGAATCTCTATATAGCATATCTAGTTCCTACAGCATGGTTTGCATGTTATATACTTTGGGTCGCTCCGGACGATTACTGCTATGTATCTTACGGTTTTTGTTGTTTCCACTGTGTTTATAACCAATAGCGTACTAGAATGTAATGAATCTCTTTGCTTACTTGTACGCAATATATTGCATTTACTTACGTTCAGGGTCAACTGCCAAACTGTATCCTTACTAGTGCACCATGTATTAAATTTATTTACGTTCAGGGTCAACTGACAAACCGTATAACTTTTTGTATTTTTTCCTGTTCTATTAATTATCACTCTTCGTCAGAACAGATAGCTTCTTCTCCCTGCGTTTGATTCCTTCTCAACTGATGCCGCGCATTTCCATTTGAATACCATCAGCCCACTTCGACAGGAATTTTCGTTAAATTAATTAACGAAATATTAGTAAGAAAGACATTACCGTAATACGTACATTAATTATTGTAATTGATATCTGCGTTTACATCTATGCTGTACTCTGTGAAATACAGTGAAGTACATGGCATAGGGAACTTTCCCATTGTATCAATTTTAGGGCTTCTTCCCGTTCCATTCACGTAAGAAGAATGCCTGTACGGCAGCTTGAACACGTCTGTGCGCACCATAACTCGTTTCATATTGTTTCGGGATGCCTACTGGACCAGTATGTAGGGATTTGTAATATATTCTTACATTCCTCAGATAAAGTGGTTCTTGAATCTTTGTAAACGGGCTTTTCACGTTTATCTTTAAGCGCTTTCCACTTTAGTTTCTCCAGCACCTTCTTGACGCTCTCCCATGAGTCAAACAAATCTGTGACAATTCGTGCTGCCCTACTGTGTGTACGTTCAGCTTCGCTTGTTACCCATATTTGACGGCTGGTGTGGACGAGCGGTACTAGTCGCAGACTGAAGCGCCTAGAACCGCTCGTCCGCTACTGTCGCAGGTTCGAATCCTGCCTCGGGCATGGATATGTGTGATGTCCTTAGGTTAGTTAGGTGTAAGTATTTCTAAGTTCTATTTGACTCATGACCTCAGATGTTAAGTCCCATACTGCTCAGAGCCGTTTGAACCATTTGTTATCCATTTTTGGTACGAGGAACATACACCTGAGCAAGTATTTTAAGAGCAAGTATTTTAAGACGGGTCACATGAGTGCTTATTAAGTAGTCTCCTTTGCAGACTGATTGCATTTCCCCAGTATACTACCAATGAACAGAGGTCTGCCATCTGTGTTACCCACAGCTGAGCCATTGCGATCACTCCATTTCAAATCCCAACAAATTATTGTACCCAACTATTTGTATTAGCTGATTGATTTCAGTTGTGACTCACTGATGTTGTAGCCGTAGAATACTACGTTTTTTTTCGTTTTGTGAAGTGCACAATTTTACATTTCTCCGCATTTAAAGCAAGTTGGCAGTCTCTACACCAAATTCAAGCCTTATCAAGATTTGACTGAATAATTATGCAGCTTTCTTCATATAGTACATCGTTATATAATGAAATAATAAGCAACGAGTTGCCTAAATAATTTTTGTTTACCAGTTTCGGGCGTTTAGTGCTCTTCTTCAGAATGTTGTGCCCGAAACCGGCAAAGAAATAAAATTTTTTTATGAGACTGGTTGCTTACTATTTCATTATACACGACTACATTGTCTGATGATGGGCAAAATACTATACTTCGTTACGGTTAACTGCGTCTTTTGCAAAGTGTTCTAGAGGTTATGCCTGACATTTTCCTTAATATGCAAGGTTCCCTATACCCTTCCCTGGGACACACCTGAAGTAACTTCTACGTCCGTTGGTGACTCTCCATTCCATTCAAGATAAGATGTTGCATCCTTCTTATCAAGAAATTCACAAACCAGCCACCAATTTTGCTTGATATCCTATACGATAAAACTTTTTGATTATTATTATTAGGCGTGTCAGAAACATACATAAAACGCAGTTTGTACACTTGTTGACAGATCAACACATTTTATATAATCTTTGACCAAAATGTGGCCACGTCCGGTGCATTTTCCGTTGCCTGGTGAAGGTCATCTTCTGTGCAGCTGGCTGGACACAGTCGACACTAAAGCATATGTTGAACAGTCTGTTCTTCTCCGCAGTCACATGGGGGTTTTGTTTTCTTCAATGTATCCCCATTTTGTTAAGTTAGCCAGCCGCTGTGGCCGCGTGGTTCTAGGCGCTTCAGTCCGGAATCGCGCTGCTGCTACGGTCGCAGGTTCGAATCCTGCCTAGGGCATGGATGTGTATGATGTCCTTAGGTTAGTTAGGTTTAAGTAGTTCTAAGTCTAGGGGACTGATGACCTCCAATGTTAAATCTTATAGTGCTTAGAGCCATTTCAACCATTTTTTTGGTCAGGTTAACCTGTGATCTGCCCACTCCTGACTTCACCCTATTCAAGGACTTGCAGACTGGCCAATTCTCATCATGACCAGGAGATAAAGATCCCGAAAATCTTTTCCAACCAGGGGGTGGGATACCTCAGCCCTCCATAGCTGCAGCCTGGCTTTTTCACACGTGGCTGTTATTTTGTCGGATGTTCGCAGGAATCTTTTCCTTCACCTTGGTCGTTGTGAGTAGGGTTGTTGCCCAAGCTTGGGATGCGTTGTTTGCTGCTCCAGTTTCGTTCTTTCCTTGCTTGCTGCTGTTTCTCTTCGAACAGGTGGTGGTACACGAAATAAGCTTAGTCACGGTACCGAGCCTTAACGCTTTCCAGAAATCGAGAAATGCTGGAACTACGTGACTGCCTTGATCCTCGGCTTTCAGGATGTCACATGAGAAAAGTATGAGTTGGGTTTCATATGTTCGATATTCTCGAAAGCCATGTTGACGGGCACGGAGGTACGTCACTACGTATGGGCTCGAAATATATTCTCATATTTATATGAAGATAGTAACCGTTC
This sequence comes from Schistocerca serialis cubense, assembly GCF_023864345.2. Taxonomy (NCBI): domain Eukaryota; kingdom Metazoa; phylum Arthropoda; class Insecta; order Orthoptera; family Acrididae; genus Schistocerca; species Schistocerca serialis. Next base: position 1,171,318,211 of record NC_064638.1, read on the forward strand.
TCGGAAGAACAGATACCATTGACGACCGTGCAGCTTCTCTAGAATAAATGATAATTAATTGAAACCCTCAGCTGCCTACAGGTGTTTTGATATACCTCGATGGGGACAGCTGAAAAAGTGTGCCCTGACCGCGACCCGAACCCGGGATCTCCTGCTTACATGGCAGGGTCTCACGGGAAGCGTGCAAGGGGATAAGCCCCTGCAATCGTGCTAGTCATCTGTGTCCTCGGTGGCTCAGATGGATAGAGCGTCTGCCATGTAAACAGGAGATACCGGGTTCGGGTCCCGGTAGGGGCACACATTTTCAGCTGTCCCCATGGAGGTATATCAACAACACCTGTCGGCAGCTGAGAGTTTCAATTAATTATCATTTGTTCTCATATTCTACAGCAAACGGATTTTAAGAAATTTCGTCTGCAGTTTTATGGATAGTTTCTGTTACCCTTCTTGTAGACAGGAGTGACCGCTGTTCCATTTGAACTACTGAGTACTCTTTTTTGTTAGAGAGATCTACGGTACGTTGTGGTTAAGAGGGCCTAACTGACCCTCATATTGTGTATAGAATTTGTAATGACTCCATTGTGTCGAGCAGATTTGTTTAGTTTTAGCGGTGTTAGCTGTTTCTCAGCACCACTGACACAAATACCTATTTTACTCACACAGTGAGAATTATGTTGGAGCAATACACCTGGATTTTCCTTTGTAAAGGAAAATTTGAAAACGGAGTTCTTGATTTCTACTTTTGCCTTCTATCTTCCTGTCATCCATGAGCATATGGTTACTACCCTACTGGCCATTAAAATTCCTACACGACGAAGACGACGTGCTAAAGACGCGAAACTTAACCGACAGGAAGAAGATGCTGTGATATGCAAGTGATTAGCTTTTCAGAACATTCACACAAGGTTGGCGACGGTGGAACAGCTACAACGTGCTGACATGAGGAAAGTTTCCAACCGAATTCTCATACACAAACAGCAGTTGACCGGCGTTGCATGGTGAAACGTTGTTGTGATGCCTCGTGGAAGGAGGAGAAATGCGTACCATCACGTTTCCGACTTTGATAAAGGTCGGATTGTAGCCTATCGCGATTGCGGTTTATCGTATCGCGACATTGCTCCTCGCGTTGGTCGAGATCCAATGACTGTTAGCAGAATATGGAATCGGTGGGTTCAGGAGGGTAATACGGAACGCCGTGCCGGATCCCAACGGCCTCGTATCACTAGCAGTCGAGATGATAGGCGTCTTATCCGCATGGCTGTAACGGATCGTGCAGCCACGTCTCGATCCCTGAGTCAACAGATGGGGCCGTTTGCGACACAACAACCATTTGCACGAACAGTTCGACGACGTTTGCAGCAGCATGGACTATCAGCTCGGAAACCACGGCTGCGGTTACCCTCGACGCTCCATCACAGACAGGAGCCCCTGTGATGGTGTACTCAACGACGAACCTGGGTGCACGAATGGCTAAATGTCATTTTTTCGGATGAATCCAGGTTCTGTTTACAGCATCATGATAGTCGCATCCGTGTTTGGCGTCATCGTGGTGAACGCACATTGCAAGCGTGTATTCGTCATCGCCATACTGGCGTATCACCCGCCGTGATGGTATGGGGTGCCATTGGTTACACGTCTCGGTCACCTCTTGTTCGCATTGACGGCACTTTGAACAGTGGACGTTACATTTCAGATGTGTTACGACCCGCGGCTCTACCCTTCATTCGATCCCTGCGAAACCGTACATTTCAGCAGGATAATGCACGACCGCATGTTGCAGGTCCTGTTCGGGCGTTTCTGGATACAGAAAATGTTCAGCTGCTGCCCTGGCCAGCACATTCTCGAGATCTCTCACCAATTGAAAACGTCTGGTCAATGGTGGCCGAGCAACTGGCTCGTCACAATACGCCAGTCACTACTGTGGTACCGCGTTGAAGCTGCATGGGCAGCTGTACCTGTACACGCCATCCAAGCTCTATTTGACTCAATGCCTTGGCGTATCAAGGCCGTTATTACGGCCAGAGGTGGTTGTTCAGGGTACTGATTTCTCAGGCTGTATGCACCCAAATTGCGTGAAAATTTATACACATGTCAGTTCTAGTATAATATATTTGTCCAATGAATACCCATTAATATCTGCATTTCTTCTTGGTGAAGCAATTTTAATGGCCAGTAGTGTAACTTTGGTGCCTTCATAGATGCTGAGGTGACAAAAATCAAGGGATGTGTCGGACCTCCTTTCGCCTGGCGTAGTGCGACAGCTCGAGGTGGCATGGACTCATCAAGTCGTTCGAAGTTCTCTGCAGAAACATTGAGCGATGTTGTCTCTATACACTTCCATAATTGCGAAAGTTTTGCCAGTGCAGGGTTTTGCTCACGAACTGAATCTCGAGTACGTCCCTTAAGAATTCGGTGGGGTTCATGTCGGGCATGTGGTTGACCAAATCATTCGCTCGGATTTTTAAGAATGTTTTTCAAACCAATCGCGAACCGTTGTGGCCCGTTCACAAGATGTCCATGAATGGCTGCATGTGGTCTCCATTTAGCCACACATAATCATTTCCAGTCAAAGGCCGGTTCAGTTGGACCAGAGGATCCAGTCCATTTCATGTGAACACAGTCGACCCTATTGTGGAGACACCAGCAGCTTGAAAAGCGCATTGTTGAGAACTTGGGGTCTACGCCACACTCGAACCACACCATCATCTCTTACCAACTGAAATCGAGATGCATCTGACCAAGTCACGGCTTTCCAGCCGTCTAGGGTCCTACCGATATGGTCACGAGCCCAGAAGAGGCGCTGCAGGCGATGTCGTGCTGCTGGCAAAGGCACTCGCGTCCGTCTCTGCTGCCATAGACCATTAGCGCCAAATTTCGCCTCACTGCCCTAACGGATACGTTCTTCGCACGTCCCACAATGATCCTTTCAATTATTTCACGCAGTGTTGCTTGCCTGTCAGCACTGACAACTCTACTCAAACACCGCTGCTCTCGGTAGTTAAGTGAAGGTCGTCGGCCATTATGTTCGTGGTGAGAGGTAACGCCTGAAATATGGTATTCTTGGATCTAGGAATACTGGATTTCCTGTCTATTTCTGAAATTTAATGTCCCTTGCATCTAGCTCCAACTACTATTCCACGTTCAGAGTCTGTTCATTCCCATTGTGCGGCCATAAACACATTGGCAACCATTTCCCATGGATCACCTGAGTACAAATGAGAGATCCACCAGTGCATTGCCCTTTTATACCTTGTGTACGAGATACTGCCACCTTGAGTATATGTGCATATAGCTATCCTATGACTTTCGTCTCCTTTGTGTGTATATTGTGCCTTGAATGTGCTACTTCGTGGCATACCCCGCACCCCCTCCTCGTCCAGCAGTTGGCGCCATGGCGAGTCACGTGTAGTCGAAACACCTTTGGCTACATGTGGACCCACCCACATGTCACCAGGGTTGTTTCGACAAGGCTGCAGAAATCTCGGTGTGAATCCCTTACACAAGCGAAGGTTGTTTCGAGTACATTGCAGAAGTTTCGGTGGGGCGCCATTACACATCCTTCATACATGTCATTCATACAGTTTCGGTCTCTCTCTACGTGATTTCCATATTTTTTGGAGCCCCTAAAAGAGACATTCGTGGCCGCCGTTTTGCTTCGAATGAGAGGAGTTCCTAGATAATAGAAGGCAGCATGTCATTCTCAATGGACAGAAGTCTTCCGAAGTAAGAGTGATTTCAGGTGTGCCGCAGGGGAGTGTCATAGGACCGTTGCTATTCACAATATACATAAATGACCTGGTGGATGACATCGGAAGTTCACTGAGGCTTTTTGCAGATGATGCTGTGGTGTATCGAGAGGTTGGAACAATGGAAAATTGTACTGAAATGCAGGAGGATCTGCAGCGATTAGACGCATGGTGCAGGGAATGGCAATTGAATCTCAATGTAGACAAGTGTAATGTGCTGCGAATACGTAGAAAGATAGATCCCTTATCATTTAGCTACAAAATAGCAGGTCAGCAACTGGAAGCAGTTAATTCCATAAATTATCTGGGAGTATGCATTAGGAGTGATTTAAAATGCAATGATCATATAAAGTTGATCGTCGGTAAAGCAGATGCCAGACTGAGATTCATTGGAAGAATGCAATCCGAAAACAAAGGAAGTAGGTTACAGTACGCTTGTTCGCCCACTGCTTGAATACTGCTCAGCAGTGTGGTATCCGTACCAGATAGGGTTGATAGAAGAGATAGAGAAGATCCGACGGAGAGCAGCGCGCTTCGTTACAGGATCATTTAGTAATCGCTAAAGCATTACGGAGATGATAGATAAACTCCAGTGGAAGACTCTGCAGGAGAGACGCTCAGTAGCTCGGTACGGGCTTTTGTTAAAGTTTCGAGAACATACCTTCACCGAAGAGTCAAGCAGTATATTGCTCCCTCTTACATATATCTTGCGAAGAGACCATGAGGATAAAATCAGAGAGATTAGAGCCCACACAGAGACATACCGACAATCCTTCTTTCCACGAACAATACGAGACTGGAATAGAAGGGAGAACCGATAGAGGTACTCAAGGTACCCTCCGCCACACACCGTCAGGTGGCTTGCGGAGTATGGATGTAGATGTAGATGTAGATGTAGAGAGGTGCAATCGTGCTGCTGTAGGCTACTGCAAACACTTTTCCATGAAGACATGTACCGTCTTGTCTCACAGTGGGATAAATGTATTGCATGAGCCTGAAATGCATTTTTTTTCCTTTATTGAATTTCAGTTCCCCATCAGGGCGGGCTGGCAGCAGCATATGCGCTGCTCTTCAGCCAAAAGACAATAATGGTACAACAAAAGACATTTAAAATTACAAAGGAGAAAATATGGCGAACAAAAATTTAAAAAGTGGAAACATAATGGACGAGAACAGACAAAAAGGGGGCTACTGTAAAATGGAGACAAAAAACTTAAAAAGTATTGAGCAGAAAAAACCACACACTGGGACAATTAAAAGAGCACAAGGTAAAGTATGGCTGCAGCATAAAAGTATCGATGGACGGCGTAGCACATAACAAACACTGACAGTAACACTATGTACAAGTACAGCACACAACTAAAATCACAGCTCTTGATGCATCGGAGAACAGCACCAAATACAACACTGCCGTAGCACCAGGGCACCAGGTGCAAGGAGATGAGGGAGAAGGGAAAAAGGTAGAGAGGGGGGGGGGGGGGGGAGACAGGTGGGTGGCGCGCCGAAGAGGAAGAGGGCCGGGGAGGGAACGACGTTGAAGGGAAAGAGGCGACGATGGAGTGCAGTCACTCGGGAGGGGGGGAGGAGGAAAATCCGCTCTGGGAGAAGGAGGGGAAAGGGAAAGGGGGACCCTTGGGAGCGGGGGGATAAGGCCAAGCTACAGTTGGAAGGAAGGGTACATGTCACGGCGAAGTTCAACATCCAGGAGGGGGAGATGATGGAAAGTGCCCTGATGGAAGGTGAGGAGTGGAGAGAGGGAGGGATACAGCGATAGAGGCGCAGCTACAGGCGGGGGGGGGGGGGGTGGAGGAAGGAGGAAACCAGGGGGTGGGGGGATCAAGCCTGCGGGCAGTGTAAAGGATGCGGAGATGTTGAAGGAAAAGGAGGAGGTGGGGGATGAAATGCGGTTTGAACAAAGTAACAGATTAGAACTAAAAAAGTATATTTTTATTCGAGATGGGCCTACAGGGATTCAATGAAAATGTCTCCCCTGTACTGGAATATACAGGGTGAATATAATTAAACTTTCAAAACGCTGTGGAAGTAACACCATTGGTCAGAATGACGTCAAATTGCAGCGGACTATTATCGGAGAAGGGGGAAAACGTATGGCAGAAGAAGAAAAAAACACCTGTTATGCGCACAACCCATTGAAGTTGGTATAAACACGGCTGTTGCTCCTTTCGCGTCTGCGATATTCGCCATGACTGTCTCAATGCAGGATCGCGCTCTGCTTGTAAAGCTGTGTGGCAAGAATGATGACTGTGCACACGTCGCTCTGCAGAAGTTCCGGTCACTGAAGGGTTTGAAAACAGGCGTTGGTCCGGTGATTGCCGTGTGTGTGGAGAAAATGATTCGGAAATTCAAAAAGACGGGTTCTTTCGGTGTGCAACCTGGTAGAGGGAGGAAAGGAATTGATTCGACGTCAGTGGAAGCAGCAGACGCAGCACTGAAGCAGGAGACCAGTAGTGGTGTGCAAACGTGTAGTGCAAGGAGAATTGCCGGAACATTGGACATACCCGTGAGCACCCTTAGTAAAATCCTACGAAACACCTTTCTTTGCTATCCATTAAAAATCACCCATGTGCACGAGTTGCTTCCTGTTGACCGGCCACCAAGAGTAACCTTTGCTTTAGAATTTATTGCTTGCATGAAAGTGGGCAACGATTGGCCGTAGAAGATTTTGTGGACAGACGAAGCCCACTTCGCCGGCCGGGGTGGCCGAGCGGTTCTAGACGATACAATGTGGAACTGCGCGACCGCTACGGTCGCAGGTTCGAATCCTACCTCGGGCATGGATGTGTGTGATGTCCTCAGGTTAGTTAGGTTTAAGTAGTTCTAAGTTCTAGGGGACTGATTACCTCAGAAGTTAAGTACCATAGTGCTCAGAGCCATTTTCAATCCCACTTCCATCTGACAGGATATGTCAATACACAGAATTGTCGAATATGGACAACGGAAAATCCACAAGCAAATGAACCAGTACCACCTCATCCTGAAAAGGTCACTGTGTGGTGCTGGTTTACGGCGTCGTTTATCATAGGCCATATTTTTTCGAAGAGACAGCTGCTTCCGGTCCTGTTACTTGTACCGTCACTGGTAAGCGCCATGAGTGTCTTTTGCGCAACCAAGTCATTCCAGCTCTCCAACAGCGTGGGTGAGTGGATGGGATCATTTTTATAGAAAATGGCGCACCTCCGCTTATTGCAAATCCAGTTAAGCAGCTGCTGAAGCCCCATTTCGGAAATACTAGAATTACCAGCCGCCATTTCCCTACAGACTGGCCGTGCTGATCACCTGATCTTAATCCGTGTGACTTCTGGTTGTGTGGCTGTCTGAAAGACGTGCCGTTTTTCGCCTCAGGACAATTAAAATCCGATGTGAGTGATGCTTTTTATGCGGTTTTTGGACTCAGGACAATAAAAAACTGATTTTTCTCATCCGATGTGATATGATCTTGCCGTGGTGGATGGGATTACGTAACTAACACTATCACACCTCTACACCCATACACACTGAGTAGCACAGTTTGTTTAACGTCAAACGTACACCTTAGGCATTTTGTATGATTGATTTCTCAATTTTAGTCGACCACTATTAAATTTTGATGCTTACAGGACCATCTATTTCTACATTTTGTAACTATTTATTTTTCTTCTGCCATACGTTTTCCCCCTTCTCCGACAATATTCCGTTGCAATTCGACGTCATTCTGACCAGTGGTGTTATTTCTACAGCGGTTTCATAGTTTAACTTTAATTACAATCACCCTGTACATAACGAATGTACGAGGACAGGTCGTGGACACACGGTTAACGAGAGTTGGAAGTTTTGGTCTAGTTGTGGAGCGAAAGCGAACTCAGACTGAAGGAGCCTGTATGGTAGTTCAGCGTGTTCGGTCAGATGGCTTTCTGCCCTTGCCCTCTGTAAAAAGAAAAAACGAAAAAAACTGAGTGAAGTATTCGATGATCAACTTGAAAAAGTGTCAGGTGACGTCCACCCAGACCAAATGCCGCGAACAATAAGAGTAAAAATGGTGAAAAAATGGTAAGGCGACCGCTCACTATATGTGGGAAATTCGGGTTCCAATCCCAGTCTGGCACAAATTTCCACTGTCGTCTTTCCATAATACAGCTGATGGTTGTACGCATTCGCAACTGCGAATACATTTCATTTAAATGTATTAACAGTTATGGCGATTACTTCTGAGGCGCCTTGTCATGGTCCGTGCGGCTTCCCCCGTCAGAGGTTCGAGTCCTCCCTCGGGCCTGGGCGTGTGTATTGTCCACAGCCTAAGTTAGTTTAAGTTAGGTTAAATAGTGTGTAGGCTTAGGGGCCGATGACCTCAGCAGTCTGGTCCCATAAGACCTTACCACAAATTTCCAAATTTCCTTTATCTGAAATAATAAAAGTTTACTAACTTTTTTCCCATCTGTCTACTTTTCATTTGACTGTCCTTTACACATTCTGAACGTTCAAATTCTCCGTGACATCAGTTATTTTTTATCATAATCTTCCTGCTCGAGTGAACGGAGTTTTTTCAGTGTTAGGTAATAGACCATTAATTTTGCTGAATATTTCTTTCATTGTTTATGTTGTTTTTGCATCTCTGCTGAGAAGGATTATGATGTTGCATCACCCGTAAAGAGCACTATTTCTACTTCATCCTTTTAAGATGGATTATCATTTAAACACAGAAAGAACATGACTGGTCCGAGTACTAATTTGCCCCTCGTCCGTTGAAGATTCAGCATGATAGCTAGAGTGATACATTGCTTCTTATCAGTGAAATATAAAATGAGGTATTTTCTCATTGGAATCTGAAAGCCATAATTTTTATTTTTATTTATTCACTTATTTATTTTTAAGTCATCATCTCCTGTGCCAACCTTTTTATCTGAGAATAGCAGTTGCTACATATGCCCACAATTAATTTGCTGGATGTATTCCAGTCCCTGTCTTCCTCTACAGTTCTTACCCTCTACAGCTCCTCTAGTACCATGGGAGTTATTCCCTGATGTCTTAATAGATGCCCTATCATCCTGTCTTTTTTTGTCGTTATTTTCCGTGCATTCCTTTCCTCATCTATTTTGTTGAGAACTTCCTCATTCCTTACCTTATCAGTTCACCTAATGTTTAACATTCTTCTGTAATACCAAATCTCAGATGCTTCGATTCTCTTTTGTTCTGGTCTTTCTAAAGTCTGTGTTTCACTACCATACAATTCTGTGTTCAGAACGTACATTGTTAGAAATTCCTTCCTCAAATCGAGGCCTGTGTTTGATATTCTCTTAGCCAGGAATGCTCTTTTTGCTAGTGCTAGTCTGCTTTTGATGTCCTCCTAGTTCCGTCCATCACTGGTTATTTTCCTGTCTAGGTAGCAGAACTTTTTAACTTCCTCTACTTCGCCGTTCTCACTTCAGCTACTTCTCATTACTTTCTTCTTTCTTCGATTTAGTCTCAATCGACATTCTGTACTTATTAGACCGTTCATTCCATTCAACGGATCCTGTAATTCTTCACTTTCACCGAGGATGTCAATGTCATCAACGAATATTATCATTGATATTCTTTCACCTCGAATTTTAAACCAACTCTTGAATCTTTACTATCATCATTGCTTCTTCGATGTATAGATTCCACAGTGGGAGCGAAATACCACAGTCCTGTCTTACGCCCTTTTTATTCCGAGCACTTCGTTCTTGGCCTCCCAGTCGTGTTGTTCCTTCTTGGTTCTTGTACATATTGCATGTTACCCGTCTGTCCCTCTAGCTTACGTCTATTTTTCTCATAATTTCGAGCATCTTGCACCATTTTACATTGTCGAGCGCTTTTTCCAGGTCGACAAATCCTATGAGTGTGTCTTGATTTTTCTTGTCTCGCTTCCATTATAAATTACAAAGTCAGAACTGCCTCTCTGGTGCCTTTACCTTACCTAAAGTCAAATTGATCCTCATCTAACAGATCCTTAATTTTCTCAAGTTTCTCCAAAAATTATGATACGTGTTGTTGAATGACTTATTTCACAAGAAATCACGCTAGGCGGAATTTTGACATTCAGATGCCCCGTGGCAAATTTGTTCTGGGAGCTGAAATTTATACTTGATCTTTCTAGAATACGTATCGCAACCGGTAGCACTGCTTATATAAAGACGTTAGAGGTGTCGTAACGTTTTACTCCTCACGATGGAGTGGCAATCGTTTCGAGAAGTTAGATATTTCGTGATTACTTCACAAGATTTGAAAACTGAGAAAAAGCTGGTCATGATGTGTTTCATTACCTTAAGGAGAGATAGGTTTTTGTGAAATTATTTGTCTTCTACAATAACTGAGCGCTGTTTCAAAATAGACCATATCATCTGAGAAATTCTAATCGGATTGTGAGATTCTTTCTCGTTTTACAGTGACCAGCCATTTATACATCGGGAGGATTCGCTCATTCTGAAGAATGTTGCTATGAATTTCATCCTATTTCGCCCGCATTTGATCCGCTCTGGACTGACCTAAAAAAGCAAAGCTTTTCGGTCCACGAAACCAATGAAACCAATGATCCCTTACATGTTTTGCTACCTCAGTGTCCTCGTTTTTGTACGATACATCTACAGTAAACAGTAAGGAACTTAATTTGTTTGGAATGTGAGACAAGTAGCCTATTGATCTACAAAATATCTCTGGCACAGCCACTACTTTTCACAGCGAAACGATTCATGCCACTTTTGTATCAAAGTCCTCCTACCTTCGGCTTGGCCCGTCGATTCATACTATGCACGGTACGTAATTGTGTTGTTTACTCTGCGTCGAGGCCTTGATAAGGCGGCTGGCTGCGCATATTCGCCAGATTTTAAGCCACACCTTGTGACTTCACTGTTGCTTGTTTACTTGGAGTGTGTCTCGAGTTCCTGGTTAAACCCCTCTGCTTTACTCACGTAACGCAAATGCCGACCACCTGACGCTTCACTGGTACATAAAACTCATTGTTCCTAGTATTGCACAGAGATGAAATCCATCTAAACTCTGACAAACACAATAAATTTCGTGTTTGCGCACCCCGCATTCTTTTATTTCTCTCTAGTCGTTTGAAGAGTCCGCCTTTTGATTACAATGTAAACTACAGAATTCGAAACACTGTTGCATAACGTCAGAAATGTTTTGAACACAATGTACAAAATAGCTTCTTCAAAGTATTATGAACTACATTAGTACTTTGTTTTCAACTAATTATTGACTAGGCACATGTTTTATTTCAACTCTTCCGTTAAATCACTTTCTACGTTTTTGCTAGACACTTTATTTCTGGAATTAGTAGTTCGACTACAATCTTGGCAGCCGAACGAAGTTCGGATTGCACGTAGTAAATCTTACGCGCATACCAGTCAAAATATCAAACGTCCTCTTAAATGAGCAGGTCGAACGATTTGGATCCCTGCAGGTGGCGAAGAATTTGTCATGTGACCACTGATCTAAGTCTTAGCAGTCATGTGGTGCGTATGTTTCATTTGGTTGCATGGAATCAGCGAAGAAAGATGAATCGACGTAGAAACGTTACAGGACGGCAGAAGGGAAGTATTCTGCTTGGACGTGCTCGTAACTACACAGTTGTCCTATTTATTTGTGTACCAATACGACTGTAGAACATGTCTACAAGTAACAGTGTATCACGTACCATGAAAAACAGCATAAGCACAATGGTTGTGACTAGTGTTCAAAAGTTAAGCATAATCACGAAAAGAGGACATAGGATGTCTGAAGGATTGCTGAACAATCTTAATCATAATGTTTCGTTACAACTTTTCCCGAAAAAGCGTTAGAAAAGTTCCGATAGCTAACGTGGAGGGTGTCTGGGTGTGGGTCACCGATTATGATCAGTTTTTGGAAGGGCGATCAACACTGATCAGCCCGAACGTTATGACCAGCGACCTACTATCGATATAAATACGTTCAGGCGATAGCAGCATCACCTGGTGAGGAATGATTGTTACTCAGACAGACACACTTGCGGTGCATGTAGTATCACTGATCGTGCTATCCCTGTGTAGATTGGGGAAGGCGCGCGATCTCTCTGAGTTTGAGCGAGGGCAGGTAGTCATGGCCCGGAAGCTCGGCAGGAGTTTTCGGAAAGTGCGCGACTTGTCGAATGTTCGAGGAATGCTGTGGAGAGTGTCTTCAACACGTGGCGAAACAAAGGTGAAACAACGTTCAGGCGTTGTGGGGTTGGGCGGCCACACCTCATTACAGATGTCGTACGTCATAGGCTGGGCAAACTGGTAAAACAAGACAGGTGGGGAACTGTGACAGAACTAACCTCAGACTTTAATGCTCGGCAGAGTGATAGTGTGTCTGAATACAAAGTGCACTGAACACTCCTAAAGATGGGCCTCCACAACTGATAACCCATGCATGTACCAATTTTAACACCGCGTCATCGGCAACTACTGCTGAAATTGACACGTGAACATCGGCTCTGGACGTTGGCGCAGTGGTAGAGCGTTCCATGGTCTGATAAATCCCGATACCTTCTTCACCATGCCGATGGGAGGGCGCGAATCCGTCAACTTCCAGGGTAACAGCTCCTTGACACCTGTACTGTGGGACAGAGACAAGCTGGCGGCGGCGCCATTGTGCTCCGGGGAACATTCACGCAGGCGCCCATGGGTCCAGCGGAGCTGGTGCAAAGCACCATGAAAGCTAAGGAGTCTCGTACACTGGTTGCAGACCACACACCCACTTTCATGACGAACATGCTTCCCTACAGCAGTGGCATTTTTCAACAAGATAATGTGCCATGTCAAAAGGTCAGGAGTATGATGTAGTGGTTAGAACACAGTGGCGAGTTCCAAATTATGTCGTGGCCCTCCAACTCGCCAGATCTGAACCCAATCGAATACATCTGGGATGTGATCGTGGGGCCATAATGTTCTGACTGATCAGTGTACATTGAAAATAAAGAGATACGTGTTTTGGCTTTTTGCTAGACATGCCCTATGAATCGCCCACTAAATCACGCAGGGCTAACAGATAATTAGGGTTGCGGAAAGGGGCAAGGGAGTTGCGGTCGGATTCATTTCACAATTGTAATTTGTTATCATTTACACTACTGGCCATTAAAATTGCTACACCACGAAGATGACGTGCTACAGACACGAAATTTAACCGACACGAAGAAGATGAATTGATATGCAAATGATTAGCTTTTCAGAGCATTCACACAAGGGTGGCGCCGGTGGCGACACCTACAACGAGCTCACATGAGGAAAGTTTGCAACCGATTTTTCATACACAAACAACAGTTGACCGGTGTTGCCTGGTGAAACGTTGTTGTGATGCCTCGTGTAAGGAGGAGAAATGCGTACCATCACGTTTCCGACTTTGATAAATGTCGGATTGTAGCGGTTTATCGTATCGCGACATTGCTGCTCGAGTTGGTCGAGATCCAACGACTGTTAGCAGAATATGGAATCGGTAGGTTCAGGTGGGTAATACGGAACGCCGTGCTGGATCCCAACGGCCTCGTATCACTAGCAGTCCAGATGACAGGCATCTTATGCGCATGGCTGTAACGGATCGTGCAGCCACGTTTCTATCCCTGAGTCAACAGATGGGGACGCTTGCAAGACAACAACCATCTGCACGAACAGTTCGACGACATTTGCAGCAGCATGGACTATCAGCTCGGAGACCATGGCTGCGGTTACCCTTGACGCTGCATCCCAGACAGGAGCGCCTGCGATGGTGTACTCAACGACGAACCTGGGTGCACGAATGGCAAAACGTCATCTTTTGGGATGAATCCAGGTTCTGTTTACAGCATCAAAATGGTCGCATCCGTGTTTGGCGACATCGCGGTGAACCCACATTGGAAGCGTGTATTCGTCATCGCCATACTGGCGTATCACCCGGCGCGATGGTATGGGGTGCCATTGGTTACACGTCTCGGTCACCTCTAGTTCGCATTGACGGCACTTTGAACAGTGGACGTTACATTTCAGATGTGTTACGACCCGTGGCTCTACCCTTCATTCGATCCCTGCGAAACCGTACATTTCAGCAGGATAATGCACGACCGCATGTTGCAGGTCCTGTACGAGCCTTTCTGGATACATAAAATGTTCGACTGCTGCCCTGGCCAGCACATTCTCCAGATCTCTCACCAACTGAAAACGTCTGGTCAATGGTGGCCGAGCAACTGGCTCTTCACAATACGCCAGTCACTACTCTTGATGAGCTGTGGTATCGTGTTGAAGCTGCATGGGCAGCTGTACCTGTACACGCCATCCAAGCTCTGTTTGACTCAATGCCCAGGCGTATCAAGGCCGTTATTATGGCCAGAGGTGGTTGTTCTGGGAACTGATTTCTTAAGATCTATGCACCCAAATTGCTTGAAAATTTAATCACATGTCAGTTCTAGTATAATATATTTGTCCAATGAATACCGGTTTAATATCTGCATTTCTTCTTGGTGTAACAATTATAATGGCCAGTAGTGTAGTTCACAAATACACTTTTGAAAGAATTAAATTTGCTTCGCAGCTGAAGGCCTCCAAACAGATGCTTTAGAATAAGTTCAATTTTGAAAAGACATGACACACAGTTAAATTTACGAATAAGATAAATCGTATACATATATGAGATCAGCATGCGGAGCGGCTGAAGGCCGCCAGATTAAATCTTCAAAATTCCAAATATACTATGATGATTATTGAAGGCAGAAGGCCACAATGTTTTAAGATGCTAACAGGGCTGATTGCCCACAAGGTACACAGAAAGAGATAAACAAACGCAATAAGATGGCTGAAGGCAATTCTGCAAATTAATAAAATATATATAATGCAACAATTGGTAAAACAATACATTAAGTTTGCAAATTTCCTTTCGCAACACCAACGGCGGAATGCCCACAATAACTTGTAAAATCTTTCAGAGGAAATTACAAGACCTTTCAAGAGCAGAAGGAAACAATGTTTGGACTTGAAGGAAACTCTGAGAACATGTTTCCAGGGCTGAAGGCCCTCAATTAACTTTGCCCAATTGAAAACATAAAATACACAGGGAATCGGTCTGCCCTGCTTCACTTAGGCGAGACAGGCGGTGAGCCCAACTACACTCGATTCGTTCGAACCCAACCAACGGACTGTCACGGACCGAACGACCAACCGCTTGCTTGTCACGACGGAGTACACGAGAATTCAAGGCCCCATAAAAGTTACAAGTATCACTATCCCCAAACAAACGCGTATGTGAACTGAGCTGCCAAAACTACACACCATGTTGGGCAGCAACAACCAGTTAGGCAAGGACACTGCCTAAAAATTACGTTAGCGGTCAGGGCAGGTAACCAGAACACTAACGGCCACAAGGCAGAAAATTCCGTTGGTGCACTTAACTATGGGTAAATTAATTTAATCAATTCCACCTGACGGCGGCTATCTCGAACACTTCACTCGTTGTTGCTCACAGGAAAACCTCCACAACAGCAACGCCGGAACCAACAACGTAATGCTCAAAACCACTCAACCTTCACGTCCGGGGTTTGGCGAGCGAAGATGCTCATACCGATGGGACAGCTCCAGACAAACTCCGACGCTGCGCAGAGACCGCCAGCGGTCCAGTCGACTACGCCGCACCGATATGTCCTCGGATCAACCGACCGACCAACAGTTCACCAAAGGTCAGGCCCGGCTTAAGTGATGCGTGGCGGCAACGGTCGGGCGGGCGATGTCCACGCAGGGTTCACTGCTACTGCAAGCCGGCGACTGGCTGGCCCGGGCTGCGCTCCAGACGCGTTGCAAGTCCCTGGCAGGGCCCAACTCACGACCCGAACTGCCGCCTTGAACTCTCCTCCTCGCACGTTCCGACGCACTCCACGACAGATGACAACTCGGAAGTCACAGCAGCCGAGCAAAGATCCTATCAGAGGGGATATATCGATACGCGCTACTAGCGCCGGTGACGGTCAGACAGAACAGCAACTCAGTAACGCCAGTAATTTAAATCAATGTGGTGAGATGGAAATACGTTAAAACAGAGTGTGAAATACCAAATGGTGGGACGGCGAGCCATGCACGGCCCAACCTAGTTCTTCAAAAAAATCGAGGTCAAAGTTGATGAAGGAAAATCGTATTTTCAATGCCACACATCGAAAGATCGTCTAAAAACAAACTTTTTTTATTAGTATAATAAGGGGTCCAGAGCTCATAACGTTCGAGCTATAAACATTTCTGTGTTTTCATGCTATCCCTCATAAGCGTGCAGTAGAGTTTCTGTGGTCGAGCTGTCGCCGGCAGGGTAGCAGAGTGTGTTCTCTCAGAGGGCTGGCTGCCCCCTGTAATGCGAAAAACAGAGCAGTGAAGTATTCAGCGAGGAGGGGGAAGTCAGTGGCTTTCTTCCGTTCGATATTTCTTTTTCGGTATATCTGGTAATATTCCGATAATCTGAATAT
Source organism: Schistocerca serialis cubense (assembly GCF_023864345.2). Taxonomy (NCBI): domain Eukaryota; kingdom Metazoa; phylum Arthropoda; class Insecta; order Orthoptera; family Acrididae; genus Schistocerca; species Schistocerca serialis. The sequence continues at coordinate 1,171,334,393 of NC_064638.1, forward strand.
TTTTCTTTGCTTTTCTTTGACGTAAAGCACAGAAGGTGTGATTAATAATCAAGTAAGTATGTGTAATGTATTGACATTTATTTTTATCGTGATAAATAGTGCAAAAATACACATAAAGTATATTATTGCGTAATCCTACCTGATCTTCTACACGTGAGCGTTCTCATAATCGATGGGGTGAAACTTATCATAGAAACAGGCAAAATATAAAGATTTCTTGCAACAGCAACACATGAACGAAATATCGCAACATTGACATATTTTACGATACATTGTTTGTGGTAATCGTATCTGATTCATGTTGCTAGAAACAGATCTGTCAGATATCAATTTGGATGTGTTTCAAGTGTGTAAAAACATATCTTGGAAGACAGGCGCGGATAACTGAACATGGACCAAAGCATGAATTCTCTTACATACGCATTTGTTTATTAACCACACCTCGCATTGTTTTGTTTCATAAATACGAAAGAAAGGTATTCCCAGTATCAGAAGATTTAAGTGTTCATTTTCCCGACATACTGTTTGAGAGTGGAACGGTAGAGGAATAGTACAGTTTTGAACGTGATTGTTACTCAGCAACCGTTTACTAGTTTCAGCATAGGATTATACAGCCAACTAGTTGCACGTAACTGGTAGGTACATTGACCTAGGTTTCGACACCTAGTAGGGGCGCCTTCATGAGAATGAAATTTTGCTAAATCGTAAAATTACATTGTATAAAGGCACTGGCCAGAATTTAGGGCGGCTATGCTCAAGTTAACAGTGAAATAGAACGTTCTGGCCTTTGCCCAGCGGGGAGCAACCGCAGAGTCTGATGTTTCTGTGAGATTTTGGTGCTGTTTTTCATACCACGACTTGTGCCTACTCTTTCAGTGTAGAAATTACATCGCTGGTTAGAATGACGTCAAATGGCAACAGAATATTATCGGGGAAGCGGGAAAACGAATGGCAGAAGAAAAATAAATAGTTACAAAATGTAGCCATAGATGGCGCTGTAAGCATCATAATTTGATAATGGTCGACTAAAAGTGACAAATGAATCATACAACAATGCCTGCGGTGTAGGTTTGATGTTAAACAAACTGTACTACTCAGTGTGCATGGGTGTACAGGTGTGATACTGCTAGTTAGGTAAGCCTATCCACCACAGCAAGGTCATATCCCATCGGATAGGAAAAATCGCTTTTTAATTGCCTTACATCGGTTTTTTAATTTTCCTGAGGCAAAATACCGCTTAAAAAGCTTCAATCACATCGGTTTTTAATCGTCCTGAGGCCAAAAGCCGCATTAGAAACATCCGTCAAAATCAAATCGGATTACTAATTTCCGTGTGACTGGCGCAAAACATGTTCAGTATGCTGTCCGCCGTTTTCTGCAAGTTGAAATCGAGAAACAGCATGATCCACAACTGATCGAAGTGTTTCTGAGGTCACGTACAGAATGTGTTGTGCAATGCACGCCTTCAGTGCAGCTAAGTTTGTGATTGGAACACTGAACACAACATCTTTCACATAGCCCACAGCCAGAAGTCACACAGATTAAGACCAGGTGATTGGGACGGCCAGTCTGTAGGGAAATGGGCGCTGATAATTCTAGCATTTCCGAAATGGCGCTTCAGTAGCTCGTTAACTGTATTTGCAACGTGCGGAGGTGCGCCTTCTTGCATAAAAGTGATGCCGTCCACATATCCACGCTGCTGGAGAGCTGGAATGGTGTGGTTGAGCAAAAGACACTCATAGCGCTTACCAGTGACGGTACAGGTAACAGGACCGGAAGCAGCTGTCTCTTCGAAAAAATATGGCCCATGATAAATGACGCCGTAAACCCGCACCACACAGGGACCTTTTCAGGATGAAGTGGTACTGGTTCATTTGCGTGTGGATTTTCCGTTGTCCACATTCGACAATTCTGTGTATTGACATATCCTGTCAGGTGGAAGTGGGCTTCCACAAAATCTTCCACGGCCAATCATTGTCCACTTCCATGCGAGCAAGAAATTCTAAAGCAAAGGTCTGTCTTGCTGGCAGGTCAAGAGGAAGCAACTCGTGCACATGGGTAATTTTGAATGGATAGCAAAGAAGGATGTTTGGTAGGATTTTACGAACGGTGCTCACGGTTATGTCCAGTGTTTGGGCAATTCTAGGTGCACTACACGTTTGCTCACTACCACTTGTCTCCTGCAGCATTGCTTCGCCGCTGCTTCCACTGACGTCGAATCAATTGCTTCCTCCCTTGACCAGGTTGCACATCTTTTCGAATTTCTGATTCATTTTCTCCAGACCCACAGCAGTCATCGGACCAATGCCTTTCTTCAAACGCTTTAGTGACTGGAACTTCTGCAGAGCGACGTGTGCACAGTCATCATTCTTGTACCACAGCTTTACAAGCAGGGCGCGATCCCGCATTGTCACAGTGATGGCGAACGTCGCAGACGAGAAAGGAGGAAAAGCCGTGTACCCGGCGTGTTTATACCAACTTCAATGGGCCGTGCGCGTGACAAGTGTTTTCATTTGCGTATTGTGACACATAAAGCGTCATCTATTGATCAATTTTTACACTATTTTTTTTCTTCTGCCATATGTTTTACCCCTACTGCGATAATATTCCGCTGCAATTTGACAGTGACCTTTTCAGGATGAGGTGGTACTGGTTGATTTGCATGTCGATTTTCCGTTGCCCATATTCGACAATTCTTTGTATTGACATATCCTGTCAGATGGAAGTGGGCTTCGTCTGTCCACAAAATCTTCCACGGCCAATCATTGAAGACTTTCATGCGAGCAAGAGATTCTGAAGCAAAGATTACTCTTGCTGGCCGGTCAACAGGAAGCAATTCGTGCACATGGGTAATTTTGAATGTATAGCAAAGAATTATGTTTCGTAGGATTTTACGAACGGTGCTCACGAGTATGTCCAATGTTCCAGCAATTCTGCTAACCCTACACGTTTACACACCACCACTCGTCTCCCCCTGCATTCCTTTAGTCAGTGTTTCCACTGACGTCGAATCAATTCGTTTCCTCTCTCTACTAGTTGCCCACCAAAAGAACCCATCTTTTCGAATTTCCAAATCATTTTCTCCAGACCCAAGGTACTCATCGGACCAAAGCCTTTTTTCAAACCCTTCAGTGACTGGAACTTCTACAGAGCGACGTGTGCACAGTCATCATTCTTGTAACACAGCTTTACAAGCAGAACGCGATCCTGCATTGAGACAGTCATGGTGAATGTCGGAGACGCGAAACGAGGAAAAGCCATGTACTCGACGTGTTTATACCACTTCAATGGGTCGTGCACATGACAGGTGTTTTCATTTACGTATTGTGACACATACAGCGTTATCTATTGATCAATTTTCAAACTATTTTTTTGTTTGTTCTGCCATACGTTTTCCCCCTTCTCCGATAATATTCCGCTGCAATTTGACGTCATTCTGACTAGTGGTGTTATTTGTACAGCGTTTTGAAAGTTTGACTTTACTTAGAATCATCCTGTATTTCATCAGAACGAGTGTGGTGGGACACTCCCGTCTTCCAAGACAGCAGCCACCGCCCTCTCAGGGCTGCACTCATACATTCCTGCTCTAACGAACACTCAGGTCCCCATCACACCGCGACTGGCCTGCTAAGTCACCCTATCTTAATCCCATAGAATGTGTCTGGACTTTCTGGAACAGCAGGTGGGACAAAGGCATCAGCATGCTACAGTCTGATAACTTTGCCTAATCTTACCATTAAAGCATCTATGCATGGGTTTCGGGCAGATTCCGCCATTTCGTTCCATGCTGGGATGCTATTCCAATATATTTGGAGAGCCTTTGCAATGCTATTGAGTTTTAGTGAATAAAAAGTGGACTGAGGCGTGAATGAGACTTTGGAATGAGGAGAGAGCGTGCTAGAGTAGTCTGTGCAGTTGTACAAAGCTACAGTGCCAGCGTGGAGTAGTGGTTAGCGCATCTGCCAGGTGAGCAGGTGACTCGGGTTGGAATCTCAGCCTTCGTAAAAAATTTTCATTCGTCACTTCAGTCTGCATATACACATCATAGATACCTGAGACAATTATCGACCATGAACTTCTTGCGTTCTATGTGCATTTTTATATGTCTTTCTTTCTGCAGAAGGGGTTTGTAATTTTTAGCTGATTAAATGTAGCAAAATCTCTTAATGCCTTGGCATTTTCATTTAAAGTTATTTCACCAAATCTGCCTACTGTATCTACTTTTTTTACCTTTCCAATTTTACATTTAAGTCTCCTTATGTTAACAAATGATCAGTTTTATTATATTTACTTATTTCTTCCGCAGATCTTCATAAAATATTACTGAATTTTAGTGTTTTCCTTCTTCATGTACATATAATTCTACGTCACATAAATGTCCGATGTCAATTTTGAATCTAATTGTGTAATGATAATATTTTTATAATACAAGGAATTATTGAAAAATGTCGGGAATTTGTCTCAGAAATTTAGCGTTTATTGCTTTTGAGAAACCCTTTGTTAAGGTAAAGAGACCTCTCTTATGGAAAATATTGGAAATAAAAGATTTTTCTAAAGATATTATTAATACAATAAAGAGTCTGTATTTGAATAGTTATAAGTTCGGGTTCAAAAATGTCAGATAAGATTTTAATAAATGAAGGTACTCCACAAGGTTGCACTCTACTATCCACTTTGTTTAATTTCATATTGACGATCTGGTTATGAAGTGGGATGCTGAAATACGCTTAGCAATTAAATTAGGATCTAGCGCACCGTTAAATATTCTGTTACTCGCTGATGACCAGATAATAGTACATGAAACAGAAGATAATTTACGAAGAACAGCATACAGATTCAGCCAAAGAGCAAGATGTTACAAATTAATTACATCTGCAAATAAGACTAAGATAATAGGTTTCAAAGGAAAGAATTCATCCAGATAGAAAATAATAATAAATGAGAAAATTTTAGAATAATTATCCTACTTCATTTATCTAAGATGTGGTACTAGTTTTAATTATGAAAAAGACACTGAGAAGAAGGTTAATAAATACCAAGCTATTTGCGGAACTATTGGAAGAACTTTGGGAAGAAAAACAAGGAAAGAAATACAAATAAAATTCTGTAAAGCTATGGTTGTACCTACTCTTGTATATGGCTCCGAATCATGGACAGTAGCAAAACAAAAGAAAAAAAGTCACGTATACAAGCGGAAGAGATGAAGTTCATGAGATGTGTAAGAGGCTGTAGTAAAACGGATAAAATAAGGGATGAAACAATAAGATCAAAATTAAATATGCTTTCAGTTAATGACAAGATAGAAGAGAGTAGAATCAAATGGAAGGACCATGTTGACAGAATGACAGAAACAGATTGCCAGAAAGGATAACGAATTATCGGCCAACTGGAAAGAGGGAACTAGGCAGACCTAGCACGAGATGGATGGATGGATGGTCGAGACCGGAACAGGGGGTTACAGCATCTAATCGTTGAAAGGAAATGATGATGATATGTTTGAGACTTGAATAGTTCTCTGGAACCATACAGTTTAATATCGTTCATGTGTAGTTTAGGCTTTGATGACATAAATCCTCTTCTCTGATGTTACACGATATCAGCTTGCGGTCTCCTGGTGATTGGTACTTTTTCCTCAGTGTGTTCATTAATGGCAATATACATTATCGCAGCATTAATCAGTAATGCAGCCGTTTCGAGTATCGTGACATATTTTGTTCGATGCCGTCTTATTGATCTAGACACGCTTAAAATACCCTAAGAAAAAAAAAAAAAAAAAAAAAAAGACGCTCCACGAAGGAATTATCCGAATGGAACGGAAATCGGGAGCTGTAACGTCCATGTACAGACAGACAAATTATTACAATTTCGGAAAAATTAGATGATTTGTTCAAGAGAAAGAAGTTCGCTAAGTGAGCAAGTCAATGACGCATTGGTCGACCACTGGGCCTTGTGCAAGCAGCAATTCGACTTGGCACTGTTGACAGAGTTATTGGATGTCCTCCTGAGGGATATCGTGCTATTTTCAGTCCAATTGGCGCTTTATATGGTCAAAACCCCGAGATGTATGACGAGTCCAGCCCATAATGCTCCAAACAATGTGAATTGGGGACAAATCCGGCGACCTTGCTGGCCAAGATAGGGTTTGGAAAGCACAAAGACAAGTGGTAGAAACTCTTGCTGTGACTGACTGGCATTTTATCATGTAAGCCCGGAATGGTTTGCTATGAAGGGCAGCGGTACCGCTGTGCTGCAAGAGTGTCGCGAATGACAACAAATGAGGTCCTGCAATCAATGGAGATGGCACCCCGGACCAACGGTCCTGGCTGTGGTGGGTGACAACCCGGTTGGTGGCCCATTGCAGTGGCTCGGTTGTCTCCAGACACGTCTTCGGCCTGGAATTTCATCAAATGGAGTATATTTGTCTTCCGTGGCGACTCCCGCTTCAAACTGAGCCCCAAGTGACGAGCGAAAACGTGTCTGGGCAACGATGGGATTCCAACTGGAGGCCCGACAACCAGGATTACCGGTCTGGGCGCCATTTATTGTCACAGCACGACTACTTTGGCTGTCGTCCGCCGTATCCTTGCAGCACAGCGGTACGTCGACGATATTCTACGCCCTGTTTTTTTTTGTCCTTCATGGCAAGCCATCCTGGGCTTACATTCCAGCAAGACAAGAAATAGAAACCATAACATATACTGCAATAAACAATGGATATGACCCTTCTCTAACTAATACCATGTCACAATAGATAAAAAATAAACTGAACAAACAACATCAAACTACACTCACAACTGACAGTGCCCCAACAGTCAAATATGTAAAAATTGGAATAGTATCTGACAAATTAGCAAGACTATTCAAAAACACAGAAATAAAAATTAGCTTCAGCACCAATAACAATCTAAGTAGGAAGCTTATTCACAATATAAAACCACCAGATACAAGTCTTGATGCATCTGGCATTTACAAAATTACCTGCAGCTAATGTAATAAATATTATATCGGCCAAACAGACAGAAATTTCAGAACCCGATTCAAAGAACATTTAGACTGCTACAGACTTGATAAATGTAACAAATCAGCAGTAGCAACTCACATAAAAGCACAGGCCACCCTTTGATAATTTTACACAAAATAGGAAAAAGTAAAAGAATGGATATCATGGAAGAAATCGAAATTTTCATACATAACACAAAGCATGGAGACAACATTCTTAATGAAATAACCGTATTCAACAACTCAAAATTCTTCAACAGTCTTAAGCCAGTTCTAACTCAATAGATTCAAGAATTGCCAATGTAAATAATTGATTAGAACTATGAATATCGATACAAAACCTCGATAATCGATACAGACACACATGCTACAGTTCGCCATCTTGCGTTGTGTGTATAACATCGAAGCAATTTGTGCAGTGGCAATCAGTGACAAAGTATAATGTGCAATAGTGAATGTCAATCAACAGCTCCGCCATTACACCAGTGACGCAAGTGAAGTAGCAAGATAATGAAATGGCTAAAATGGCTCTGAGCACTATGGGACTTAACTTCTGAGGCCATCAGTCCCCTAGAACTTAGAACTACTTAAACCTAACATAAGGACATCACACATATCCATTCCCGAGGCAGGATTCGAACCTGCGAGCGTAGCGGTCACGCGGTTCCAGACTGAAGCGCCTAGAACCGCTCGGCCAAAAAGCCGGCAATGAAATTGTAAGTGATCAACTGTCATATAAAAGCCATTCACACTATTTTCGTAACACATGACTGATACAAATCTATCTGCATCCGATACAGGCTGTGATACACATAGTCAACAACAAAGAAGAAAACCAGCAGAAGACATCACTGATTTCGATTTTTGGATATACACTGCCCCCCTCCTTCCCCCCAAATGCCACACCAGCAGCTACAGTAAAAAACAATGGACAAAATGTTCTAGATTAATCTAGTTTAAGACTATATATTTTAAGGTAACATTTCTCTATGTATGTATGTATAAACGCTTGAAAACGAACACAACATGTTCGAAACGCGTTGCATTATGTTAGATTAAGTATAAAATAAAAAGTGACTGGTAGCAGAGACTTGAAATAAATAATTATCCCACACAGTCACGGTTCACAAACATAGCCATTATGGCCGAAAATAATAAAGATAACGCCAGTTTGCGCACAAAGGGAGTTTCTACTGCTTACCCTTGTGCTTGGCAAAGACTCCTTGGCCGGCAAAATCGCCAAAACTCTCTCCAATTGAGAATATTTAGAGAATTATGGGCAGGGCTCTTCAACCAGTTCGGCATTTTGACGATCTACAGCGCCAATTCGACATAATTTGGCACGATACCCCACAGCGGACACCCAACATCTCTGTCAATCACTGTCAAGCCGAATAACTGCTTGCACAGCGGCCAGAGGTGGACCAACGCTTTATTGACTTCCTCTATTTGTGAAACTCTTTCTCTTGAACAAATGGTCCAATTGTTCTGAAATTTGTTTCTTTGTACATGTAAATCACGTCTACTGATTTCCTTCCTATTAGGATAATTCCGTCGTGGTGCGTGTTTTCGTGTGTGTCTTAGAGTGAATTTGAGATACATCTGAAGATATCACAATAATGTACGCGCCAAATGAATATACGAAAATAGTATCTAACTTTATTATTAATAAGCATAACAGTTTTATCGGCTGAGAAACTCAAATACGTTAACAGGTGTTTACGTGTCAGTCGAGGTGAAACTTCTCTGGTTAGTAGTTCAAATGGCTCTAAGCACTATGGGACTTGACATCTGAGGTCATCAGTCCCCTAGACTTAGAATTACTGGAACCTAACTAACCTAAGAACATCACACACATCCATGCCCGAGGCAGGATTCGAACCTGCGACAGTAGCAGCACCGCGGTTCCGGACTGAAGCGCCTACAACCGCTCGGTAACAGCCAGCGGCTCGGTTAGTAGCCTAGCGTTTATGTTTATTAGGAATTTCGCACCTTTTCTCGTAAACTTTCATTAAAATTTGTATCAGAGATCATACACTGCACTTCTTTTGTTAAGATATCCCGAATGTAGTTAAAAAACATAAAAAAAGTAACAAAAAATCTGCAGATGCTTCAGTATTACAGTGGCTCAAAAAGTTGCGAATATCAGGCAAGTAATCTTCTTTCGATATCTTTAGTATCGATGTCGGTTTCACAGCCTATTAGGCGTAAGAGGGGTAGTTCTGCAAAAGGCAACCTGATCTTAACTTTCTCTCATTTATGTTGAGAGGCTCCCACATGCCTTGCTCATACTGTGGCATCAAGAAGTCTGGCCCGCAATATGAGTGGTCTGCGAAGCGAGTGGACTCATTCTTATTTATCGAGTAACATGAACTCTAGTACTCACAATTAAGTTACAAGTTATTCTCTACATCTACATCTACATCCATACTCCGCAAGCCACCTGACGGTGTGTGGCGGAGGGTACCTTGAGTACCTCTATCGGTTCTCCCTTCTATTCCAGTCTCGTATTGTTCGTGGGAAGAAGGATTGTCGGTATGCCTCTGTGTGGGCTCTAAACTCCCTGATTTTATCCTCATTGTCTCTTCGCGAGATATACGTAGGAGGGAGCAATATACTGCTTGACTCTTCGGTGAAGGTATGTTCTCGAAACTTTGACAAAAGCCCGTACCGAGCTACTGAGCGTCTCTCCTGCAGAGTCTTCCACTGGAGTTTATCTATCGTCTCCGTAACACTTTCGCGATTACTAAATGATCCTGTAACGAAGCGCGCTGCTCTCCGTTGGATCTTCTCTATATCTTCTATCAACCCTATCTGGTACGGATCCCACACTGCTGAGCAGTATTCAAGCAGTGGGCGAACAAGCGTACTGTAACCTACTTCCTTTGTTTTCGGATTGCATTTCCTTAGGATCCTTCCAATGAATCTCAGTCTGGCATCTGCTTTACCGACGACCAACATTATATGATCATTCCTGTTTGAATATTACGCCACGGAAACGCACATCTGACTATTGGTAATTTACACAACTCTGACTGTTCACTACGCACTGGCAATATCACATTTTCTTTTTTATTTAACGGATTTGATCAACATGTGGCCATCGCACTGAATATGAATGGCGCACACATTATAAATTCTGGATGTCATGACAACATACAGTTCGAAGAAAAAGGCCATCAGTCTTTTTCTTTTCACTATCTTATTTATTCCGATAAATTCTATAACCTAAACACACAAATAACACATGAGAAATTCCACCCAGATGGCATGGCTTTACATTGGTGATTCTCTATCTTATGGTCTCGTAATTATTTAACGCTACAGTGCACTTTCTGGATAGGATGTTGGATCTTTTGCTATACCTCACACTTCGACTCTCACAACCATCATCACGAAACTTTCGTCCAGACCGAGCGGTACAAAAGGAACATGCATAACCCACTACCTCTGAAACTACCTTGCTACTCTCCCATGCAAACCACACATACTTAAATTACAAGACATACACCACACTGCAACATTGAATACAACACAAGGAATAGTCACAACATTATAATCACATCACTTTCAGCTTTCCCATTTCAATTAGTATTCATCTCAGTTTCACACGACACTGCCCCACTTCGTAACTTTTCTTTCCTACTACGAATTCTGGAGGATATATGCACGTCTTCCTGTGCAATGCAAGCCAAGTGGCGTTGCTGGATAGACGGCTGACTCACCTTGCTTATAGTTTGAATCCAGCGTCACACGGAAACATAACACGCAAAGTAATATTAAAAACATATTCGTCACACACGTGAGTCCTCAACTGATATCATGGACGAGTACTTCTCTTTATCCGTTATCTCACACACAAATTGAGACTCACACAGTACTCACCACGTGGAAGTGCTCGTCTCTAATTTCAAGTCTTGCACACGCCATTTCTTAAATATTTCCAACTTCTAGTACACACGTCAGTAATTCAGCTTAACTTTAGCACTCGGAAGTATTTCAACTTAGTACTAGCACTCGCAAGTATTTCAACTTATTGCTAGACGTTGTTTCGTTGTGACCGTTGGTCACTTTCGAAGATTACTACGATCCCCTTAATATTACCTACCTGTCATTTAATTCTCCCCCCAAAAGTTACTGAAATAGAGAAATAATTATTCCAAACTACTCTTAAGTATTTTACATGCATACCATCTCTCCACTCTTTTGTCTTTACGGAGCACACCTAAGACAGGTCTTACCAACACAAGATCCAGCGCCAGAGTGCTGAAACATGGCCGTTCTTCAGGTCAGCTCGCACCTCCCTCAATGTGGGGGACCACCATGCTATCGTATTGGCCAGCCACATTTCAGGCGCTTAAAGCTCAGGTAAATTTCATCTCTTTGGTGGACCGTCTCAAAGATGATCATATATTGCACATTCACTATCTGCACTTGTCAGACGACCATACATTCATTCATTTCACAGATCTCACCAAATTGGATGTAGGGATTTATTTTGTGGGAGTGCACATGTGATCAATTAAATAAATAAATTGTCCTTCTTTCCTACACTGGCATCCGGCTTCGGTGTATTAAGTGAAATTGAATTATTATTACAAAAAATATGTTGTACTGACAAGAATAACGAAGAATGTTGTACGTATTTTCAATGTCGGGCGGTACTGTACCCTTTCACCACCGGCTACCCATGCAGAAAAAAATGGCACGGTACTATCCTTGCAATGTGAAGGTAGTTCCGAACATTTTTTTAAGATAAGTGTATTCAAACAAACGTAGCAAGTCATCATAATAACCAGGAGGAGACCTTAGTCCCTGGTGACCTCAAATAGACGACCAAATGCTGTTACTTTACCAAATTATTGACCCAGTTATTGCATTATTGTACTCTCCACAATCCGGAGTAATGTACACATACAAATTTACAACAAACCACATGACAAATAAAACATTACATCATACAAATAAAAATTAATGTTGAGATAAAAATTTGCTTAGTTACTGGGATCTTCGTTATTTTTATGAGTAATCCAAACTTCACTAATTCTATAACAAATAAAAAAAATACTAATTGTACTCATGAAATTTTAAATAGCTCATCGTCCAAACACAGAGCAAGTAATCTGACATTCATAAATTGCGGGGTAAAAACCTTTACACAGCAAAGTCTAAATACAAAACAAAATCAACAAAAGAAAAACATTGCGTACACTAGTTACATGTAGAATGTCAGGCTCCATACCATTACTCTAAAATATACATCAAACCTACAGAGAAATAAAACTGAGAAGAAAAACAATGAAATATACCACAAGTTACATACTGGTTACGTAATATAGTTCATCTAAGACATCATGTCATACCTCATTAACTATCATCACTTAAGCAATTGCCACCACTACTCGACTGTGAGTTTAACCTTATCCTTGTCCACCAGTACAAACACCTGCTGCTGAGCTAGTCAGTCCATCAACTTTGATCAATACACGCAGTAAATAGTTAGCAATAAGTGCTTGAATCCACCAGTAGCTCTCGTATCTTACTCTACTGCTCATTTCTCTGTTGTTACACATTTAGACGACAAGAACTTGCATTTCGATTAGCCTTCGTTACACTTTAATGTGAAATATCACCACTGTGATAATGCAAATAAGTGGTTTCAGTCAACACACCAACAAGAACATTGCTGTTCACGACATCAAAATGCATCAGTTAATTGCGATATTTGTTGTGCAATGCAAACTCTTGTCCTCTGGGACAACCTTACTGACCAATGCAACAAGAGCCGCTACGTTAGTATTATGCCACTGGCTAATAATTAAAGCATGCTACATGAACTTGATAACCCAGAACAAACAAAAAAAAAAAACACTAACTATTCTAGACACAAATGTTAATGAAAAACAATTACACTTGCTGTCCCTTTAGGAATGAAACATATAAATAAATTTACACAATTACAAGTACAAATACATTATTCCCTCTCTTGCGAGTCACAAGGAATCATTTCATTCTGTGATTTTCTTGGGGTCAAAAAGTTGCTGATAGTTTTCCTAGAAGCACTGTCTCAGTGTCAAAACTCTCCCATGGTTACCCAGACGAAAGTATTTAAGTCACTCAAATCGGCATTTTGAACACATTAAACACAAATGTCATAGTCTCTCTCAGAGTACCATCCACACGAATCTACTACTATTACCCACGGTCCTGTTCTTTCAGTTCGGTGTAATTAAAAGTCGTAAGTTCCAACAAACAGCACTTATTCCCGCACCAATTAAAGAAATGTCTCCTACTACAAATGCAAATGTCAATGTCCCACTTTAGTTTCTTGCGTTCAGACAATAATTAATCACCATACAACAACTGTCCTCTTTAAGTATAACAAGCGTCCCACATGCAATTTACAAAGCACACTTAAAAAGTCACTGCCAAAAGTTTATGGATCCCACCGTTCAGTGGTCAAGACAAAACAAAACAATCGTCCTGTCTGCTAAAGACAAAATCTTTTCCACCACTCACAACGTGGAAACACCAGTCCTTCACTTTCCACCTTATGGAGACATACGAGCAGTCATCTTGTTTCACGGCTCCACAGTCCAGTACCAGTTAATAGTTGCTGGTAAAAAATGCCCGCCGGACTCTACCGCGCGTCGTTCATTCTGCCGTGGCGCCGCCGCTGCGCGAGCCGTTGAACAGAAGAAACCACCCGCTGTTGCCTCCACTGTCTCCAGTCGTAAGGGTGGCGCCACTTATGAATAGCCTGTTGTAGGTGCGTGTCGTCCCAGGCCGTTGACCTGTTGTAGCGGGCGCGTGGAGGGTACCCCGACCGATAGTGGAGTGGGGAGTGCCACGGCTCTGTCGCCTCTCCCATGGCGACGTCAGCTTGGCCTCCCGCTAGCGGTATGGGCGCGTTCTGCGTAGCACCTCAGCGCTACGACGCCCAGTCAGTCAGACCCTCCGGTGCATCTCACAACATTACAGACAAAAGGATATTCTTACAGTATTTAAATACTCATTGATTACATGTATGATCTATTAGATACATTGGTAATAAAAGAATCTTTGTTCTAAAAAACATAAAATCATACACCCTAGTTTTCTACACATACAACATCAACATTTATCCCTTTTCTATATACAGCCCACATTTGTGCTATTGATTGTACCTGTCGTCCCTCATACAAAACATGAAAGTGTCAAAAAAAAAAAAAAAGGAATAAGAAACAATCTATATAGCTCATAATTACAATATCAAATAGTAGACTACTCTAACATTGAAAACAGTGAAAATATTAGAAACTGTTGATTCTATAACTACAAAATACAATGAACATCTGTGCTTGTGACAGACTGAAATTAATACCCTTTGAAAGTGTCCTAACAAAAAAATAAGGAATAATCTACACAGCTCACAATAACCTACCACATGATGTTAAATAGTAAACTACTTTAACATCCTAACACAATGAACATTTTAGAAACTGATGACTCTAAATCTACAACATACAATGCACCTTTGTGCTTGTGACAGACTGAAATTAGTATCTCTTTATATATTTTACCTTTTTATTATATGTAACAACATTTACAGGACATGTATGTACCATCCACATGATGTCATATCCTGACCTGCCATCGAGGTTCATGCAAATCAAACAATAAAGCACAATAATGTTTTAGTTATTGATCGGTAGCATCCCCTTTACAGGAGTGTGCGCATTGATCCCACTACTCTACGACTCACACTCAACTGACACCACATTTTCCTTCTCATTCAATCCATTAACACACCAACAGAATAGGTCTAGAAGTCAGCTAAACTTAACACCACCACACTTACGTCAACATACCATACCTTTGCTCCCTTATACTCAACCACATAACACATGGAGTTGTTTCGGAGATAGCATTCCAGTCTCCGATTACGTCCTTTCACTCTGGCACTTCTCTCCATTGGCTTACCTCTGCATTCACTTTACCGATTATTCATCCTGCTAAATATCACTTTAGAATTGCGACATCTCATCTAAGAACAAAAAATACACAAATTATTCATCGTGCAAAATAACTGTACACATTCTTGGTACCGTTTTGATTAGTTATACTGGTACCAGGATTCAACAACAACAACAAAAATTATTTTTTTCATATTGCAAATGTTATGGTAAGAATTAGATTTACACTTATATTACATTTTACGTCAGTATTCCACAACGTTCACCATCTGGATCTTATACTCCCTTCATGTCCTTGCACGTTGTGCAGTTGTCCTCATCTCTTCATTCGTATTTCGGCTCTCCGTCCGTCCATTACTCCATCATTTCCTGGTCTTCCTTCGCCATTCGCATCAATCTCGATTGCAGCATACACAGGCCTCTCTGTAACATACATCTAAGACATCTCCACATTATTATTTCTACTCACCTTCATTTACCACTGTTTCATCACGTCGAATCTCTCTTTATTAATCACACTGCTTCACGTCGCTTCTCTCCTTAAATGTCACCTTTATCCACTACTATTTATCACGTCGCTTCTCTCTCTATCTACCATCTTTATCCACTCATTAATCTTCACGTCTTTTCTGCTTGATCCTGATTCATATGACAAAAAATACGTACATACACCACTCTGTCGACTCCTGTTCATGACTCATTCGACCAGTCTCCGGCAAATTTCATCTCTTTGGTTCCACCAAAGGTGACCAAAAGATCATCTCAAAGATGATCATATATTCACATTCACTATCTGCTGTTAGCAGACGACCATACATTCATTCATTTCACAGATCTCACCAAACTGGATGTAGGGATTTATTTTGTGGGAGTGCACATGTGATCAATTAAAGAAATAAGTTGTCATTCTTTCCCACACTGGTATCCGGCTTCACTGTATTAATTGAAATTGAGTTATTATTAGAAAAAATATGTTGTACTGACAAGAATAACGAAGAATGTTGTACCTATTTTCAATGTCGGGCAGTACTGTACCCTTTCAATGTATATTTAGTGCGAAATCTCAAGTCAGGCTGTGAAGTTCATGAAATTTATTTCTCACCATTACGTGATAAGTCACACAAATCTGGAAGCTGTAAATTCAACTAAATACTTAGGGATAACAATTACAAATAGCCTAAATTGGAACGATCACACAGATAATATTGTGGGTAGAGCAAACCAAAGACTGCGATTCATTGGCAGAACACTTAGAAGGTGCAACAGGTCTACTAAAGAGACTGCTTACACTGCGCTTGTTCGCCCTATTCTGGAGTATTGCTGTGCGGTATGGGATCCGCATCAGGTGGGACTGACGGATGACATCGAAAAAGTACAAAGACGGGCAGCTCGTTTTGTACTATCGCGAAATACGGGAGATAGTGTCACAGACATGTTACGTGAATTGGAGTGGCAATCATTACAAGAAAGGCGTTTTTCGTTTCGACGGGATCTTCTCAAGAAATTTCGATCACCAGTTTTCTCCTCCGATTGTGAAAACATTCTGTTGGCAACCACCTACATAGGGAGAAATGATCATCACGATAAAGTAAGAGAATTCAGGTCTTGCACGGAAAAATTTAAGTGCTCTTTTTTCCCGCGTGACGTTCGAGATTGGAACGGTAGAGAGACAGCTTGAAGATGGTTCATTGAACCCTCTGCCAGGCACTTTATTGTGAATAGCAGAGTAATCACGTAGATGTAGATGTAGATTTATTCATGACGAAGGAGGAGGTCACTAAAGAAGCCTCAAAAACAGGAATTTAAATCAACCTCACACATTTACCTGCTAATTTTTGTGATTTGGTCACGCACGACGTCTGCTAAACATGTCAGTTATTCAAGGGCATATCTTATGCCTGCTTTCAGCCCCTTTCCTCTCGCAGACCTCCGTTTCATTAAGTTCGCCAGCCCGCGTGGCTGAATCTGATTTGACGTATGAGGTTTAGCCATGCGGGATTCTCGGCGCACCTAAACCACATTGGAGTCATGCCATGCCCGTAGCGCAACAGCGCCAAAACAACAGAACATGACATCAATAATGTATTGTTTGCCTGTTCAAAATGATGAAGCAAAAGAGAAGCGTTTGTGTAATATTTATGACCTCTGAAAACTCTGTTTTCTCTGAAGACCCACATTCACTTCTCTTTCAGAACACCGTTACTAATAAAGCTTTATCGAGCGAGGTGGCGCAGTGGTTAGCACACTGGACTCGCATTCCTGAGGACGACGGTTCAATCCCGCGTCCGCCTGTCCTGATTTAGGTTTTCTGTGATTTCCCTAACTCGTTCTAGGCAAATACTGGGATGGTTCCTTTGAAAGGACACGGCCGACTTCATTCCCTAATCCGATGAGACCGATGACCACGCTGTTTGGTCTCCTCCCCCAAACAACCCAACTGGTAAAGCTTTATTTTAAATTTTTACCTACTGCCTTGTAGTGTCTCTGGTTTTGAAGCAGCTTTTGCAGCTACATCATCATTCTTACACGTAAATGCATATTTTGATTATTAAATTAACACCAGTTCTCGCTGTGTTTACTTTGAACTAGTTCATCTACATATACTGTACATCATATTCCGCAAGACACCTGAAGGCTTGTGGTGGGGGCAACTTCTGGAACCATTAACTGATCGTCGCTACCTGTACCACTCGCAAATAGCGCGTGGGACGAATGACTGTGATAAGCCTTTCTATTGGCTCCAATTCTCGAATTGTCTCGTCTTGATCATAACGCGAGATGTATATGGGAGAAAGTAATACGTTGCCCAACTCTTCCCGGAAACCGTTCTCTCGAATTTGCAATAGTAAACCTCTCCGTGATGCACAGTGCCTCTCTTGTAACGTCTGCCAATGGAGTTTGTCGATCATCTCCGTAACGCTCTCCCGCCGACTAAACGATCCCGTGACGAAACGCCGCTCTTCGTTGGATCTCCTATATGTCTTCTATCAATACCACCTGGTAATGATCCCATATTGATGAACAATGCCCAAGAATCGGCCGAACAGGCGCCTTATAAGCCACTTCCTTCCTGGATGTTACATTGCCTAACATTCTTCCTATGAATCTCCATCTGCCATCTGCTTCTCCTACTATGTCTTCTGTATTTTACGTATCAAGTCAGTTAACTTACATTTTCACAACACATCAATCAGTATTCGTGCAAGTCAATATGTGCTCGCCAAAATCCCCTGTGTCAAACTTGTGTTTTTTATAGTGTTAATAAGCTGTCAGTCAGTTTGTGATTTTCTTAGTATCTCAACCAGCTTATGAACTAGTAACTTTCTAAATACTCCGTTAAAAGTGTTATGACAGAATCAAATGCATTTGCTAAATGTATGTGACACATGACAGTTTGCATGAAAGAAGATATATATCAAATGCAGTGTCTCAGACATCGGTCTTGTGTTTTAATATAACCTTTTCTGACAACAGCAGCAGAAAACGAAAAAATTTCATCGAGGAAAGTGGCGCCCGTTTGTTGTGTAACCACCTCGTACATGTGTAGACATAAGGAAAAATGATTCAAGACGGAAATGACAAGTCACCTTGAGTGATTTCAGTACGAGAAGAGAGACACTCACAATATGTATATATAGAAGGCCGTTGCAGCCATTATATAAACGTGAGTGGGTAATATGAGGGTTTAGCCGAGAGGTCTAACGCACGGTTTTCCGGTGTGGGAAGGAGCGCCTGGTCCCTGGCACGAATTCGCCCGGCGGACTTGTGTCGAGATCCGGTGAACCGGCCAGCCTGTGGATTGTTGTTAGGCGGTTTTCCATCTGCCTCAGTGAATGCGGGCTGGTTCCCTTATTCCGCGTCAGCTACACTATGTCGGCGATTGCTGCGCAAACAAGTTCTCCACGTACGCGTACACAACCATTACTCTACCACGCAAACGTAGGGGTTACACTCGTCTGATGTGATACGTTCCCTGGGAGGGGGGGGGGGGGGAGGGGGGGGAGGGGGGGTCCACCGGGTAGTCGTCGTGGGGTTGTGGACCACTGCGGCTGCGGCGGGGACGGGGCCTCTCCGTTGTTCCTAGGTCCCCCGTTAACATACAATACAATACCATACAATATGACGGTTGGAACTTAAATAGTGGCAACTATTTATTCACAAGTGATACAAAAGAGTTACATGTTTGCACCTGTTACTCTCCTTCAGAGTAGTCACCAGCGAGGGGTAGAACCCGTTGCCAGCGGTGTGGAAGGCGTAGTATACCGTTAGCAGAACCTGTTCTGTTGATGGTGTGAATGGAGCGGTCTACTGCCTGTCGAATCTCTGGAACAGTTCTGAAACGAATGCCACGAAGTGGTTCCTTTATCTTCGGAATCAAATCAAAGTCACAAGGACTTAAGTCCGAGGTGTATGGTGGATGGTACAGTACTTCCCAGTCCGATCGACCGAAAAGAGCAGCCACAGCTTGCGCTGTATGTGCCCGCGCATTGTCGTGCAAAATGATGGGTGGGTTGCGCAGAAACGGTCGCCGCTTCTTTCGCAAAGCTGGTCGCAGGTGACCCTCCAAAAACGAACAGTAATACTGTGCATTGACGGTCTGCCGTGGAGGAACGTAGTGCGTTAGAATAGCACCATCACAGTCGTACACGAGAATCACCATAACTTTAGACCGATCCATTCGCAACATCAATAGAACAGGCTCTGCTGACGGTATACTACGCCTTCCACATCGCTGGCAACGGGTTCTACACAACGCTGGTGACTATTTTGAAGGACAGTAGTAGGTACAAACATGTAACTCTTTTGTATCGGTTGAGGATAAATAGTTGCCACTATTTAAGTTCCAACCCTCCTATTAAAGACAGTACCGAAGTTTCCTTGCATGGAAATATCTAGATGTTGTAACAAATGTCAAAAAGCAATAAACAGCTGCACTCATGCAGCCGACAAAAGGCAGTGGGTGAACTGTATGTCGCCCTCCCAGCTTTAGCCACTATTAACGACACTGTGCTGCACCCAGGAACGTACGGTTTGACTAGGCTTCACTAGAGTTAATGGTTTCAAGTGGCAAACCAAAAGTTTTCCAACGATTTTTCAGCGTGTTAACACTTTTTGCCAGGCAGATGCACGGACTTCCCTAACATGCTTCCCTCCTCAGTCCAAATTCCGTTTCACGCCTCAGCCCACTTGGTATTTCCTCTAGAGACATTGGAGTGTATGGGGAAGACCAAACGGGCTGAGGCGTGAATGGAAATTTGGACTTAGAAGGGAAGCATGCTAGGGCAGTCCGTGCAGTAGGGCCAAACTACTGTGCCAGGGTAGCGCAGTGCTTAGTGCATCTGCTTAGTGAGCAGGAGATCTTCGTTCGAATCCCCGTTGCTACGGTCGCAGGTTCGAATTCTGCCTCGGGCATGGATGTGTGTGATGTTCTTAGGTTAGTTAGGTTTAAGTAGTTCTAAGTTCTAGGGGACTGATGACCTCAAATGTTAAGTGCCATAGCGCTTAGAGCTATTTGAACCATTTTTTTTCGAATCCCTGTCTTGGTACGACTATACATTCATCGCTTCAGTTTGCATATATACGTCAGAGATTTTTGACAACTGAGGAGGAGGACGTGGGAGGAGATTAGTGTTTTCCCGTCGACAACGACGTCATTAGAGATAGAGCAGAAACTCAGATTAGGGAAGGATGGGGAAGGAAATCGACAGTGCCCTTTTCAGAGGAACCCTCCCAGAATTTACCAGAAGCTATCTAGGGAAATCACGGATGGATGAATGTGCGTTTGAACAGTCGTCCTCCCAAGTGCAAGTCCACTGTGCTAACAACTGCTCCAACTCGATCGGTTCTGAGACTTGAAAATGTCTCTGGAACCATAAAGTTTCATTTGATTAAACACTTTTCGTTTGATGCAGGTCTCTTTTAAGTCCACTAAATTGTACTGATTTTGTGTAATTCGCCGAAATGAATAAAATAGTAGGTAACACTGCTACTGTACACTGTCTGATAAAACGTATTTGTGAATATTAATATGGGCTGTGTCCACACTTCGCCCTTACGACAGCTTGAGCGCTGCTGGGAATGTTGTGTCCGAGCGTCTGTGACGAGCCGACATCAAGGAAGGGAGCGATGTTGGACAGTGGGGTCTGGTACGAAGTGGACATTCTAACTCTTCCCAATGGCTGTTCATTCGGTTCAGGTCGGGATTCTGGGCGGACTCGTCAGTTTCAAAAACGTTATTGTCCACAAACTACTGTCTCACAGACATTTCCTTATGGGAAAGTGCATTGTCACGCTGATATAGTCATTCTCCGCGAAATGCTTCTCTACTGTATGTGGTACGTAATTATTTAAAATGTGTTCATATCCGCCCCCATTTAGCGTTTTCTTAAGAGAAATAGGAGGGACACGACGCATCCGAGAAAAACATTCTCACACCGCAACATCAATTTCCCTTGCACTTCACCATTGGCACTGCACACTGTAGCCACGCTTTGACGGACTTAAGCGCTAATTTTAATAAAAAATAACCTTTAATTTGTTTAACTAAAAATGTAGTGTCACTGAGCCGTCGCGGCTTCTGTGAGGGCACGCCCGCCATCCTACTGGCGCCACTTGGGCGCGCTTTCCATTGATTCAGGTCCTCGTCGTATCATCTTTGGTTGGTTATGTGTTCCCTCCGGTGTGATGGCGAATGGTGTTTGGCACTGGGGTGAAAGCTATATGGGAGAAGAGGCAACAAGCCAGGTAGTTCCATCCAGACCACTAGAGGCGCTATGGGTCAAACGAAGCTGCAATTGATATTATATCGTCTTGTTCTGTACTGAAGTCCACGGTTACAGTCGTCTTTGTACATGTTTCATATTTTCATACTACTCATCTTCATTATAACCAGGTTTATTACTTTAAATTTTATAAAGTTCACTGTGGAACTGAAGAGATTTCCTGCAGAACAAATGTCCGCAATTAATCCTAAGGTAAGACATTTAATTTTCAGTAAATAATCTTGTAGCCTATAATTGAAATGTATTCTCTTCTGTCGTGAATGAAGCTGTGTGATTTCTGTTTGCTTACTTAAATAACTTTGATATGTCAGTAGTAGTTTTATTTTGATGAAGAATTTTATGTTTTTCAGAATATTCAACGCAACAAATTGACGTAGAAATACTCCTGTAAATTGCCTGGCTCTTCACCTGGGCATTACGTCGGCTCAACGGAGAAAGTTAGGAACAAGCATTTCAACAGGTTTCCAAAACTACTTCAAGGATTGCTTCTGAAGTGGAAAAGTGTTTGTAAACTGTGACCTGATGTGAATTGTGTTACTTATTTTGTTTGTGAAGAGCATTTTTTCGAGGAAGATTTTATGAATAAAACTAGGCTAGGCTAAACAGGGGTGAGTTTCCAAAACATGTGGCAGGTGTCCCATGCGAAATTGTTAATATCAGTAGTGAATCAGGTGAAACTGTTGCTCATAGTGAAATTTTTATTGTGTGCTTAACAAATAAAAAGTAAGTTTTGTTTTCATTTCACTGTTTTTATCCACCTTTCCTAGGTACTTAATATTGACGTCTTCTTTTTTGTGTTGAAGCGTTTACAGTTGTAAGATGTAGGAACTTTTTTAAGAAATTAATGGTCAGTAGTGCAGGTTTCCTGGGCAATTACTCAGCAATTACAGTCCTGGAACATAGTTGTAACAAATTTTAGAGTTCTTCATTCATTAACACTGTGACAAAGATTTCTTAACTGAACCTCTTTAACTGCCGATTATTCTCTTAACAATAGTTTTTTCTTCCATTGACCCCACAGCTTATAAGATGTCAAAGTATGACATTATTCAGGAATATTTGTGGTCCAATTTATATGCAACAATTTTTGCTTAGCTTGTGACAGTTATTTAGACTACAAGCTTGTTTCGACTTACTGTCAGTTTCAAGTGTTGCGTCTAGTTTTTGTAACGCACAAAACGTCCTGGAGCTCTTATATGTTGATAGAAATCAATATAAGTGTGTCAGTTTACAAGTCTGTTCTTGATGTTTGCGCCTGACAGTTGCTGCTCAAGAAAAGATCATAGAAGCAGCGACTGTCAGGCGCAAACGTCAAGAATAGACTTGTAAACTGACACACTTACATTGATTTCTATCAACAATAAGAGCTCCAGGATGTTTTGTGCGTCAAAAACTGGACGCAACACTTGAAACTGACAGTAAGTCGAAACGAGCTTGTAAAATAGCTGAAGCTAAATAAAATTGTTGCAGCTAACTTGGACGACAAATATTCGTGAATAATAGGTTGTCACTGCTGTATTGCAGTGTGCTATAGCTGTGTTTAAATTATTTTATTATGATGCCAACCAAAATAATTACATAGCACGTCTAGAAAACTGAGATAAGAAAATCAAAAGATAAAGAAAACAGCGTACATAAGCTAGGAGGGATGCAACCTGTAATGTTTATCCTTTTTTAGTTCATCTCCATACCACTAGAGGTGCTGCTATCGGTCAGTGTCGCCCTCTTTTTAACACGGGAGTTGCGCTTCTCTTTTCTTGTTCTGTGGTGTGTGGGACACTGTGCCGGACGGGTGTGCCTGAGTACTAGGCGTCCTGGCGATTGCAGCGAGTTGAAACTGTTGAACGTTTGGCTATGGGGGCACGCGTTTCCCTTGTGAGGTAACAGGCGAGTTGCGGCGACCTGGAAATATTCTGAGTTCAGAGTTGGCGGCCACCGCTCGGGCCGCGCGGCAGGGCCGAGCTCGTTGCATCCGCGTGGTGCCTCACCACGGCCGGAGCACGTGGTCCATCGAGCACGTGGCTGGGAATTCCTTGGTGACGCTGTGCGCCGGGAGGGCCAGAGATGGCGGGCTTAGTGAAACCTTAATGGCAGATATTTCACAGTCCTTATAGAAATTAATAGTAGCCAACTGAATAGTGTACATTACTATTATTTGCACGACGATTCTGATGGTGTAATCAGATTTTCAATATCTTTGTTAGTTTAAAGTTTAGTATCTGACGGTAAATTATACAAGTAACACCTAGCAACGAATTTCCAAAATTTAAACGCTTCATCCGATTTCGCCGATCGACGTGTCTTTAGAAAGCTATTTATGTAAACCTAAATTGGTATAAATTACAGGCCTGTAACTTGAATAATACGTGAGTTATTGGAGGTCAATGTGGCCGATTACTACTTTTTTTCCTTTATTGTATTTCGATTCTTCCCTAAGGGGGCGGGCTGCCAGCAGCTTAGTACGCTGCTCTGCAGCCTACAGACTTTTTAAATCGTAAGAAGAAGATAAGAAGCAATAAAAGCAGGCGATAAAACGGTGACTGAAATTGTAAAACGGTGGAAAATTGTGGAAAGTTAAAACATAAAACAAAGGGGTGGCAATGCTAATAAAATACACAGGAAGCAGACAGGTAACATAGTAGAGAGACAATAAAAAAAAAAAAAAAATCCACGGCGACAGTCTGATTTCTGTTCGCAACAGATATAAAAATCACACCCAGCGACAGTATGATGTCTGTTCGCAATATTTCAGAAAAGACACACAACACTAAACACTCACTGTAAACACTGCACTAAAATGTCGGCACAAAGATGACACACCATAGCCAAGGCAGATGGGGGGGGGGGGGGGGGGTGAACCTGGACAGATGAGGGGTAAAACAGGGAGGGAGGAGAGGAGAAACGAAAGGGGGGGGAACCGAAGGAGGTAGAGGACTCATAAGGGGGGGGGGAGGGGCAGGGCAGACGCGAGAGGGAATGGGAGAAGGCAGAGGAGGGAAATGCAAAAGGACTCGAGGGAGAGAAGGGGGGCAAAGAGAGGGTAGACGGGGAAAAAAAGTGCATGGAAGGGGGGAGAGGGAGCCCAGGAAAGGACGGAGGAAAGGTGGGGGGGGGGGTGAGGATCAGAGTTGATAGCAGGTATAAATGGAGGGAGAGAGGGCATCACCTGGGAGGGGGAGTTGATGGAAGCCACCTTGGGAAAGGAGATGAAGGGTGTAGAGATGGAGGGTAGGGGGGACACAACAGTGAAGACGTGGCAGGGGGCCGATTACTATCGATCGCGTCGGGCTATAAGTACTCCATAGTTACACAAAAAACGGTAACAACGTGCTCATAAATATATTTATTCATGTACGTCTTTGTTTATATCCGATATATACAATTCATGAAGAAATTGGTTAATTATTTACTGTGTTTTAGAACGCACAGACACATTAGGCTACTGGCCTACCTTTCGTCCAATTCATTTGATATAATTTTATTTAATTTGTATATGTATCTAATAACGTGTGTTAGGGAGTGTTTATAGTCCAGCTGTGGGAATATTTAATTTCAAGTTATGTAAATGTAGTATTTCGAATGTGTCTCATTATGTTTGTGTGGATACGTTGGCTTAGATACATGGAGGGAGCGCTCTAGCCAATCACAGCCCTCGTTACTAAGAGAGACGCACGGAGGTTGGGGAGTAGCATAGGTTTCCGGAGAGGACACGGGGCAGTTCGGGTCAGTACGGGACAGGACACGGAAAGTGCTGGACAGTGCGGTCGCGTGAGAGACTTGGAGAATGTGGAGCGGTTTGCGCGTGGTCGCGGCAGATAGAAATACTTCGGAGTGCCGATTTGTGCACTTGTGAGATTTCTGTGGCTTCTACAGTGAAGACGTAGTGGGCGTTCAGAAGTGAATATCTCGCGAGCTGTGTTGTTGTTCATAACTAATTACGTGCAGTAGGAATCTATTGTTTCCCTGTAAGTCAACTTATATTTTATTTAATTGCTGGACCATCGACATCAATAAGTGTTTTGCGGAAATATACCACATTCTCAAAAGTACTTCTACTATCTTACTCATCATTTAAAGTCGTTAAGATAGTATCTGCAGATTTTATTTAATTGCAATCTTTCATTTATAAATTTCTACATTACATTCGCAATTGCCGAGTGATAGGAACCTTTGACCATTCGATCCATGTGTATATTAATATTGTATACTGTAGACTCAGCAGTATTTAGCTTGTAATGTGGCAACTACGTATCCCAGCTCCTAGACAACGAAACCAGACCAAAACATTTAATATTTCAACTCTGAGTCTGAGAGGGTACGCAGTTGAGGGCCACCATAATCCTTTCATTTATCGTTTGAAAGCCCGCCCCCTGCAACGTTCACTGTTGCTTCCGGTGAGTTTAGTGGGCAAGAAGCGGCTCTCGTCGCGTGAAGCCTGGTTACGAAGTGCAGCAGTCAATTTTAGTGTGCTAAATATATCGAGATGTATCGAATAACTTGTTAGCAGTTGCGAGCAGGAGGGCAGTATTATCCGGTGCATACCTGGAGCACTGATGCTATTGGCCTCCTTGGCATTTATTTGGAATTATGTAGGAGGACTGTTCAGTAAGGACTGTACTTAAACGTTTTTAATTCTGCCCTGGTGTGAGCTGGCCATGAATCGAGTTCCTTTATGCTTTTCAGTGACCCCTTTTGGGGCTGCATGTGTCAGTATGGAGGTTTCTGTAGGTGCCAAGCTAGTATTTTGCATTGATAATCTGGTATTTGAAACAGTTGTTATGGAAATGGAAATGTGCGTTTGGCGTCATTGGCGGGGAAGCCCTTGTAGGGAGGGTCCGGCCGCCTTGGTGCAGGTCTTATTATATTCGACGCCACAATGGGCGACCTGCGCGCCGGATGGGGATGAAATGATGAAGACAACACACCATCCAGTCCCTGAGCGGAGAAAATCTCCGACTCAGCCGGGAAACGAACCCGGGCCCGTAGACCGGCCATCCGTCACACTGACCACTCAGCTATCGGGGCGGACATCGTTTTATCTTTGAGTATTTGATTCTACTGATTGTAATTTCTGTTTGTTGTAGACCTCAAGGCCCTTCGTGGGGCGAGTCTGCAGCTCGTTGTCTCGCGGTCGCGTTCTCGCTTCCCGTGCACGGGGTCCCGGCTTCGATTCCCGATGGGGTCGGAGATTTTCACCTGCCTCGAGATGACTGGGTGTTTGTGTTGTCTTCATCATTTCATCATAATTCATGAATGTGGCGAATTTGGACGCTGCAAAGGTTGGGAATTTGTACGGGCGCTGATAAGCACGCAGTTGAGCGTTCCACAAACCAAACATCATCTGGGGCGGGTTACTGGATTTAGCTTGTAATTAAAGTTGTGTGCACTCAGCCTAAAGGTACGCAGTGTGGATCAAATGTGTGTGCGTGATTGTATTTGCACTCTCTTACTTCGTCTTGAGGAACCCTTCGAGTTATAGGTGTACATTTTAAACGGCCATCTACCATTTGGTGCGTATCCAGATTAGTACTTACTAGTCCCTAAGAAGCTCCAACAAAGGTGTATCTTGACTTGTTTAATCTTCACTGATTATTATGATTTTTAAAATCACTTTGTACATTGTTTCTCGTTATCGCTAGGAAGGCTAACTTGCAACGTTTATGAGCGGACCGCTCCTATACTGTAGTTTTAATGGCTGATTTTCTTCAAAATAATCTTTAATTGCCCGTTTAAGTGCTGCTGCATATGTTAATTTCTATCAAACTTGTTTGCTGTTTGTCTGGTATATGTTGACAGTTGACACCTTTGTATCGGCAGCGTTCGACGCGTTACTGTTCCGCTGATCTGGAACAGTGTTGTTATTCTGCTTCGACGGCTTCCTGTTATCGCACGAGGCCTAAGTACTGGCAGGTCACACGCGCTTCTTCTGCGGATCTCCCGTTCCAGCATCAAGTTGAGTAGTTTGTCATTTTTTGGTATCGTGCTACGGCGCGAGTATCACCGGATTAGGACTTGGCTATAGTGATTTTGAGGAAGTAAGCTACTGTGTTTCCATTATGTTAAGTTCACTCCGGCCGCTGTGACCAAGCGGTTCTAGGCGCTTCAGTCGGGAACCGCGCGACCACTACGGTCACAGATACGAATACTGCCTCGGGCATGGATGTGTGTGCCGTCCTTAGGTTAGTTAGGTTTAAGTAGTTTTAAGTTCTAGGGTACTGATGACCTCAGATGTTAAGTCCCATAGTGCTCAGAGCCATTTGGTAAGTTCATTGTGAACGAATGATGATAGCCTTTGGGCAAATTGAGCACTGATTTTCTTGATTTCCCAAAGTTTGTCATTATCATTTTAAGTGTTTTAGGAGCCCGGTAGTTTAAGTACTTAACTTGATCTATGTGTAACAGCCTTGTGAGTAATCAGTGAAGTATTACTGTTTGCTTCGTTTTTTTACATGTGGATAGCATTTTGGCAGCTTGGCTGCATCTTGCCTATGTGGGAGCAGAATATCATTGTCTTATGACACCAAAGTGTCGTATTTTGCGTTACGCTCCCTAGTATTGTTAGTAGAAGGAAAATTTTACGCGTTTGTATACCTCGTACTGGCGAGGTGGCTAATGGACTCGTGTCTAATTTCTTGCCTTGGGGTAGGCCTGAAGCTTACTGTTGCAGTGGAGATGTATGCATTTAAATGTCTTTCATTTAACATTTGCTGAACTTATATTCAGGTCCTGTTGTGGGATTAGCACACAGTTGTGATGCTAGTCGGACGGACAGAGTTCCGTCGCAGGTTTAATCAGTTAACTATTTGTAATCGGACCACCATTGTATTGCACAGTTGACATTTTCTTCGAGTACCATTTTTAAAGTTATGTATAATGCAAATGTCCTTATACATTGTGATATTAACTTAAAACCTTAACTATTTAAATGAATATGTCAAGAATCTTGGTAACTGTTAGTTGACTTATGATAAAATTGTTATTAATAAAAAAATATTTTTTGGGAATGGTAAATGACGCATCAGGTTGAACAATGCTTCCACGTGTTTTCCTTAAATTAATTCCGATGCTTGTCCTGGATCTCAATTAGTTATAAAAAAGGAGTACAATATAGTTCCAAGAACGTAAAGAAATAAGAATACTCTAGACTAGAATCCGTTTGTTTGTACAGTATTAATCTATAAGTAATAAGGACAATAGTGTCTTGGGCTCGTTTTGTTAAGATCATTCAGTCAGCTGATTTTGGCTTGATCACCTTTTCCTCATTGAGCGTTCATTTTCGTTCAGTGTTAGTGTATCCTGAATTGTGAAAATACGAGATCAAAAGGATCAACAAACATTAATTTCTGGAAAGTACCGTATATACGTTAAGAAGACTTAATGTGAGGAAAAGTTAACTAAGAAAGAGTTTCAGTTTTATCTAAAGTGCAATTCGAGACAACTTTTCTAAAAACCAGTTTGATTAATCTTGAATGATTCATATTAACTATCAGCCTTTTTATACTGGTGGGTCTATCTCTCGTCACATTTGGTGGTCAGTTCCGCATTATAGAGGGGAATCCGCATGTTTTTGATCACATAGTGAGTGTACTTTGGGGTTTGCATAAAACCTTCTCGGACTTCTTGCCACGTCAATTCAGACTAAAACCTTGAGCTTTCGATGGTTTCCACCGTCGTTTTCATCAGGAGCAACTGGGTGTAGAAATTGCTGCTGTGGTGGCCTATGTAGCCCAAAGGCGGCTTCTGGTTGGTCAGTAGTTACGACATGCCGTCGCAGACGATGTCAACATCTGTGCTAGTGGCGCCACAGCTCCTGCTATAGGGTAAACATTGCGATGAATATCTCTGGCTCTTCTCTGCATTGAGAGCCCGCTTCCACGAATAGCTAAGATTATACCGTCACAACTGACAGTTTTCTCACACATTCTTATTTCTACAGCCTCTTTAATTATATAGTCCAAGTATGTGGAAGCCTGGGACAAAATTTGTTTCTTCAGGCTTCCACATATTTGGTCTCGATAATTAAAGAGGCTGTAGGAATAAGAATATGTGAAAAAACCTTCAACGGTGCATGGGAGCGAGCTCTCGATGCAGAGAAGACACACACATATTCGTCTCAATGTTTACGTTATGGCGGGAGCTGTGGCGCCACCAGCGCAGACGGACACCATCTGCGACAGCATGACATTACTACTGACCAATCAGACGCCGTCTTTGGGCTGTATAAGGCCACCACTGCAAGAGCAGCGATTTTGACAGTCAATCGCACTTGACGAAGACGCTGGTGGAAATCGTCGAAAGCTCGAAGTTTTACCCTGTACGGATGTGGATAGAAGTCTGAGAATGTATTATACAACAGAGGCTTCACGAAAGATTTCGTTCTATTGTAGGCTTTCTTCATTTCATTTTCACACGTTATATGTAGTTAACATGCACTGGGAAGTACGAGCACTTTGCCTGTTTCCATAGTTTTCCGATATACGAGTAATTCCGTGCGAACATCAGAATGGTTCTTGCTGTGAGTTCAACTTCTTCCTATTCCCTCGCTTATCATTAAAAATTATAAAACGAAGCACATTTTTATACCTGGCATTCATTATCATTGCCATTTTACGTGATATCTTATTTCTGTTACTTCATCGTTTAGTGTTGCGTTATTCTGTTTTATATTCCATTGGTGTCTTTCTACGTTATTACCTATTCTATAACACTGACACATATTTTATGGAAAAAACATTAAAAAATGAGTAAATACGGAAATGTAAGAGGCATTCAAAAAGAAACGAGCCAGAGACTGTAAAACGGAAGCCGCTAAAGGGACTGTAATGCCATTGCCTACTGAAGAGTGTGGTCTCTATAAGAGCGCAGAGGCCATTGATCCGCGACTTCTGCCATATCTCTGGTTTTATTAGATGTGACAGGCAGACGTTCAGTTTTTAGGGTCTGGAAGATCTGTTGTTGTTGTTGTTGTTGTGGTCTTCAGCCCTGAGACTGGTTTGATGCAGCTCTCCATGCTACTCTATCCTGTGCAAGCTTCTTCATCTCCCAGTACCTACTGCAACCTACATCCTTCTGAATCTGCTTAGTGTATTCATCTCTTGGTCTCCCTCTACGATTTTTACCCTCCACGCTGCCATCCAATACTAAATTGGTGATCCCTTGATGCCTCAGAACATGTCCTACCAACCGGTCCCTTCTTCTAGTCAATTCGTGCCACAAACTTCTCTTCTCCCCAGTCCTATTCAGTATCTCCTCATTAGTTATGTGATCTACCCATCTAAACTTCAGCATTCTTCTGTAGCACCACATTTCGAAAGCTTCTATTCTCTTCTTGTCCAAACTAGTTATTGTCCGTGTTTCACTACCATACATGGCTGCACTCCATACAAATACTTTCAGAAACGACTTCCTGACATTTAATCTATACTCGATGTTAACAAATTTCTCTTCTTCAGAAACGCTTTCGTTGCCGTTGCCAGTCTACATTTTATATCCTCTCTACTTTGACCATCGTCAGTTATCTTGCTCCCCAAATAGCAAAACTCCTTTACGACTTTATTCACTTCCTAATCTAATTCCCTCAGCATCACCCGACTTAATTCGACTACATTCCATGATCCTCGTTTTATATTTGTTGATGTTCACCTTATATCCTCCCTTCAAGACACTATCCATTCCGTTCAACTGCTCTTCCACGTCTTTGCTGTATCTGACAGAATTACAATGTCGTCGGCGAACCTCAAAGTTTTTATTTCTTCTCCATGGATTTTAATTCCTATTCCGAATTTTTCATTTGTTTTCTTCCCTGCTTGCTCAATATACAGATTGAATAACATCGGGGAGAGCCTACAACCCTGTCTCACTCCCTTCCCGACCACTGCTTCCCTTTCATGTCCCTCGACTCCTATAACAGCCATCTGGGTTCTGTACAAATCGTATATAGCCTTTCGCTCCCTGTAGTTTACCCCTGCCACCTTCAGAATTTGAAAGAGAGTATTCCAGTCAACATTGTCAAAAGCTTTTTTCTAAGTCTCCAAACGCTAGAAACGTAGGTTTTCCTTTACTTAATCTAGCTTCTAGGATAAGTCGTAGGGTCAGTATTGCCTCACATGTTCCAATATTTCTACGGAATCCAAACTGATCTTCCCAGAGCTCGGCTTCTACCAGTTTTTCCATTCGTCTGTAAAGAATTCGCGTTAGTATTTTGCAGCTGTGGCTTATTAAACTGATTGTTCGGTAATTTTCACATCTGTCAACAACTGCTTTCTTTGAGATTGGAATTATTATATTCTTCTTGAAGTCTGAGGGTATTTCGCCTGTTTCATACATCTTGCTCACCAGATGGTAGAGTTTTGTCAGGACTGGCTCTCCCAAGGCCGTCAGTAGTTCTAATGGAATGTTGTCTACTCCCGGGGCCTTGTTTCGACTCAGGTCTTTCAGTGCTCTGTCAAACTCTTCAAGCAGTATCATATCTCCCATTTCATCTTCATCTACATCCTCTCCTATTTCCATGATATTGTCCAGAAGTACAACGCCCTTGTATAGACCCTCTATACACTCCTTCCACCTTTCTGCATTCCCTTCTTTCCTTAAAACTGTGTTTCCATCTGAGCTCTTGATTTTCATACAAGTGGTTCTCTTATCTCCAAAGGTCTCTTTAATTTTCCTGTAGGCTGTATCTTACCCCTCGTGAGATAAGCCTCTACATCCTTACATTTGTCCTCTAGCCATCCCTGCTTCGCCATTTTGCACTGCCTGTCGGTCTCATTTTTGAGACGTTTGTATTCCTTTTCGCCTGCTTCATTTACTGCATTTTTTATTTTCTCCTTTCATCAATTAAATTCAATATTTCTGCTGTTACCCAAGGATTTCTACTAGCCCTCGTCTTTTTACCTACTTGATCCTCCGCTGCCTTCACTACTTCATCCCTCAAAGCTACCCATTCTTCTTCTACTGTATTTCTTTCCCCCATTCCTGTCAATTGTTCCCTTATGCTCTCCCTGAAACTCTGTAAAACCTCTGGTTTAGTCAGTTTATCCAGGTCCCATCTCCTTAAATTCTCACCTTTTTGCAGTTTCTTCAGTTTTAGTCTACATTTCGTAACCAATGGATTGCGGTCAGAGTCCACATCTGCCCCTGGAAATGTCCTACAATTTAAAACCCTGTTCCTGAATCTCTGTCTTACTATTATATGATCTATCTGATACCTTCTAGTATCTCCAGGATTCTTCCATGTATACAACCTTCATTTATGATTCTTGTACCAAGTGTTAGCTATGAATAAGTTGTGCTCTGTCCAAAATTCTACCAGGCGGCTTCCTCTTTCATTTCTTAGCCCCAGCCCATATTCACCTACTATGTTTCCTTCTCTCCCTTTTCCTACTACCGAATTCCAGTCACCCATGACTATTAAATTTTCGCCTCCCTTCACTATCTGAATAATTTCTTTGATTTCATCATACATTTCTTCAATTTCTTCGTCATTTGCAGAGCTAGTTGGCATATAAACTAGTACTACTGTAGTAGGCGTGGGCTTCGTGTCTATCTTAGCCACAATAATGCGTTCACTATGCTGTTCGTAGTAGCTTACCCGCACTCCTATTTTTTTTATTCATTACTAAGTTCATTCTAGGTCCACTAAATTCCAGACTTAGAATTTTTCTCACTCCAAGCTGTATATATTTTACTAGAAGTAGCGGGCAGAATACGGTGCCAGAAGTTGCGGTTAGATAAGCCGATAAGGACTTCGCTGCCCTTTCAGACTATAATTTTGTACACCCTCAGTGGAGTTAGTCGTAGACTATTCTACAATGTTGCCTCGCGGTTAAGGAGGCATAATTATCAGGATAGAATCAATAGAATTTGTAGAGGATTGACTTAGAAATCGTGCCACTGCATAGGGCGGGTCATGAAAGGAGTGGGATCAGTGGGCGAGATTTTTTGTTTTCAGGCTGGTTCGATGTGGCCTGCCATGGTTTCCTCTCCAGTGCCAACCTTTTCATCTCAGAGTAGCAATTGCAACCTATGTTCTCAATTATTAGCTGGGTGCTTTCCAGTCTCTGTGTTCCTCTACTGTTTTTATGATCTACAGTTCCATTAAGTACCATGAACTTATTCCATGACGTCTTGACAGACGTTCTGTTATGGTGTCGCTTTTTCCTGTCAGTGTTTCCTATACGTTCCTAGCCTTGTCGATTCTGCAGAGAACCTCCTCATTCCTTACCTTATCGGTCACATGTCCCATGAACCGAACTAGATCCATGCTTTCATGTGAACCTACAATTTTCAGAGTTAATTTATAAATTTACAATGATTTTATCCGGGATGGCAGTTATGGAAAAAGGTATAACAAATCAATACACATTGATTATCCTGACTATTTGAAATGTGGCACACACGTTTTCAACACAACATTTGAAGATGGCTTTCATGTATCACACACCATTTTTTTCTATATTTTGTGTTCAGGAGCATATATTCTCCAGTACATAGAAAATAGTTTCAGACCAGAAGAATGACTGAGGTGTGTAGTAATGTTTCAAAACAATAAGTTACATAAGACATTCTTGGAATGAAAAATGTGGTAATTTGAGCTGATTTTCGTGAAACACACACTATAAACGCATTTCGCCTCATCAGATCGCTCACAGCCTTCTATATATCCTATATATCCACCACATGGTCTGTAGTATTTTTATGAAAGTTCAGAAAGCATCTGTTACATGCTACCAATAGACAGATATGAGATCTAGACGTCCCAACGCTCAAAAGTACATACTACTTTAGTGGGACGTATGAATCCCATCAATCACAAGATGGTTAAGAGCTATGAGCACTTGTTTAGTAGAACAGATGCGTTCGACAGTGGCGAAGATGATGTGCTCATAGCTTGTAAGCAAGCATTTTAGAGTGCATGCCTACTAGACATTTTTGCTCGGAATAGTCGTTCACCTCATATCCCTGAACACAGAAAATTCCTTCTGGGACATACAAGGTACAGTAACAAGTGAAAGTTGAACTCTCAAATGGGTTTCGAACAGCTGTCGTTCTCGTTGTATCTCTAGAAATCCTAAAAGGCATTAGCAGTTTGTAGGTTTTTGTAAACATTACCCAAAGTGCCTCCCGGCAATGGAGACAGCTTAGAATGGGACTCACTGTGTTTTGTTTTACTTACTACTTTCACTTTTTTGTGCTGGCCAGTTTGGAGGCAGTTTTCCACAACCGACTAGGTGAATATCGAGCTGGTACCCACGTCCTGTCTCAGTTACACGATTCACAAACATCTGGGAAACGTACTCACGCTTTCTCATTGGATAACACTAGTCGTAGACAGAGAGGGTACACACAGAGGGGGCATCTACCACTACCATTGCCATCCAGACTAACAAGCTGATCCCACGAATATGCGGGGTTTTTTGTGTGTCATCCGAATTCCACCACGAATTACGTTTCTGTGTCACCCTCTTCATGTCAGGAAAGCGCTTGCACCCTACATCCTCAATAATTCTGGAAGTATTCCAATGTTTGTCTTCCTCCAAAGGCTTCACCCTCTACAGTTCTATCTAGTACCATGTGTGTTAACGTGTCCTGTCGTCCTGTCCCCTCTTCATGTCAGTGAATCCTGTTTGCTCCTTTCTTCTCTGCTTCTGCGGATACCTCATTCCTTACCTTATCATTTCACTTAATTTTCAACATTCTTTTGTAGTACCGCATGTGAGGTACTTCGATTCTCTTCTGTTCCGTTTCTCCCATAGTCCATGATTCACTATCATACATTTTTTATTACAATCTATTGACCGTTGCAGGATGTTGAAACATATGCAGACTGTTAAATGTGCGATGAGAGAAGGTATCTGAAGGTTTAGGTAAATACAGAAGAGCTATAGAAAATCGATTCCAACAGTGCGAATGGAGAGGTCAGACGTGTGTTAAAACTCATGTAGATCCTTTATTTCGCAATGAAAGGATATTTAACGCATAAATGTTTGCAATGGAGCTCCGACATTTAGAAGAGTTCAGGCAAAAGTTTGCTTTTATAGGTTGAACATAGGTTTATTTTAGCTTGGCAGAAATGGATGAAATAAGTAAATAACTAGAAAGCGTAATGAAATGGGCCTTGCGAATGGTTATTAACCGTGAATTTGCTATTGGAAAATTCATATTTGGTATATATATATATATATATATATATATATATATATATATATATATACAATCCTGTAAATGGAAAAAAGAACACATTGACACCGGTGTGTCAGACCCACCATACTTGCTCCGGACACTGCGAGAGGGCTGTACAAGCAATGATCACACGCACGGCACAGCGGACACACCAGGAACCGCGGTGTTGGCCGTCGAATGGCGCTAGCTGCGCAGCATTTGTGCACCGCCGCCGTCAGTGTCAGCCAGTTTGCCGTGGCATACGGAGCTCCATCGCAGTCTTTAACACTGGTAGTATGCCGCGACAGCGTGGACGTGAACCGTATGTGCAGTTGACGGACTTTGAGCGAGGGCGTATAGTGGGCATGCGGGAGGCCGGGTGGACGTACCGCCGAATTGCTCAACACGTGGGGCGTGAGGTCTCCACAGTACATCGATGTTGTCGCCAGTGGTCGGCGGAAGGTGCACGTGCCCGTCGACCTGGGACTGGACCGCAGCGACGCACGGATGCACGCCAAGACCGTAGGATCCTACGCAGTGCCGTAGGGGACCGCACCGCCACTTACCAGCAAATTAGGGACACTGTTGCTGCTGGGGTATCGGCGAGGACCATTCGCAACCGTCTCCATGAAGCTGGGCTACGGTCCCGCACACAGTTAGGCCGTCTTCCGCTCACGCCCCAACATCGTGCAGCCCGCCTCCAGTGGTGTCGCGACAGGCGTGAATGGAGGGACGAATGGAGACGTGTCGTCTTCAGCGATGAGAGTCGCTTCTGCCTTGGTGCCAATGATGGTCGTATGCGTGTTTGGCGCCGTGCAGGTGAGCGCCACAATCAGGACTGCATACGACCGAGGCACACAGGGCCAACACCCGGCATCATGGTGTGGGGAGCGATCTCCTACACTGGCCGTACACCACTGGTGATCGTCGAGGGGACACTGAATAGTGCACGGTACATCCAAACCGTCATCGAACCCATCGTTCTTCCATTCCTAGACCGGCAAGGGAACTTGCTGTTCCAACAGGACAATGCACGTCCGCATGTATCCCGTGCCACCCAACGTGCTCTAGAAGGTGTACGTCAACTACCCTGGCCAGCAAGATCTCCGGATCTGTCCCCCATTGAGCATGTTTGGGACTGGATGAAGCGTCGTCTCACGCGGTCTGCACGTCCAGCACGAACGCTGGTCCAACTGAGGCGCCAGGTGGAAATAGCATGGCAAGCCGTTCCACAGGACTACATCCAGCATCTCTACGATCGTCTCCATGGGAGACTAGCAGCCTGCATTGCTGGGAAGGTGGATATACACTGTACTAGTGCCGACATTGTGCATGCTCTGTTGCCTGTGTCTATGTGCCTGTGGTTCTGTCAGTGTGATCATGTGATGTATCTGACCCCAGGAATGTGTCAATAAAGTTTCCCCTTCCTGGAACCATGAATTCACGGTGTTCTTATTTCAATTTCCAGGAGTGTATATATATTACAAAAAGAAATGTTTTACGTTTGCTGGGGCCAAGAACTCGTAATAGGTATAACGGCTCCGGAACCCCGCCTCCTTAGCCGAGATTGCTGAGACACACTTGTCTCGTGACGCTCGAACTGGAGGTAATGCCTGTAGGAATCCTTGTGGTGGATGAGATTTTCAATGTCAGTATTTGGTTGGCAGGCAGAGGTGGTGACGAAAACTTTATGATCACCCGATTATGTGCCAGTGCCCGTGATTCAATTCCAAGCCTCTCTGCAGTGTCTTCTGAAGTGAGGGCACGTGACACGCTGTTCTTGGCGATTTGTCCTGTCGGATTGGGACTTTGAGCTTGGTGGTATTACATCTACATCTACATCTACATTTATACTCCGCAAGCCACCCAACGGTGTGTGGTGGAGGGCACTTTACGTGCCACTGACATCACCTCCCTTTTCTGTTCCAGTCGCGTATGGTTCGCGGGAAGAACGACTGTCTGAAAGCCTCCGTGCGCGCTCGAATCTCTCTAATTTTACATTCGTGATCTCCTCGGGAGGTATAAGTAGGGGGAAGCAATATATTCGATACCTCATCCAGAAACGCACCCTCTCGAAACCTGGCGAGCAAGCTACACCGCGATGCAGAGCACCTCTCTTGCAGAGTGTGCCACTTGAGTCTGCTAAACATCTCCGTAACGCTATCACGGTTACCAAATAACCCTGTGACGAAACGCGTCGCTCTTCTTTGGATCTTCTCTATCTCCTCCGTCAACCCGATCTGGTACGGATCCCATACTGATGAGCAATACTCAAGTATAGGTCGAACGAGTGTTTTGTAAGCCACCTCCTTTGTTGATGGACTACATTTTCTAAGGACTCTCCTAATGAATCTCAACCTGGTACCCGCTTACCAACAGTTAATTTTATGTGATCATTCCACTTCAAATCGTTCCGCACGCATACTCCCAGATATTTTACAGAAGTAACTGCTACCAGTGTTTGGCTACTTGCCAGCACCGGCCCATCTCTTATCGTCGCAGTACAAGACAAACATAAAGCCACAGTAAACATGCATCCAATACTCACTTGCACTCCACGGATACACATATTACACAACTCTCACATATCCAGAAGGATATGTGTGTAGATGAAGAACACAACTTTCCGACGGTTGGCGAAACCACACTGTGGGATTTCCCAGTAAACAATGCCATATGGCATTTATATTTTTTACGTCGCTCTGAATCAGCTTTTTAGGCTATGGAGGCTACCAACAGTGAATAAAATTGCGGCATTTCTCAATATCTCTGACGGCGTAAATAGCAATAAATTGTGATTGACAATCATGTATTACATATCTTTACATCGAGAAATACTCGACTACAGCATGTGTCACTGGAGACTTGGAGGGTTTTTCTGGAGGATATGAAAGAGTGATATACCCACATTCATTTTTCTGTTGTTTCCTAATCTGTTTTATGCGACCGGTAGTCTATGAGCTGTGGCACCTCGCTCTGAGTCTATCCTCCACCTAAGCCAGAATCTGTGGTCGGCCGCCTTACGAGAGGAGCAAGTGGTGCTCGGGAGGCGAGGTGAAGCGAGGTGTCTCGCGAGAAGAAAGCTGGGATGGGTCGTTGGAGAGCAGCCGGGGGTCTGGCGAGAGAGAGAGTGCTGTGAAGGCCTGTGGTGCGGTGTCCAGCTCGACGGTTGTGGCCCGTGTTGTTCTACACCTACTTGGATACTCTGCAAATCACATTTAAGTGCCTGGCAGAGGGTTCATCGAACCACCTTCACAATTCTCTATTATTCCAAACTCGTATAGCGCGCGGAAAGAATGAACACCTATATCTTTCCGCACGAGCTCTGATTGACCTCATTTTATCGTGGTGATTGTTCCTCCCTATGTAAGCCGGTGTCAACAAATTATTTTCGCATTCGGAGGAGAAAGTTGGTGATGGAATTTCGTGAGAAGATTCCGTCGCAACGAAAAACGTCTTTCTTTTAATGATATCCAGCCCAAGTCCTGTATGATTTCTGTGACACTCTCTCCCATATTTCGCGATGATACAAAACGTGCTGCCTTTCTTTGAACTGTTTCGATGTACTCCGTCAGTCCTACCTGGTAAGGATCCCACACCGCGCAGCAGTATTCTAAAAGAGGACGGACAAGCGTAGTTACAGGCAGTCTCCTTAGTAGGTCTGTTACATTTTCTAAGTGTCCTGCCAATAAAACGCAGTCTTTGGTTAGCCATCCCCACAACATTTGCTTGTGTTCCTTCCAATTTAAGTTATTCGTAATTGTAATTCCTAAGTATTTAGTTGAATTTACAGTCTTCAGATTTGACTGATTTACCATGTAACCGAAGTTTAAAAAAATTCCTTTTAGCACTCATGTGGATGACCTCACACTTTTCGTTATTTAGGGTCAACTGCCACTTTTCGCACCATTCAGATATCTTTTCTAAATCGTTTTGCAGTTTGTTTTGATCCTCTTGTGACTTTATTAGTCGATAAACGACAGCGTCATCTGCAAACAACTGAAGACGGCTGCTCAGATTGCCTCCCAAATCGTTTATATGGATAAGGAACAGCAAAGGGCCTACAACACTACCTTGGGGAATGCCAGAAATCACTTCTGTTTTACTCGAAGATTTTCCGTCAATTACTACCAACTGTGACCTCTCTGACAGGAATTCACAAATCCAGTCACATAACTGAGACGATATCCCATAAGCACGTAATTTCACTACAAGCCGCTTGTGTGATACAGTGTGAAAAGCCTTCCGGAAATCCAGAAATACGGAATCGATCTGAATTCGCTTGTGAATAGCACTCAACACTTCATGTGAATAAAGAGCTAGTTGTGTTTCACAGGAACTATGTTTTCTAATCCCATGTTGACAGTGTGTCAAAAATGTTCAAATGTGTGTGAAATCCTATGGAACTCAACTGCTAAGGACATCAGTCCCTAAGCTTACTCACTACTTAATCTAAATTATCCTAAGGACAAACACACACACCCATGCCCGAGGGAGGACTCGAACCTCCGCCGGGACCAGCCGCACAGTCCATGACTGCAGCGCCTTAGACGACAGTGTGTCAATAGACCGTTTTCTTCGAGGTAATTCATAATGTTGGAACACAATATATGTTCGAATATCCTGCTGCATATCGACGTTAACGATATGGGCCTGCAATTTAGTGGATTACTCCTAGTACCTTTCTTGAATATTGGTGTGACCTGTGCAGCTTTCCAGTCTTCGGGTACGGATCATTCGTCGAGCGATCGGTTGTATATGATTAAGTATGGAGCTAATACGTGAGCATACTCCGAAAGGAACCTAATTGGTATACAGTATGGACTAGAAGACTTGCTTTTATTAAATGATTTAATTTACTTCACTATTCAGAGGATATTTACTTCTATGTTACTCATGTTGGCAGCTGTTCTCGATTCGAATTCAGGAATACTTACTTCGTCTTCTTTTGTGAAGGCATTTCGGAAGGCTGTGTTTAGTAACCCTGGGCCAGGCAGTGCATTGCTTGCTTCGTCATCCTTAAACTGGAGGCATGGATTTCTCGAACGTCGCCTTGCATGCAAGATTTTATTTTCTTCAGCCTTTCTACTTGGTGTCTCTGACCGAACTTGAAAGCAATGAAGATTGCTATTTTGGAAGCTGAGGTATTACACGTCCGTGCACACCCACTCTCTGCTTCGTGACTGTCTTCTCCTGATCTTTCACTTCTTGGTGGTGGGGAGAAACATAGCGTCTCAGTTACGATTAGAGCCTTGGGGCCTCGGCTACATTGTAATATTTGTACGTATGATGTACTACTGCTTTTAAGACAGGAGGTGAGCGGCTTTAATTTAATCCTTAGACAGCTTTGCTTCCACAAGGAATTGGGGTGCGTTTCAGTATGTTTTAGTGTTGTTGACGGAGTCCACTAAATCTAGTGGGCCTACGTCACCGTGCGTTTGACGTCCAGGACGCGTTATTTACCTGTCAGCTTGCTGGCGGGAGAGACACAAACTGTAAGACTTTTTCACTTCTCCCGCTTTCTAACTATTCCCGTGAGGTTGCGCTTGAAATGAAATGATCGTATGGCATTTATTGGCCGGGATATCCCCTTCGGGGTTCGGCAGACGTATTGCAAGTCTTTTTAGTTGACGCCACATCGGTGACTTGCGTGTCAATGATGGGTATGGAGGCGGACTACTTGCTGGCGGGAGACATGCAAACTATAAGCTAGTAGACTTTTTCACTTCTTTCGCTTTTTAAATTTTACTGAATGCTAATCTGTGAAAGACGGCCCTCGAGGCTCTGAGTTGTTTGTATTATTCTACCGAATGAAGTTCACTTACTGTTTTTCCTGTAATAGAATACGCTTTGTATTTATTCATGTTTATGTCACCTAAATTGTTTAAAGGATCTCGTTGCATTATAATTGTTAGCCGGCACTTGTTCCTAAGGCAGGCGCCATTGTATTGCGGCAGATAACTTATGACTTCGTCAGTCTTCAGTGTAACCATTATGCACGAAGACTTGCTTAACGTTATTGTATCGAGGCCGTAGTTCAATACCTTCTTTATCCGCTCTGCATGGGTGAAGTAAAGATGTTGTATTTTTAACCCAACTAATAAGATTTTCTGTATCTCATATGCGCTCGGGTCCCTTCGGAATGTTTGCGCTGGCCTCCTGGCTGTCGCAAAGGCAACACACAGACCAAAATGCCAAAAAAATGGTTCAAATGGCTCTGAGCACTACGAGACTTAACATCTGAGGTCATCAGTCCCTTAGAACTACTTAGACCTAACTAACCTAAGGACATCACAAACATCCATGCCCGAGGCAGGATTCGAACCTGCGACCGTAGCAGTCGCGCGGTGCCGGACTGAATCGCCTAGAACCGCTCGGCCACCGCGGCCGGCCGAAAATGCCAGCCGGCGTGCGTAACGGCGGCAAATGGTTCTCAGTATGTACACGGAGCCTACC
Source organism: Schistocerca serialis cubense (assembly GCF_023864345.2). NCBI lineage: Eukaryota > Metazoa > Arthropoda > Insecta > Orthoptera > Acrididae > Schistocerca > Schistocerca serialis. The sequence continues at coordinate 1,171,376,742 of NC_064638.1, forward strand.
TCTCAACGTGTGGTTCTCATAGCCAAGTCAAGTTTATTGTCAAAAATTATTGTGAACGCTTTTAGCTCCGTGGCTTTGAGATTTGATTTGATATTTGTATTTGCTGTCTTGTCAGATTCTGATGCGTTTCCTGTTATAGTGTACCAGCGAAAGAAGTTGTTAAAATTGTCAGCTTCTTTAAAAGTTATTCTTTTATTGAATATTTTTAAATTTTTTTCTTATTGCTAAATTTGTACCAGTTAATTATTCTTAGGGCCTTGTTTTTGGGAGGGACACTTATTTCCTAAAGTAATATCGAATGCTTAAGAAATCGTGGAAGTAAATGCTCTTCGTGTTAGTGCGCTGATAATGTCATTACTATTACACTATTTTTAACCTCTTTGGAGACACTGGAAGTATGAATTAAAAAACGCCTTCAGTCACAAGTTTTCGTGTTTCATTAAATACATGATGCACTGTGGGTCCATCATCAGATGTGACTTGTGTAAGTAGGCTGTTTAGGTTTTTATATTGGTAACGCCACCTAGCGCTCTGTATGAAAATCACTGGCTGAGCTGTGTGCAGTCTGTAGCTGGTTGGCATTGTTGTAATATTCGCTATTGTAGTGTTGGGAAGTTGGAGGTGAGCCGCCAGCAGTGGTGGAGGTGGGGAGAGAGATGGCGGAGTTTTGAGAGAGGATGGTCTGGACATGTGTCCATCAGAGAGTAAATTTGTAAGACTGGATGTCATGAACTGATTATATACATATATATAACTTTTGAACACTATTAAGGTAAATACGTTGTTCTCTATCAAAATCTTTCATTTGCTAACTATACCTATCAGTAGTTAGTGTCTTCAGTAGTTAGAATCTTTTATTTAGCTGGCAGTATTGGCGCTCACTGTATTGCAGTAGTTCGAGTAACGAAGATTTTTGTGAGGTAAGTGATTCATGAAAGGTACAGGTTATTGTTAGTCAGGGCCATTCTTTTTTAGGGATTATTGAAAGTCAGATTGCATTGCGCTAAAAATTTGTGTGTCCGTTTAGTGATGATCAGAATAAGTAAAGAGAGAACTGTCTTAGTGCGTTCAGTTTTGCTCAGCTGTTTGAAAATCAGATAACGTAAGGAGTTTATATGCACAGTAATTCATTATTTGTTCTAAGGGGATGTTTCACTTGTCGTAATAAATGATTTGGTTTTGCTCCTGAATGAGGTGAAATGCGTATTCCACATAATCAAAGAGAAGGGTTTTCAACGTTTTAACGCCATCAGACATTCGTTACTCCATCCTGTTCATGCATATCACTTCACTCAAGAGGCACATTTGCATACACGTTTTTGTAAACACTTTACATATCTTTGGAGACATCTTGTACCATAATTAAAATATTATTTGTGTTGTTTCTGGTTAGTTTTATGGAACAATATTGTGTGGCCTTAAATTTTGTCCTTGTTGTCATGCCTGGGTCAGTTAACAATTTTAGTGGGTTCTATCAATTTTCCTATTGATCAGTTGTTAACTACTGACGCTTGTCATTTATGAAGTAAAGACATGTTTGTTTTTATCGAACGGTGAATGTTGTTGAAGAGAGAACCCCTGGGGTCCAGGTCTTCCATTTGGGTCCTTTCCCGAAAATCATGAGGGCTCCAAGACCCGTATCAGTCTGCTAAGTTCTCTAAACACTACCGAGTTCTGCGTTTGGCAGGCTCCAGTTGTCGTAGCAATGCTAATGATACAGCAACAATTTGCTAGCTGTTACCAGCGCTTAGCACATTGCTCTGCTTTGAGAAACAGGTCTCAGTGGCGCTAGGGTACACAACAGATGTGGAAGTAGAATGACAGAGACTAACTCGGTCCGTAGCTGTAGAAGACTACCACGCTAGTGGTGACCTACACGTAGTGGGGAAGGCGCAGTTCGACAGCTGAAGCCTTGGCACGGATGTATATCTCGCACAATTTGTGTGCAACAGCTAGCTTGTCCGCATATTAAGAGGTTATGTAAGTAGTTTCTCACTAGACTACTGAAAAAGAAATAGTTACACAAACAATGAATCAACCAAACTAAAACAAGATCGACCGTGCGCTGCCAGAAGGAAATCTCATCAAAAAAGCGATAAAATATTTAACCAAAAAAGCGATAAAATATGTATCATTGCGGATAACGTCCCTTGTTATCATACCGGCAGAGTAAAATAAAGAACACATGGAAACGATGTATCAGTGCATTCATTACCTGTTCGAAAATGTTACTCAAAACATAATTTTCTTTTCCTTCTTCCACGTCTCTCTGAAGTAGAGAAGTTTTGGGAGTACACTACTGGCCATTAAAATTGCTACACCAAGGAGAAATGCAGATGATAAACGGGTATTCATTGGACAAATATATTATACTAGAACTGACATGTGATTATATTTTCACTCAATTTGGGTGCATAGATCCTGAGAAATCAGTACCCAGAACAACCACCTCTGGCCGTAATAAAGGCCTTGATACGCCTGGGCATTGAGTCAGAGCTTGGATGGCGTGTACAGGTACAGCCGCCCATGCTGCTTCAACACGATACCACAGTTCATTAAGAATAGTGACTGGCGTATTGTGACGACCCAGTTGCTCGGTCACCATTGACCAGACGTTTTCAGTTGGTGAGAGATCTGGAGAATGTGCTGGCCAGGGCAGCAGTCGACCATTTTCTGTATTCAGAAAGGCCCGTAGGACCTGCAACAAGCGGTCGTGCATTATCCTGCTGAAATGTAGGGTTTCGCAGGGATCGAATGAAGGGTAGAGCCACGGGTCGTAACACATCTGAAATGCAACGTCCGCTGTTCAAAGTGCCGTCAATGCGAACAACAGGTGACCGAGACGTGTAACCAATGCCACCATAAACCATTACGCCGGTTGATACGCCAGTATGGCGATGACGAATACACGCTTCCAATGTGCATTCACCGCGATGTCGCCAAACACGGATGCGACCATCATGATGCTGTAAACAGAACCTGGATTCATCCGAAAAAATGACGCTTTGCCATTCGTGCACCCAGGTTCGTCATTGAGTACACCATCACAGGTGCTCGTGTCTTTGATGCAGCGTCAAGGGTAACCGCAGCCATGGTCTCCGAGCTGATAGTCCATGCTGCTGCATACGTCGTCGAACTGTTCGTGTAGATGGTTGTTGTCTTGCAAACGTCGCCATCTGTTGACTCAGGGATCGAGACGTGGCTGCACGATCCGTTACAACCATGCGGATAAGATGCCTGTCATCTCGACTGCTAGTGATACGAGGCCGTTGGGATCCAGCACGGCGTTCCGTATTACCCTCCTGAACCTACCGATTCCATATTCTGCTACCAGTCATTGGATCTCGACCAACGCGAGCAGCAATGTCGCGATACGATAAACCGCAATCGCGATAGGCTAAAATCCGACCTTCATCAAAGTCGGAAACGTGGTGGTACGCATTTCTCTTCCTTGCACTAGGCATCAAAACAAAGTTTCACCAGGCAACGCCGGTCAACTGAAGTTTGTGTAAGAAATCGGTTGGAAACTTTCCTCATGTCAGCACGTTGTAGGTGTCACCACCGGCGCCAACCTTGTGTGAATGCTCTGAAAAGCTAATCATTTGTATATCACAGCATCTTCTTTCTGTCGGTTAAATGTCGCGTCTGTAGCACGTCATCTTCGTGGTGTAGCAATTTTAATGGCCAGTAGGGTATTTATATCGACACTGATGTGCAATAATTAAGATGAAATTAACTTTCGCGTAATGTGTCAGTTGCAAATAACATAGTTCGTCGAAATTTGGACCACATAGAAACAACTTCTACAGTGTACTACAGAAATACGCAATGAGACGAAAGGAAATGACACCTTTCTCGGAGACATTAATTATACTGAAGTCATCACGCTTTAGGATGGTACCCTGGACATTACAAAAGGCGGGACATGGTTTTTAGTAGGGTGTGTGACCACAATGTACAGGAACGCATGTTCTCCAACGCGCTCCCATTTGGGTTACAAGGTTGGTAAGGGGATGTTGTGGCAGGGCGTTGCATTCCTCTACCAGCACGGTTGACAACTGCGAAATTTGTGCTTCCCCACACCATAAAACATGGACCACTAAATGGATCATGTTCGACAGTTTCCCTGGGCGCGTTACATACCTTCGTATGGCGAGAGGTCGGAACACATAAGCATCAGTGTAGCAGGTCTCTTTCTTCTGATAATTCACGATTAGGACTTATGGCCTGTTCCAGCTTCGCCGTCTCTTCCTCGACCATTCCACACTCGTTCTTCCAATGGCATTGTATTTCATCGCTTGTCGAGGGTTTCTCTGAGGTGACACACGCAATACCTGCTCTTTACAATCCTGCTTTTGTTGCATCACTTTCTCTTATATCGACTGTATCCCCATTTCTTTCCTTATTTCTATTTTTCTTATTTTGTCTTCTGCAGCTTTTCACTGATCTAAGTAACTTCATTTCTGATATTTCAAGTTGTCTTAAGAGCTTTCTATCTTAGTATCCAACTTTCTGCTCTACATAGTACTGTGGGTAGTGCCACGACTTCGTAAAATTTCATTTGGATTTCTCTTGTCGTATCCTTCGATATTCTTATCGTGCCGCATATATGTTAAGAGGTGTTAATTTTCTTGTTTATGTCTTTCTCTTCTAGAAAATTTGTCACGTCCTAGGTATTAGAAATGGGGCACATGTTCTGTTTTATGTTATTAATGCTTTCTTAATCCTGATGGAGTGTTTTCCTAAAAAGGCCACTGCTGTTGTTTTTATTGTTCATATCTTCAGCTTATAATTTAGGCTTATATAGTTTAATCCACATACCGCTATTTGCAATTTGTCTTCACCACCCAGTATGATTACATGGTCGTCGGCAAAACACGTGGTATTTAGAAATTTCCTGTCCCAGTTCTTATACCTAGAGGTATTTGGTCCTTCATCCATTCCCTGACCTGACCAGGGCAGATGCTGAACAGTTTTGGTCACACACTACAGCCTTGCCTTACTCCATGGTTTGTCCCTATTTATTATGTCAACTCTTCATCAGCATTAACGCTTACATTGGTGTTTTTGTACAAACCTTGGCATAGTTTTATGCTATATCTGTAGAAACCACAGTTTTTCTGTTATAAATATAAAGCAGAATCTATGTGTGTATGTCTGGGATCACCTTCGCAACCCTTAGCTGGATTTCAATGATTGTCAGCATTGTGCCATTTATAACCTCCTAGCTCCAATAGGAGCAGAGACATGGGCAAAAACGAATGTTTTTCCAGCCACTGGGATATAGGTCGCCCTGCACAACAGGCATGTTGTATTGGAATAGTACTGGCCTGCCAAGTCAATCTGTTTTACAGGACTGCCTCCATGTCAGGGCCAAGAAACAGTTTTCTGGGCCTGACATGCAGGCTGCTCTAAATGACAGGTGTATTGTGTTCGGGTAGTATTGACTTGCTTTGAATGGCGGCCTGTATGTAAGGGACAAATAAATCATTTTCAAGCACATGATGTGTAGCCTGCCCTGTTGAAAGGCATGTTGTGGGAGTAATATCGGTCTTCTTTATCGAACTTTATTTCAGGGGCTACACAAGCCAGTGTGCATGGCTGAATACAGGTTAAAGTAGATAGAGGAGGGGATGGACATAGTGAAGGGGATGAGGTAATGGACAGTTAGAGGGGAGGAGGGGGAGATGCATGAGGCAGGTGGAGGTAGAGGTGCAGTGGGCAGGTGGATAAGGAATCGTGGAGGTGGATATGACCAGAGGGAGGGGTGAGCAGGATATTGTCAAAGAAGGTACTGGAATATATTGGCAGAGTGAGGTGGAGAAGGAGACAGATAGAGTGAAGAGGAGGAGATAGACAGATAGAGGTGGGAAGTTGAGGTGGACAGACAAGGGAGAGGAAGAGGTGGACAGAGGGACAAGGAGGTGTGTTTAATCTACAGAGCGTGTCTGGGAAGTAAGATGAATGATTTTTTTGCTGCCAACACAGACGGCTGTAGTGCTTTTGTTGGCGGGGGAAATGTTGGTAAGAGGCCTTAGGAAGGTAGCAAATTCCTCGCCAGTTTCCTGTTTGCTATTGCCTATGTGGATTACTTGTAGCATGTACCAGAGTTCAAGTGACACGTGGGGAGATCAAAATGCCAAGTTTCACTGAACGGAAAAAAATGGCTCTGAGGACTTAGAACTAATTAAACCTAACTAACCTAAGGACCTCACACACATTCATGGACGAGGCAGGATTTGAACCTGCGACCGTAGCGGTCTCGCGGTTCCAGACTGCAGTGCCTAGAACCGCACAGCCACTTCGTCCTCACTGAACGGAGAAATGCTATTAAATTTTTTGTTACATTAGGGAAATCAGGCACATGAAGGCTTCCGTGAAGCCAAAAAAGGCAATGTTGACGAAATCCAAGGTGAAGGAGACGCTTATCGTCTTTTTTTATTCCAAAGGCATCGACGATTCGGAGTTTGTGCCACAGGGACAAATTGTCAACAGCCAACGTTACCTGAAAGTCCTTGAAAGGCTCGGAAACCAGGCGCTTCGCTTCAGGAAGGAGATCAGTGGAAACTGGCGACTCCATCACGGTGGTGGTGGTGGTTAGTGTTTAACGTCCCGTCGACAACGAGGTCATTAGAGACGGAGCGCAAGCTCGGGTTAGGGAAGGATTGGGAAGGAAATCGGCCGTGCCCTTTCAAAGGAACCATCCCGGCATTTGCCTGAAACGATTTAGGGAAATCACGGAAAACCTAAATCAGGATCGCCGGAGACGAGATTGAAACGTCGTCCTCCCGATCCATCACGGTAATGCGACGTCTCATCCTGCCTTCATTGAATAAAGAGAAGCTTAAAGGACCATCATTTTGGGACGTTAGATCCATTTTTCTTTTATGTAATCAATAAGTGATCCGTAGCGTCGTGTTCAAATGGTTCAAATGGTTCAAATGGCTCTGAGCACTATGGGACTTAACATCTAAGGTCATCAGTCCCCTAGAACTTAGAACTACTTAAACCTAACTAACCTAAGGACATCACACAACACCCAGCCATCACGAGGCAGAGAAAATCCCTAACCCCGCCGGGAATCGAACCCGGGAACCCGGGCGTGGGAAGCGAGAACGCTACCGCACGACCACGAGATGCGGGCATCAAATGGTTCAAAGGGCTCTAAACACTATGGGACTTAATATCTGAGGTCATCAGTCCGCTAGACTTAGAACTACTTAAATCTAACTAACCTAAGGACAACACACACATCCATGCCTGAGGCAGGATTCGAACGCGCGACCGTAGCAGGAGCGCGGTTCCGGGCTGAAGTGCCTAGAACCGCTCGGCCACAGAGGCCGGCAGCATCGTATAGACGTGTGTATTTACATATATCTTTCTTTTCAGGAAAGCATTTTCGTTACTTTCAGTTCATTAAATGCGACAAATTCTCCTGGTTTTATTCGACTGTTATTAATGGTATCTTCATCCTGGTGTATTTACCTATTCTTGCATTTAGGTCTCTTGCCCATACGACTTGGTCAGTGTTGCTTATTTCATTCAGGCGTTTCTGTAATTTCTTCTTTCTTTCCGCTGGTGTGTAGGTTCCTAAATCGGTTACATTTCTATCAAGTTTCAGTCTTACTGTGATGATCTTTTCGGTTAGTAGCGCATACTGTTGCACACCCAGGTGACAGAAGTCGTAGGACAGCTCCTACGGTCGTGTTGGACCTCCATTTTCCCAGTATAGTGTAGCAATGCGACGTTACATGGACTCAACAAGTTGTCGAAACTCCCCTGCAGAGATATTGAGCAGTGCTGTCTCTTTAGCCGTCCATTATTGAGAAAGTGTTGCCTGTGCAGGATTTTATGCACGAACTGACCTTCCGATTGTGTCCCATAAATGTTCGAAGGGATTTATGTCGTGCGATCTGGGAGGCCATATCATCGCTCGACTTCTCCAGAATGTTCTTCAACCAGTCGTAATAAATTATGGCCTGATGACATGGCGCATTGTCATATGAGTATGAAGTCCATGAATGGCTGCAAATCGTCTACAAATAGCCGAACATAACCATTTCCAGTCAGTCAACGAAATCACAGTCCACGCCATTGTGGAGCCATCACTAGCTAGAACACTGCCTTGTTGACAACTTGGGTCCATGTGTACCGTCGCAAGTTGTTCTGAGCGAACGTTTGTTTTAGGATAGCTTGCTGTATGTAACTTTAGGGGCTGACATCTAACGGCCTACCCGGGAGACACACGTGCATCTGTCACTGCCTGCCATAGGAAAGTTATTCAATATCTCTCGCTGAACGCGTACGTTCACCACCTGTAAGAATGTAAATAAAGGATAGTAGTTTTTGTTTAATCGTTTTCAAAATTTGTATACTGCACTTTGTTATTAAAAGAAAGGTGGTGTAAAAATCGCAGCTTTCCAGCGGGCGTAATTTCGGAGGTAGAAAAATTTAAAGTTAGAAAAACTACATTTAAGAAAGGAAATTCAGCTGGGAACATTTATGAATGACTTGTTTTTGGTTGTCAATTGAAATACTCACCTGAAGTATCAGGGTATGGAATTATTTAATTGAAATTTAATTTTAAAATTTGAAATACCTTACAATTTTCGTAGTATGAAATCTAGAATATTTCCAGAAGGAACTATTAAAATCAATATTTATTTTATTATGTATTATGTGAGCTTGTGAGTAAATGAGTGTGTATGTGGGACAATGTGCAAGAGTTTCACAAGTCGTGGGAAAATGATCCTAGGGGATTTACCCACTTTGCTGATGAATGTCTAGGTGTGATTGCTATTGTAACAGAGCAGCTAGAAAGTCTGCTGGAGTCAAATCTGTATCTAAAGAACATTTCCAGAATTATTGTCTTTTTGTTTTCGTTTATTAAACATTATTATTATATTTGTATTTGAGATTGACACAAATGCGTATGTGTATGAGAATTGGTGCAGACCGTTTTGGTGCGAGTATGATCACGAGCGAGTATTCTGATTGGCAGTCAGTATGATCAGCCAATCAGAATTGAGACGGTTCCCGCTCGCCACCTGATACTTATACTGGGAGTGAGGCTGGAAGAAGGAAGTCGCTCGCTAGCTGTGAACGCAGGCGGTCATGTTAGTAGTGCCAGTAAAAAATTAATGTGTAAGATGAAGAAATGCTTAGTTTTTGAGTTATTGGTGAGCTACGTCGATAGCACTTGTTGTTGAGGTCTACTTAGCGAAATTTCAGAGGTTTTGACTAAATCTGTTTGACAGATATTCCCGTGTGAAATATTGGATTTCATAGCATCCGCATGGCATGTTTCAATATTCAACTACTGAGCATTTTTAGCGAGCAGTTTTTTAAAAAAAAAATCCACAAGAAGGACCGAATGTAATAACTCATATTAGTGGTGCAATTAATGACTGAAAACTGTTTGATTTGGGTCGGTATGGACAGATTTCTGGCTGCTGTGCGTGAGAAATGTGTGTATGAATCGTGAACTGGAAGGAAATAGCCAATAGTTTAAATGTGGACTGAATAGTACCTTTTCTTTGGTTATCAAGGACAAAATAAACATTATTGTGTGGAAATTTCGGACATTATTTTTCAGAAGCCAATTCATTTTCTTACTGCCCGATAAAATTGGACGACAGTATTGCTACAGAACTTTATTTCATAACTAGAGTTGTGCGGCCTCAGTAATTGTAGATATTAGGTGGGGTTTTTATCGACGCTGGTTTTACATGAAGTATCGACATTGCCGAGTGAAGGGACACTGAGCAGACGCCGTTCTGAGGTAGGTGAATTTTACTTTGCAGCCTGCACAGTGACAACGACGAATAGACACGGAAAATTAAACCCCCACCCGCCGCACATGGCTTTGTGGGGTCTGCGCCACACTCGAAACCTACCATCAGCTCTTACCAACTGAAATCGGGACTCACTTGAGCACGACACGGTTTTTCAGTCGTCAAGGGTCCAACCAATACAGTCACGCATGGGCGCTGCAGGTGATGTCGTGCTGTTAGCAAAGACACTCGCATCGGTCTTCTGCTGCCACAGTCCATTAACGCCAAATTTCTCTGCGCTTTCCTAACGGATACGTTCGTCGTCCCACATTGATTTCTGCGGTTATTTCACGATGTGCTGCTTGTCTGTATAGTGTGAGGGAGACTTAATGCCTGAAATTTAGTATATTCAGCACACTCTTGACACTGTGGGTCTCTGAATATTGAATTCCCTAACGATTTCCGTAATGGAATGTCCCATGCATCTCGCTCCAGATACCAGTCCGCATTCAAAGTCTGATAATTCCTGTTGTGCAGCCATAATCACGTCGGAAACCTTTTCACATGTATCACCTGAGTCCGAATGACAGCTCCACCAATACACTGCGTTCTATAGCTTGTGCACGCGATACTACTGCCATCTGTATATGTGCAGATCGCTATCCTATGACTTTTGTCACCTCAGTGTACGTTTTCTTTCCGTTTTCTGTCTATGTATACTGCTACTCCATTAGATGCTCTTTGCTCAGTTAGTACTCCACTAAAATATAAGGTAACCTTCTACACATTTAATATATTTCATTTTTTTCTTTTTTTGGTTTCGGTAATCTCTGCAATATTTACGTGATAATCTTTGAAAGTTTTATTATTGTCAGTCTCACGTGCCCTGACATTCCATGTGCCAACATAGCGTATGTTCAAAAATGGTTCAAATGGCTCTGAGCACTATGGGACTCAACTGCTGAGGTCATTAGTCCCCTAGAACTTAGAACTACTTAAACCTAACTAACCTACGGACATCACAAACATCCATGCCCGAGGCAGGATTCGAACCTGCGACCGTAGCGGTCTTGCGGTTCCAGACTGCAGCGCCTTTAACCGCACGGCCACTTCGGCCGGCATAGCGTATGTCTCCTATTCCTTAATTCTTAACGTTAACCCTTGCACAGTCGTCGTTCATGATTTCCGTTTTTATCCGAGACTTATTTTGAAGCTTGCAAGTATGAAGATTTTTACATGGATAGATTTCCGATTTTATCGCATAATGAGCAACTTGCAAGACCAGGCTACGTCTGTTGTGTTTGCTCCCCTAGGAATGCTGGCTTCATTACGCCTGAGGGGGCCTTCCTCCGACAAGGAACGAAAGACTAGAGAATGAAATTGAAAGACATTCTTGGGCTTCGCAGCCTAATCCGCCGCGGTCGGAAAAGCAAGAGTTGGCGAAGAGAGGACGACAGGAAAGAAAACAGAAGTCTGACACAAATAAGTGGAAGCAATGACAGACGTAGCCGACGGCCCATGTGGCTGCTCACAAACCCCCAAGATGGGAGCCCCGTGAAGTGAACTGTTCTTTGTCTGGTCTCTCACCAGCTGACCGCTAGGGCATGGGTGACGTAACGGGAGTTTTGTTCCCACCAGCATAGTTCAGCGGGTCACTGAGATACAGAAACCTCCCCACCCACGTTAAGTTGGAAGTGATGAAGAGCAACAATGTAGCAGATGCTGGCAGTTATTTAGAGGTACTTGTCTTCCAAATTCTTTAATTCACTTCATGCTTATGATAATTTTTGTATTAATTTGTAAGTCAAAATATGTTCAAATATTTTACTGGTCCCATAACCTTAAAGACTTCTTCAGCTAAGATCTACACAGCAAACTCTACATCTAAGCGTACTAACGCAGATGTATTCTCCTCACTGTGTTTCTCTGGAATGAACAGTACATCTGATATAATGTAATACAATTTTCCAGTTCTCCTTAAAATGTTCTTCGTTGACTTGTGTTAAATACAGCAGAAGCCTATGAATTTGCATAGTTTTCTGCTGATCGAAGAGTGTGGTAATCGATATCTTAAGAAAAGAATTATCTAAAAGCCACAACTCTCGAAAAAATGGTTTCAGTTAATCAATGCTGGTGTAATGTAAACACAGTTTGTTCTATGTGTACACTGCAGACTAATATACCACACGAGCACCGGTATAGAAAAGAATTCATGAAATATTTTACTGTCCATCAAGAACTGATTCGAAATATCAGGCTCTGCTTGGTGGAAGTAGTCCGTAACTAAGCAGCAAGATAATCGCCGAAGTATTTCAGGGTCCACACCAGTGTACTGGTATCATTTGTATATCCTAAATGACATTTCATTGTCTTATTTGCCTTACATATCATTACATTTTCACATAACAGTAAGACATTTGGAACAGTGAAAGTGACTGAAACAAAATCGGAGAGTAGCGCAACCGGCCACAAATGCTTTTAAATCTCCTTATTTCAACGCCATAACCAATTTCTGTCTACCTTGCCTATCTTTAGATGGCTAACATTTCAAGCCATATGTGTGATTTGATCTGCAGCACATCGTCTGCTCCTGCACTGAACATGAGCATTTGAATATTTAGAACCACTTTATATGTTGTTTCATTAATAAAAACATGCTAACGTGCCTGAATTTATTTAGGTGTAGCGTAAAGTAGGTTTATACAAAAGATCCAACATAGATAAAATAACGTTGATACAATATTCACTATCCAGTGGATCCTCAAACAGGCAGATGCGGAAGAGAAATGGACTGCAACTACGAAGTTTTGAAATTTGTCAGCAACTTTTATAGCTCTATATTCACTATTTTCTCATGAAGAACTTTACAACTGATGTTTCTACGTGTCAGGAAGGAACCTGTCATCAGTATCTTTTGTAGTTACTTTTCGCTGATTAATATCTTGTTTCCTGCGACTTTCGAGTACGTAACTCAGATATTCAAACCACCGCAATTCATAACTATGTTTATTTGATAATTCTGATAGCGTTACTAGACAGGTCTTACAGTAATTTCCATTACTTCAGATTTTACTATCATGTTTTTAATCGCTCAGGCTCTAATATTAAAACAGAATTATTAACTGACAGACGGAAATGAAAGTTCCGTTATGAGACAAAGCTTCAGTTGATTGACGGTGAAGAGAACGGATTCGACTATCTACATGTCTTACTGCTACTCTGACCTTAACTTCACGTGAGTCACTTACTATAAAAAATGTGTAATAAGTGCACCCGGAATGCTCTTGGATGACTCAGAGAAACGTGTTAAGTCACACCGAATGCGTCAGCTGGCCTCTTTTGGATTCTAAAGTTGCTTTCCGTCTCGCCTACTGTTTCAGCGAAGTGGAACTATGACTACGTCAACTGCCGTTCTGACACCACCATTAACAGACTTATAAATCTACCTTTAGAGCATACAGCCATACGAAAAGAATTGGCAATCCTTACTTACGTAGCTCACCAACTTTGATCCAAACACAGTGAGAAAACTATAAGACAAACGCCTTAAACCTAAATCCACTAAATCCATAGCGACATAAAATTAACAACATAAATGCTCACCAAACAAATATTCAAATACATACTGCAAACTTACATAGGACAAATATCCAACGAACTAAAGACGTTTCTAAAGAAGACAACAGTAAAATTCACGTACAGAACCAGACACAACCTCAAAACACTACCGCCCACTGCCCACACAACCAGTCATATATAAAATAAATTGTAAAAACTGTGATGAATTCTAAATAGGACAGACTGTCAGAAATTTTGAAATTACCTACTGCGAACACACAAGAATTAGCGACACAAACCAACCCGCGTTCCTCAGCCATTTAAAAACAGAACACGAAGCTCAACAAATAACAAACTCAATGAAAATCTTACATATAAAACGAAAGAGATTTAAAATGAACGTTTTGGAAGAAATCAAAATCTATAGACGCTCACGGACAGACCCCGATAAAATATTAAATGAAAAAGCGAACCTAAAACAAAATAAAACTCTAGATCACTTTATTGAAGTCATGTACCTCGATTTGGGTTAGTCGTAATAAAAAAAACCACAAATATATACACACCACAAAACGTAACAGAGATAGTAATACCACGCCATAGATAATTACGATTCATAGACTAACGAATAAACAAAGTGTAACACACAGCATCACGGGATGAGCTGTCCATCATAGCTGTCAAAACCACAACAGTATATACAAGCGATAAAACACCTAGCCTATATCTGCAAACAGCAGTTAATAGAGATTATGGAGGAGAATCAGGTAGTGATAGTGGGTGGAGCAGGGAACAGCGTCCGATAGGGACGGGGAATATGATGTAGGTGGTGACCTGGTTAAGATAGCTATTCAAACTGCTGGCACTAATGTGCATTTCGTGCAACTGTTTCAGCGTCATGATCGGCCTCACCTTAATGCGGCTGTTAGGCACATTAACATGGGGCTGAGGAGGGCGCTGATGGCAGAGGGCATGGGTCACATCTCAGTGGTGCCAGTTGGGTCTATCTATCTACACCCTGTCTTTAATATAGCCCCACGAAAAGGAGAATATGGCGGCCAATCGACGCCCAAGCCAGTGGCCTTTGGGTACACTAAAGCCAGAATGCGATCCCCAAAGTGCTGCTCCAAGACATCACTCTCCTGAATCGATGGGGGTCGAGCTCTGTCTTGTAAGAACCACATCTTGAGGAAATCAGGATCACTTTGGGTAATCATCTTACAAAACCCTCATGTATCGTTCGATAGTCACCGTGCCAACAAGGAATACTGCACCGATTATTCAGTGACTGGACACTGCATACCACACCATTAAGGGTGAACAGATTTCTCGATCGCGAAATGCGGATTCTCAGTCCCCCAAGTGCACCAATTTTGCTTCTCGACAAACCCATCCAAATGAAAGTGGGTTTGGTCGCTAATCCAAAATATAATGTGCATACCAACTCCCATCATGTCCCGCAGCCGACTGTGCAATTTGAACTCGCTTGCGCAAACCGTTCGGAAGTTATGACACTCCCTGCGGGTCTGGTAGTTAGAACAGGCTCGAGGTATCCCTGCCTGTTGTAAGAGGCGACTAAAAGGAGTCTCACACTTTTCGGCCCTGTAAGTTCAGGTCCCATTTTACGGTTTGACCTGCCTCTTTCCAAATTCTACGGAAGTGCGGGCCATGTGGGGTAGGGCGCCTTACGTGGTGCATGAGTTATCCACAGCGCCTTTAGAATCGATCTCCTGAACCTCTTGTCTTGGCTTTGCATCTCCACCTGCAATTCAACTATTTGTTCGAGGACACTTTCTGAGGTATATCTTCTTCTGTCGTCTCCTGTCCTCTTCCACCCCCATGACAATACTGGATTTCTCTGCACCCAGTATCCAGCACGGCAGCCAGTCCGTTGTGGTGGGGCCGTCATGTACCCATTTGGTGGTAGCCCCCTGACAACACAGGGATCGCACTGCTGATGCCTGAGTTGTAAACACCCCACGTATGCCAAGGAGTAGATGCCTGCCTTCCTGGGGCATCAGGACTCCCAGCAACGGCCATCATGCCAGATGGCCTTTGCTGTGGCTAGGTAGCGCCTGTGGGGAGAGCCCCTGATGGGAGTGGGTGGCATCAGGGCAGGTGACCAGCAATGAAGCGGACTAAGTCATATCTTGCTGGTGACCATATGGCGACAGCAGTCCCTAAAAATGGCAAGATCGAGTACAGTGCTGACAGATATGACTCTAAATCGTTTCCCTCCCTCGCTACACCATGGGAGGAACGTAGACCTACAGACCTCGATATTTAGTCTGTAGCAGAATGGACAGGGACTCATTTCTACCTACAAAGCCTCACTTTTTTGTAGAACATCTTGAGGATAAGTTTGGGGATGTGACAGCGCTGTCCAAGATGAGAAGCGGTGCAGTCTTGATTCAGCTAGCATCCCCAGCCCAATCCCGGGCGTTACTCGCTTGTGACCGTCTGTTTCCGTCACTCCCCATAAAAGCCTCAACATGGTCCAGGGGATTATTTTCCATCGCGACCTCCCCTTGCAGTCTGACGACGAGCTCTGCTATCTTCGTTTAATCTGAAAACCTATGTCCTCGTATTTTCGAGTTTTTTCTGAGAACATTGATTTTCATATGTCGCTAATTGTATTTCCACTGATCAGTCATCAGCAGAGAATTTTGATCATAGCAATATACTGTATAACAGTTAAAAACCCATTAGTATTTATTATTTCCAAAACTAATTGATTTTTTAAATATAACAAAAATGCAATCATTCGATGCTAACTGATCTACAAATGTCATTTGCGAACAAGTATCGATATGAATAAAATTGTAAGAGGTACCATTGTAAAACTTGTATATCTTTGATTTATGTGAGTCGTGTAACGGCTCAGCTCATTTGATTTACCCGCGAGATTATTCACTTGTTTTCGCCGCAGCGATAGGGGGCGTGATCGCTGAGAGTCGGGAGTCGGTGCAGTGAGGCGACAGAGTCAGTAAGAAGGCAGACACTCGCATGCTAGTCGGTGACTCGTACACGCTCAGTGAACATTCGCGCGCCGGAGATCGTCGCCGTCAGTCTTTCGTGTGTGTGCCTTCGTTTGTGTGTAGTGTTGTTCGCCGTCACGCCACCACCGTTCACGTGCCGTCGCCATCATCCATGTTATGTGCACCGTGTCGCCTCGTGTTAGTGATGTTTCTCGTCCAGCGTGAACGGCTCCATGTTTTTTCGATTTTTAGTGTCTACATTTTTTGCCCACCGTTTTTACTGTCTACTCTGTGCCACCTTTATGTACGACTTGTTGTCAAACTCAAGGCTGAAGAGCGGCGTATTGTGCTGCTGACAGCCCGCCTTTGTATAAGGTGTTTAAAATCACAATAAAGTAAAAAAAACATGTTAGTCGGTCCGCTCTAAGTCTCAGTCGCTGTTGGCTTGTGCACTGAGTCGGGTTCGCCGTTACTCCGCGGTTGGACGAGTTGGCAGTCAGCAGCAGGCAGGTCCGCACGGTGCAAGTACGCGCCGGGGCCGTGGTCGACGCAGGCGGAAGGCCGTTGGTCGATCGGTCGGCTGGTTGTCGGAAAAGGGGCGACAGGACGGCAGCGGCGAGGAGTTAACTGGTGCCTGCCGATTAAGGACTGCGATGAGTGTGGCTGTTTGCGAGCATGTGGGGAGGACGGAATGCTCGCTTGCTTAGCGTGGTTCTCCATGACCAGCTGTTGTTTGTTGGGCCTAGCACTCGAGTGTAACAGGAAACTGCTTTGGTGTGGTTCTCGTCACCTGGCTAAGGCCGAAATTTCCATATACACTGCTGGCCACCGTAAATGCAACACCAAGAAAGACAAGAGGTAGCACAACAAAATTTATTTTGTAGATAACATGTTGACCAAGTATCAAATGATTACGTTTACAGACGTCTGTGACACGTGGTTCCTGCCAGAATCAGTAGCCGCTATTTTTGGAGATCACCGCTGCCACACGTCTCGGCATTGAGTCAAAGAGACGTTGGATGTGTTCCTGGGATACAGCAGCCCAAGCAGCTTCCACACGTTGCCAAAGATCATCTGGTGTGGCAGCTGGGGATGTAATCTGGGTCACTCGTTGGGCAACCATGGACCACATGTTTTCTATCGGCGAAAGATCCGGAGAGCGAGCAGGCCAGGGAAGCAATTCAATCTGGTTATTGACGAAGAACCTTTGGACAATGCGTGCCACGTGTGGTCGCGCATTATCCTGTTGAAATATGGCTGTGGCCGAGCCCTGAAGGTAAGGAAGGACAACTGGCTCCAGCACCTCGGATATGTAGCGCCGGCTATTTAAAGTACCGGCAATGCGTACTAGAGGCGTGCGAGAGTAATACCCAATACCGCCCCATACCATAATACCTGGTGCAAGACCAGTGTGGCGGTGCATAATGCAGCTGTCCAGCATCCTCTCTCCACGGTGTCTCCACACTCGAATCCGACCATCGTGGTGCTGCAGACAGAAGCGTGACTCGTCAGTAAAGACAACGTCATTCCATTCTGCCGTCCACATCCGTCTGTCATCACACCATTGGCGACGGAGACGTCTGTGGTTCTGCGTCAATGGTAGACGAAGCAATGGACGTCTTGTGGACAGACCACTCTGCTGTAAACGGCGTCGAATGGTACGCGCAGACACTGGATGATGCGTTACAGACGCAATGTGCTGTGCTATGGTTCGGGATGTCACTGAGCGATCCGTCACTGCCATGCGCACAATTTGCCTATCAGCACGTGCAGTGGTGCACCGAGGTGAATGCGATCGACCACGTCGGTCCGTCGTACCTTCCTGCATCCAACGGTCACATATCCGCATTACAGTTGTTTGGTTTCGTCGAACACGACTAGCGATTTCTCTGTATGAGAATCCACAATCTCGGTAAGCCACTATCCTTCCACTGTCGAACTCGGATACTTGATCAAACGATGTTCGCTGTTGTCTACGAGGCATAACTGATCGTCTTGTGAAACAACCACAAGGTAAACACACGTGCCGAACTTACACTCGTCGAAATCGCCAAGCCTTAAATGGCGCTATGAGGTGGCGCCACAGGTGCTCGTGATGTGCGTCTGCCCTGAAATTCTAATCAGTTGCATATCTCATCGCTGCAAACACATGGTGTAAATTTCACTTGATTCGGGTGCTTCCCCCAGGGTGTTGCATTTACGGTGGCCAGCAGTGTACTTGTATTATATTTCACGATCATTACTTAATATTATTATTACATTAGATATTGTTAAACTTGGTGCTTTTAAATCGCAAATTTCCTAATTCTACTAATATTGCTTGGGATATAGATTTTGAGCTATGTTGTGTATGCACTTAAAAGAACTGTTGTGAGTGAGAAGCACACTTGAGTGTGTAATGTTTTTCACTTCCATTGCTACGAAGTGACCATTATTTATATTGCGTGATTTGTTCGATTTTGTAGTGAGTGGAACTTTAATTTGTGATTCTGTTTTGTAGAATGTTTCTCGTGCCAGCATTTGAGAATCAGTTGTTACAAGAACTTGCTAGTTCTGTATTGCCACCTCGTTAATCAATCATTTATTGACAGAGGTGCTTGTCTGTCTGTAGCAAGTAAGAGGCAACAACTGTAGCTTGTTAGTACAAAAATTGTTATGCAGAAATTTGAATGAAAAAAAAGGCAGTCATCTTTTATTATAAAGTTGTTTTATAGTAAGTTGGAAGATCATTCTTTTGAGCTGTGTTTATTCTGTATCAATCAAATTTAGGTATCACACAGCTGGCAGAAATGACTGTTGAGCTCGTAATAGACTGTATGTGTGAAATAATTCGTGTAGTTTTGTGAGTGATGCGTTAAATTATTTATTTGCAAGTTGTTTTGAAGATCTGAATTTTGGTGTTTTCACCTTATGTTGAACCAGAACAGTATTCTTGAGGTCTTGATGACTGCACATGATACATAATATACCTTTTACTAACAGTACCTTTATGTAATGTTTCAGAGTGGGGCTGCATGTTCTTCTGGAGAAAATTTTTTTTTTTCTATTGCTGAAATTTCCTCTAAACTGTTAATACAATTAACTTGGATGTATAACCAATTATTGTTAAATAATAAATTGTGTGTCAACAAGGCTTGGACCAAATAAATGTGCCTACACCTTCCCCATCCTGGCTCTGTTACTGCCAGTACAACTCATTATGATACTCTTTTCGGGGGAAGATGGTAGTAAGCTGTGAAGTAGAGAAGTTGTTTTGTAGCTGTGTTGATGATCGAATGTGGGGAGGCAAGAATGTGTCTCCATTATATCCATGTGAAACATGTGGGCTTTCAATAAGTAATGCATTACAATTTTTTTGTCACCCAGTTTCGATTGAAAAATGCGGAATTTCTTGTGGGACATCGTGGAATATTCCTGCTTCAGCCCCTGTAGTTTCATGAAGTTCCGATAGGTGACAGAGCTAGTCGTATACTTCAATGTCGCGTCCGTAGCGGTGGTGCGTTCCAGTCGGAGAGTTATCATTGAGCTTCTTTCGGCGGAAAACCAGAGCAGCGCAGATATTCATAGGCGCTTGCAGGGAATATCTATGGAGATCTGGTAGTGAACAAAAGCACATTTAGTCGTTCGGCGAGGCATCTGCCATCATCCCAACAAGGTTACGTAGATTTATCCGATCTCCCGTGTGCCAGCCAGCTGCACACTCCCCCTCCCAGATGATTCCCTCTCTCCCTCCATTTATCTCTCTCATCAACTCTGATCCTCACCTGCCCCTCCCTTCCTCTGTCCTTTTCCTGGGCTCCCTCTCCCCTCCCTTCCTCTGTCCTTTTCCTGGGCTCCCTCTCCCCTCCCTTCCATCCTGTTTTTTCCCCGCCTATCATTTCTCTACCTCCCTTGTCTCCTCAGAGTCCTTTTACACTCCCCTCCTCAGCCTTTCCCCTTTCGCGTCTGCCATGCCCCCACCCCCCTTATGAGTCCACTCCCTCCGTCGGCTCCTCCCCCCTTCGTACTTGCTTTTTCCTTCTCTCCTTCCCCCTTCCCCTCCCCCCCCCCTCATCTGTTCAGGTCACCCCCATCTGCCCTCAGCTGTGGTCTGACATCTTCGTGCCAACTTTTAGTGCAGTGTTTTAAGTGAGTGTTCAGTGTTGTGCGTCTTTTCCGAAGTGTTGCAAACAGAAATCATTCTGTCGCTGCTTGTGATTTTTATTTCTCTTGCGAACAGAAACCTGACTGTCACCGTGTTTTTATTAATTGCCTCTCTACAAGTTTACCTGTCTGCTTCCTGTGTATTTTATTAGCATATCCCATTTGTTTTATGTTTTACCTCCGACAATTTTCCGCCATTTTACAATTAAAGTCACCGTTTTTATCATCTGCTTTTATTGTATGTCTTCTTCTGGTTTATAAATCCTGTAGGCTGAAGAGCGACGTACTAAGCTGCTGCCAGCCCACCCCCTTTGGGGGTAATCGAAATTCAATAAAGGAAAAAAAAAGCCATCCGCACACAGCTGTGACTCCTGCAATGTTGGAACGTGCGGACACTCTCATTCGAGGTGACCGACGGATCACAATCAACTACCTCTCTGCTCTGTTAGACGTCCATTTTGGCAGTGGTGACACACTCGTACACTAACGAAGGATCAGCTGTGCGGAATTGCTTGCCCGTCACGAGGCTGATCGTGACAAATCTTTTGTCGAACATTGTCACAGGCGATGAAACATGGGTTCACCACTTCGAAGCGTAAACGAAACGGGAATCCATGGAGTGGCGCCACACCACCTCTCTCATCTGGTGAAATCATGGCGACGGTCCTCTGGGACTCTCAAGGGGTTATTCTGTTTGATGTCCTCCCTCATGGTGCAACGATCAACTCTGCAGTATATAGGGCTACGCTCAAGAAATTTAAGAAATGACTTCAGCGCTTTCGTCGTGACAAAGAGGCAAACGAACATCTACATCTACATTTATACT
The DNA here is from genome assembly GCF_023864345.2 of Schistocerca serialis cubense. Classification (NCBI taxonomy): domain Eukaryota; kingdom Metazoa; phylum Arthropoda; class Insecta; order Orthoptera; family Acrididae; genus Schistocerca; species Schistocerca serialis. The sequence continues at coordinate 1,171,398,020 of NC_064638.1, forward strand.
CCGCAAGCCACCCAACGGTGTGTGGCAGAGGGCACTTTACATGCCACTGTCATTACCTCCCTTTTCTGTTCCAGTCGCGTATGGTTCGCGGGAAGAACGACTGTCTGGAAGCCTACGTGCGCGCTCGAATCTCTCTAATTTTACATTCGTGATTTCCTCGGGAGGTATAAGTAGGGGGAAGCAATATATTCGATACCTCATCCAGAAACGCACCCTCTCGAAACCTGGCGAGCAAGCTACACCGCGATGCAGAGCGCCTCTCTTGCAGAGTCTGCCACTTGAGTTTGCTAAACATCTCTGCAACGCTATCACGGGTACCAAATAACCCTGTGACGAAACGCGCCGCTCTTCTTTCGATCTTCTCTATCTCCTCTGTCAACCCGATCTGGTACGGATCCCACACTGATGAGCAATACTCAAGTATAGGTCGAACGAGTGTTTTGTAAGCCATCTCCTTTGTTGATGGACTACATTTTCTAAGGACTCTCCCAATGAATCTCAACCTGGTACCCGCCTTACCAACAATTAATTTTATATGATCATTCCACTTCAAATCGTTCCGCAGGCATACTCCCAGATATTTTACAGAAGTAACTGTTACCAGTGTTTGTTCCGCTATCATATCATCATACAATGAAGGATCCTTCTTTCGATGTATTCGCAATACATTACATTTGTCTATGTTAAGGGTCAGTTGCCACTCCCTGCACCAAGTGCCTATCCGCTGCAGATCTTCCTGCATTTCGCTACAATTTTCTAATGCTGCAACTTCTCTGTATACTACAGCATCATTCGCGAAAAGCCGCATGGAACTTCCGACACTATCTACTAGGTCATTTATATATCTTGTGAAAAGCAATGGTCCCATAACACTCCCCTGTGGCACGCCAGAGGTTACTTTAACGTCTGTAGACGTCTCTCCATTGATAACAACATGCTGTGTTCTGTTTGCTAAAAACTCTTCAATCCAGCCACACAGCTAGTCTGATATTCCGTAGGCTCTTTCTTTGTTTATCAGGCGACAGTGCGGAACTGTATCGAACGCCTTCCGGAAGTCAAGGAAAATGGCGTCTACCTGGGAGCTTGTATCTAATATTTTCTGGGTCTCATGAACAAATAAAGCGAGTTGGGTCTCACTCGATCGCTGTTTCCGGAATCCATGTTGATTCCTACAGAGTAGATTCTGGGTTTCCAAAAACGACATGATACGCGAGCAAAAAACATGTTCTAAAATTCTACAACAGATCGACGTCAGAGATATAGGTCTATAGTTTTGCGAATCTGCTCGACGACCCTTCTTGAAGACTGGTACTACCTGTGCTCTTTTCCAATCATTTGGAATCTTCCGTTCCTCTAGAGACTTGCGGTACACGGCTGTTAGAAGGGGGGCAAGTTCTTTCGCGTACTCTGTGTAGAATCGAATTGGTATCCCGTCAGGTCCAGTGGACTTTCCTCTGTTGAGTGATTCCAGTTGATTTTCTATTCCTTGGACACTTATTTCGATGTCAGCCATTTTTTCGTCTGTGCGAGGATTTAGAGAAGGAACTGCAGTGCGGGCTTCCTCTGTGAAACAGCTTTGGAAAAAGGTGTTTAGTATTTCAGCTTTCTTCTCCATGACATCGCAAAGCCTCACACAAGTCTGCGTACCCGAGAGGAGCTCACAAAACTTCATTGGACTGATCTTCCTCGTCCATCCTAAAGCACATAACCCCACCTTCCGACTTCTTCCGTTTGGCCCAATGAATGATGCACTCCGCGGGAAGCTGTACGTGGTTGCTGGTGAGGTTATTGATTCAGCAGGACGCTGGCTCCCACGTCGACCAGTAGAGTAGTACCCTTCGAGCATACAGGCCCTCCCAGTAAGGTGGCCTAAGGCCGTCGCATTATGTGAAAAATAGATTTTTGTAGTCAGAAGAGGGGGGAATAATGTGGTATATTGGGAGCGTGAATAAAACCAACCTGCTTCCAAAAATGTGTTGCATAACTTACTGAACAGCCCACGTATAATCGGTATATAAAGAAATGTGAAAAGTTGTATTGTACTTATTCAAGAGTGAAAGGATACAAAGAATACCAGATTACATTGTTTGGAGATCACGACAGAATTGCATTATTGTTGATATTATTGGAGGAATTACGACAGAATACTGACATTAGGAAGAAGGTTAACATATTGTCTTTAAACAGTTTCAAGATCCAAGCACTCTCTCGGCGAAAACATGCTCAGTTTATCACCAAGAGCCGGCCGCTGTGGCTGAGCGGTTCTAGGAGCTTCAGTCCGGAACCGCGCTGGTGCTACGGTCGCAGGCTCGAATCCTGCCTCGGGTATGGATGTGTGTGATGTCCTTATGTTAGTTAGGTTTAAGTAGTTCTAAGTCTAGGGAACCGATGACCTCAGATGTTAAGTCCCATAGTGCTTAGGGCTATTTGAACCATTTTATCACCAGGACAACCAGCAGCAACAACAATTACACCGATTACCAAAGATGGATATTACTTTCAACCACTCCCTTTCCAAATGTACAGTGTTAACGAAGTAGTTCTGGTCTAGACGCAACTTTTTTGGGTGAGGGGAGGGGGGAGGGGTGCGGGGCTTGGCCTGGATGGTGATTCTAAGACAAAATCTGCAGAACACTTACACCAACACTAACAAATAAAATTACCACCAGATACACAGACATGGCAATCAGAAAGATATACAACAACATAAAACTCTTTCTCACCTTACAGGAAAACTACCACATTCAAACGACTGTAACAGGAAAGAGACAACTTATAAATGATCAGAGCAACTTGGCAATCCAGACAGTCTTTGCACTGACTGACTACTTAATGTAACATTAAATATACACACACACAACCACAAGCTCCATTTATCACTACCATCTCTTCCCAGATTCTGTGCTATACTCATTATCCTCCTCCCCCCCCCCCCCCCCCCCCCCCCCGACAACTTAGTTTCACGTGTTGGCAACACTCCTAACGTGAACGAAAACAAACGAACAGACATAAACACTGTTACTGTGAAGATTGAGGAACACACATCACTTCACTTCAGTTTACAAAAGTGAAGTGTAAACAATACAGCACAAGAAATACTTCAGAATGGCAAAAACTGTCAAGTGTAAATGGGAATCGAAGTCTGTCGACGTCAACCGCTGCTATCAAGGAGGGATCAAGCAGTGGTTTGGAGAATATGTAAAGAAACACCGTAAGTAACTTGCACACCAGCTTTATAAACAAAACGCTCTCTTTAACCTAAAACGACCAAAAATGTACAACCGTGTGTATCCAATTTGCAGAATATCCAAGGAAGATGTTCGTAAATAAAAGCGAAACGCGTCTGGTGCAATTCTCTTTACTTAAATTGCAGTAAGCTCAAGACGGAAAAACAATAACGGATTTTAACAGCTACTACGGAAGATGGCCATGTAAACAAACGTATTGTGTGACGAAGAATTTACGTGGCTGCTCCACAATCGCAGTTTGGAGATAGAGTCTTAGTTCATCTATGAAGGGAGTTCGTGCTTTTGTCATAAGTGATGCGTATTGTGTTGAACGTTGTCCATGTTCCACGCGATTGATCAAAGGGAGCGGGTTTTTTTCTTATTCAGGGCAAGTCCTGGAAACATGGAGTGCAAGCCTCCATCCAGTCTCGTTCCCAAAAGTCTCTGTTAAGTCGAACTGAAACGTGTGCAGTTCCGTGGCTGTTTTCATTGATGATTTCCTTGATCGAAGCCGGTTTCTTCCTAGGACCGCATGTTTATCGGTAGGGAGTCGCGTGTATCCTAGTATGCATTGAAACTGAAGCACTCTGGTTTCCTTGACATCCAGGGGGCGGGATGTGGCTCGATATCGACAGCCATTCGACGGGATCGATAGTCTTTCGTGTACCACTGATAACTCTCATTGTATTGTTCAGATTCCCATCGATTTTATGTGTGTGTGTGTGTGTGTGTGTGTGTGTGTGTGTGTGTTTTACAGGGGGACGATATTTCACAGAAGAGCAGGCAAGCTGTGGAGTGGCGAGTGGATAATAATCCAGAATATTATTCGTCGACATCTTTTGCAAGAGCGTGAAAAAAACTATTTTTGCGGTCAGCCAGAAAGCGATGGAGAACAATCTGACCGTAATTTCCTCTGCAAGTCCACATTCTTCTTGTACTCAGTGAAAGGAATGTTCCTACTTCCTACTTACTCAATGGAATCAGGAACAATGTCTATACACAAAAGTTTTTAGATCTAACTGATTAATATAATCAGTAAAGGGTCACACGCACAAACATAGCGATATTCCTCATAGTAATAAGGTCCATATCATAAACAGCAGTATGAGCAGTTCAGAGGCGACCTCTATGGTAAGTTCCAATTAAAATGGTCTTTTGCTCTGATTTCTATTCATCAGAGTTAATTGCTCACCACAAAATAACCTCACCACTTGCCATATGGTTTTGTCAGCATTATGGGCAACAAACGGTTACTTCGGCGAAACTCAAGCGATCCAGAACGGTGTAAGTCCTGGCGAGATCACTTCCTACTTTTACCGAACACGCGTTTGGTAGCAGCCTGGCTGTGACATCATCTGAGGCAGAGCGTAAGCCAGCATTTGACTGACGCGGACAGAATGATAGCTCGTGCGAAGTGTGTCTCTCTACTGCCTCTCTGGCCGTATTTATGCATGGGTGCAGCGGAAGAATGAACGTAACATTAGCTGTCAACTGCTCTATGCCCAGATAATAGAATCTAAATGGCCACTTTCTCGGACACATATAATTTAATAAATCTGTTCTGTATTAATTTACGATCTTCGTAATTTTTATGTAATTGGAGTTAAGTTGGTCTTAATTACAGAAAAAGTTTCAGCTCGACTGCATTTAAACTTTGCTGGCTAGAATTTTTAGAACTGAACTGCCAGTAGAATATGACCTCTGAACTACTTCTTTAAAAGTCCTTGTACTGACTGGTATTTACACTACAGTCTTGAAAATTGGTACAGATGTATTATTTCCTTAATGTAATCAAGTGCTGCAATTAAAACTTTCTTTCACTAATGCAAATGATACTTAATCTATTACCAATAAGGACTTTTTTGTTCCAAATTTAGTTTTCATTAAATTACTGCAAAATTATTAGTGGTAGGTTAATGGAGTCGCATAACGTTTTTATATCACACTAAATTTTTATCTTTCATTCTGAACAATTTTTAGCTTTCTGGGTTTATTATTTAGCGCCTCTTTTTGTTGTTAAAACAGTATATTTAGCGAAAGATATCATCTGATCATTCTGAATTGGAAATTTGTGGTAGGGTCTTATGGGACCAAACTGCTGAGGTCATCGGTCCCTAAGCTTACGCACTACTTAATCTAACTTAAAGCAACTTACGCTAAGGACAACACACACACACACACACACACACACACACACATGGCCGAGAGAGGACTCGAACCTCCGACGATGGGAGCCGCGCGGGATCATTCTGAGCTTTAACGGTTTTGATCTTAGTAGGCTGAAGCATATGTTGACAAAGTTTGGAACGATACTTTAATTTCTAATGTAACTCTTAGATTCTGCCGCAATACTTTGTATGCTACGCACAGGCGCGTTATGATGACATGGTACTAGTAGCAGCGAACTGGGAAACCCCTGCAAGCTCGCTCGCCTCTGTATTTCTCAAATGACATAGCCTTGGTTTCGCCACTAAACCCAAGTGCTGAAGTGCGCAGCAGCGGAACCCCATATTGTTCCGGACAACTTATGTAAGCACTAGAGAGCCTATATAGAAGGAGAGTGTGGCCAGTGGTGATAGCGTCGCTGATTGGCTGAGAGCCGAGGACGCCATGTTTTTACCAAACTGGTGCTGACTTGGTACGACTATAAGTAAATACTGTGTGTGATTCTGTACCACTGGTTCTTTTCAACGCTTCGAACGCCAATTAAATTGAACAAATATGTACAGGTTGTAATACGGTAGGTATTGAAGGACTTTTGCATGTTCTCTGTCGGTTCTATTTACGTAAGTTACCTTACAGTCACTCTGTTGGTCAGAACTATGACGATACTTTTAGAACTTCACTGCAATTTTAGAGGCAAAATTTTTATGTACAGTGATTTACTTAGTGTCACTAATAATATGAATTACAAAATCATCAAGGACAGTCACGAGGAATGCTTGGTTGCTCTGCTGATGGGTGCAAAAACTCTGGCGACTAGCACTTGGCTCGGTAGTTTTGGCTATTCACATTCCTGTAAATTATAATTATCCTGTTGATATTCAGTTACCTATTTTGAATTACTTTCTGCTGTTTCAGTAGAGTCCCTAAGTACTGACATTTTTCTGATTTTCTGTGATATAGAGTTCCTAAAAGTGTGTACAGAGCGTGTTTTTCCAGCATAAGACAATGTTATAAGATCCACACACACTTCAAATGCAGTATGTGGGCACGGAAAGAGACAAGAGTTTACCAATTTTAGCGATGAATATCCGCACGGAAAAATCTGAAATGGCATCATGTACTCTGAGATACATTAAATGAAACTTCTTCTTTTTTTTATTAATCAGTTGTCAATGTTTATATAGCATCATAAAATACAGCTGTTGAAGTTCGACAAACATACACACTGTTTCACGATACTTCCATTTGTTCACAAATTTAGTAGGCCTATATTAACATAGACGAATGGCATTTGTTTTAATCATGTACCGAGTATTAAGCTAGAAGATCTGCTTTGGTCTCATGCGTCAAACACGTGCCTTATTTTACTCGTGAAGTAGCTAGCTTTCTACTTGCGTCGCTACCTAATTGCCCGTCCCGCGCGCGATCTGGTAAAAACATGGCGGCCACGGGCCGATTGGCCACTCTCTCCCTATTTAGGCTCTCTAGTATGCACATGACAGCACATGACGCCTCACAGCTCTGGGAATCTTGCTGGCCACGGGAGTGCCTTAACATCACGCAGACAGTTCATACAGATGCGTGCCACTTGTGTACGGGCATTGTCCTGTTGAAAATGGCGCCAGGAGTAACACCACTGTGTCTCTACGAAACATTGGAAGGATGGGGCCACTCCGTAGGTGAGCGCCAGGCACACGACGGGTCATCCGCAGTAGCGCAGAACCGCGATTCGTTACCAAACAGTGCGACACCTTTCCATCAGCGGTCCATGCTTTCTATTCACAGCACAACTGCTAACGCACCCGTTTGTGTTGGGGCATTATCGGCAGCCTACACATGGTACGGTAATTCCCTAGTCCAAACGCTGCTAGAGCCCGACCAATGGTGCGGGATGACGCAGAATATTATAGGGAGTCCATCTAGTTCTCGGATGGCAGGTGCAGATATGAAGGGGCTACGATGTACACTGTGTGATCAAAAGTATCCGGACACCCCCAAAAACATACGTTTTTAATGTTAGGTGCGCTGTGCTGACACCTACTCCAGGTACTCCGTATCAGCGACCTCAGCAGTCATTAGACATCGTGAGAGAGCAGGATGGGACGCACCGCGGAACTCACAGACTTCGGACGTGGTCAGATGATTGGATGTCACTTGTGTCATACGTCTGTATGCGAGATTTCCACACTCCCCAACATCCCTGGGTCCACTGTTTCCGATGTGATAGTGAAGTGGAAACGTGAAGGGACACGTACAGCACAAAAGCGTACAGGCCGACCTCGTCTGTTGACTGACAGAGACCGCCGACAGTTGAAGAGGGTCGTAATGTGTAATAGTCAGTCATTCATCCAGATCATCACACAGGAATTCCAAACTGCATCAGGATCCACTGCAAGTACTATGACAGTTAGGTGGGAGGTGAGAAAACTTGGATTTAATGGTCGAGTGGCTGCTCATAAGCCACAAATCACGCCGGTAAATGCCAAACGACGTCTCGCTTGGTGTATGGAGCCTAAACATTGGACGATTGAACAGTGGAAAAACGTTGTGTGGAGTGACGAATCATGGCACAGAATGTGGCGATCCGGTGGCAGGGTGTGGGGTATGGTGAATGCCCGGTGAACGTCATCTGCCAGCGTGTGTAGTGCCAACAGTAAAATTCGGAGGCGGTTGTGTTATAATGTGGTCATGTTTTTCATGGAGGGGGCTTGCAGCTCTTGTTGTTTTGTGTGGCACTATCGCAGCACAGGCCTACATTGGTGTTTTAAGCACCTTCTTGCTTCCCACTATTGAAGAGCAATTCGGGAATGGCGATTGAATCTTTCAACACGCTCGAGCATCTGTTCACAATGCACGGCCTGCGCGGCCTGCGACAATGACATCCCTGTAATGGACTGGTCTGCACAGAGTCTTGAGCTGAATCCTATAGAACACCTCTGGGATGTTTTGGAACGTCGACATCGTACCATGCCTCACCGACCGACATCGATACCTTTCCTCACTGCAGCACTCCGTGAAGAATGGGCTGCCATTCCCCAAGAAACCTTCCAGCACCTAATTGAACGTATGCCTTCGAGAGTGGAAGCTGTCATCAAGGCTAAGTGTGGGCCAACACCATACTGAATTCCAGCATTACCCATGGAGGACGTCACTGAGTCATTTCAGCCAGGTTACGGATACTTTTGATCACCTAGTGTACTTGGTGAGCAATACAAGCCTCTACCTTGTGGTGGTCAGACGTGGTCGACCGTAACCATAATGACGACTATGGGTTATCTCGTTCCCATGCAGTCCAACACCGGGCCACTGTAACTTAATTCGAATGCCCAAAAATCTGGCAGTCCACGATTCGACCAGCCGCCAAATTGAGACCCACAATGAAGCTAGTTTCAAATTCTGTCAGGCTGGCTGGTTGGTTGATTTTGGGGAGGGGACCGAACAGTGAGGACATCGGTCCCATCTTATTAGCGAAGGATGAGGAAGGTAGTCGGCCGTTCCCTTCCAAACGAACCATCCCGGCATTTGCCTCTGTCAGGTGCTGATAACGCGGTCCGACACGAATTAGTTTACACTAGTGCCCTTCACAATCGTGTCTCAACATCTGATGGTGTTGGCGCCCATCGTAAATCTACCATGACAACACTAAGCGCGAACAACACTAATGCTTTCTGGTGGGTGTCCTGCTTGTCGCACAGAATTGCAACTCTAATCGTGTATATGCTGTCCAATGGTGCGTACGTGAACGAAGCTACACTGACATTTCAGGTGAGTAACATTTTTTCTCTGGTTGTGTATATTTAAAAATATGCAACGCGACGCTTATCACACTGAGCAGTGTGGAGTTAGCTTGCATCTGATGGTCAAACGATACGACTGAATTTTAACGGTATGCAAGATATGACGGCACTTCATTTGAGATCAGTGTTACGCAAATATTTAGCAGGAAATTTCACAAGATTCGTTTAAGTAGTTTTGTAACTGCAGGGCGAATGAAGAATATCACAAGAGATGTAGTATTTGAACTTGGTCACCGTCTGCGTCTGCGTTATTAGTCTATTGGATATAGATTACGAGTGCAGACAAAAATTCAAGCCAGTGGCGCTCCCACCCCATATATACGACGTACAAAACGGATTAAATTAGTTTGCAGTTTTTTAATCTCAGTGTATGCGGATAAAAGACTTTCGGGTGTGGATGCCATTTCTCTTTTTCGTGATTACGTCCACCCACAGAGCATGTCTGGGATGCCAAGCCAAGACGATACTTTCCTACTAGCCTCCACCAAACGCTCTTTGCGAACTGACACGACGTGTGTTTCAGACAGGGCAAGAAATTCCAAAGATGACGTTCGGAGGCTATTTACTTCCAGACGTCTCACACCGATGTTGATGGTGGACATTCCGAACGAAATGGAAGTTTGATCAATCAACAGTCGTTATGTAACGAACATATCCACGAAGTTCGGTAAGTAAGGGGGTAACACTTTCCGTTTCGTCAATGTATTACTTTTATCTCTAAGTTGTACAAAGAAATGTTTCGCTCTGTGCTCCATGTGAGAGGTACAGACGACTATGAGGTAATTGAAAATATTTCAGAACTTCAGCACAAAAAATTGTTGACGCTTGTAAATGTCTTCAGAGTTTTCAACCTGCTTGGCAAACTGTGCAAAAACCTCTAAGGAAACAGAGGCTAATGCATCAGAGGTGTAAAACGAGGAATAGAATGTAGCTACGAAGATGCCGAATGAAACGTGTTTGACTGGAAAGCATGCAATGCACGGAACCTTCAAAGATTGCCATATCAGAATATTATATAAGGATCTCTCACAAAACCCAAAGAAACTCTGGTCGTTTGTAAAGGCTGTCAGTAGTACCAAATTTAGTGTCCAAACATTTATGAACGAGATAGGGACTCAAACTGAGGGTAGCAAATCAAAAACTGAACCTCTCAACTGTGTTTTCAAATGTTCTTTTGTAAAAGAAAATCCAGAGTTATTGTCCCAGTGAAACGTCCCCTTAGAAAATTAAGAATGACGATGCTGGAAAAACTCTTATGTTATTTGATTTTAAAGCAGCTGAGCAAAACTAAACGTACTGAGACTCTTTTTACCTTTACTTATTCTGATCATGTCTAAACTGACACACAATATTTTAGCGCAAGGCAATCTGACTTTCAATAATCCCTACAAAAGAATGGCCCTGACTAACAATAACCTATACCCTTCATGAATCACTTACCTCACAAAAATCTTCGTTACTCGAACTACTGCAATACAGCGAGCGCCAATACTGCCACCAAAATAAAAGATTCTAACTACCGAAGGCACTAACTACTCATAGGCATAGTTAGCAAATGAAAGATTTTGAGCCGGCCGAAGTGGCCGTGCGGTTGTAGGAGCTGCAGTCTGGAACCGCGAGACCACTACGGTCGCAGGTTCGAATCCTGCCTCGGACATGGATGTGTGTGATGTCCTTAGGTTAGTTAGGTTTAACTAGCTCTAAGTTCTAGGGGACTAATGACCTCAGAAGTTCTGTCCCATAGTGCTCAGAGCCATTTGAAAGATTTTGATAGAGAACAAACAATGTATTTACCTTAATAGTGTTCAAAATTCATACCGGTATATATATATATATATATATATATATATATATATATATATATATATATATATATATATATATATATATTTCATTTGCTAACTATGCCTATGAGTAGTTAGTGCCTTCGGTAGTTAGAATCTTTTATTTTGGTGGCAGTAGTTCGAGTAACGAAGACTTTTGTGAGGTAAGTGATTCATATATATTCGTGACATCCAGTTTTACACATTTCCTTTCTCTGACGGACACACGTCCAGACCGTCCGCTCATAATAAACCTCTCAAACCTCTGGCATGCCCATCACTGCTGGCGGCTCACCACCAACAGTCCAACACTGCTGGCTGTTCACATCTAACTGCCCGACACCGCACGATTAACTTCCAACAACGCACACAGCGCAGTCAGCGATAGTAATATAGAGCGCTACGTGCCGTTACCAACATAAAAACCTAAACAGCCTACTTACACCAGCTTAATTCTCGCATCACTTCAAAGATGAATAATTCAGATAGGAATGTCAGTAGTATTGAGAAACCGTTAGAATCGCTGACACTCAACAAAGCACCAGTGTTCAAAGCAGCCTCTATAAGATTCTATACCGAATTTTCGATCTCCAATTATATTCTACTGTACATCCCCTGAACAAAAAACTATACCTAGTAGTTGGAAGAAAGCACAGATCACACCTGTCAACAAGAAGGGTAGTAGGAGTGATCCACAAAACTCCCAGCCAATATCCTTGACATCGATTTGATTGAAACATATTCTGAGCTCAAAAATAATGAGGTATCTCGATCAGAATAGCCTCCTCCAAAGCCATCCATCCTTGCCTTCATATCTATCATGTGAAGTCCGACTCCATAATTTCTCTGAAAGCAGTGGATCTAGGCAATCAGGTGGATGTAGTATATCTCTATTTCTGGAAGGCTTTTGACTCGGTAGCACTCCTCCGCTTATTATAGAAAGTACGGTTGTATGCGGTACCAAACGAAACTTAAGACTGGACTAAGGATTACTTGGTAAAGAGGACGCAGCCAGTTATTTTGGATGCAGAGCCATCGACAGATGTAGTACTAAATTGAGGCGTGGCCCAGGAGAGTGTGTTGCGACACTTGCTGTTCTTGCTGTGTATTAATGACCTTCCAGGCAATATTAATAATAAACTCAGAATTTCCACAGATGAAGCAGTTATCTGTAATAAGGTGCCGTCTGAGAAAGCTGCACAAATATTCAGTCGGACCCTTATAAGATTTCAAAGCGGTGTAAAGATTGGCAACTTGCTTTAAATATTCAGAAATGTAAAACTGTGCACTTCACAAAACGAAAAAATGTAGTATCTTATGATTATAATATCAATGAGTCACAGCTGGAATCGACCAACTCATATGTGTGTAACACACTCTTCTGTGCCACACCTGAATTTAATCCTACATTTGTCGATGGCTCTCCATCCAAAATAACAGGCTGCGTCCTCTTTATACAAAGAAATCCTCGGTCCAGTCTTGTCGACAGGTGTGATCTGTGCTTTCTTCCAACTACTAGGTAGTTTTTTGTTCGGGTGATGTACAATAGAATATAACTGGAAGTAAAAAATTCAGTATAAAATCTTATAGAGATTGCATTGGACGCTGGTGCTTTGTTCAGTTTCAGCGATTCTAACGGTTTCTCGGAGTCCGCCCCCGGTAGCAGTCATTTGCTTATTTCTTTCAAATAGTCTTAGTACGGTACTGACAGTACAGTTAGCCTTCTGCCGCCGAGCAGTGTCTCAGCAGTGCGCAAGTAGCAGCAAGTGGTTTATTTAGCGTTCATAATGGAATGTAGTCGAGTTAACTCGGGTGTTGCTGAGGGAATTAGATTAGGAAATGAGAAAGTTAAAGTAGTAAAGGAGTTTTGCTATTTGGGGAGCAAAATAACTGATGATGGTCGAAGTAGAGAGGATATAAAAAATAGACTGGCAATGGCAAGGAAAGCCTTTCTGCAGAAGACTAATTTGTTAACATCGAGTATAGATTTAAGTGTCAGGAAGTCGTTTCTGAAAGTATTTATATGGGGTGTAACCATGTATGGAAGTGAAAGATGGGCGATAAATAGTTTAACAAGAAGAGAATAGAAGCTTTCGAAATGTGATGCTACAGAAGAATGCTGAAGATTAGATGGGTAGATCACATAACTAATGAGGAGGTATTGAATAGAATTGGGGAGAAGAGGAGTTTGTGGCACAACTTGACCAGAAGAAGGGATCGGTTGGTAGGACATGTTCTGAGGCATCAAGGGATCACCAATTTAGTATTCGAGGGCAGCGTGGAGGGTAAAAATCGTAGAGCGAGACCAAGAGATGAATACACTAAGCAGATTCAGAAGGATGTAGGCTACAGTACGTACTGGGAGATGAAGCAGCTTGCACAGGATAGAGTAGCATGGAGAGCTGCATCAAACCAGTCTCAGGACTGAAGACCACAGCAACAACAACATAAGTGTAGTAGTCAAATTGAAAATCTGTTTGAGTGTTCTTAGCGCACTTGTTTAGTTAAATCCATCAAATCATTGTGTAGTTTCGCAATTAGCAGGGGCAGATTTGCATTTTAATATCTGGGACGTGTAAAATTGCGTAGTGTCTGTCATTTGTTTATTTCTTTCAGATAGTCTTTGTACGTTACTGACAGTACAGTTAGCCTTCTGCCACCGAGCAGTGTCACAGCAGTGTGCAAGTAGCAGCATTACTGCATTTACTAGGCAATCTTGTATTTTAATAACCGTTTAAATTTTGTGTCGAATTGTTTGTGCTCTCTGTAGATTAGTTTAGACGTTCTTTGCACAACAGTATTTAGCATGGACAGGGACTGCGACTGCTGTGTTCGGATGCGGGCTGAGTTGGCATCCTTTCGCTCCCAGCTTCAGGCAGCGTTGGCTTCGGTCACATAGCTTGAGGCTGTTGCCAATGGGCATCACTGTGGGAGTCCAGACGGGGGTTTGTCGGGAACGGCCAGCTCGTCCCACACATCCCCCGATCGGACTACGGCTGTGGCTGCCTGGGATACTGCTCACATTGAGGCTGACCCCTCACCTGTGGTAGAGTGGGAGGTCGTCTTGAGGTGTGGCAGGGGACGAAAGACATTCCGGAGGGCTGAACGGAAGGCCTCTCCAGTTTGTCTGACGAACTGGTTTCAGGCTCTGTCTCCGGCTGATACTGATCTTCGGCCGGACATGGCTGATTGTCCTGTTCCAGAGGTTGCCCCTCAGTCTGCAAGATCCAGGCGGTCGCAGAGGGTGGGCTTACTGGTAGTTGGGAGCTCCAACGTCAGGTGCGTAATGGGGCCCCTTAGGGATATGGCTCCAAGGGAGGGGAAGAAAACCAACGTGCACTCCGTGTGCATACTGGGGGAGTCATTCCAGATGTGGAAACGGTCCTTCCAGATGCCATGAAGGCTAGGGGTGCACCCATCTGCAGGCGGTCGCTCATGTCGGCACCAATGATGTGTGTCGCTATGGATCAGAGGAAATCCTCTCTGGCTTCCGGCGGCTATCTGATTTGGTGAAGACCGCCAGTCTCGCTAGCAGGATGGAAGCAGAGCTCACCATCTGCAGCATCGTCGACAGGACTGACTGCAGACCTTTGGTACAGAGCCGTGTGGAGGGTCTGAATCAGAGGCTGAGACGGTTCTGCGACCGTGTGGGCTGCAGATTCGTCGACTTGCGCCATGGGGTGGTGGGGTTTCTGATTCCGCTGGATAGGTCAGGAGTCCACTACACATAGCAGGTGGCTACACGGGTAGCAAGGGTTGTGTGGCGTGGACTGGGCGGTTTTTTAGGTTAGATGGCCTCGGGCAAGTACAGAAAGGGCAACAGCCTCAAAGGGTGCGGGGCAAAGTCAGGACATGCGGGGACCAAGCAGCAATCGGTATTGTAATTGTAAACTGTCGAAGCTGCGTTGGTAAAGTACCGGAACTTCAAGCGCTGATAGAAAGCACCGAAGCTGAAATCGTTATAGGTACGGCAAGCTGGCTGAAGCCGGAGATCAATTCTGTCAAAATTTTTACAAAAGCACAGATGGTGTTTAGAAAGGATAGATTGCATGCAACCGGTGGTGGCGTGTTTGTCGCTGTTAGTAGTAGTTTATCCTGTAGTGAAATAGTAGTGGATAGTTCCTGTGAACTATTATCGGTGGAGGTTATACTCAACAATTGGCTCCTTTTACCGACCTCCCGACTCAGCAGCATTAGTGGCAGAAGAACTAAGAGAAAATCTGGAATACATTTCACATAAATTTCCTCAGCATGTTATAGTCTTAGATGGAGATTTCAATTCACCAGATATAGACTGGGACACTCAGATGTTTAGCACGGGTGGTAGGGACAGAGCGTCGAGTGACATTATACTGAGTGCACTATCCGAATATTACCTCGAGCAATTAAACAGAGAACCGACTCGTGGAGATAACATCTTGGACCTACTGATAACAAACAGACGCGAACTTTTCGACTCTGTAAGAGCAGAACAGGAAATCAGTGATCATACGGCCGTTGCAACATCCCTGAATATGGAAGTAAATAGGAATATAAAAAAAGGGAGGAAGGTTTATCTGTTTAGCAAGAGTAATAGGAGGCAGATTTCAGACTACCTAACAGATCAAAACGAAAATTTCTGTTCCGACACTGATAATGTTGAGTGCTTTTGAAAAAAGTTCAAGGCAATCGTAACATGCGTTATAGACAGGTACCTGCCGAGTAAAACTATGAGGGTCGGGAAAAACTCACCGTGATTCAACAACAAAGTTAGGAAACTACAGCGAAAGCAAAGAGAGCTTCACCGCAAATTTAAACGCAGCGAAAACCTCTCAGACAAGCAGAAGCTAAACGATGTCAAAGTTAGCGTAAGGAGGGCTATGCGTGAAGCGTTCAGTGAATTCGTAAATAAAACTCTATGTACCGACTTGACATAAAATCCTAGGAAGTTCTGGCCTTACGTTAACTCAGTAATTGGATCGAAACAGCATATCCATACACTCTAGGATGATAATGGCATTGAAACAGAGCATGACACGCATAAATCTAAAATACTAAACACCTTTTTCCAAAACTGTTTCAGAGAGGAAGACCTCACTGCAGTTTCTTCTCTAAATCCTCGCACGAACGAAAAAATGGCTGACATCGAAATAAGTGTCCAAGGATTAGAAAAGCAACTGAAATCACTCAACAGAGGAAAGTCCACTGGACCTGACGGGATACCAATTCGATTCTACACAGAGTACGCGAAAGAACTTGCCCCCCTTCTAGCAGCCGTGTACCGCAAGTCTCTAGAGGAACGGAAGGTTCCAAATGATTGGAAAAGAGCACAGGTAGTTCCAGTTTCCAGAAGGGTCGTCGAGCAGATGCGCAAAACTATAGGCCTATATCTCTGACATCGATCTGTTGTAGAATTTGAGAACATGTTTTTCGCTCGCGTATCATGTCATTTCTGGAAACCCAGAATCTACTCTGTGGGAATCAACATGGATTCCGAAAACAGCGATCGTGTGAGACCCAACTCGCTTTATTTGTTCATGAGACCCAGAAAATATTAGATACAAGCTCCCAGGTAGATGCCATTTTCCTTGACTTCCGGAAGGCGTTCGATACAGTTCCGCTCTGTCGCCTGATAAACAAAGTAAGAGCCTACGGAATATCAGACCAGCTGTGTGGCTGGATTGAAGAGCCTTTAGCAAACAGAACACAGCATGTTGTTCTCAATGTAGAGACGTCTACAGACGTTAAAGTAACCTCCGGCGTGCCACAGGGTAGTGTTATGGGACCATTGATTTTCACAATATGTCCTGGTAGATAGTGTCGGAAGTTCCATGCGGCTTTCCGCGGATGATGCTATAGTATACAGAGAAGTTTCAGCATTAGAAAATTGTAGCGAAATGCAGGAAGATCTGCAGCGGATAGGCACTTGGTGCAGGGAGTGGCAACTGACGCTTAACATAGACAAATGTAATGTATTGCGAATACATAGAAAGAAGGATCCTTTATTGTATGATTATATGACAGCGGAAAAACACTGGTAGCAGTTACCTCTGTAAAAATCTGGGAGTATGCGTGCGGAACTATTTGAAGTGGAATGATCATATAAAATTAATTGTTGGTAAGGCGGGTACCAGGTTGAGATTCATTGGGAGAGTCCTTAGAAAATGTAGTCCATCAACAAAGGAATGGCTTACAAAACACTCGTTCGACCTATACTTGAGTATTGCTCATCAGTGTGGGATCTGTACCAGATCGGGTTGACAGAGGAGATAGAGAAGATCCAAAGATGAGCGGCGCGTTTCGTCACAGGGTTATTTGGTAAGCGTGATAGCGTTACGGAGATGTTTAGCAAACTCACTCAAATGGCAGACTCTGCAAGAGAGGCGCTCTGCATCGCGGTGTAGCCTGCTGTCCAGATTTCGAGAGGGTGCGTTTCTGGATGAGGTATCGAATATATTGCTTCCCCCTACTTATACCTCCCGAGGAGATCACGAATGTAAAATTAGAGAGATTAGAGCGCGCACGGAGGCTTTCAGACAGTCGTTCTTCCCGCGAACCATACACGAGTGGAACAGGAAAGGGAGGTAATGACAGTGGCACGTAAGGTGCCCTCCACCACACACCGTTGGGTGGCTTGCTGAGTATAAATGTCGATGTTGATGTAGCTGAGTGGTCAGCGCGACAGAATATCAATCCTAAGGGCCTGGTTTCGATTCCCGAGTGGGTCGGAGAAAAAAAAAATGTTGAAATGTGTGTGAAATCTTATGGGACCTAACTGCTAAGGTCATCAGTCCCTAAGCTTACACTCTACTTAACCTAAATTGTCCTAAGGACAAACACACACACCCATGCCCGAGGGAGGACTCGAACGTCCGCCGGGACCAGCCGCACAGTCCATGACTGCAGCGCCATACACCGCTCGGCTAATCCCGCGCGGTTGGGTCGGAGATTTTCTCCGCTCAGGGACAGGGTGTTGTGTTGTCCTAATCATCATCATTTCATTCCCATCGATGCGCAAGTCGGCAAAGTGGCGTCAAGTAGAAAGACTTGCACCCGCCGAACGGTCTACCTGGCGGGAGGCCCTAGCCACACGACATTTACATTTTACTATGTAGGGATATGAAATGGAATGATGACATAGGCACAATCACGAGTAAAGAAGCTGTTAGACATCGGTTTATTGGTAGAATATTGGCGAAACGTAATCAGTCTAGAAAGTATATTGCTTACAATTTGTTCGTGAGACTCAACCTCGAGTATTCCTTATGGTTGTCGGACACGTACCAAGCAGGACTAACAGGGAATATTGAACATATACAGAGAAGGGCAGCATGAATGGTCACAGGTTTGTTTGGCATGCGAGAGAGTGTCATACAGATGTTGAAGAAACCGAGTTTCAGACACATGAAGATAGACGCTGTTAATAAAATTCTTTAGGTTTGGGACCGCATTGTCAACTATAAAATTCCGACGTTTTGAAGACTATTGCAAGATTCATTTCTCAGTGTGTATTGCTAACTGCCGAATGGGCGCAATTTGATTACTTATATACTATCGAGGAATGCTGTCATTGGATATGGGGGTGAGGAGGAAGGGTATCAGGTGTTCTTTTATTGGTCTTTGCAGTGCGTGTTGTCGTTGGCGGAAACAGGCGATTTCCATTGGAGTTTCCTTTGTTGCTTGGCATTGGCGGAAATCGGCGAATAGGAATCTGAGTGGTTACTGCAGCGTAGCGCTGTTTACTGACTGCCTAGTATCGACTAGGGCACCCCAGCACTCTGTGTACCCACCGCGCGCCTGTTGCTTTGCGAGGGCTGTCCTTCCGCAAAGCTGTCACTGCTGGCAGCCAAGACGCTGGGTGACGGTACCCGTCTTCTCTATTCATGTTGTCGGGTCGCCTGGCTATTTCTATAGCCTCTCTAATCTTCCTACTCAAACTAAACGGCTGTTTCGCCAGTACGCGGGCGTCTCGAAATTCGATTTTCATCCTGCACTGTTCCTGGTGTTCTGCCACCGCTGATTTGTTGTATTGTTTGAGACGGATGTATCTCTCGTGTTCAGATAACCTTGTGCTTATTGGACGCCCACTCTCGCCAACACACACCAGTCCACATTCGCACCCGATTTCATAGACTCCGGTGGCATGAGGCTTGTCAACTGTATCTTTCGTCGAGCCCAGAACGTCTTTTATTTTGTTGTTGCTACGAAAAATCGACTTTATACCTGGCCGACGGAGAATTTCGTCCAGACGTTCAGTTACCCCTTGTACGTATGGTAGCAGAACGGTGTTCCGTGCTTCGTTCTGCGTTTCCCTATTGCAGAGATGCAGGGACACCAATGCTGTGCCAAAATTTTTACGACTGACGTCCCACATAAAATCGAACAAGGCCAGTAATATCTGTATACAAGCCAGCAAAGCTTTGTTGCCGGAAAGGATCAGCCACATTCGTGATAGTCTCGATGTGAACAACACAAAACAGTGTGAACTGCACCTCCTCCTGGTGGAAAACTGAATGAGGAAGACTGGGAGAAGATCGACAGGTTAACCTTCCAACAAGCCACAAGGTCAAGTAAATGTACCACCAGCCGCTAGATGACGAAGTTCGACAAAAGCAACAGAAAACAACGGATGAAGGGTCAATTCTTGACACGTGACGAACAGTGGTGAAACTCTCCAGCCACACCTTGAGCGATGCAGCCACACAAGTACTGGCTAGAGGGATGAACTCTGCAATCGCACCAAAACTAGTACCGAAAGAAGACATTATCGAACCACTGGAGGCTTCGGTTCGTCAACTACCGCAACCAGAGGCAGAGAAGATCCGGCAAGAAACAGTACGAGTCTTGGCTCATGCAAAGCCTCAAAAGCAAAACATCAGTAAGGAGGACTGTTATGCCATTAACGAGCTGAAGAACAACTCTCAGATAGTGGTAATACAGGCGGACAAGGGAAATGCCTCCGTAGTGCTGGACACAGTAGATTACGACAAGCGGATGGAGTATCTTCTGAATGAACGCATTTACCTTAAACTCAATGGGGATCCGACGGCCAAGAAAATGAAATGGACGTAAGCGCTGCTGAAGCAAACTAGGATGTAATTTGACACGGCCCGAAGACTCACTCCACAAGTTCCACAGCTACCAAGAATATATGGTGTACCAAAGGTCCACAAAGGAGCCTTTCCTTTACGGCCCACAGTGACTAGTATTAACTCACTCACGTACAAACTAGCAAAAGAATTGGCTCCAAAGCTTAGACAACTAGTGAGCCACACAGATTCATACGTCAAGGACTCCATGCACTTTTTAGCACTTTTGGAAAAAAAAGCGTGTCTCCGGTACGGATCTGATGGTCACTTTCGACGTGAAGTCTTCATTCACGAATGTACCCGTGACGGACATCATGAACATCTTAGAGGAACGCGTGGCACCTGATATCTGCGAACGAGTGTGCCATTGTTTGATTGTAAGGTGTCAGGCAAATTCAACACCTTCCATGAAAATCCTGACATGATAAGCAAATCCGGCAGGATGTCACATAGCTCCGAATAAATCCTGACATTAAATTAACCAAAGTAATACAATCAACAAATGAGCAAATGGAGTACCACAGACGAACACAAGAACGCCCAAATGCATGTCATACCTTCCCACCGCGAAACAGACGCAGTTCTGAGGGGAGAAACGAGAACAGAAGCCGAGAGCAGAATCGTGTAGGCTAGGAGGCCCTACGATAAGGGACGGACACCCACGCCGCTAGTCGACCGCCAAAACCAACCCCCAGCCCATGTTAAAAGATAGATCCCTCCATAAGAACAGTATAGATCTTACGAAAACACTAAAAGGGCCACACCAGCTGCAAGTTTTAGCGATAGACTTTTTTGCGTCTCTGTTACGTTGCAAACGTTAAAAACATTGCCCTACCACGAAAAGTATAACGTTTCTCATTGGATAGACATAATTTTGTAGGCGGAGCTTAAGGTTAACATTGAGACCCTGATTGGTCAGTTGAAAACACAGCCAGATAGCTTTTTTTTTAACCAACTTCGGTAAATTGTAGTAAGGAGAAGCTAGGAGAGAGTTGCTTCCAAGACGGCGAGATGTGTGGAGCTGTGCCGCCCACCGCCCCCTGATGCTGCGTAAACACCGACAAGGTAACGAACGCACGCGATGCCGCATTTTTGAGTGCACAAGGCTTCACTCAGAACTGCAGAAGTCTCTTCTGTTACAACCCTGTTTTGCGTAATACTAGTGTCGATCGTCAATTAAAGCTCTTGGTATTCGCATTTGCTACGTGAAGTTAAAATCTGAAACGCGATGATTTTTCTGTTATACAGGGTGATTCAAAAAGAATACCACAACTTTAAAAATGTGTATTTAATGAAAGAAACATAATATAACCTTCTGTTATACATCATTACAAAGAGTATTTAAAAAGGTTTTTTTTTCACTCAAAAACAAGTTCAGAGATGTTCAATATGGCCCCCTCCAGACACTCAAGCAATATCAACCCGATACTCCAACTCGTTCCACACTCTCTGTAGCATATCAGGCGTAACAGTTTGGATAGCTGCTGTTATTTCTCGTTTCAAATCATCAATGGTGGCTGGGAGAGGTGGCCGAAACACCATATCCTTAACATACCCCCATAAGAAAAAATCGCAGGGGGTAAGATCAGGGCTTCTTGGAGGCGTGCTACATTTTCATCACTCGTTCTCGGCCGTCCAGAGCTTTTCCCTTTGCACAAATACCCATCCTCTGTAAACTGTTTATACCAACGTTTAATACACCACCTATCAGGAGGTTTAACACCATACTTCGTTCGAAATGCACGCTGAACAACTGTCGTCGATTCACTTCTGCCATACTCAATAACACAAAAAGCTTTCTGTTGAGCGGTCGCCATCTTAGCATCAACTGACGCTGACGCCTAGTCAACAGCGCCTCAAGCGAACAAATGTACAACTAAATGAAACTTTATAGCTCCCTTAATTCGCCGACAGATAGTGCTTAGCTCTGCCTTTTGTCGTTGCAGAGTTTTAAATTCCTATAGTTGTGGTATTGTTTTTGAATCACCCTGTATAATTATTGAGAAGCCACATCAGCCACTGTAATTTACGACAAGTTAGATAAGTAATTAAAGATAATTGAGGGTCACTGTAAATCATTTGGATAGTTTTCTCTGTTACGAAACTTAACTTAAACCTAGATTATAGATGTGATATGACATAGGTCATCCTTCGATCCATTGTAGAACTTCACATTTTTGTTGAACGCAGTTGGATTTTATCATCCTTTTTTTAAATATTTCTTTTTATCAATAGTGCAATTTATAAACAATGTTTTGTGAGTAGAATGAAATTTCCAATCGTAAACTTAACCGCTTTTTCGACGTTATTTTACCAGCTAACTAAAAATAGGAAAGCCCTGAACCCCTTCCACTAAATTTAGTTAGTATTAAGATTCTTTTACAGGGAGTGCAGTGGAGCTGACGCTAAAATCATTAAGAATTTGATTATATCATCGCTAGTCTCACTGAACTCGTCTGAACTCTACATGTCATGTGTGGTCTGGCGTCTCCTTACCAGCAACAACAGGTCCCAGGTTCAAACTGGTCAATTCCCTAAAAAACACGCTCAGAGCGTCGTTGCGTGAAAGTGGTAGGGAGACACGTCTTAGAACTAACAGACACCACGCAGATTGTTAGATGATGACCACCTATTTCAGGTGGAAAGGGAATTTCTGTGATCAGATGGACAGCGTAGCTATGGGTTCTCCTCTAACGGCGGTCGCAGCAGACATCGATATGCAA
Organism: Schistocerca serialis cubense; assembly: GCF_023864345.2. NCBI lineage: Eukaryota > Metazoa > Arthropoda > Insecta > Orthoptera > Acrididae > Schistocerca > Schistocerca serialis. The sequence goes on from NC_064638.1 coordinate 1,171,420,824, forward strand.
GCGTTCGAAGAAACGGCACTCCAGCCCGCGTCATTGCGCCCAGAATGCTCGCTACGATACGTTGACGACACCTTTGCCATCTGGCCACACGGAGAAGAAGAGCTGCAGAAGTTCCACCAACATCTCAATCAGCAGCACAGCAAAATTCACTTTACCATGGAGATAGAAAAGAACGGCGTATTGCCTTTTCTAGACGTGGAAGTTTGCCGTAAGCAGGATGGGAAGTTTGGACGCAGAGTTTATAGAAGGCCTGCCAACACTGACAGGTACCTGCATGCATCCTCCCACCACCATCCTACGCAAAGAAATCGATCCTGCAAGCTTTAACTAAGAGAGCCTACAGGATCAGCGATGAGCACAATCTCAAAGCTGAACAACAGAACCTCAGGTCCATTTTTGGAGCTAATGGCTACGACACGAGGATGATACCTAAAACTAGGGCGCCAAAGGAGGAGGGCAACATCGAAATGCAGAACGAAGCACGGAACTCCGTCCTGCTATCACACATACAAGGAGTTACTGAACGTCTGGACAAAATTCTCCGTCGGCCAGGTATTAAGCCGATTATTCGTAGCAACAACAAAATAAAAGACGTTCTGGGTTCAAAAATGGTTCAAATGGCTCTAGGCACTATGGGACTTAACATCGGAGGTCATCGGTCCCCTAGACGTAGAACTACTTAAACCTAAGGACATCACACACATCCACGCCCGAGGCAGGATTCGAACCTGCGACCGCAGCAGCCGCGCGGTTTCAGATTGAAGCGCCTAGAACCGCTCGCCTACAGACGTTCTGGGCTCGACGAAAGATACAGTTGACAAGTTTCATGTCGCCGGAATTTATGAAATCGGGTGCGAATGTGGACTGGTGTGTGTTGGCGAGACTTGGCGTCAAATAAGCAAGGTTATCTGAACACGAGACATATATATCCGTGTCAAATAATACAACAAATCAGCGGTGGCAGAACACCAGGAACAGTACAGGAAGAAGATCGCGACGCCCGCGAACTGGCGAAACAACCGTTTAGTTTGAGGAGGGAGAGGAAAGAGGCTATAGAAATAACCAAGCGACCCGACAACATGAATAGGAATGACGGGTACCGCCTCCCAGCGTCTTGGCTGCGTTACTAAACAGCGCTACGCTGCAGTAGCCGCTCAGATTCCTATTCGCCGATATCCACCAATGGCAAGCAATAAAGGAAACTCCAATGGAAATAGCCTATTTCCGCCAATGAGAAAACGCAATGCAAAGTCCAATAAAAGAACACCTAATACTCTTCCTCCTCATCCCCTTATCCAATGATAGAGTTCCTCCATAGTACAAGTAGTAAGTAATCAAGTAGTAAGTGTTGTGGACTGACAAGACAGCCAGTCCACAGTGACGGGTAACAGAAAGGCACGCGCTTAAACTCAAGCAGGCTGGCGTGAGGTCTGAAACAGGATACGTAATGAATGCTATAAAGAAAAGTACGTAGCTGCTGGAATACTTAACTTTAATCCACAATTGGTGAACATTGGTCTTATTACTGTACATGCTTCATTAGATACATAGCAAAGGATAAATGGCGCCTTGCTAGGTCGTAGCAATTGACTTAGCCGAAGGCTATGCTAACCATCGTCTCGGCAATTGAGAGCGTAATTCTCAGTGAACCGTTCCTAACAACGTCGGCTGTACAACTGGGGCGAGTGCTAGTAAGTCTCTCTAGACCTGCCGTGTGGCGGCGCTCGGTCTGCAATTACTGACAGTGGCGACATGCGGGTCCGTCGTATACTAACGGACCGCGGCCGATTTAAAACTACCACCTAGCAAGTGTGGTGTCTGGCGGTGACACCACAGTAAGTAATCAAACTAGCGCCCATTCGGCAGTTAGCAATACACCCTGAGGGAGGCGTCTTACAGTAGTCACCAAAACGTCGGTATTTTATAGTTGACAATGCGCTCACAAACCTAGAAGAATTTTATTAACAGTGACAACGGCCGCGGAAGCCTACGTTTACACGATAGAAGCAGTCTGTTCCGTGTAAACGTCTAACAGAGTTTCAAGTACCGTCTTTAAGTGATGATTCCAGGAATACATGACAACCCCCTACGTATCGCTCACATAGGGATCAGCAGGAGAAGATTAGATTAATTACAGCACACACAGAGACATTTAAACAATCATTTTTCCAGCGCTCCGTATGTGAATGGAACGGGAAAAAACCCTGATAACTAGTATAAAGGGAAGAGCCCTGCTCCATGCACTTCACGGCTGTTTGCAACGAAAGTAGATGCAGTGTAGACGTAGAATAGGTTTTAACGTCTTGCCTATTGACCTTCGCCCCATGATCTTCACCGACGTTTCGTAAGTGATTTTTCTAACGTTTCGTCAGCAGGAGTGCGCAGCCAGCGGGCGTCCCTAGGTGAAAACATTGGTTACCGAAATTAAGCACCGTTGGGCGTGGTCAGTACTTGGATGGGTCACCGTCCAGAAACGTCGCACGCTGTTGACATTTTACCCTTTACAATTACGGTGGAAGGGGCAGGAGAGGTGGTGACGTGAGTCCCTGATCATCAGTCTCTTTACCCAAACATCCTGGATTCAATTCTTAACCTCTCCACAGTGGCTCATGAAGTGAGGGCATGAGACTGCAAACGTAGATCTGTCAGTCGCGTCGTATGGGGACTGTAAGCTCAGTGGCCTCCATGGTGCTCTCCGAGAGGAGCAGGCTCTGTGCCGGCACTGGGCTTCACCCTCTCTCTTCTCTCATGATTTACAACACGAACACGACACACACACCCATTACAGTCTCACACAGATTAGCAGATACACTTACACATACAACCAATTAGCTTTCTGAATCTCCAGGGTCTCCCAGCCATTCATGCTATACGACTTTATTTCAGCAGGGCTGGGTGGCATTGTCAAAGATACGCTCTCTATTGTTGGTGGCGAACTACAAGCTGTCGAGCCCGCTGCCGGAGATTATATGTAGTTGTCGCACCAACTTCTGAGGTCCTTACCCTGGTCATTACCACTATGGTTCTGCCCTTGTTACCTGGAAAGGTCGTTTTCTGCAACACATCCAAGATGCGCTTACTTTGAACCTTCCCTCTTTCTTGTTAAAACTGTTGTCATGTTTGTGAGTTTTGGAAAATTTGGAAATTTGTGATAATATCTTATGGTACCAAACTGCTGAGGTCATCGGTCCCTAAGCCTACACACTACTTAATCTAACTTCAGCTAACTTACGCTATGGACAACACACACCCATACCCGAGGGAGGACTCGAACCTCCGATGGGGGGAGCCGCAAGGACCTTGACTAGGCGCCATAGACCGCGCGGCTACCCCGCGCTTCGTGAGTTTTGGGTTCCTTGAGCAAGCGGGCATAGCAGCTTTCTCCACGGCGGGAAACTCCGTGTCGGCGAATTTTATTATATGGAGGGTCTCACACAGAACGTCCTCCGCCACAGCCGATGTCTCCACCTGTCCCAACATGCAGTACCAGCTATTTTCGGTGATAGAATAGAATTTTCCACGTGTATATGGTTTGCAGTATACTCCCAACGTTGCAAGTGAGTCCCTTTTGTCCCCTGCCGAACTGAGACACTCGCCGGCCTTCTTCGCAGTTTGTATATAGTCTTTACGCCGTTTTTGCGCAATATGCGGCCGATCCTGTTGGTCATCCTGAAGAATGTATCACAGAAAAGCCGAACCAGATATATTTTGAATTTTTTTCCCTACATTCTCAATACAGAGGGGCACTTGGTGTATTGACTGACAATAAAAGTGAAGCGCCCAGACGGGAAGAGGAAGCAAAGTGAAACTTCACGGGTTGAGATTGGTATGTGATGATATTTGAGTGATTAGGTAAGTAAACTTGGTTGACTGATTTGGGGCAGGGGACCAAACAGCGAGGTCATCGGTCCCATGGGATTAGGGAAGGATGGCGAAGGAAGTCGGCCCTGCACTTTCAAAGGAACCATCCGGCCTTTTGTCTGAGGAAATTTAGGGAAATCACGAAAAACCTAAATCAGGATGGCCGGACATGGGTTTGAGCCGTTGTCCTCCCAAATGCGAGTCCAGCGTGATAACACTGCGCCACATCGCTCGGTAAGTCAATTTTACAAACCACCTGGAAGTATTAGTCCACTTGGTATTACATTGCATCCTCTCTGTCCTGTGTGCATTAACTGATTCGGTTGGGGCCGGCCAGTGTGGCCGAGCGGTTCTATGCGCTTCAGTCTGGAACCGCGCTACCACTACTGTCGCAGGCTCGAATCCTGCCTCAGGCATGGATGTGTGTGATGTCCTTAGGTTGGTTATGTTTAAGTAGTTCTCAGTTCCAGGGGACTGATGACCTCAGATGTTAAGTCCCATAGTGCTCAGGGCCATGTGAACCATGTCTGATTCAGTTGGGAAGCATGTCATAAAGCCTTTATATCTTCTTCTGAGGCAAGCTCGCCCTCAATTGTGGTAAATGTTTATTCCTATTCTGGGTGACATCACTGAGACCGAGTTGACATTCCGGCTGGTTCGAAACGTGTTCTATCGGGAACTGGTATGACTTTCTTCTGGCCGTGGGAGAACCTCAGCACCGTACAGACCGTTCACTGTGACTTACGCCATGTGTGGATAAGATTGTCCGGTTGAAAAATGACATCAAGGCTGTGTATTATTAGAGATAGCACGTGAGGACGCATTATGTCCTTGACGTAAGGTTCTGCCGTCGTAGTTCACTCAACCACTGCCAGCTATGACTTGAAGTCATACCCGGATGATCCCCATACCATGGCGCCAGGAGTGACATCACTTGCCTCTCCAAAGCATTGAAAAATGGAACCTCTCCCCAGGTAGACGCTATACTCGCTAACGATGGTCATCTAGGGTAGAACAGAGTCGCACTTCACTGTTGAAGACAATGCGACGGCCATTTATAAGCCGTCGATGCTTTCCGGTCTCGGCATCACTCCAGATGCAGCCTTCTTTGTCGGAATGACAAAGAACGTTGCATGAGTCCGCCACTTGTAGTCAGATGGCAGGCGTAGATCTGAAGAGGCTATGATGTGGTAGGTGCACAACACGGGAGTCCAGTGATCAACATGAGGAGAAGTATATCTTCTCTCACATTCTCATGGAGTCCAACAGCTAAGCCCTCTCACATCAGGATGCTCCACAAATCTAGATATTGCAAGATTCTACCAGAAGGCCAAATAGAGATCCAGAATGAGACCCAATTCAAACTCTGTCAGATCTGATAATGGTGTCTGACACAAGTAAGCTGCACTTCTGTATCCTATGCAGTTATCACTCATCATCTGACGCTGTTGAGAGCCCATTTCTATAATCTACCAGGCCTGGTAACAACAAAAGCACGAACCACACTCTGGTGCCCTTTCCTACCTGTCAATTGGAACCTCAGCTCTTATGGAGTGTACGTGTGCGATGTTACTTTGACATGTGACTTCTGGATGTTCTACTTTTTTTGTCAGACAGCAGTGCCAAAATGGGAATTCCTGGCCAAGAGTAGTCTACTGGCATCAAAGGTAGCTCTTAAATTGAGGAAGAAATATCTGAGAATGTACATTTTGAGCACAGCATTGTGTGGTAGTTAACCATGGAAGCATTTGAGATGTGATGCTACACATGAAATCAGGTGGACTGGTAAAATAAGGAATTAATAGCTTCTCCGCAGAATCGGGTAAGAAAGGAACGTATGGGAAACACTGAAAAGGAGAAGGGGCAGGATGATGGGACATGTGTTAAGACACCAGGGAATAACTTACATAATGGTGCTAGAGGGAGCTGTAGAGGGTGAAAATTGTGACGAGCCAGTTGCTCGGCCACCATTGACCAGACGTTTTCAATTGGTGAGAGATCTGGAGAATGTGCTGGCCAGGGCAGCAGTCGGACATTTTCTGTATCCAGAAAGGTCCGTACAGGACCTGCAATATACGGTCGTGCATTATCCTGCTGAAATATAGGGTTTCACAGGGATCGGATGAAGGGTAGAGCCACGGGTCGTAACACATCTGAAATGTAACGTCAATGCGAACAAGAGGTGACCGAGACGAGTAACCAATGGCACCCCATACCCTCATGCCGAGTGACACGCCAGTATGGCGATGACGAGTACACGCTTCCAGTGTGCGTTCACCGCGATGTCGCCAAACACGGATGCGACCATCATGATGCTGTAAACAGAACCTGGATTCATCTGAAAAAATGACGTTTTGCCATTCGTGCACCCAGGTTCGTCGTTGAGTACACCATCGCACGGGTTCCCGGGTTCGATTCCCGGCGGGGTCAGGGATTTTCTCTGCCTCGTGATGACTGGGTGTTGTGTGCTGTCCTTAGGTTAGTTAGGTTTAAGTAGTTCTAAGTTCTAGGGGACTGATGCCCATAGATGTTAAGTCCCATAGTGCTCAGAGCCATTTGAACCATTTTGAACACCATCGCAGGGGCTCCTGTCTGTGATGTAGCGTCAAGAGTTACCGCAGCCATGGTCACCGAGCTGATAGTCCATGCTGCTGCAAACGTCGTCGAACTGTTCGTGCAGATGGTTGTTCTCTTGCAAAAGTCCCCATCTGTTGACTCAGGGATCGAGACGTGGCTGCAAGATCCGTTACAGCCATGCGGATAAGATGCCTGTCATCTCGACTGCTAGTGATACGAACCCGGTGGGATCCAGCACGGCGTTCCGTATTACCCTCCTGAACCCACCGATTCCATATTCTGCTAACAGTCATTGAATCTCGACCAACGCGAGCGGCAATGTCACGATACGATAAACCGCAATCGCGATAGGCTACAATCCGACCTTTATCAAAGTCGGAAACGTGATGGTACGCATTTCTCCTTCTTACACGAGGCATCACAACAACGTTTCACCAGGCAACGCCGGTCAACTGCTGTTTGTGTATGAGAAATACACTCCTGGAAATGGAAAAAAGAACACATTGACACCGGTGTGTCAGACCCACCATACTTGCTCTGGACACTGCGAGAGGGCTGTACAAGCAATGATCACACGCACGGCACAGCGGACACACCAGGAACCGCGGTGTTGGCCGTCGAATGGCGCTAGCTGCGCAGCATTTGAGCACCGCCGCCGTCAGTGTCAGCCAGTTTGCCGTGGCATACGGAGCTCCATCGCAGTCTTTAACACTGGTAGCATGCCGCGACAGCGTGGACGTGAACCGTATGTGCAGTTGACGGACTTTGAGCGAGGGCGTATAGTGGGCATGCGGGAGGCCGGGTGGACGTACCGCCGAATTGCTCAACACGTGGGGCGTGAGGTCTCCACAGTACATCGATGTTGTCGCCAGTGGTCGGCGGAAGGTGCACGTGCCCGTCGACCTGGGACCGGACCGCAGCGACGCACGGATGCACGCCAAGACCGTAGGATCCTACGCAGTGCCGTAGGGGACCGCACCGCCACTTCCCAGCAAATTAGGGACACTGTTGCTCCTGGGGTATCGGCGAGGACCATTCGCAACCGTCTCCATGAAGCTGGGCTACGGTCCCGCACACCGTTAGGCCGTCTTCCGCTCACGCCCCAACATCGTGCAGCCCGCCTCCAGTGGTGTCGCGACAGGCGTGAATGGAGGGACGAATGGAGACGTGTCGTCTTCAGCGATGAGAGTCGCTTCTGCCTTGGTGCCAAAGATGGTCGTATGCGTGTTTGGCGCCGTGCAGGTGAGCGCCACAATCAGGACTGCATACGACCGAGGCACACAGGGCCAACACCCAACATCATGGTGTAGGGATCGATCTCCTACACTGGCCGTACACCACTGGTGATCGTCGAGGGGACACTGAATAGTGCACGGTACATCCAAACCGTCATCGAACCCATCGTTCTACCATTCCTAGACCGGCAAGGGAACTTGCTGTTCCAACAGGACAATGCACGTCCGCATGTATCCCGTGCCACCCAACGTGCTCTAGAAGGTGTACGTCAACTACCCTGGCCAGCAAGATCTCCGGATCTGTCCCCCATTGAGCATGTTTGGGACTGGATGAAGCGTCGTCTCACGCGGTCTGCACGTCCAGCACGAACGCTGGTCCAACTGAGGCGCCAGGTGGAAATGGCATGGCAAGGCGTTCCACAGGACTACATCCAGCATCTCTACGATCGTCTCCATGGGAGAATAGCAGCCTGCATTGCTGCGAAAGGTGGATATACACTGTACTAGTGCCGACATTGTGCATGCTCTGTTGCATGTGTCTATGTGCCTGTGGTTCTGTCAGTGTGATCATGTGATGTATCTGACCCCAGGAATGTGTCAATAAAGTTTCCCCTTCCTGGGACAATGAATTCACGGTGTTCTTATTTCAATTTCCAGGAGTGTAGCTTGGAAACTTTCCTCATGTCAGCACGTTGTAGGTGTCGCCACCGGCGCCAACCTTGTGTGAATGCTCTGGAAAGCTAATCATTTGCATACCACAGAATCTTCTTCCTGTCGGTTAAATTTCGCGTCTGTAGCACGTCATATTCGTGGTGTAGCAATTTTAATGGCCAGTAGTGTAAATGAGGACGTAGGTGCAATTGCTACTCTGAAATGAAGAGGTTGGCGCAAGAGAGGCCATATCAAACCAGTCAGAAAGGGTTGAAAAAAAACCTCCTGTCACTCAACTCTCAGAGGGAAGGCAGCACGTGTTGCTTCACGAAGTACGCTGCTGTTATCCAGAGCTCCTGATTGCCGCTCCGTCGCTGGATGTCGGCCACTGCGGTCTACAGCACCGATGAATATTCATCGCCGCAGGCGGTCTCTGTACAGAGGGCCCTCCCTAATCGTTGGTAGATTCTGCGATGGGAGACAGAGTGGGCGCTAAACAAACAAGGCAGTCACCGAACTCGAAGTTGCCAGTTGCTGAGCCCAACTCTAGTCTGGAAATACGGATAGCTAACAATCTTGTCTGCATAAAAATGAATGTCTGTCTGTCTCTTCGGTACATACGAAAGTAATGTTTCGATTTGCATGCGTTTTTTACAAAATGATCGCCGCTGTCTGGAGAACGTTCATAGCTACAAAGCTTTTCCAGCAACAAACCATTCCATTAAAACCAACTGCGAAAAAGACACTGCTGCAGTTCTTGCAATGGCAAAATTCCGGTTGATGCCATCACAAAACATATTCCACTTTCACTGAACTTTTGTTTCGTCGATAAAACAATCTATTGAAAAAGTTTTCTGAGAAACTGCTACAAAAAAAATCAAAAAAATCAATAGTTTTGCGAACGTGCTGTTTTGACAGCAAAATCACCAACGTTAATGTAATCAACTACTCTGAAAGCGGACTAATTGCGGGTGAATGTGTCTCCATCAAATAGATTATAGCCGTCGTGAATGCGGACGGTATTTTAAAGTGACCAATTGAGTTACTGAATTCGTTGGATCTTCTTGGTGCCCACCAAATACAAGGTCAAACAAAATCGGGGCACCAACGATTCTTTTTCCGCAACATTAATCCGATTATGCAGTGGAATCGGGTTTGCCGTCAAAAATATTAGTAGCGCAACAATTATGAATGGCACGTCAAACGGAGTAGATGTGCTCATTCCTTGTATTCTTATCATTCCCACTGAGATATCATTTCATTTTAAACGACTACAGTTCCTCTTTCGCCTAGAATTCTCAGTCACCAGCAACAAAGTACAAGGTCAATCGTTTCAGGTGTGGATGAAATCTGGGAAATTCGTGCTTTTCACATGGTCGGTTATATGTTGGATGCTCATGAGAGGCGGGAGGGGGGGGGGGGGGATGGGTAGCTCAGTTATTTTTTTTGTTCGTTTTGCGCCAGACAGAAAGATGAAAAATAATGTGTATTCCAAAGCTCGTGAATAATCTTATTCACATAAAACAGTCGTGTAGAAATCATCATGCCTCCTCGAGTTCGAGTCCCGGCCGGGTCGGAGATTTTCTCTGCTCGGGGACTGGTTGTTGTGTTCTCCGTACGTTAGCATCGTTGTTAGTGACTAGAAAATCATCTGTAATACGCTGTCGTATCGTTTTTCCATAATAAGAACGGCTAACTGGACACCTCCCGAAAGCCAATAAATTAAAATAAAAAAGAAATCATTATTTTATTTACTACATATGTAAGCGTCTGTTTCACTTACTTGTTTCTGTTTCCAATAAATTATGAAACAACTGAAACACGCATTGCAATGCGTGTCTGGTATTAGCTAAAATTAAAATGAACATTCGTTTGTTTGTTCGTATTCCAATTCGGTTGCGATGAAACATTGGTGAATTGCTGTGCACAAACCTGCGAAGATTTCTGAAGGGATGGGGGTGAAAAGGGGGTATCCTTGCAGCATAACTCAGGAACATCTGGAATAGTTTTTGTATACGAGGCCCGTTATTTGTATAAAACTGCTGTGGGGGTAGTATACCCCTACACCCCTAACGGTGGGTGTAGGGGCGAGAAGCCGTGGCATGTAACATTTTCGATAACTACCGATATTAATATCGAATCCATAGTGTTCGCTGTAGCTAGGTTAATTGGTGATGTTCCAGATAAATTTGCACTCCTTGGAGTGCGGTCGTGTGGCAAGAGGAACGCGTTGGTGAAGTACACGTGTCTGCTTTGTGAATGTGTACCTACTCTAAGAGAAAAAAGAGGCTTTGCAACGTACTATGAGAACTTTAAGTTAGGAATGAAATATCCTTACGGTTGAGATCAGAAATTCAACGGTCATGTATGGAGGTGTTCATCAGGAATCAGCAGCCGAAGTGCGATGATATTTTGGTAAACGGTAATGCATCAGTTTCCAATAAAATCGACTAACGTTTGGCCTGAGACAATAGAAAAAAACAAAAAATATGCGACCAACACGACTGCCATGAAGAACGATGCCGACTGGAGGCAATGAACAGTCAGTAAAACTTGTACTTCCTACGTCGTTCCTTTTGACGTTTTGCGGGAAACGCACCGAATTTTCGTGAAAGGGACATTAGGGCATTTTACGGCTCTGATATGCTGGACAGCGAAGTCTCAGTACATTTAGTGCCAAACCACTAGCCTTCTTTAAATGCAAACTTCCTTTCCTACCCCCTTAATTCTATAATTTCTTTATGAGACACGTAAAGAAAGGAGGCACTTAAAGACTGAATGCAATTAAAAAGCGGGGGTTTAAATATAAACCTCCTTTCCGATACCAGTAATTCTATAACCCCTTTATGAGGCAGTTAAAGAGCGGAGGTGGAAATATAGAAGCACAAATCATTGCACTTAAGAAATGAGAGAACATAACCTTGTCCGCTATTTACGGACGACCATGAGAGCACAGCCAAGGATGAAAAAGGCGTAACTTACATTTTCAGAAACTGAATGAGCATTAGGAGTGGGACTTGGAGGTAAATTTTGGAAAAAAAGAAGTGCGGAAGTGCATGAAAAGGACTCAGAATTTTTGCGAACATTACCTCATGAGTGCCACACTAATAGTCGATGGAAGGGACTATGAAGATGAGTGTAAAGTGAAGGTCATAATTAAACTGATAGACTCAATATTATGAAATGAAGTATCTGCAGTTTTATAAAGAAGCGATTTTGCAAGAGCTTAGCAGAAATGGTCGTGTCATATGGGACAGAAATGAGGACACGGACAAAGAAAATGAAAGAAAGTAGCAATACAATGGAGAATGTGTTGCACAACCATAATAACGGACAGGGAAAGGAATGGAAGCATTAAGGCAACTACCAACAGCTAAAATAGTATGGATGGTTACAGGATAGTGTGGATGGTTACAGGAAACATAAGAAACTGTGGGCATGAAAATATCTGAGCGCATTTACAGAAAAATATTCTGTAAAACAACTGGACAACTCTCTCTCTCTTGTGGTACCACCCTTTTTCTGTCACTTTTTCTCTTTTAGTGCAAATGTTTATAAGGTACCTGCTCAAGTTATCTACCGGGTGGTTATAATTAAACTTTCCCTATTTAACACTTTATAACACGGAAATTAATCACCGTACGAGTACCAAACTTGGTAGCATTAACGTCAGGGGCAAGGTGAAGAGAAATAATGCAGCATCTATTCAATTAAAACAATTTTAATGTGCTGCTACGGTACATCATACCATTATACACCGCTACCATTACTGCCTACAAAATGGGCTCAATATGGCGTCCGTCAGTGTCCATAACAGTCTGAAAATGCAGGATTGAACTCTGTACAGCAGAACGATGCTTGTCCTTAGGTATTCTGGCTACCTCTCTTGATATGCTGCGCTTCAGATCAGCGCATGTGTGAATGATCCGCTGGTAAAGCCTGTCTTTCAGGTAGCCCCACAACCAGAAATCACAGGGCGTGAGATCAGGTGATCGGCTGATAATTCGATCGTTTCTAAATGTTTTTCGGAGAAGCAGGTGGACTTCTCGAGCGATGTGCGATCGCGGCCCATCTTGCATGAAAACTGTTGTGTTCAATGCGTCTCTCTCCTGTAGGGAGGGTATGACATGCTGGCGTAGCATATCGCAGTAACGCTGGCCAGTCACACTGCACATCTTTGGTCCGTGAGCGCCAACCTGTTCAAAAAAGAATGGACCAATGATGAAGGTAGCCGTGAAGCCAACCATGTGGTGACACGTTCACCATAAAGAGGAATTTCATGCACAGTGACTGGAGGTGAAGATCCCACACTCGGAAATTCTGTGTGTTCATCTCACTGTCAGAGAAAAATGAGCTTCGTCTGTCGATGGGATGGTCCAGGACCAGCCCTCGTCAACTTCAATCCTTGCCAGAAAGTGGAGAACAAAGCCAACACGTCGTTGTGCGTACTGCGGTGCAAGCTGCTGCATGATATGGATTTTGTACAGATACCATTTGAGAATGATTTGAAGCACCTTCCGTACAGTGGACCATGGGATGTTCAACTGTCATGACACAACACGCGCACTACCTGGCGATCGGGAATTGTGCACAGCATTGTCTGCCATAGCAACAGTGATTTCATCAACCACCTGTGGTGCAACCGGTTGTCAGCCACTTCCCGGAGCGACGCCCAGTTCTCCAGTTGATTCGACCTTCATCATCATGCTGCACGTAGTAGGTGGAAAAAGAGGACCCTTCCATAATCCTTTCAGCCAGCGATATTCTCGAGGTGGAGCTACAGCATTACTGTTGTTTTGATAATAGACCTTCACCAATAATCCCCTGCTCTTTTTGTCCAAGCTGGTGTTGATACGTCAACAAGTGCTGTAAGGTAGCAGAATAAATGGTCAGTTTTGCATCTCATATGAGGGAGTTATACGAGGGCAGTTCAATAAGTAATGCAACACATTTTTTTTCTCGGCCAATTTTGGTTGAAAAAGCCGGAAATTTCTTGTGGAATATTTTCAAACATTCCCGCTTCGTCTCGTATAGTTTCATTGACTTCCGACAGGTGGCAGCGCTGTACGGAGCTGTTAAAATGGCGTCTGTAACGGACGTGCGTTGCAAACAACGGGCAGTGATCGAGTTTCTTTTGGCGGAAAACCAGGGCATCTCAGATATTCATAGGCGCTTGCAGAATGTCTACGGTGATCTGGCAGTGGACAAAAGCACGGTGAGTCGTTGGGCAAAGCGTGTGTCATCATCGCCGAAGGTCGAGCAAGACTGTCTGATCTCCCGCGTGCGGGCCGGCCGTGCACAGCTGTGACTCCTGCAATGGCGGAGCGTGCGAACACACTCGCTCGAGATGATCGACGGATCACCATCAAACAACTCAGTGCTCAACTTGACATCTCTGTTGGTAGTGCTGTCACAATTGTTCACCAGTTGGGATATTCAAAGGTTTGTTCCCGCTGGGTCCCTCGTTGTCTAACCGAACACCATAAAGAGCAAAGGAGGACCATCTGTGCGGAACTGCTTGCTCGTCATGTGGCTGAGGGTGACAATTTCTTGTCAAAGATTGTTACAGGCGATGAAACATGGGTTCATCACTTCGAACCTGAAACAAAACGGCAATCAAAGGAGTGGCGCCACACCCACTCCCCTACCAAGAAAAAGTTTAAAGCCATACCCTCAGCCGGTAAAGTCATGGTTACAGTCTTCTGGGACGCTGAAGGGGTTATTCTGTTCGATGTCCTTCCCCATGGTCAAACGATCAACTCTGAAGTGTATTGTGCTACGCTTCAGAAACTGAAGAAACGACTTCAGCGTGTTCGTAGGCACAAAAATCTGAACGAACTTCTCCTTCTTCATGACAACGCAAGACCTCACACAAGTCTTCGCACCCGAGAGGAGCTCACAAAACTTCAGTGGATTGTTCTTCCTCATGCACCCTACAGCCCCGATCTCGCACCGTCGGATTTCCATATGTTTGGCCCAATGAAGGACGCAATCCGTGGGAGGCACTATGCGGATGATGAAGTTATTGATGCAGTACGACGTTGGCTCCGACATCGACCAGTGGAATGGTAACGTGCAGGCATACAGGCCCTCATTTCAAGGTGGCGTAAGGCCGTAGCATTGAATGGAGATTACGTTGAAAAATACTGTTGTGTAGCTAAAAGATTGGGAAATAACCTGGTGTATTTCAATGCTGAATAAAACAAACCCTGTTTCAGAAAAAAAATGTGTTGCATTACTTATTGAACTGCCCTCGTACATCGTAATGGGAAGGTGAATATGACACCTAACTTACTTCGGTGGTAATGAGCAGATTTGCCCATAAGTATGTAATGCAAAAGGGATGACACACCACTCCCATATAATGCATGTCAATGGGCAGAATGTGAAACAAGCAGCGAGAGAAGACGTTCTGTGTGGAAGCCAGTGTGGGCAGACGCATAGGCCGCACCCTGGGAGACACTACAGAAAGCTCTAAGGGGGCGTGTCCCACGGCGGGTCAGCTGCTTGACAGGTTACGCATACTGCAGGGCGAGCAATGGACCGCCGGAAGTAGGACGGAAACAAGCTTTAGAAAACTGCATTTCTGAATTCCGAAGGGATACGAACAAAACCAGTGACGCATTCGACCACGTGAACTGCAAGTGGTACACATGTGATAGACACATGTAACTTTTTAGGCGTCTGGAGCAGGCACAAAACTTCCGATTGACGGAAACGCGCCGGGAAGGAGTAAAGTGCCGACATTTTGACGAAGTTGAATGGTAGGACCCTTGCAGTTGATAGAGACAGTTTCCAAAAAAAAGAGGAACGCTCCTATTGGACAAAAAAAATCCGTGGGGTGGAGAACAAAAGAACTCAGGCGGGGAGAGAGTTCGGCTACGAGAAAGACGAGAGCGAAATTTTCGTGGACTCTTATCTGAACTGGCGTCAAGTGTAGAACGGAGCGCATAACGCTTTGTGCGGTGCAGAGGAGAAATTTGTGTGAACGTTGCGTTCACAGCGGCTGACCTCCAGCTAGGAATTAGCTGTAGCATCGTTGAGCTCCAACTGTTGAGAAACGAACCAGCCAGTTAGTTAATTGTTCTTGCGAGAACTGAGTGGGCATTATAATGTGCACGCTGCTCCAGCCACGCGCGTGTATATTGCCATAGTCTGAGACTAGGGATGAGTACATGTTTTCTCGAATATCGAGAAACATAGGGAGAGTTTCTGCTGGAAAATTTAGCAAAGGCTTAATTAGCTTTATAGGAATTTCAGAGGGCTAGAGCAGCTAGGCAGACAACTCATCGCAGCTAAGGTAAATACCGCGTGTAGAGGCGTAAACTTGTTGGTTCATCAGCTTGCGTCCACTGTAAACCCGAGCGATTTTGGGTAATCTTTTGCTTGACTTGTCACAAAACTAACCATCCTCTGTAGACTTGATTGTCATCCTAAAAATAGTACCGAACTTTGAACCGGAATTGGATGATTTATCGTAGTACTGGCCAACATCATAACCTAATCGTAAAAATAATTTTGTAAATAAACTTCTAGTTGAAATTTAATACTGTTGTGTTTAGGAGTAGTTCACTTTCAGAGGCCGAGATGCGTTATTTTGACAGCTGTCTTAACACTGTCACATTGTAAACTGTGTAAAAGCGTGTATTTTCGTGACAAAATTACAATATTAAACAATGTCATTACAGCTTACACAGTTGTGTTCAGTCATGGAATAAGAAACCACCTAACCATAACCTTACAGTACACTGTGACTGGTCAGGTGTGTGAGACTATGAATCACACTGACTGACACGGCGCCTGGTGGCCATGGTTGGAACTGAACGATGGCGCCGTGACTCATGGAAATCATGCACCTCATACTCTGGACATTAATACTACCAAGTTTGGTACTCGTACGGTAATTAATTATCGTGTTATAACGTGTTGATTCGGGAAAGTTTAGTTATAACCACCCAGTAAGACTGCAAGAGAGAGATTATCTCAGGCTCGTGATATAAAAACGAAGCGGATATAATGTGGGACGTTACGTGTACTATGGTCTTACTTCTGATTCAGAATTGCGGAGAGTAGGATCACGGCGGAACTGTAAGTAGCGGCATTGTTCTAAGCTGCCATTTTGAATACGGAATGTAACTTGATTAATTATGATAGCATTTCATCTCATACAAGAGGACGATGTATCCTGAAATGAAGCTAAGAAGATCAGTTATGGAAAAATATAATTTCATGAATGAAAAAGTATGTTTAATTCTTTGGTTATTTTAACTCCTCCCTCGTCTGTGGCTCAGAACATTATATGGTGTGTCGTAACTCGTAGGGTACTTTGTATCTCGGGAAATCAGTAAAGCCTGCACCACAGTCGTTTATGCTCTATTTTGAGAGATTAATTTCTGCACTTTTACGGAAATCAATACACAACCTGCGCACTGATTCCGATGCTGCAGAGTGAGTACGTCGTAGCACCCAAGACGTGTTCCCCACAGCCTGTGACTATTTTAAGAATTTTCAGAGTCGACGATCGCCTGAATTCTGTAGGGCCATAGAAATTTTATTGCCGGTGCTTACTTGGACATCGAGAGACGCAGAGTGTATGATTATGAGCTGCAACTGTCTATTCATTTTGTATTCTAGATTTAAGTGTTACAATAGGAATTAAATTTACACCTGGGAGAGTGGGAGATACTTGTATTAAAGTATTGGGGAAGAGACTTCTCTTGCTCAAAGGTTTCCACTCAAGTAAGTAGATGTTATTCAATCATAATAATTTAACTTTTGTGGAGAGAAGAAAAACTCCCTCTCTCTCTCTCTCTCTCTCTCTATCTATCTATCTCCTGTACGCCCACGCAACATTATGCCTCCCCACACCGTAACACTTGGACCAGCAACGCGATATTGTTAAACAATGTTGGACGTACTCTCGTATGATGAGAACACGTAATGTACCGATAACATTGTCAAACAGAAACGTTTTTGTAGCCCAGCTGTTACGGTGTGGGGAGGCTGAAACACTCCCTATTAAATCCACCGTTATTGACAAATGGATTATAGCCTAACAGTTTAAAATAGTTTGACCGTGTGCAACTGATAAAAGCTGATAGGTTAATATTTGCACGGGAGTTGTTTCGTATCAAATCCAACAAAGCTAATTAGGATGCCAGGTAGCAATAATCGTAACATACTTTGTTGTTAATGTTTTGTATCTGTTGCTTAAACAGCACGAATGAGGCAATTACTCCCTTCGTCTGACAAAGTAATAATGGTTATCTCATCACTGGTTGCCTATTAATGTCGTCACACGACAATATTCTTCCTGTGGCACTGAATACACAATCCTCACAGCAATCCAAACCGTGGGTGTCCGGCGCGGTTGTCGCGTAATCACGCTGCAGAAATGAACACTTAACCACAGCAAACAAATCACTCAATTAAGCCCATTTACTTATTTGCGGGAGGTCATGTCCACGGCTTTGGGTGACACACAGCCATGAAACAAATGTAAACGCGGTCGGCCGTCCAGCCGAAATCCGCACTGCTCGCTTAGCAGCCAACAACTTACTTGCTCGGAGTCTCAACACTGACTACTCTCTGGCGGACTGGGCATTCGGCTATCGGTAGTACCTACTGCGACCTGCGTGAGGCAAAGATATATTGTTCTCAGTATGTAAGGGTCGGTTGACCCCTTACAAGGGACAACGTTGCGTGGGCGGCTACTCCTCCAGAACTTTGAACGTGATACACTCACCACTGAACGCTGTTTTGTCACCGTACTCCATCGTCATGTGCGTCTTTTCAGGAGTATATTCGGCTCTGACACGTGGCAATCCTATATTCGCTAATCCACTTTTTCTCTAAACCTGTTCAGAAATGTTTCTTATAATCCGTCTTGATTGCAAAAATATTTATTCATATGATCGGTTTCGGTTCCTCGAGAACCATCTTCAGATCTCAAATTTCGGTTACAGGAGTAATCAGTTCACACACAGCAACCTTCACATGCCACGATTTCAACATTGATTCGCAATGGAACGTTTTTGGCACCAGCCACGGAAAATCTCAATGTGATGGGACTGGTGGCACAACCAAGCGACAGGCTACTCCTGCTAGTCTACAGAGACCATCAACACATCAAATACTGGCGCCAAAAGATCTATTGAAGTTTTGCGGCCAAAATATATACGGCATCAAATATGTATTCCAAAACAAGAAATCAAAGAAAGAAAAAAGTTTCAAGAAATAAAGCGGCGAGAGAGCAGCACGGTTGCCGGTATGAGAGATCATCATTAATTTGTACCACTTTGTTCGAGCTCGGTTTGTATCAGCAAAGTTTTTAATGACAATGTATGAGGGTTATTTGGAGAGTAAGGAACGATCGGTCGCGAAATGGAAACCACAGTGAAAATCCGATGAAGTTTTGCACAGTGTGTCGGGCAGTGTCTCTAGTATGCCCGTCAGTGTCTCTAGTATGCCCGTCGATAGCGTTACGTCGTTCTTTTTAGTTCTGAGCACACAGGGAGCACGTAAAGATACCTAGAACAAGAGTGTCTCCCGCCAAGTACGACAGCCTGGTGAGAAATTTCGCCTGAAGCTATGCAGCCAACATTACATAACTGTCGTGCATTTTCTACTTCAAGACGATTTTCAGCCGCATTCTGCTGGGGCATTGAAGATGCTCCTGCATCGTTTCCAATTGGAAATGTTTGACTACTCACAATACAGCCCACAATTGTCTCCCTCTTAGTTTCATCTCTGCTCGCATGAACCGCTGGCTATGAAGACAACATTTTGACACAGACGACGAGCTGTAAGCCAGCGTAGAGAACTGGCGAAAAGCACTGGCGGCTGCCTTCTATAACGAGGGTGTTGGAAAGTTGGTACAACGCTACGACAAACGTCAAAGTCGGATTGGCAACTCTGGAGATAAGTAGCTGGAAGTTTTAGCTAATTATTGCAAATAAAACAGTTTTGATTTTCACTGTGGTTTCCATTTTGCGACCTATCGTTCCTTACTTTCCGAATAGCCCTCGTAAAATTTGTTGCCCGAGTGTCGAGCGCAGCCATGCTGGATCGGTAACATTATTGACATATCAACGGAACAAAATGATGCAATAATAAAATTTATGTATCCTGAAGGGCTGCCTTATTCATTTAATTGGCCCGAAAGATAGGATGCTTGTTGGTTACCAGGACGCAACTTATTTCCACGCTCTCCTATGGCGGTGGGGTTACCGGATTCTTCTTGAACGGGTAGTGACAATATCCCCATCGACCAACACAATGTAGTAAGACATCAGCTGTAAATTTAAAAATAGAAAGCACATGCAACGAAACACGGACATCAGTTTCCTGCAATGTAGCATTTTGTCGTGGTACATTCCCTCACATTTGTCCATCTTTTTCAGATACAGTTAGCGCACGTAAGAAAATCTAACATGATTTTCTGGATGTTTGAGAACGTGCTCTTTCCAGCTGTGATTTGTTTGAAATCAATTATGGAAAACAAATTTTCTAAAAGGAAACTGAATGTGATCTACTTTTCTAATTTTGACAGAAATCAAGTTTGAACTACTTTTCTAGGAATTTGGAAAGCAGCTGCACGTAGATAATATTTTATATTGGAAAACATTATGTTGCTAAGTTGTTGTGTACAAACTTTCACGTCAATGAGAAATGAGAAGCCAAAGTTAAAAACTTTAGTGGCAGAACGATTTTTTCGGCTACTTTGCCTCAGTTTATGTAGCACTGTTGGCCCATGATGGAAATTAAATCCACAGTTTTGGAGAGTGAAGTTTAAAACACGTTGTTTCGAATGAGAGTAGTTCTGAAGCTTTAATAGATAGCGATATTTGTAAAAGAAGTGTCACATATAGCCTAGTTTCACCGATTCACAAAAACCATCATCTTTTCGACGACTTTCTAGATTATTGTAAAACAGAAGTGGAATGAAATATTATGTTCCACATCCTTCTGCTACCGAGCTATGGCGTGTTAAATTTCATGTTCAGTATGCTTTACTCCACGCGATATGAGTCCGAAGTTTACATTTTTTCCCTTCCATGATTTTCGCACCCAAATTTAATTTAAATTGTACAGCATTGTTAGCCCGCGATGGATAATCACACTTATTTTTATGGTTAAAACCATGTATTTTATAATGTGAACAGTTTGGAGAGTTTTATAGAACAAAGTTATTTGTAAAATCAAGTCTAAAATAACGAATTTGGCCTTTTTTACAAAATCTTCAAATTTGTACTAAATTTATTCAGTACTGGAAAGTGGTGCATAAATGAGATCATATATCTGAGAATCATGCATTGTTAGGTTACTATATGGCAAGTTTCACGTTCATCATACATTTCGTCCCTGAGATGTGACATTTTTTCGGGCGCCGATATTTTCGTGCAAATTTGTCTAAAAATTTTTGTCTGAAAGTCGATCGTAAAATTCTTTTCATTATTACCCTTTAAAGAACACATAAAGTTGTTCAAGATGGCCAAATTTCATTTCTTTCAACGAACCTTTGCCTGAAGTATAAAAGATCAAAGTCGCCAGAAATTCACGCTCGCTCTGCACAAAATTGCTCATGGAGTTAAACAAATGACTGTATCTCGGCCAGTATTGCTTCGACGAACGTTAAACTTCACCAATGTTTTTGGGGACTTGTGCGAACGTTCACATTAAGTTTCAACAAATACTAAAATGGTCGAGCAGGTAGGGCTAGGTGAGTTGACATGGAATGACAGGATAGTTTTTTCCAACTTTAAGAACTGCAGTGTAACGTAGATGGCTAAACCTATAAAATCTCACTAGAAAATTTGCCCACCATATGATGTTGTCAATCTAACGTAGCTCACATGAATAACCATCTCCGTTACACATTAATGATTCACAACAGTCAAAGATTAAAAAAGTGAAGACTAATGGGCACTATACGATTGATTTTCTTATGGAAAGGACAAAACCGACATTCCAAATTAAATTGGAACCTAGACTCAGAACTGTTTGATCCAGGAGTTCAGAATCAATTTGTACCTCATTATGCTGTACTCCTACGGAGACCCATGTCATACCATATTTTCTTTGTGTATTTGTATGTGGAAATGTGAGGCGACTATAGAAACCAAACATTGTTAAGTGACAACGCCAAGAGAAACGAACGTGGATAAATTTTGTCTTTGTGTTGCTGTGGGAATAGAAGTTATAGTACGTTGGATAATTTTTTCTGCTGTAATAGCTATTCGGACACTAAAAGTTTAATACAGAGGAGTAATAAAAATGTTTTTTATTCCAGTCTTTGATTACAATATCAATTCTTTTGACAATGACCTGTTTCAGTCTGTAATGACCATCCTCAGATCTACAATATACAAATATCTACACCTAGTGAGCAGTGTGTTTTAATCAGATTATTTTTTTTTTCATAAATGATGACTACATCTAAGCCCACAGTAGCGACATCTATGTAGGATGTAGGCAAACAGATTTCTGGTAGCTACTGTACTTCAGTAGTCAGTTGCAATAATGACTGTGTGAACGATGTGGCCTATTCTACACCTTATTTTAGATCTATGTGACGATGTTGTGCTGATTATATGTTTTGACGATGCCACCCTGGCCTTATCAATTTAGGACATGGTGTAGAAAAGGTACGTTGTACCGTACTATATCTGTACATTTCCCTGGTTGTATGATAGTATATTGTGATACGTATTGCTGTATTGTGCTGAAAGACGCACTGCTCACTAGGTGTATATATTTTTATACTATAGATCTGAGGATGGTCATTACTGACTGAGACCGGTCGTCGTAAAAAAATTGATATTGTGATCAAAGACTAGAGTAAAAAATATTTGACAGTATTGTATCACTGTCCGTATACGCCACTATGTCGCAGCTGGTGGAGTAATAAAACGTTTCTCACCGAAGGAGGCTATTAGATAACACCCGATCTTCAACATTATTCTTGGAAGTTATTGATAATAGTAAGAACTAATTACAAAGTTTCTACGTCGATAGGGCGTGAGAGAGACGCTGAGGAGATTGGCAATGAACCTGCATCTTCAAGACAGCAGTATACTTCGGACTCAAGTTAACAATTAGCAAAATTCTTTTCAGTTCTCTGCTAACGCACATATGTGCGACATAACATGACAAATACGATTTCAGTTTGTTTGAATGTGACTTTACTTTACCTTACGTAAAATTCTAAACTAACAAATTCTTGAAACTTCCTGGCAGATTAAAACTGTGCGCCGGACCGAGGCTCGAACTCGGGACCTTTGCCTCTCAATGATGGTTCGCAGGAGACCTTCTGTAAAGTTTGGAAGGTAGGAGACGAGGTACTGTCAGAAGTAAAGCTGTGAGGATGGGCCGTGAGTCGTGCTTGGGTAGCTCAGATGGTAGGGCACTTGCCCGCGAAAGGCAAAGGTTCCGAGTTCGAGTCTCGGTCCGGCACACAGTTTTAATCTGCCAGGAAGTTTCATATCAGCGCACACTCCGCTCCAGAGTGAAACTCTCACTCTGGTAAGAAACTCTTATTAAATTTTCAGCGAGTGACATTAATAGGAAACTCTTCAGTAGCTACCTCTGAAACATATAAGGCGGCAAAATGTTGTCCCACAGCATATAAAATGCCTGTTATTATCTAGCATTTGTTTGTAGAAAGCTGCTAATGCTTATAGTATCAGACTGAAATTACTGACTAAATGTTCTATTTTTTCTGAGATGATTATATAAATACAAGTGAAGATTTATCTGGAAAAGGTAGGTGAGTTGTTCAGAATTGTATTCACGTCAGCCTTTCTTAGTATGCGAGATTCGTAAGACCAGCAGGAACTGGTGTTGAGGCATACGTGGCTGACCTTCTCCTACGATTCAAAGCCGAGTAATGTCGTGAGGTCACTCCGAAATGATCTAAGTATTCCCGAGAAATTCGAGGTAACATCAGCGACGAGGAGCTGATTTTATCTCCTTGCACGAAAGGGTCTTAATCCGGAACTGTTCGACGGTAGTCACAAAGATACATTGTTGCAAAGGGCGACCTTTCAGTCGATCTGGAGACGCAAAGTGATTGTTTGAAAGTAATTTGGTTTCTGCGAGGATTAGTACCAGTTTCATCTACTCGTACCGATTATCTGTTTCGACCGCCGTTGGCCATCGGCAGAACATAAAACAGATGTCACTGAGAATGTGGTTTCCACAGCTGCGGGAGTGAACTGCGGCACCTGTTTCATGGTCTCGAGGTGCCCGATGACGCCCGAAAGCGCCAATTTCGTTTTGTCATTGTTGAGATTGAGTCGGACAATAATTTATTTTCAAAATAGTGTCGGAAGTCCCATGAGGCTTTTCGCCGATGATGCTGTAGTATGCAGAGAAGTTGCAGCATCAGAAAATTGTAGTGAAATGCAGGAAGATCTACAGCGGATAGGCACTTGGTGCAGGGAGTGGCAACTGACCCTTAACATAGACAAATGTAATATATTGCGAATACATAGAAAGAAGGATCCTTTATTGTATGATTATGTGATAGCGGAACAAACACTGGTAGCAGTTACTTCTGTAAAATATCTGGTAGTATGCGTGCGGAACGATTTGAAGTGGAATGATCATATAAAATTAATTGTTGGTAAGGCGGGTACCAGGTTGAGATTCATTGGGAGAGTCCTTAGATAATGTAGTCTATCAACAAAGGAGATGGCTTACAAAACACTCGTTCGACCTATACTTGAGTATTGCTCATCAGTGTGGGATCCGTACCAGATCGGGTTGACAGAGGAGATAGAGAAGATCCAAAGAAGAGCGGCGCGTTTCGCCACAGGGTTATTTGGTACCCGTGATAGCGTTGCAGAGATGTTTAGCAAACTCAAGTGGCAGACTCTGCAAGAGAGGCGCTCTGCATCGCGGTGTAGCTTGCTCGCCAGGTTTCGAGAGGGTGCGTTTCTGGATGAGATATCGAATATATTGCTTCCCCCTACTTATACTTCCCGAGGAGATCACGAATGTAAAATTAGA
Source organism: Schistocerca serialis cubense (assembly GCF_023864345.2). NCBI lineage: Eukaryota > Metazoa > Arthropoda > Insecta > Orthoptera > Acrididae > Schistocerca > Schistocerca serialis. Next base: position 1,171,445,159 of record NC_064638.1, read on the forward strand.
GAGATTAGAGAGCGCACGGAGGCTTTCAGACAGTCGTTCTTCCCGCGAACCATACGCGACTGGAACAGGAAAGGGAGGTAATGACAGTGGCACGTAAAGTGCCCTCCGCCACACACCGTTGGGTGGCTTGCGGAGTATAAATGTAGATGTAGATGTAGATGTAGATCCTCCATGTTAGATCGGATACAGACAATGGCAGACACCAGGGGTCTAGTATGATGCCATGTAAAGAACTCACACACGAGAGCACCTCCAGCACGTGCTTGAATGTCCACCCACGCCAAGCAAGATGCATAACCGTTGTGGGTTTCGATGTACTCATACCCGTTACCGAAATGTACCAACGTCATACACAACTCATTAGACAGCGTGATATTTTTCCACACCTGGGCTGTCCAACACGGAGATCCTGAGAATATGGTACTGAACCCGCCCTCTTGACGTGAGGTAGGATCTGTGCTCTATCAACTCTTATGTGGAAGCCACAGTACAATGAATGGTATGAAGGCAAGGTTTGCCACGGTGAAAATTTTACAGGGAAGTTATCAAGATTAGTGACGCCAATTTCATACCGAACTGCACTGTAAACCGCCACATTTGTGTAAACCGGCGTCTGTTGTTCCACACTTTCCCAAGCATGAAGAAAAGATCCTACCGGAGTTGAGCGTTTGCGCGACTTCATCCGTCCGCTCTGCTATGATTTTACCAGTAAGACGATGAGGCCCGGCGTCACTAACAGGATGTGTTTGAATGGTACTCTGTCTCGACAATGGGTCGGTCTAAGACGTGCTGTCTTGTGTTAGCAGCGGTCTCTGCACAACTTTCTACTTCTGATAACGGGAGATCATGATAGTCCATATATTCCGTTTGTGCATAAGTTCGTAGCGTTATCCCCTATGTTTAATAAACACAACAGATACAGAGTCTTTAGTCATCATTAATACACTCCTGGAAATGGAAAAAAGAACACATTGACACCGGTGTGTCAGACCCACCATACTTGCTCCGGACACTGCGAGAGGGCTGTACAAGCAATGATCACACGCACGGCACAGCGGACACACCAGGAACCGCGGTGTTGGCCGTCGAATGGCGCTAGCTGCGCAGCATTTGTGCACCGCCGCCGTCAGTGTCAGCCAGTTTGCCGTGGCATACGGAGCTCCATCGCAGTCTTTAACACTGGTAGCATGCCGCGACAGCGTGGACGTGAACCGTAGGTGCAGTTGACGGACTTTGAGCGAGGGCGTATAGTGGGCATGCGGGAGGCCGGGTGGACGTACCGCCGAATTGCTCAACACGTGGGGCGTGAGGTCTCCACAGTACATCGATGTTGTCGCCAGTGGTCGGCGGAAGGTGCACGTGCCCGTCGACCTGGGACCGGACCGCAGCGACGCACGGATGCACGCCAAGACCGTAGGATCCTACGCAGTGCCGTAGGGGACCGCACCGCCACTTCCCAGCAAATTAGGGACACTGTTGCTCCTGGGGTATCGGCGAGGACCATTCGCAACCGTCTCCATGAAGCTGGGTTACGGTCCCGCACACCGTTAGGCCCTCTTCCGCTCACGCCCCAACATCGTGCAGCCCGCCTCCAGTGGTGTCGCGACAGGCGTGAATGGAGGGACGAATGGAGACGTGTCGTCTTCAGCGATGAGAGTCGCTTCTGCCTTGGTGCCAGTGATGGTCGTATGCGTGTTTGGCGCCGTGCAGGTGCGCGCCACAATCAGGACTGCATACGACCGAGGCACACAGGGCCAACACCCGGCATCATGGTGTGGGGAGCGATCTCCTACACTGGCCGTACACCACTGGTGATCGTCGAGGGGACACTGAATAGTGCACGGTACATCCAAACCGTCATCGAACCCATCGTTCTACCATTCCTAGACTGGCAAGGGAACTTGCTGTTCCAACAGGACAATGCACGTCCGCATGTATCCCGTGCCACCCAACGTGCTCTAGAAGGTGTAAGTCAACTACCCTGGCCAGCAAGATCTCCGGATCTGTCCCCCATTGAGCATGTTTGGGACTGGATGAAGCGTCGTCTCACGCGGTCTGCACGTCCAGCACGAACGCTGGTCCAGCTGAGGCGCCAGGTGGAAATGGCATGGCAAGCCGTTCCATAGGACTACATCCAGCATCTCTACGATCGTCTCCATGGGAGAATAGCAGCCTGCATTGCTGCGAAAGGTGGATATACACTGTACTAGTGCCGACATTGTGCATACTCTGTTGCCTGTGTCTATGTGCCTGTGGTTCTATCAGTGTGATCATGTGATGTATCTGACCCCAGGAATGTGTCAATAAAGTTTCCCCTTCCTGGGACAATGAATTCACGGTGTTCTTATTTCAATTTCCAGGAGTGTATATTATCGTTCACTATTTACGAGTACAACAGTCTGCCAATGATGGGGTAACGTTTAGATTCTGCTTTGTGATAGATGACGCTATAATAGTCACAAACGTATAAGTACGTGGTATCACGTAACATTGCGCCAATGCGGACGGTATTTGCTTCGTGATACATTAGACGTTTTAAAATGGACCGTTTACCAATTGCGGAAAAGGTCGATATCATGTTGATGTATGGCTATAGTGATCAAAATGCCCAACGGGCGTGTGTTATGTATGCTACTCGGTATCCTGGACGACATCATCCACGTGTCCGGACCGTTTGCCGGATAGTTACGTTATTAAGGGAAACAGGAAGTTTTCAGCCACATGTGAAACGTCAGCCACGACCTGCAACAAATGATGATGTCCAAGTAGGTGTTTTAGCTGCTGTCGCAGCTAATCCGCACATCAGTAGCAGATAAATTGCGCGAGAATCGGGAATCTCAAAAACGTCGGTGTTGAGAACGCTACATCAACATCGATTGCACCCGTACCGTATTTCTATGCAACAGGAATTACATGGTGAGGACTTTGAACGTCGTGTACATTTCTGCCATTGGGCACAAGAGAAATTACGGGACGATGACAGATTTTTTGCACGCGTTCTATTTAGCGGCGAAGCGTTATTCACCAACAGCGGTAACGTAAACCGGCATAATATGCACTATTGGGCAACGGAAAATCCACGATGGCTGCGACAAGTGGAACATCAGCGACCTTGGCGGGTTAATGTATGGTGCAGCATTATGGGAAGAAGGATAATTGGCCCCCATTTTATCGATGGCAATCTAAATGTGCAATGTATGCTGATTTCCTACGTAATGCTCTACCGATGTTACTACAAGATGTTTCACTGCATGACAGAATGGCGATGTACTTCCAACATGATGGATGTCCGGCACATAGCTCGCGTGCGGTTGAAGAGGTATTGAATAGTGTATTTCATGACAGGTGGATTGGTCGTCGAAGCACCATACCATGGCCCGCACGTTCGCCGGATCTGATGTCCCGGATTTCCTTCTGTGGGAAAAGATGAAGGATATTTGCTATCGTGATCCACCGACAACGCCTGACAAGACGCGTCAGCGCATTGTCAATGCATGTGCGAACATTACGGAAGGCGAACTACTCGCTGTTGAGAGGAATGTCGTTACACGTATTGCCAAATGCACTGAGGTTGACGGACATCATTTTGAGCATTTATCGCATTAGTGTGGTATTTACAGGCAATCACGCTGCAACAGCACGTGTTCTCAGAAATGATAACTTCACAAAGGAACATGTATCACATTGAAACAACCGAAATAAAACGTTCAAACGTACCTATGTTCTGTATTTTAATTTAATTAAAAAACGTACCCGTTACCAACTGTTCAACTAAAATTGTGAGACATATGTTTGTGACTATTACAGCGCCATCTATCAGAAAGCGAAAAAAGTGGTCCAGCTAAAACATTCATATTTCTTTAAGTACTACACGAATATGTAATAAAAATGGGGGCTCCTATTTTAAAAAAACGCAGTTGTTGTACGTTTCTGTATATATATATATATATATATATATATATATATATATATATATATATATATATATATATATATATATATAGGCTGTACCATCACGATACAAGTGATGACCTCATCTAGATCATATATATATATATGGTCTAGATCATATATATATATGGTCTAGATGAGGTCATCACTTGTATCGTGATGGTACAGCGGGTTTTATCGATGGAAAACAGAAAAAAACGCTGTAATGAGGAAGGTCACTGTCTTGTACTCGGCAATTCGGTTCCACTTTGATATTAATGTTTCGACGAGGTACTGGTGATATGGCTGAACTGTGAAGTTAATGGATATACAGAGTTACTATAACCAAATCTTGATGGGAAGATACACTACACATATCTTAGAAACGAATATAGTTTAAATAATATCCTTTAGGTTTCCTTTACTGTGCCAAATTTAAAAGAACGCAAAATCCCCAAGATTGACAAAGTTTTACAGAAGTTCCAAATATGGCCCGTACTTCAATGCGAGGTGCTTTTAATAATTTCCACAACGGAATTCTGTCTCGAAATCTAGCAGAAAACCCAAAGAGATTCTGGTCATACATAAAGCGCACCAGTGGCAAGACGCAATCAATACCTTCACTGCGCGATAACAACGGTGAAGTCACTGATGACAGTGCCACTAAAGCAGAGTTATTAAACACTGTTTTCCGAAACTCCTTCACCAAAGAAGACGAAGTAAATATTCCTGAATTTCAATCAAGAACAACTGCCAAGATGAGAAACATAGAAGTAGATATCCTCGGAGTAACGAAGCAGCTTAACTCACTTAATAAAGGCAGGCCCTCCGGTCCAGATTGTATAACAGTCAGGTTCCTCTCAGTGTATGCTGATACAATAGCTTCATATTTAGCAATTATATACAAGCACTCGCTCACAGAGAGATCCGTACCTAAAGACTGGAAAATTACTCAAGTCACACCAATACCCAAAAATGGAAGTAGAAGTAATCCGCTGAATTACAGGCCTATATCACAACGTCGATTTGCAGTACGGTTTTGGAGCATACACAGTATTCGAACGTTATGAAGTACCTCGAAAGCAAAGATTTATTGACACATAGTCAGCACTGTTTCAGAAAATGTCGTTCTTGTGAAACGCAACTAGCTCTTTATACTCATGAAGTAATAAGTGCTATCGACAGGGAATGTCAAATTGATTCCATATTTTTAGATTTCCAGAAGGCTTTCGACACCGTTCCTCACAAGCGCCTTCTAACCAAACTGCGTGCCTATGAAGTATCGCCTCAGTTGTGGGAGTGGATTCGTGATTTCCTGTCAGAAAGGTCACAGTTCGTAGTATTAAAACAGAAGTAATATCCGGCGTTCCCCAAGGAAGTATTATAGGCCCTCTATTGTTCCTGATCTGTATTAACGACATAGGAGACAATCGGAGTAGCCGTCTTAGACTGTTTGCAGATGTTGCTGTCACTTACCGTCTTGTAAAGTCATCAGATAATCAAAACGACTTGCAAAATGATTTAGATAAGATATCTGTATGGCGCGAAAAGTGGCAACTGACTCTGAATGAGGAAAAGTGTGAAGTTATTCACATGACTACGAAAAGAAATCGGCTAAATTTCGATTACGCGGTAAGTTACACAAATCTGAGGGCTGTAAATTCAACTAAATACTTATGGATTACAATTACAAATAACCTAAATTGGAACGATCTCATACGTAATATTGTGGATAGAGCAAACCAAAGACTGCGATTCATTGGCGGAACACTTAGAAGGTGCAACAGGTCTACTAAAGAGACTGCTTACACCACGCCTGTCCGCCCTATTCTGGAGTATTGCTGTGCGGTGTGGGATCCGCATCAGGTGGGACTGACGGATGACATAGAAAAAGTACAAAGAAGGGCAGCTTGTATTATCGCGAAATAGGGGAGATAGTGTCACAGACATGATACGTGAATTGAAACAAAGGCGTTTTTCGTTGCGACGGGATCTTGTCATGAAATTTCAATCACCTATTTTCTCCTCCGATTGCGAAAACATTCTGTTGGCACCCACCTACATAGGGAAAAATGATCATCACGATAAAATAAGAGAAATCAGAGCTCGCACAGAAAAATTTAAGTGCTCGTTTTTCCCGCGTGCCGTTCGAGAGTGAAACGGTATAGAGACAGCTTGAAGGTGGTTCATTGAACCCTCTGCCAGGCACTTTATTGTGAATAGCAGAGTAATCACGTAGATGTAGATGTAGTTATCAGAGTCAAAAAATATGCTTTTTCCTCTCGAGGTGTCTGTGCGAGCACTTGTCTCATCCAGCTGGGCGACGCACCTGTTGTGGGAGCGGCCACTATTCGCTTGTTTTCCACAACCTCTTGGGGCATGAGATCACACCAGAGTGACGTAACGTCTGAGGTTGAAAGCAAGAAGCGTGGGAATTGTTCTGTCTGTTAGCAGTAACTAGCTGGTGATGAAATAATTCTGTCAACAACTTTCCTCTGTTCTTCGTTATTTCACGTTTGCCAAAAAATATAAGCATTGTTAGAAGAATTAGCAGTAGGAATCCTATGATAGAATGATTCTGTCGCATTTTTGACTTCACTTCCATAAATGTTGTAATGTAAATTGATCTGTTCTTATTTGATGGATCCAACGTCCTTGACTACCTAGCTTACGTATTTAGATTTTAGTTCATCTATTGCTGTAACCAGTCTCGTGTTAAACTCCTGCTGGATGCCTTAGCAGCACACACACACAAACATATATATATATATATATATATATATATATATATATATATATATATATATATATATATATATATATAGGGTGGTCCATTGATAGTGACCGGGCCAAATATCTCACGAAATAAGCATCAAACGAAAAGACTACAAAGAACGAAACTCATCTAGCTTGAAGAGGGAAACCAGATGGCGCTATGGTTGGCCCGCTAGATGGCGCTGCCAGAGGTCAAACGGATATCAGCTGCCTTTTTTTGAATAGGAACCCCCATTTTTATTACATATTAGTGTAGTACGTAAAGAAATACGAATGTTTTAGTTGGACCACTAAGTACGTGGTATCGCGCAACATTCTGCCAGTGCGGACGGTATTTGCTTCGTGATACATTACCCGTGTTAAAAAAAAAAATGGTTCATATGGCTCTGAGCACTGTGGGACTTAACATCTGCGGTCATCAGTCCCCTAGAACTTAGAACTACTTAAACCTAACTAACCTAAGGACATCACACACATCCATGCCCGAGGCAGGATTCGAACCTGCGACCGTAACAGTTGCGCGGTTCCGGACTGAGCGCCTAGAACCGCTAGACCACCGCGGCCGGCTTACCCGTGTTAAAATGGACCGTTTACCAATTGCGGAAAATGTCGATATCGTGTTGATGTATGGCTATTGTGATCAAAATGCCCAACGGGCGTGTGCTATCTATGCTGCTCGGTATCCTGGACGACATCATCCAAGTGTCTGGACCGTTCGCCGGATAGTTGCGTTATTTAAGGAAACAGATGTGAAACGTCAACCACGACCTGCAACAAATGATGATGCCCAAATAGGTGTTTTAGCTGCTGTCGCAGCTAATCCGCACATCAGTAGCAGAAAAATTGCGCGAGAATGGGGAATCTAAAAAACGTCGGTGTACAGAATGCTACATCAACATCGATTGCACCCGTACCATATTTCTATGCACCAGGAATTGCATGGCGACGACTTTGAACGTCGTGTGCAGTTCTGCCACTGGGCACAAGAGATATTACGGGATGATGACAAAGTTTTTGCTCGCGTTCTATTTAGCGACGAAGCGTCATTCACCAACAGCGGTAACGTAAACCGGCATAATATGCACTATTGGGCAACGGAAAATCCACGATGGCTGCGACAAGTGGAACATCAGTGACTTTGGCGGGTTAATGTATGGTGCGGCATTATGGGAGGAAGTATAATTAGCCTCCATTTTATCGATGGCAATCTAAATGGTGCAATGTACGCTGATTTCCTAAATAATGTTCTACCGATGTTACTACAAGATGTTTCACTGCATGACAACATGATGGATGTCCGGCACATAGCTCGAGTGCGGTTGAAGCGGTATTGAATAGCATATTTCATGACAGATGGATTGGTCGTCGAAGCGCCATACCATGGCCCGCACGTTCACCGGATCTGACGTCCCTGGATTTCTTTCTATGGAGAAAGTTGAAGTACATTTGCCATCGTGATCCACCGACAACGCCTGTAAACGTTCGTCAGCGCATTGTCAATGCAAGTGCGAACGTTACGGAAGGCGAACTACTCACTGTTGAGAGGAATGTCGTTACACGTATTGCCAAATGCATTGAGGTTGACGGACATCATTTTGACCATTTATTGCATTAATGCGGTATTTACAGGTAATCACGCTGTTATAGCATAAGTCTCAGAAATGATAAGTTCGCAAAGGTACATGTATCACATTGGAATAATTCAAATGAAATGTTCAAACGTACCTACGGTCTGTATTTTAATTAAAAAAACGTACCTGTTGCCAACTGTTCGTCGAAAATTGAACCATATGTTTGTGAATATTACAGCGCCATCTATCACAGAGCGAAAAAGTGGTCCAACTAAAACATTCATATTTCTTTACGTACTACACGAATAAGTAATAAAAAATGTTGTTCCCATTTTTAAAAAAAGACAGTTAATATCCGTTTGACCTATGTCAGCGCCATCTAGCGGGCCAACCATAGCGCCATCTAGTTTCCCCCTTCCTTCGTTCTTTGTAGTTTTTTCGTTTGACGATTATTTCGGGAGATATTTGATCCGGTCATGATTAATGTTGAGCGAGGTGGCGCAGTGGTTAGCACACTGGACTCGCATTCGGGAGGACGACGGTTCAATCCCGCGTCCGGCCATCCTGATTTAGGTTTTCCGTGATTTCCCTAAATCGCTCCAGGCAAATGCCGGGATGGTTCCTTTGAAAGGGCACGGCCGACTTCCTTCTCTAATCCGATGAGACCGATGACCTCGCTGTCTGGTCTCCTTCCCCAAACAACCACACAAACCTATATATATATATATATATATATATATATATATATATATATATATATATATATATATATATGTGTGTGTGTGTGTGTTTATTGCATTTTTGGGTAGAAAATCTCTTATCTCAACTATTAGTGACCGATTACCTATGTGCTGCGTTCTAGTGTTTGAAAGTGTAACCAAGTATATTGCTAGGCAACCATGTTAAGTGAGAAAACCACGCGTGACTTGTGAAGTTTGTTGTATATAGTTTAATGATTTGCAGCAGTCTGCAACAGCCAAAGCATATGTTTATCACCGCTAAGTACGTATGCTTCTATTTAGCTTTAAGTTAAAATGATCATCAGTATCCCGATTATTTTACTTCCAAAATAGTACAATTAGACGCGAAAACTAGGTAAAAATATTAGGTGAGATAGAATGAAAAACTCGTATTTATCAGCTTATTTCACTTCCTGTTAAATACGAGGTGTTGATTATAGGTCGATGATATTTCAAATTCTTGCAGTTTATTTTTGTGCAATTTACTGAGTGAGATGGCAAATTGCTCAAAAAGCTCTACTGATAAAATGTATGAGTTGATAGTTCAGTTCGATATATTTAACTATAAATGATTTACATTTGTAATAAATTAATACGATTTATACTACGATAATAATAGTTTTGATACAAACTGTCGCTGTTATTCCACAAAATATTTGGGAGTTTTGAGATTAAAATATTTCTTCAACCATGTCGCATTTAGCTTTTCTAAAATCACGTGGAGAAAGTTGCAGGATATCTTCCTCAATAAGCCCACAACAAATTTCTTCTAACATCCTTAATCAACTCCTTTTTATATTCTACGCATTCGCTACAACATTTAAATGTCTAACGTTCCACACTCTGATTTGTTAGGCCTCCTGATGACTGGTCGTGCATGGTTCACACCCAGAGATTCCAACGAGGACCAGTTTACTTCTTCTTTTTTTTTTTTTTATAATACCGGTTATCAGTAGAGAAGACTATCACAAGACTGGGTCCAGTTGATACATTTTCTACGACCTTAAAGCACGGATTTCCGTTACCTTTGTAAGTGTTCTGCTTCTGTGTTTGCAGCGCTGTGTAGCGCTTTGCATTGTATCTCTGACTGCGCTTTCTTTGTAAGAGACTCTGTGGCTGGTCGGACTCGTTGGAAGTTAATCGACAGTACTGTTGGGTGGTTGGAAGTTAGTTGCCAGCAGTGATGGAAGTACTGTTGGACAGTTGGAGTCGAATAGCCAGCAGTAATGGATGTTAAATGTGAGAAGTTGGAGGGTAGAGGTCTGAAGTGTTAACGTAGGCTAACGATTTGGAAGTATCCGACTTGGAGACTGAAAATTATTCATGATTATATATCTTTGTACTGGATGTCAATGACGAATTATATTCGTGTTTGAACTGGGTGTCACATTATTAAGGTAAAAAATATACATTATTTAGTTTGCAACAAAATCTTTCCTTTGCTAACAACATGCCTATTAGTAGCTAGTGGCTTTAGTAGTTAGAATCTTTTATTTAGCTGGCAGTATTGACGCTCGCTGTATTGCAGTAGTTCGCGTAATGAAGATTTTTGTGAGGTAAGTTGTAACGGTACTTTGACTACCGCGCCTCCGCCAGAGCAAATATGTGATTTACGATCGCGCATGCAGAAGAGCGTTGCGCCAGCGACAGATTTTCATAAGTAATTTTGATCTTCTTTTACTTTTGCGTAGGTGCTTGTTTTAACAACTAGTTCATTACTCTCTTGTTATCTTATCTTCATACGTTTAAGACGTATATTTTTTGGCGCTGATGTTAAAGAATGATTTTAGGTAGAAATTAAAACTATATTATGAAATGAACACACGGCGTCTTCAAGTTATTTCAGTAGTGATTCGCAATGGTTATCGCCAAATTTATAAATTAATCTAGACAGTGAGAACTTCAAGAAATTTTCATCAGACGGAGAACAAGAGGACCAGCGAACAATGAAAAAAGGACATCCTACAAGAAAATCAAGAAGTATTCCAGATGCAACCACGAAGACTATATTATAATAGATACTACGTTTCTGATAGAATTATAAGGTAAATTTCAAATTATTTTTGATGCTATCTCCTTACCGTCGCTTTTTGTAGCGTTGCCGACTCGGTCTGCCATTCACTGTCAAATTACAGCACTATCTCAATCAGTAATACGAAGTCCGCCTTATCCGTAACTTATTCCATCAAAATTCAAACCCCAATCAGATTTTCTATTTTGTATTTACACGGCAGAACCCCGAGGAAAGGAAACACTACAAAGTGCTTAATGAAATGTATAAGTTATTGACAGGATTGCTTCTTAGTTAGGGCCATTCTTTTGAATTAATTATTTGAAGTCAGGTTGTAATTTTTTTGAGCAGTCAGATTGCGCAGCGCTAGAATATTGTGTGTCAGTGTTGACATGATAAGAAAAAGAAAAGAGAAAGTAGGCTCAGTACGTTCAGTTTTACTCAGCTGTTTCAGAATCAAATAACGTAGAAGATTCATCTTCTCAGTCATTCACAAATTTAAGCACAGATTCACGCATTTAAATAAAGAAGTTTCACCTTCTGCAACTTCATTCTGTTGATCACGGTCGATTCTTCCACTTTTTAAAGATAGTTTCCCACCCCAAAGTCCAGAGGGTGTTCTATGCACTGCACCGACCGATATTGCTGAGCCAGACCTTATGACGATGGCTCACCAAGGAACGAATGCTGCCTTGGTGGTGTCTGCGAGTCGGAAAATATAAGTGGAACGGAGACGAATGGTGCTGTAAATGGAGAAATCCAGTTACGATTTTGACAAACGAAAGATTGTCAGGGGCCGGCACCTGGAACGAGCGTTTCGGTAAAGGCGAAACTGGTCGGCTGTTCGCGTGCTATTGTTGTGAGGATCTGTGGAAATCCCTTGAAAGATGATTAAACGACGAGTAGGCGGCAAGGTGTTGGACACCTGTGCCTCAATACAGGACGTGAAGGCAGAGCCCTGTCTGCACTGTGAAGAAGGCTACGAGGCGGTCTGTCACAGGTCTGACGACAGAGTAGCACGCTGGTGCGGCACAAGAGTTTCAGAGAACACCGTGCAACGCACATTGTTGGTCATGGGGCAATGCAGCAACTGACCACTACGTGCTTCCATGTTGACCGTACCTCCAGTCGCTTCAGTCACGACATTTTCTAACTGAAATGATCTCAGCGGTTCTTCATCTTACAGACTATTTCTACGGAGCTATCTAACATGGTGTTATCAGCAGGCCGGTTAGCAATGACTATCTCGAACTATTCTACTCACTGCCCACTCCACTATATTCGCACGGGAACAGCTTAATTTTGATTGGCTGTTGATATAAACGACCAATCAGAATGTTCCTTCCAGAGCATTCTCGCGGCAAAACTTGCCTTATCCAATCACTAATCTGACAGTAATTAATGTCATTAAAACTTCAATTTCTAGTATATTGTTTAATCAAAATAAGCGAAGTTCAAAGTCTTCTCCAAATAGATAAATAAACTTATTCCGCCTCTAACTTTCATTCTGGCTGCTTTTATACAAAAGCAAGCTCACACCGACATTCGTCATCTGAATCGTGCTTGCACCATAATTTTCCGACGGTTCGTTTGTACAAGGTCTTACATAAAATGAGATATTAAGTTTTAATGTATGTTCCACATACACTCTCTCAGTAATTCTCATGCACTCACACAGCAAAATTATAAGCAAATAGTGATTTTGAGCGATTTTTGTATTGCATAGTATAAAGTAACTAAAGTTCTGAAAAGAAAATTCTAGGTAATTGATTTTATGCATTGATAACTTTTTAATGGCTTCAAATGATAATGAAAGTCAATTTGTCATTGTTCCTAACTGGGTTTTTAAAACATAAGCGTCGATTTTAGGACTTTTACGTAATTTTCATTATCTCCGGAACTATAATAAATAAAAATCTTAAATTTTCACAGGATCATTTCATTAATAACAAAAGGCTGTGTACCAGATTTGATGAAAATCGAATAATAACAAATATGGATTATTTAGATTCGTAGAGGGTATCAATTTTCGTATCGACTGAATGTTAGTCTATGCAGTTCTCACGGCAGGCAGCGTCAGCTGCTCCGGGAGCAAAGAAAGAAAACATACACATCCTGAAGCCACCGTACCAAACGGCTGCGTGCCTTACTGCAACGAATGTAATCTCGTACTAACTTGCTACGTTACATACAGACCAGTTTACCCACCTCGAGGCCGACCAGAGCACGCCTCGCAATCCTGACGACGTAGCAGAAGAGCAGCCAAGCTGTGGGACAGACCAGAGTATTACTACATCTTTGGGCCACAGAGGTGTTGATTCAGACGTTGTTGGTAGCTTGTTTCAGCATAACAAAGTGTCATTAACCTGTATAAATACTCGTTGATTTTAGCACAGAGATGACCAGTCTGGCAGCACCTACCATGAGGCGATGATCACGTCAGTCACCAACAGGTTGTGGGGCAACAAACAGCCAGTGCCAGTCTGGGCCCCCATCTGCGCCAGACCCGCTCCTCCAATCATGTGTTCACCTCCTGTGTACTTTATTCTTCTATGGATATGGTGTCTGTTCTTTCGGACATGTCCGAAAGAACAGATACCGTATCCATATAAGTATATACACTCCTGGAAATGGAAAAAAGAACACATTGACACCGGTGTGTCAGACCCACCATACTTGCTCCTGACACTGCGAGAGGGCTGTACAAGCAATGATCACACGCACGGCACAGCGGACACACCAGGAACCGCGGTGTTGGCCGTCGAATGGCGCTAGCTGCGCAGCATTTGTGCACCGCCGCCGTCAGTGTCAGCCAGTTTGCCGTGGCATACGGAGCTCCATCGCAGTCTTTAACACTGGTAGCATGCCGCGACAGCGTGAACGTGAACCGTATGTGCAGTTGACGGACTTTGAGCGAGGGCGTATAGTGGGCATGCGGGAGGCCAGGTGGACGTACCGCCGAATTGCTCAACACGTGGGGCGTGAGGTCTCCACAGTACATCGATGTTGTCGCCAGTGGTCGGCGGAAGGTGCACGTGCCCGTCGACCTGGGACCGGACCGCAGCGACGCACGGATGCACGCCAAGACCGTAGGATCCTACGCAGTGCCGTAGGGGACCGCACCGCCACTTCCCAGCAAATTAGGGACACTGTTGCTCCTGGGGTATCGGCGAGGACCATTCGCAACCGTCTCCATGAAGCTGGGCTACGGTCCCGCACACCGTTAGGCCGTCTTCCGCTCACGCCCCAACATCGTGCAGCCCGCCTCCAGTGGTGTCGCGACAGGCGTGAATGGAGGGACGAATGGAGACGTGTCGTCTTCAGCGATGAGAGTCGCTTCTGCCTTGGTGCCAATGATGGTCGTATGCGTGTTTGGCGCCGTGCAGGTGAGCGCCACAATCGGGACTGCATACGACCGAGGCACACAGGGCCAACACCCGGCATCATGGTGTGGGGAGCGATCTCCTACACTGGCCGTACACCACTGGTGATCGTCGAGGGGACACTGAATAGTGCACGGTACATCCAAACCGTCATCGAACCCATCGTTCTACCATTCCTAGACCGGCAAGGGAACTTGCTGTTCCAACAGGACAATGCACGTCCGCATGTATCCCGTGCCACCCAACGTGCTCTAGAAGGTGTAAGTCAACTACCCTGGCCAGCAAGATCTCCGGATCTGTCCCCCATTGAGCATGTTTGGGACTAGATGAAGCGTCGTCTCAGGCGGTCTGTGCGTCCAGCACGAACGCTGGTCCAACTGAGGCGCCAGGTGGAAATGGCATGGCAAGCCGTTCCACAGGACTACATCCAGCATCTCTACGATCGTCTCCATGGGAGAATAGCAGCCTGCATTGTTGCGAAAGGTGGATATACACTGTACTAGTGCCGACATTGTGCATGCTCTGTTGCCTGTGTCTGTGTGCCTGTGGTTCTGTCAGTGTGATCATGTGATGTATCTGACCCCAGGAATGTGTCAATAAAGTTTCCCCTTCCTGGGACAATGAATTCACGGTGTTCTTATTCCAATTTCCAGGAGTGTAGTTCTGGCAATACCGGCCATGACCTTCTTCTTCTGTGCGGATGCACACATATTCCCCAAACTCTTACGGGACTTGGTAAGAATGTCTTCCACAAGTAATGAATGTGTTGGGGTGGGACACTACGAATGTAGTGTGTGAACATACACGGTGAGAATGTGGGTTTCACGTGAGGCGTGCGCGAGATAGTCCCTGCAGTCGCACTATCATCTGTGCCCTCGGTGGCTCAGATGGATACAGCGTCTGCCATGTAAGCAGGAGATCCCGGGTTCGAGGCACACACATTTTCACCCGTCCCCGTTGATACATATCAGCGCCCGTCTGAAGGTATTAATATAATTCTAATTTCGTCCTGGGTACTTAGTGAGGTACGCAATACATGAGCTGTCTGCAGTCTCTATTCAGCAGCAGCCGAACTTCTGTCTCGGAGGGCAGTGGTTTTTGTGTCTGGGCTGGAGTGGCCGCCTACACCCCAACATCTGGACAGACGTTCCAGCATCCGTCATCGTCACCCTCATCGGAAAGCTCTTCTTCCGCAACTGAAGTC
This sequence comes from Schistocerca serialis cubense, assembly GCF_023864345.2. Lineage (NCBI taxonomy): Eukaryota > Metazoa > Arthropoda > Insecta > Orthoptera > Acrididae > Schistocerca > Schistocerca serialis. The sequence continues at coordinate 1,171,460,773 of NC_064638.1, forward strand.
TCTATGAGAATTTTGGCACTCGAACACGCTGCTGTTGCTTTCTGCATGCCAGCCAGCTGTGCAAAACGGGCCGAGAGGGTTAAACGTGTGTCAGCAACGCTGGGCGCCGGCGTCGCAGACAACCACGCCAATGGCAAACAGCTTTTGAAGGTGTCAGCTGCACCTCCACACCGCATGCCTAAGGGGGCATGTCCGCGGCATCACACCACTACGAATGTTGTAGCAAATTTTGAATGAAAGCGTTTTACTTTCCAGTTGTGTTTTCCTACTCATCACCGACCAACATCATCAACACCCCTCCCCCCCCCCCTTTCCCGTACCTCAATCTCTATACTACAATCGCCTCTCAGCCCTGGTCCACTACAAATGGGACCTGTGATCTTAATCAAAGGCACCATGATATCCATGGACTACGTCAACAATGCTGCTGGAACCTACACATCCTCATCCCTGATGTCCTCCGCGACAGTGACGACATCTTTCAGCATATCATGTGACATGGGCCAAAAGGATGGTTGGAGGAGGGTGATATTGAACTCGTCTTGCTGACTTGGCCATCAAATTCGCCTGACCTGAACACTTTGGAACATATCATGGACACTATCGGGTGCCTTCTCCGCTCTCACAAACCATCAGCTCTAATTTTACGGGTATTCCGTACCTGTGCGTAGATATCTGACGCGTACAACTCTGGAACCTCCAAAACCTTGCTGAATACATGCCACTTAGATCTAATGCTGTACTGCATTACAAAGGTGGAGCAACGCGCTACTACGCAAGTGCTCATAATGTTTTGGTTCATCAGCGTATTTCAGAAGTTATTGGGAGGATGACTCTCACTATACCCGACCTCTTCGAACACCATATTCTGAGATCGAAACTGGTGCTTTTGGGTGGGACAATCACCTACAATATACACTACTGGCCATTAAAATTGCTACACCAAGAAGAAATGTAGATGAGGAACGGATATTCATTGGACAAATATATTACACTACAACTGACATCTGATTACATTTTCACGCAATTTGGGTACATAGATCCTGAGAAATCAGTACCCAGAACAACCACCTCTGGCCGTTACAACGGCCTTGATACGCCTGGGAATTGAGTCAAACAGAGCTTGGATGGCGTGTATAGGTACAACTGCCTATGCAGCTTCAACACGATACCACAGATCATCAAGAGTAGTGACTCGTATACTGTGACGAGCCGGTTGCTCGGCCACCATTGACCAGACGTTTACAATTGGTGATAGATCTGGAGAATGTGCTGGCCAGGGCAGCAGCCGAACATTTTCTGTATCCACAAAGGCCCGTACAGGACCTGCAACATGCGGTCGTGCATTATCCTGCTGAAATCTAGGGTTTTGCAGGGATCGAATGAGGGGTAGAGCCACGGATCGTAACACATATGAAATGTAAAGACCACTGTTCAAAGTGCCGTCAATGCGAACAGGAAGTGAATGAGACGTGTAACCAATGGCACCCATACCATCACGCCAGGTGATACGCCAGTATGGCGGTGACGAATACACGCCTCCAATGTGCGTTCACCGCGATGTCGCCAAGCATGGATGCGACCATCATGGTGCTGTAAACAGAACCTAGATTGATCCGAAAAAAAGACGTTTCGCCATTCGTGCATCCAGGTTCGTCGTTGAGTACACCATCGCAGGCGCTCCTGTCTGTGATGCAGCGTCAAGGGTAACCGCAACCATGGTCTCCGAGCTGATAGTCCATGCTGCTGCAAATGTCATCGAACTGTTCCTGCAGATGGTTGTTGTCTTGCAAACGTTACAATCTGATGACTCAGAGATCTAGACGTGGCTGCACGATCCCTTACAGCCATGCGGATAAGATGCCTGTCATCTCGACTGCTAGTGATACGAAGCCGTTGGGATCCAGCACGGCGTTCCGTATTACCCTCCTGAACCCACCGATTCCATATTCCTTTATCAAAGTCGGAAATGTCGGAAACGTACGTATTTCTCCTCCTTACACGAGGCATGACAACAACGTTTCACTAGGCAACGCCGGTCAACTGCTGTTTGCGTATGAGAAATCGGTTGGAAACTTTCCTCATGTCAGCATATTGTAGGTGACGCCACCTGCGCCAACCTTGTGTGAATGCTCTGAAAAGCTAGTCATTTGCATATCACAGCATCTTCTTCCTGTCGGTTAAATTTCGCGTCTGTAGCACGTCATATTCGTGGTGTAGCAATTTTAATGGCCAGTAGTGTATCAGTCACTACGCTACACTGTGCAAGCATGCATCCGTTTGTGTCCCACGACAAGGATACACACGTGGCACACTATAGAAACATGAGCTTTGTATTTGTTTATTTTTATTTATTTATTTAACCTGATGCGGTTTAGGGCGATCAGATCCTCTTTTACATCGGACTAGGTTTTGGACATACGATACATTTTTTTTATATCATAGTTACCTAAGAAATAACAATTCTCATGTGACAAATTGTATTAAAATGATTTGAAAATTATAATGTCAATGCGAGTTAATAATAGTGACTATGAATTAATGAAGTTAATACACTGAAGCGCCAAGGAAACAGGTATAGGCACGTGTATTCAATTAAGGAGATATACAAACAAGAAGAATACGGCGCTGCGGTCGGCAACGCCTACATAAGACGACTGTCTGGCGCAGTTGTTAGATCGGTTACTGCTGCTGCAACGGCAGGTTATCAACAATTAAGTCAGTTTGAACGTGATGTTACAGTCGGCGCACGAGCGAGTTAGTGATGAACTGGGGATTTTCCAGTACGACCATAGCACTAAAGTGCGCGTCATTTATGTTGGCGGCCGAGTTTAGGTTCGTTCTGCGCATCTGACGTCACAAAACACAGTCAGCCAATGAACAGAGTACGACGTTGCCACATCCCGACTGCAGTGCAGAGCATGGACGAGTGTCTTCAGTTTTAGAAACGTTCGTCATAAATAAAGTAATAGAACAAAAGCAATGTCTTGATAGCAGACATTCTTTTATAGAAAGTTTGGAAAAAGCATTCTTTATACCAATTGCTTCATATTCTACACTCCTGGAAATGGAAAAAAGAACACATTGACACCGGTGTGTCAGACCCACCATACTTGCTCCGGACACTGCGAGAGGGCTGTACAAGCAATGATCACACGCACGGCACAGCGGACACACCAGGAACCGCGGTGTTGGCCGTCGAATGGCGCTAGCTGCGCAGCATTTGTGCACCGCCGCCGTCAGTGTCAGCCAGTTTGCCGTGGCATACGGAGCTCCATCGCAGTCTTTAACACCGGTAGCATGCCGCGACAGCATGGATGTGAACTGTATGTGCAGTTGACGGACTTTGAGCGAGGGCGTATAGTGGGCATGCGGGAGGCCAGGTGGACGTACCGCCGAATTGCTCAACACGTGGGGCGTGAGGTCTCCACAGTACATCGATGTTGTCGCCAGTGGTCGGTGGAAGGTGCACGTGCCCGTCGACCTGGGACCGGACCGCAGCGACGCACGGATGCACGCCAAAACCGTAGGATCCTACGCACCGCCACTTCCCAGCAAATTAGGGACACTGTTGCTCCTGGGGTATCGGCGAGGACCATTCGCAACCGTCTCCATGAAGCTGGGCTACGGTCCCGCACACCGTTAGGCCGTCTTCCGCTCACGCCCCAACATCGTGCAGCCCGCCTCCAGTGGTGTCGCGACAGGCGTGAATGGAGGGACGAATGGAGACGTGTCGTCTTCAGCGATGAGAGTCGCTTCTGCCTTGGTGCCAATGATGGTCGTATGCGTGTTTGGCGCCGTGCAGGTGAGCGCCACAATCAGGACTGCATACGACCGAGGCACACAGGGCCAACACCCGGCATCATGGTGTGGGGAGCGATCTCCTACACTGGCCGTACACCACTGGTGATCGTCGAGGGGACACTGAATAGTGCACGGTACATCCAAACCGTCATCGAACCCATCGTTCTACCATTCCTAGACCGGCAAGGTAACTTGCTGTTCCAACAGGACAATGCACGTCCGCATGTATCCCGTGCCACCCAACGTGCTCTAGAAGGTGTAAGTCAACTACCCTGGCCAGCAAGATCTCCGGATCTGTCCCCCATTGAGCATGTTTGGGACTGGATGAAGCGTCGTCTCACGCGGTCTGCACGTCCAGCACGAACGCTGGTCCAACTGAGGCGCCAGGTGGAAATGGCATGGCAAGCCATTCCACAGGACTACATCCAGCATCTCTACGATCGTCTCCATGGGAGAATAGCAGCCTGCATTGCTGCGAAAGGTGGATATACACTGTACTAGTGCCGACATTGTGCATGCTCTGTTGCCTGTGTCTATGTGCCCGTGGTTCTGTCAGTGTGATCATGTGATGTATCTGACCCCAGGAATGTGTCAATAAAGTTTCCCCTTCCTGGGACAATGAATTCACGGTGTTCTTATTTCAATTTCCAGGAGTGTATTTGCCGATGACACTAACTTGTGAAGGATGTTGTGTGCAGTATCGTCACAGTGACAAATAATGCAGTTCAGCACAACAGGCAATTTAATTACACAGAACGGAAATATGATTAGTAAGACTGAACAATTCAAAATCCTAGGCGTTCAGATAGTAGTAAGCTGTCGTGGAAAGCGCAGGTACACGATCTTATTCAAAAACTAAATATGCTTTATTCATCATTAGAACAGTATCCCAAGTAAGTGATAGCTCAACACGAAAACTAGTCCTCTTTGCCTATTTTCATTCGCTTATGACGTATGGTATTATTTATTGAGGTAACTCTTCTGATTAAAAAAATGGTATTTTTGGCTCGGAAATGGGCGGTTCGAGTAATATGTGGTGCAAGTTCGGCGAACGTCTTGTCGAGACCCCTGTTTAGTACACTGGGAATTCTCACACTGTCTTCTCAATACATATTTTCTTTAATGTAGTTTGTTTTTAACGATATCGGTATATTCCCAAGAGTTAGAAGCTTTTACTCAGGTAATACTAGGCAGAAATCCAATCTGCATTTCGCATGCACCTCCTTGACTCAGGTGCTGAAAGGCGTGCAGTTTTCTGCTGCATCCATTTTCAATAAATTGTCACAAGAACTCAAAATTCTTAGCAGTAATCCACGTACTTTCAAGTCTAAACTAAGAGTTTCCTCATGGCTCACTCATTCTGTTCTGCCGAGAAACTCATAGAAAAATTTAAAAAAAAGTTAAGCTAATTGCTGTGTTATCTTGTTGATTGCGTTTATTTCAACTTATGTCTTGTCACCTGCATAGATTCAATTATATTTAATTTCATCTATTATTCGAATTTTGTCAAAGACAGATATTATATGAAAAACACGAGATGGTTGATGATGTGCAGCAACCAATCACAAACTGGTCTTAGGTTACTTTATTTAAAAGGTACCGTTACCGGTTTCGAATTTTTCACAGTCCATCATTTCAAGGTTTTTTCAAGCTTTCATCAAAACAAACTATTCATTGATTTTTCTGAAGCATCTTGTCACGGTCTGCGCTGCTCCCCCGTCGGAGGTTCGAGTCCTCCCTCGGGCATGGGTGTATGTGTCGTCCTTAGTGTAAGTTAGTTTAAGTTAGATTAAATAGTGTGTAAGCTTGGGGACCGATGACCTCAGCAGTTTGGTCCGTACGAACGTATCACAAATTTCCATTGCTTTCCTTTGAGTTGCCCTAAGGCAACCTAAAACCAATTTGTGTCTGGTTGCTCTACACCATCAATAATTTATTATCTATTATTACTCTTCTCTTATAATTTCAGGTCCTGAACCGTTCCATGACCGTGGAGACTTGTTCCTCACTTTGGTGGTGTTATGGAACCTGACGTACACTAAAGAGCCAAAGAAACTGGTACACCTGCCTAATATCGTGTACGGCACCCGCGAGCACGCAGAAATGCCGTAACACAAAGTGGCATTGAACTCGACTAATGTTTGAAGTAGTGCTTGATCGAACTGACACCATGAATCCTGCAGGACTGCCGTAAATCCGTAAGAGAACGACGGGGTGTTGAACAGCACGTTGCAGGGTGTTCCAGATATGCTAAAAAATGTTGGTGTCTGATGAGTTTGGTAGCCAGTGGTAGTGTTTATACACAGAAGAGTGTCCCTGGAGCCACTCTGTAGCAATTGTGGACGTGTGGAGTGTCGCATAGGCCTGCTGGAATTGCCCAAGTCTGTCGGAATGCACAATGGACATGAATGGATGCAGGTGATCAGACAGAGTGCTTACGTACGTGTCACTTGTCAGAGTCGTATCAAGACGAATCAGGTGTCTCATATCACTCCAACTGCACACGCCCCACATCATTACGGAATCTGCACCAGCTTGAACGGTCCCCTGCTCTTCTGCTGGCATGCAGGGTCATGGATTCATGAGATTGTCTCCAAAACCGTACACGTCCATTCCGCTCGATACAATTTGAAAGGAGACTCGTCCTACCAGGCAACATGTTTCCAGGCATCAACAGTCTATTGTCGGTGTTGACGAGCCCAGACGAGGCGTAAATATTCGTGCTGTGCTGTCATCAAGGGTACAAGAGTGGGCCTTCGGCTCCGAAAGCCCATATCGATGATGTTTCGCACGCTGGCACTTGTTGATGGCCCACCAATGAAATCTGCAGCAATTTGCGGATTTCTGTCACGTTGAACGATTCTCTTCAGTCGTCCAGCGATGCCGCAGATTTATTATTTTACCACATGCTTGATATTCACGCTACACTCGTGAAGTGGTCGTACGGGAAAATCGCCACTTCGTCGCTACCTCGGAGATGCTGTGTACCATCACTCGTGCGCCGACTGTAGCGCCACGTTCAAACTCATTTAAATCTTGATAACCATCCGTTGTAACAGGAGTAAGCGATCTAACAACAATGCCAGACACGTGTTGTCTTATATAGGCGTTGCCGATCGCAGCGCCGTGTTCTGCCTGTTTACATACCTCTGTATTTGAATACGCATGTCTATACCAGTTCCTGTGGTGCTTCAGTGTATAAAAAATAATAAAAAAAATGGACAGCGACAACACAAGCGCAAAGCTGAAATATTACTTGACACAGATATACAATGTAAGCTCTCACGGCCGATATTGTCTTACAAGTTCCGGGCTGATAGGCCGTGGTCGCCGCTTTCCTTGGAGGATGTCTCCCGCAGTTGGAGACGAAACGTCAGGGGAGAGTCTTATACATCGACCGCAGTAAACGTTAGCGACAGCCCCGGACATTTGCACAAGCCCCGCCCATTTACCCCCTCCACACCTACCCCCCGCCACACCAACGAAGGGCGCATCAATATGATCTTTGGTAGTCCTCGTGTGTTGTGCTGTTAGTACTTCTTAGCGGTTTGTGTAATACTGTCAAAATGAAACATAGATATGAACTCTCAATAAAGTTATCATACGCAAGGTACCTAATCTTGACTGTTGTGGCCAACTGCTGTCAAAACTGATATCTAACAGACATTAAAGTACGATAAGATGTGTTGGAATGACACTGACGAAATTATGTACATATGTTTAACAATAGGTAGCTCTAAAGTTCTCAAACACTGAAGAAGAAATCAAAGTAATCTCGTGTCTGCTATAAGCAAGCAGTCACAAGAGTTCACAAGTAAAAATTCACCCATTACACATGCAAATATTAATGAAGAATGTCACTGTATAAATATCTGACTGCTTGCATTACGCATTGCTACATTATCCCACTCTTATATTCTTTAGTCTTAATGAGGAAATCAGAAACAAACCAAGACATCGACTTTGCCTTGTTTATGCACAACATTGACTTTAGACAATCGAGATAATGGACAGCATCCTTGGCGATACTACCAATTAATATTTCGCAACACAATTTCTTACACTACGCGAGGTGACGGAAATTTGCGCTCACTGCAGTTAACAAATATCAGATTCTTTAATATAGTGCAGATGAAAGCTCATGAAATAAAAAAGACAGTGTGGATACCATTTTTATTTTTCATTCTTATTGATGATTTTTCAACTCGCATATTCAATGAACATATTTCTAATTCTTTTCACAATGGTACCGGAAAAACTGTATTTCGTACTAAGTAATGATTTTCTCCCTTCTTATGACTGGCATATGTGTGATACGAACAACTTTGAAGTTGGAACATGCGGCAGACCATGGGCGGAGCTTAGGATATGGATTGGTGTGGAGGGGGGGTGATTGGGCGGGACATGTGCACCGTCCGGGGCTGTCGCTAACGTTACGTATCGTCCACGGCCTATCAGCCCGGAAGTCTTAAGTGAACAATTAATACAGAGTTACGCCAATGTAAAGTTGGCAAGCGACGCTCTCTCCAGAAAGCCTGAATACCACAGCTCAGGAAGGCCTACCTCAGTAACACACAAGACGCTAACGTCTGAATTTAACAGAAAGAACAAGTCAGCTGCTGCTGAAACAGCGGCAAGGACAAGAGTGAGAGAGGCCAGCTTCAGAGTCAGCGTGCTTCGTTTCGCATCCCCATGGGCCACGCGAACTCAGAACCTAACCTTCTAGCCACTTGACTCTCAGCAGGGCTCTGCCGTCATTGTATAGCGTGCAGATATGCTGCACTATACAAACAAAGATGTAAGTTCCCTAGCAGATAAAAACAATGAATAGATAGTCTTTGAGACATGCCAGTGTCTTGCAACTCTCGCACTGATAAATAGTATCAAAGACGGATTTCACCGTGTGTTGTGGACCCAGGTGAGGAGCTACGTGTGAGATTCTCAAACAGGAATGGGGAGATTACCAATTTCCGGTTTTCCCTTGCAACTAAAGAATGCGCTAGTAGTCGGTCGTTTTGCCATCGCCCTAATTATCTTGTCAACCCGAGTACGTACTTACAAGTAGTAATTTTTCCTCCTATCTATGTAATTATGTAGTTATGTAGTTCTCAGTTCGTTCGAGCAATCAATCATTCATAATAGGAACACACAGTCATAACTCAGTCACTCAAAATGATTCAGAAATTTTACTTGTTAGAATGAAATCAGGCGATGATTCTTCTTCTCTGCAGGCTCGTGTTTTGCGGCAGTCTGCTAATCTGTACAAATAAAATGCCTCGTACTTTTGGAAGCGTTGTATAATCAGTCTGGAAACCTCAGATCAAGCGGATATTTGGCTTTGATGAAATTTAACCTTACGAAGAAGTAATGGAGCTCTTGGAATATTAAATGCAGGTTCGTATCCAGTCTTTCGGAAGTTCCCTTCTGATTAACAACTACGCAATATCTCGATGAATATCATTAATTCTCAAATGTCAAATAATGTAAATTGTTACACACCTTTTGTATGAAGGAGCAATATATATATATATATATATATATATATATATATATATATATATATTTCCCTTTTAATCGTACAATTTCGTATCAGTTATCTTTTGTCACAAATCTCAATATTCAGATTACAATTCTTCAAACAATGCTCAGGCTAATCGGCATGAAGACAATCTCGGAAGCTTTTTTTCTAACAACCACCAGAGAGAGTACTACAAAGAATAATTATGCGCTCATGGCATAGCTATTGTATGAAACTACTTTGCGCATTGATTCTGCGAGTATGAAGATACAAAATTAGTAAACGTCATTCAAGGGTAGAATTGTATCAGAATAATTCATCGAATATAAAGAGATATTAGAAAGTGTGTAATGCTTTGAGTGTCTAAGGCTGCAAATTGGCTTGTACAGGAAAGAGGAAGACATGGGACATTCTAACCCCGTACGACTACTCCGTCAGTTTTCTATACACCGGCTCAATTGGAAAGCCGGTTCTGTGATATGTGTGTGCTGCGTATGGTTCGAAGTAGGATTTACCGGGTGCCTTCTTGCAAGGGAAAGGTGTTTTCTCTTGAAGGAAAGGAAAGGAGCTACTCTGTTCTGACCATCTGTCAGAATTTTCTCTCGTGCAGCGAAAACACTTCTCAGGGAGCATTCTGCTGCTGCTTGTCGACTTTTGTATTTGTTTACAGTGTTGTGTTCGCGAACGACACGATTCGTTAACTGACGGTATGCACAGTCACAATTGCTACAGCGTCACTTTTACAGAACAGATAAATCTGAAAATGTTAAATTTAAATTTTTTAAAACTACCAGAGTGCTATATTTATACTCTGTCTACACTGTCGAAGAAAATCCTTTCATATTTGCTGTTGGATTCATGTTCAGGAGCATAATGCAGGAATCAGTGGGCCTGAATCTGAAGCCCTGTGACTCCGAAATCGATCTTAATTAAAGTGAATAGCGTTAGCTACAACCGTTTGGACTAAAAACTAAAAAGGGAATCGATGGTATTTATTTACACCTTAACCATTTTAGTGACGTCCTCACCACTTCCTTCAGTAAGATAGCTACAAGATTGGACCCCCTTGCTTACAAATCTATGGGCGTCATACCGTCCAGGAACGTGTGCAGTACATTTCATTTTCGAAGATAACATCGGTCTTCACGTCTTCTTTCTTTGTGTGTATGCTTCAAACTGATTTGCGTAATTCCAACTGGATCAGCAACTCAATATGTTTGTGATTTGTAAATTAAAGTTTCCGTCAGAGCTGCAAATAATATTTTTATTAGCGACTAGTTTCGAACATTTCGTTCATTCTCATACCATACCTTTATTAGAAGATACAATATTATTAACAAAACATGAAATACAATATCTTCGAACATTTTATGTGCACAGATTACAGCAGTGCAATAAACCTTTTGACAACGTTGCGAGCGATCTGGCAACGCTGTATTGTTCCTTTCGTGTAATCCGGTATGTTCATCCCTTCCAGATGCTCGGTCCGTACAGCCATCATGTGTTTTTTGAGAGGGCCGTTACTGAAGTTTTTTTCTTTGTATGTTACGAAAATGGAACAGCTGAATTTAGAACAACGATGTCCGTCATGTTTTTTTATTAAAGTTGGGGAATGGGTGAGTGTGACCTTTGAAAAGTTGAAACAGGTCTGTGGGAAACATACCTTATCAAGAGCACAAGGTTTTCGTTGGTACAAATCATTTTTGGAATGCCGAGAACACGTTCGAGATGAACTTCGCTCAAGGACACCTTCAACTTAAAAAATCGATGAAAACAGTGAACTTGTTTGGGCTCTTGTGAGAGCAAACCAACGTTTAACAATAAGGATCATAGCTGACCTTTTAAACTTCAACGCTTTCACCTGCATCAAATTTCGACCGACGTTTTGCACGTGCAAAAGGTTTGTGCCGAAATGGTGCAGAAAAACCTCGCAACTGAGCTAGGATAATCGAAGAAACGTGTGCTTTGACCTGATTGACAACGAAAGGTTCAGACGTGTCATCACAGGTGATAAATCCTGGGTTTCTGAGTAGGATCCTGAGACAAAGTGGCAAAGTGAGGAGTGGTAAGGTGATACATCTCCTCGACCGAAAAAGTCTCGAATGAGCAAGTCACAGATCAAAAGAATGCTGATTTAGTTTTTTGAGAGTGGGGTATCAAATGGTTCAAATGGCTCTGAACACTATGGGACTTAACATCGGAGGTCATCAGTCCCCTAGAACTTAGAACGACTTAAACCTAACTAATCTAAGGACATCACATACATCCATGCCCGAGGCAGGATACGAACCTGCGAGCGTAGCGGTCGCGCGGTTCCAGCCTGAAGCGCCTAGAACCGCTCGGCCCCTTCGGCCGGCGAATGGGGTATCGCCCATAAGGACTTTGTTACTCCAGGACAAAAAAATGGCTCTGAGCACTATGGGACTTAACTTCTAAGGTCATTAGTCCCCTAAAACTTAGAACTACTTAAACCTAACTAACCTAAGGACATCACACACAGCCATGCCCGAGGCAGGATTCGGACCTGCGGCCGTAGCGGTCGCGCGGTTCCAGGCTGTAGCGCCTAGAACCGCTCGGCCAACCCAATCGGCCCTCCAGGTCAAACTATCCACCCAAGTGTCTTACAAAGACGTCCAAGGCTTAGGAAAAGGTGCATCGAGTGAGACCACACGTTGCCGACAAGCAGATGCTGGACCATGATAACGCCCCATGTCACACAGCCGCTTCCATCTTGGTTTTTTTGGCCTCAAAAGGCATTTATGTTGTTGCACAGGTCTGTGTCTCTGTGGCATTTTTCTGTTTCCAAAATTGATAAATATCTTAAATGGACCTAATTTTGGGATTCTTGAGAATACTGAAAAGAATGTGATCGACATGTTAAAGGCCCTACCAGTTGAAACTTTTCAGCACTGCTACCAAGACTGGGTACAACATCTCCGCTGGTGTACAGCTGCCGGAGGGAACTGCGTTGAAGGGGACCATGCTGTTGTTTGAAAAAAATAAAAACTTTAGTGGATAAAAAATCTGTCTCGTTACTTTTCTCACGCACCTTGTGTATCAAATACTATCTGCTCTAACAGATACTGTGTCGCCTGCAAGAAGTACAGTCCAGTTGACTTTGAGTGGCACTGAGGTAGGGCTAGATGTCCTGTACAGGAGTAACGGGGGCCAGAGGGAACTGATCCTCCTAACAAACAAGTCTGAGGTTCTGTCTCCCAGTGAACCTGGAACTGAGCCGCTGTGACTAACTTCACCTGCTTGGAAGCCTGTTGTGACCCATGTCCGAAAGAACAGGCACCAAGCATTCATTCACCTCGACGGGCAATGAATCCACAATCTTCAAGGCGGATTCACATTGCGACCGACCTCCGGTGGGAATCTAAAATTAGAGAGCGTGGAGAACATGGATAGGGATTGCGGGTAGGTAGGTGGGCGTGTGAGTCGGCCGGGGAACATGCCCAAATGGTCCGCGTATCTGCGGTAAACACTGTGTCCGGACGGCCTAGTAGTAAGTCCGATACGCCACCCAGACACTGCCGCAGCGGGCGGGCGGTATCGGTTTAATTCATGTATACAACCGTGCGCGATCGCTTTATCTCAACACTATGCGTCGCACGTGGACCTCTGCCCACGCCACTCTGACGGGCACCCTGATAGAGGAAGAGGCACCACACTCTCTGCATCCCCTGGTTTCTGTAGGACACATTTCACCGGTACTCGTCCACATCAGAGAGTTCTTGATTGATTTCAGCTACTTACGGTCAGACCTTCCGACGACACGGGTGCCCAGCACGAAAGACCATTATCGCCTTTATCAACAGAGCAACCTATAAACACGGTCGCCCACATGCATCCTGAAGTTGCCTGGAACACAGTGTGGCGAGCGGTACATATGCCTTTTCTGCCTATGATCGTGCGTTCATTGTGGTACGTGGTTGTGAACGGGAAGTTCGCTACTCGTCAGAGGCTACATTCCATTCATCTGACGGACGACCCCTTGTGTCCGACTTGCTCAGTCGTTGATACGGATGCACACCGCCTGACTTGCGCCGCGACCAGCGAGTGTTGGCTACTGGCGCAGCGCATGCTGACATTACTCTTGCGGCGATTGCCGGAATCAATCTCCCCTGATGATATACTGCGCCCCGACAGCGTATACTTTCCATCAAAAACATGGTTCAAATGGCTCTGAGCACTATGGGACCTTACATCTGAGTTTATCAGTCCCCTAGAACTTAGAACTTCTTAAACCTAACTAACCTAAGGACATCACACACATCCACGCCCGAGGCAGGATTCGAACCTGCGACCGTAGCGGTCGAACGGTTCCAGACTGAAGCGCCTAGAACCGCTCGGCCACACCGGCCGGCCATACTTTCCATCAACCAGGACGAACGCCGTTAACTGGCTAAAACGTATGGCCCTTTACTTCTATTTTTCGATGCTCACAGAGACTCACTCGACTTTTGGTCCCTACTTGTAACATGCACGAGATAAATTTTAGCTACAGTGCGACGAGAGGAAATTATGCCTCTAACAATTATAAACATTATCTATTCGACATATAAAAAACAGTGAAAACAATGATAAATATTAATTATTTATATAATATTTTATGATGTTATTGGACATATCGATATGTATCATACAAAGACAATATTAATTGTAAATTCCTTTTATGATCTGCATTTGTCTTCCTTTGTTTTTACCTTTTGTTGGTTGCCTTTTGTAGGTTGCGGACGCATATCAAACTGAGGTCTGTTAAGAAATTGTAATTATTTGTTAATTACTACTTGAGAATAGAGTTCATTATTATTATAAATATGAGTGAATAATTATTTGTAACTTTAATTCCTCTCTCAGTAAGCATTATCTGTGTTAATTATTTCTTTCCGCTGCAAGGAGCGCAGCCATTGATGATATCGATTTGTATCGCCTTTTTTGTCTGTGTCTTCCTTAGAAGAAAATCAAATGTTTGCTTGATGAAGTCTAAATAGTGCACAATACGAAAGTAGAGTATAATAAGCATTTCAAATACTTATCTTATTTGCTCTAACAATAGAAAGTCTCTATCAATTGTCTGCCGCCATCTTAACAATTATCTCAGCGGCAAATTCAAATTACGCAACTCTGCAGACATAAATGCCGAACGTAATACGAATGCGTAAAAATAAATGTGCACCGGTGGTCCCGAACTCATTTTAATGAAAATAATTCGAATCAGATTGGTTCTTTAAAAACAGTGCGCATAGCACGATCCTTATAACAAACTTTTCTAGCTGATGTATGGAGCCGAAATTAATTACGCACGAGTTGCGAAGAATATTGTTTCAGGTAACATACGTCAGTGTTGTGCGCGGCTGATATTCGGTGGTTTTAATTATCATTTTGCTGAAGATAATTATTTCCATCATAATCAATAGTTGTATAGAATCTGTTGTATGAACTGTGAGTTAGTGACACTTACACAACTTACAGACAACACTTTAACACAACGTTAACTTGGAGTTCTTTAGCAACTTGACCAAATCTTTAGCCGGGAGAAAAATTATTTAGTAATTACTCACTGTAATGAAATAAGATTATCATTTTCATTTACAAATTAGTTGAATACCCAACCACTGAACAACACAGCGAACGCCACATACTGATGACGACACATGCAGCTTTCAGTAGCCACTCGAAGTACAGAACGCGTTTCGAAAATTATTTAGGTTCATTATTTGCGGATCCTCCTGCTCACAGGGTTGTTCCGGGTATGAGACGCTGACGATTTAGAAGAATCCTCGAGCACATTGATCCTCTACGGACGCAATAGGGGGAACATTCCCAACAGACGAGAAAGACGACTCAGACGCTCGGCTACGGCAGTTGTAGGATCCTTTTTTTGTAATGAAACAAAAATAAATCCACAAATACAATACAAAATAAAAATATAAAAATTAAAAAAATTAAAGAAATTAAAAAATTAAAGAAATAAATAAATAAAACAACATAGACAAACCCGCTGCATCCTCTTCCTGATCCTTCGATCCTCGAACACGTTGCTTGGGCACGGCGGCGGGATGGCCAGGCTTCGGATGTCGACCCCTACCCTATCCGTCATCCTGCTCCTGCAGCGGTTCCAAGAAACAGTGTTTAACGCAACTGCCTAGTAAGAAGGAGATTCCGAGTTCGAGTCCCAGTCCAGCACACACTTTCATTCGTTGCCGCTGAATCCGCACAAACTACGGAGGCAGGTGATACTAGTTGTTCCTTACCTTTCCACCCACGTCCCACATTCATTTTACATGATCTGTGAAAGGTGGTTACACTGAGCCACAGCGCCAGAGATCGCGCCAGAGAGTATTATTCAGCCGCCTCCACTAGAGTGCTTGTCGAGAACTCGTAGTAGTCAGTGCTTGCTGAGATGTCGTAGTGAAAAGTTCTTGTCGAGAAGTTGTAGTAGGGAGTGCTTGTCCCATGTTTTATGCAGTTGTTTGATGGGATAGACAGCAGATGTTGTTCTAATGGAGATATTGTAATGATCAGAGTGCTTTTCGTCAATATATATGAAGGTAAAATATTCTCTGTTTTTTCATTATTTCAGTGTCTTAAATAATGCGTCATTACAGGTTCAGTCAACAAAGCACCTGGCTTGTGTTCTTGTATTAGAGGGTAATTCTGGTTTCCTTACGCAATTATAGTATTTCCCTTTTTTTTAATTACTTCAGTATAAATGGTATTTAAAATTTGTTGTCTTGTTGAAGAAGAACCGTGCCAGATGTGTACGTTGAATCACACTCCCACACACAGAACAATTACACTTGTGTTTTGGTTTCGTAGGTTTTATAGTTGCTGGGGACTTAATTAATTAATTGTGTTAACGAAAATTTTCATTTCATTCTTTGTTGTTCTATGCAGTCAGATTGCGTACAAAAACTAGTCAGGGCCAACCGTTTACGAGACTTCGTAATCGGACATACAGCGACAAAAAAATTAAAAAATTATTTGCATTTCATATTTATTTAATTAAGCCCCCATGCATCTGTTAAACGTTGGCAGCTCAGTCGTATTGCGAATAATGGTAACCTTTCTGGAAATGGCGGCAAAGGGAGGGAATGATCATGTTGTGTACCTGCAGGTCCCATTCGCCGTGCTGAAGAGGCACTTACGACAACCACTGGGGGAACAGGAACCTGACCTTTTCGACGATGTCCATATTGAAACTAGTATCAGCGATCATGAGACAGCTGTGGGAATAGTGATAACTAAAATAGAAAGAGCATTTTAAAAAACAAGTAGGAAGATTTACCTGTTCAATAAACTACGTGAAGAGGCAGTCGTATCGTAATTTAAAGGGAATATAAAAACATTTATCTTAGTCCACGAACATATTGAAGAATTTAAAAGAATAGATCTGCTCTGAGTAGATATTAGGGAGCCGGCCGCTATGGACGAGTGGTTCTAGGCACTTCAGTCCGGAACCGCTCTGCTGTTGCGGTCGCAGGTTCGAATCCTGCCTCGGACATGGATGTGCGTGATGTCCTTAGGTTAGTTAGGTTTAAGAAGTTCTAAGTCTAGGGGACTGATGACCTCAGATGTTAAGTCCCATAGTGCTTAAAGGCATTTGAACCATTTTTGAAGATATTAGGGATGGTTGCAATCGCTGAAATAACCAGCTTTCCGTTATATATGTTTTTATCAATTCCATTTTAAGCGCCCTTTTAAAACCGCTAAAAGTAACCTGTTTCTGAGGTAAACGATTTTAGATTTTTTATTTCTGTAATTTCCTGTAATGAACATAGAAATCGAACAAAGATTGAAAAAATTTAACTCCCTCAGTTTCGAGATACGTGTACTACAATCAAAATACGAGTATTAAATTAAATAGGCAAATAAAATAAAACAGTCAGTCCTCCGACGCTGCTTTTCTCGAAAAGTGATAAGTGGTTGAATAATACAAAAAATCACCAGTATTCTCCTAGTCACTCTACGTTTTTGAAACTCTGCTCAAAAATCCTGTTCGTGTTTTCAAGGATCATAGCACTAATTGGGCGTTACGAATAGTGAGTGGTAAAGGGTTAAAACTGAGGTTGGAGAATCAGTTTTCGTGTTAATTTGTCCGTTTTCAAGGGCTACAAGCAGATAAAGGCATATTATGTAAACACATGAAATAGATCAGCTGCTTTTTACTTTTGTTTTAAACTATGAATGAATGGTTAAGTTTTCTCCTTATGTGATGTAGTAAGGTTCTTGTGGCTCCTCACGTTCTTAACCTTTTAAAGTAAGTGGAGCATTGTACATCATTGATACCGCAGTTCGTAAAATACTTCCAGACTAGGGACAGTGCTATTCTGTAATGCAACTAACGTCCGACTGCAACAGCGAGAAATTACCATATAGAACAGATACGGCAAGTCTCACACTCTCCATGTACTCACATGTCATGCAAGAGGCCACGCCACATTTAACAGGTATATTACTGTGTTAAAATTCGTGGAGAAGAAGTAAAAACTTTGAGGTTCGCCGATGACATTCTAATTCTGTCAGAGACAGCAAAGGACTTGGAAGAGCAGTTGAACGGAATGGACAGTGTCTTGAAAGGAGGATATAAGATGAATATCAACAAAAGCAAAACGAGGATAATGAAATGTAGTCAAATTAAATTGGCTGATGCTGAGGGAATTAGATTACGAAATGAGACACTTAAAGTAGTAAAGGAGTTTTGCTATTTAGGGAGTAAAATAACTAACGATGGTCGAAGTAGAGAGGATATAAAATGTAGACTGGCAATGGCAAGGAAATCGTTTCTGAAGAAGAGAAATTTGTTAACATCGTTTATAGATCTAAATGTACGGAAGTCGTTTCTGAAAGTATTTGTATGGAGTGTAGCCATGTATGGAAGTGAAACATGGACGATAACTAGTTTGGACAAGAAGAGAATAGAAGCTTTCGAAATGTGGTGCTACAGAAGAATGCTGAAGATAAGGTGGGTAGATCACGTAACTAATGAGGAGGTATTGAATAGGATTGGGGAGAAGAGAAGTTTGTGACACAACTTGACTAGAAGAAGGGATCGGTTGGTAGGGCATGTTTTGAGGCATCAAGGGATCACAAATTTAGCATTGGAGGGCAGCATGGAGGGTAAAAATCGTAGAGGGAGACCAAGAGATGAATACACTAAGCAGATTCAGAAGGATGTAGGTTGCAGTACGTACTGGGAGATGAAGAAGCTTGCACAGGATAGAGTAGCATGGAGAGCTGCATCAAACCAGTCTCAGGACTGAAGACCACAACAACAACTTACAGTGTTAGCAACGCTGTACCAGTTCTTATACCATGTGTTTGTTGCTCGTTTCTTTCCACACTGTTATTAAAATAGCGATGATCGCTTTTCCCATTTTCTATTATAACGCAATGTTTGAAAGCAACGAAAATTTTAGGAATAAAAATTACTTTTTTGGATGGTTTCTTTAAATACTTAAAGTTTTAGCACTGCTGCTAGGGCTAATTGACATTTCGGTGTTTTTTACATGATTGTTAGTAAAAACTGTAGAAAAATCTATTATAATCGAGACCAGACGAGTATAGGAACATGCCGGTTACTCAGAACTAAAAATCGGTATCGGTTTTAACCGGTCGGTTTTTCTCATACCTAATAGATATGCACCTAGTAAAACCGTTCGTGATGGAAGGGACCCTCCATGGTGTACAACCATTGTAAAGAAACTTCTAGAAAGGCTTCAGGATAATAGGTGTAAAACAAACCATAGGGCTACAGATAAAGAGATGCTGAAGGAAACGTGTTTGGCTGTGAAGAGGGCAATACGTGAAGCCCTTATTGACCGCAGTAGTGGAATCTTATTGAAATACCTCTCACAAAACCCAAAGTAAGTCTGATCGTATGGAACGGCTGTCAGTGGTAACAAAGTTACTGTCCAGACATTCGCAGATGACTCAGGAAGTGAAATTACGGTGGGGAAATCAAAATCAGAAATGCTGAACTCAGTTTTGAAATGTTACTTTACAACGGAACGCACAGAACTAATGTGTTACTTTATTTCTCGCAGCTTACAAAGGTGACTTACCTAAATATTAGCATCACTGGAGCTGAAAACCATCTACACTGGGCTTCAGAGCTGTGTGGACACCCTGTCAGATTCAATCCAGGCGACTTATCTCTAATCACGATGCTCTGTAGTGCCTTTCAACAAAAGAACTGTGCATAGCGATTGAAAGAAAACACAGTTCACATTCATATATAAGTAAAATAACAGAAGTGATCCATAAAATTATTGTCCAACATCATTATAACGTCTATCTGCTGTAGAATACTAGAAAATATTCTGAGCTGAAATATAATGAAGTATCTCGAAAAGAATGACTTACTCCACGCCAGTCAGCAGCATGGATTCTAATAATATTTATCATGCGAACTCAACTTGCGCTTTTCTCAGATGACTTACTTAAGCCATGGATCAAAGCAGTGAGGTGAATGTAGTAGACTTCCGTGAATGCAGTACACTTCCGTAAACTATCTGACTCGGTGCCACACCTACGCTTACGCCGGCCGCGTGGCCGTGCGGTTACAGGCGCTTCAGTCTGGAACCGCGTGACCGCTACGGTCGCAGGTTCGAATCCTGCTTCGGGCATGGATGTGTGTGATGTCATTAGGTTAGTTAGGTTTAAGTAGTTCTAAGTTCTAGGGGACTGATGACCACAGATGTTAAGTCCCATAGTGCTCAGAGCCATTTGAACACCTACGCTTACAACCAAAAGTACGATTAGACAGGTTATAAAATAGACTGAACTGACGATTTCTTGGTACGGAAGAGGCAGCATGTTGTCTTGGACAGAGTGTCAATGACAGATGGCAAGCAACTTCAGGCGTTCCCAAGGGAAGTGTGTTGGGACCCTTGCTGCTCGCGTTGTACAAGTATAGTGAAAGTGTGACAGACAATATTAATAGCAACCTCAAATTTTTTAAGTTCTTACAGTTAACTATATTGAAGTACTAATTCCAAAAATCTGTAGAAATATTCATTCAGATCTTGATGTGATTTGAATATAGTGGAAAGACTGACAACTTGTTAAGAAAGGTAAACCGTTACACTTCACAAAATAAGGACAAGTTAGTGTCCTATGACTACAACATTGGTGAGGCAGAATTGGAATTGGTCAGCTCACACAAATATCTGTGTGTCACCGTTTGTAGGGATGCGAAATGGAAAGATCACGTACACACGTAAAGTAGATGGCAGACTTCTGTTCAGTGTCAGGATACTGGGAAAATATAGTGTTGTGGATTGGCAGGAGAGCCAACCCAGGAATCTAGAGGAAGCAGAAAGGCACGCGTTTTAGCTCACGCAGGCTGGCGTGAGGTCTGGAACAGGACAAGGAATTTAGACTTTAGAAAAAAACGGACGTAGGTGGTGGAATACTTAACTTTAATCCATTAATGGTGAACGTCGGTCTTGCCGTTACATGATTCACAATATTAATAGCAACTGATAATGGCGCCTTGCTAGGTCGTAGCGAATGACGTAGCTGAAGGCTATGCTAACTATCGTCTCGGCAAATGAGGACGTATTTTGTCAGTGAACCATCGTTAGCAAAGTCGGCTGTACAACTGGGGCGAGTGCTAGGAAGTCTCTCTAGACCAGCCGTGTGGCGGCGCTCGGTCTGCAATCACTGATAGTGGCGACACGCGGGTCCGACGTATACTAACGGACCGCGGCCGATTTAAAGGCTACCACCTAGCAAGTGTGGTGTCTGGCGGTGACACCACATATAGTGAGTGAACAAAGGAGCATACTTAGTTACAAATCACTTGTACGTTCTGTCTTATTATTAGAACATTGCTCAAATGTTCAAAGTAGGACTTACAGGGAATATGAATGTGTACAGTCAGAGACTTTTGCTATGAATGCGAGAGTATCAAGGAAATATGGGAACTCTGAATAGGCAGACTGTTGCGGATGTCAGCCACCACCAAAAACCTTGAGATGGTCCGTAGTCGATTGAACAGAGCCCTGATATCGGCCCGTGACATATCGCTTTCCTGAGGTGGCAAGCGTGCAGCACCAAATTTTAAAGAAAGGAAGCTCAGACCGCTGGAGACAGTGGTGGACGGACAACTGAGTATGGTGGCTTGCCACCCAGCGGATGCCGGTGCTTCACCGAGCTGAGTTTGTGGAAGGCAAGAGGTGATGTGGTGCCGAAGTATACTTTTAGCGGTGGAAGCGGAGAAATGTTGTGATGTGTTATTGGGCGGTCGTGTACGGCATTAAAGAGCGCACGGAGAAAAAGCGGGCTACCTGCGCAGGAGGAGCAAGCGCGAGGCGGCCTGATCCAGCGCAGGAAATATCCACTTATCCAATGAGGCAGCATGCAACGGCAGCCGGGTGGCGGAACAGCGCCTGCCCGCGAGCCGGAGTGAACGAGACGTTCTTTGCCCGCTTTCGGCTCGCTGGTTGCCGACGAGCTGTACTGATACGAGGAGTGTTTCTTAAGTAAGTACGATTTTGAAATTGAAAAAAAAACGTGCTGAGACATCTCAATAATTCTATTTTTACATGAAAGCCTGTACCTTAATCTACGCACTGACGCCATTACAGTCTGATTCTTCCTTGTATACGTTGTGTATTGAGTGTTTAAGATGCCTCCGATAATCGTGACTCCCGCCGACTGTGAAGTACGGGCTGTTATAAGACTTCTTAGTGCTAAAGGCCTAAAAGCGATCGATATTCATCGTGAGATCTGTGCAGTTAACGGAGAAAACATTATGGGTGATGGAATGGTAAGAAAGTTGGTGAGAGCATTTAAAGATGACCGCACAAACGTGCATGATGAACAACGGAGTGGGCGTCCTTCGGTCGTTAATGAAAGTTTGGTGCAGGAAGTGGACAATAAGGTGAGAGAAAACAGACGCTTTACGATTTCCTCCTTGCGGGATGACTTTCCTAATGTTTCTCGTAGTGTTTTGTATGGCATTGTGACCGACCACTTGAATTACCGAAAATTGTGCGCACGTTGGGTACCGAAAATGTTGACGGATGTGCACGAAACCAAACGTTTAGGCGGTGCATTGACTTTCCTTGAGCGATACCACAACAACGGTGACGATTTCTTAAGCCAAATAATTACGGGCGATCAAACATGGGTGGCCTACGTCACACCAGAATCAAAGCAACAGTCCATGGAAGTTGAGCAAGGGCATCGTTTTGCTGCAAGACAATGCCCGTCCGCATGTGGCGAATCAGACCAAAGATCTCATCACATATTTTCGATGGTAAACTCTAGATCATCCTCCGTGCAGCCCCAATCTTGCGCCCAGTGACTACCATCTGTTCCTGCACTTGAAGAAACGCCTGGGCGGTCAGCGTCTTCAAGACGATGACGAAGTCAAAACAGTGGTGATGCAGTGGTTAACAAGTCAGGCGGCAGACTTCTATAAGAAGGGTATTCAAAAACTGGTACAACGTTATGACGAGTGCCTCAATATTGACGGAAATTATGTAGAAAAGTAAATTAAGGTACAGCCTATCATGTAAAAATAAAATTATTGAGATATCTTAGCACGTCTTTTTTTAATTTCAAGACAGTACTTATTTAAAAAACACGCCTCGTAGAATCCAGGCGCACGCCTTGCAATCTTTCTCAAACTATTTTACAGAAAGTAATCGGTAAAAAAAATGATTTTCACTTTACCTATAGCTTTATATGTCAGCTTCATGGTGAAGTGGCCAAAATTTCGATAACGGTAATACTTAATGTGATATTCGCGTCTATGTACGACGGTGTGCGGAATTCGCAAAAGTTTGCAATGAAAACTATGGATCGCTATGATTTTCCGTTTGGTGCATATTACACAAAATGTTTCTGCGAGTGAAATGTAGCTAAGATACTGAGCTTTTCTTCAGATTTGTAAGGAGGTCTGTATCCGCTTCCTATCTCGAAAAAATGGAATTCATATAGAGCGTTCACTTCCTACCACACCCGCACTGGAAGAAGTATTCACATCTCCTAAACCATTCGAGATATCGACACGTGATTTTGCTAATTGATAGCATGCAAAGAGGAGAATATTTCACTATATGGGTAGCATAGCGAACTTTCTTACCTACGGGGATACAGCGGAAGATTTGGTTTTTACTTTTGTTCAGTCCAATACTGTAATTTTCTTAAGATATTTAGACAACTAGTGAAAAGAGAATTTGCTAGTATGAAACTAAACGTGAAATTTCTTATCTTATTTTACAGCAAACCGACACAATGATGTTTGAAATTACAATGAAATGAATACCTCTAGCTGCATACAGGCGTTGACATAAGTCAACGGGGACAGTTGAAAATGTGAGTCCCGGCCGGGACTCGAACCCGGTATCTCCTGCTAACATGGCAAACACTGAGCCACCGAGGACATAGAGGATAGTGCGACCCACATTCCAAACTTATTGTCCCACACTATATTCATAGTGCCCCTACCCATTATACTCATTGCTCGCGACGTTTTGCCGATTCCCGTAAGAGTTCGGGCACTGTTTGTGCATCCGCACAGAAGAAGAAGATGGTGAAATGGCCGGTGATCCTTATATATATATATATATATATATATATATATATATATATATATATATATATATATATATGAAGATGTCCGAAAGAACAGATACCATCTACGATCATGCAGCCTGTGAGGATGAAATGACGTTTTCCATGAGCTATTGACCAAACTAGTACCCTATTGCATTTCAATAAGACACTCTATTTCACCATTCTGTCGCAGTAGGTATTGCAAGATAATTCTGTTCAATTCATACCGTATTTTAAGAAAGAAAAAGGAAAATTAAACCTGTTTGCTGTAAAATAAGATAAGAAATTTCATGTTTAGATTCATGCTAGCAAATTCTCTTTTCAATAGTTGTCGAAAACTCTTAAAAAATTGGAGTATTGGATTGAAAAAATAAAAACCATAGCTTCCACTATATCGCCGTGGATAAAAAAGTACCCTATGTTAACCATATAGAAAAATACCCTCTTTTCCCCAAAATATCGAATCGATATCTCGAACGGTTTAGCAGATATGAGGTATGTTCTGAATATTTCATTCCCGTGCGCGTGCGGTCCGACGTGATCGTGCTACACAAATTCCATTTTCTCGAAATTGGAGACAGATAGAGAGACCTCTTCTTAAGTCGGAAGAAAAATTCAATATCTCAGCTAAGTTATATTCCCAGCAACATATGGTGTAACCTGCATAGCCATCCACAGGTTTTACTGGAAACTTTTCCGAATTCCGCGCAGCGTCTACTTGGACGTCATACACTTTAAATATTACCATTATCGAAATTTTGGGCAATTCAACATGAAGCTGACATATAAAGCTGTAAGTGCGTGAAAATCAACTTCTTTTACCGATTAGTTTATGTGAAGTCGCGCGAGAAGGACTATGAAGCTAACGGTGCGCGCTTGTAGTTCTACCCGTAATGGCGCAGCTGCACATTGCATCAGGCTAACCAGCTAGCTACCTTTGTATGCGTTCGTAGGTGCGTGTAGCTGCGTTGGACAGCGCGGTGAGTCGGCACACATACTAACGGCTTTCTTTCTGTTCTCACACTTACATGGAGAGACGGCGCTCGGCACGAAGGAAGTTCTTCCTTGCAGCGGGTAGTGCTGGGCGTGGGAAACGCACTGGGCTTTGGCATTTGGTGGCTCGCTAGGGTGAAATAACATCAGCGCCAAGCGCCATTAAATGCTGTCACGTTAGGGACACGTTGTGCGCTGATGGAAAGCTGTTCTCTGTGGACGACCAGTATTCAGCTTTGCTTCTGCGTAGTATATGTGAACATCTGCAACTCTGTAAAACTTTTTTCACTGCCAGTGCTTTCATTCTTTAGCGTTTTTTTGCCCTACTCACACCAGCACTGAATTTTGTAAGGAATGAAAAAATAATATCAGATTTAAAAAAACTACTCCGTTAATAAGATAGAAGAGAATAAAATGAAATGGAACGATCATGTTGACACAAAAACAGTAAACAGATTGCCAAAAAAGATAATGATTTATCGGCCGACTGGAAAGAGAGAAATAGGTAGAGAGAGGTGAATGGATGATAAAGACCGGAAATGGGAACCGCAACATCTAATCCTTGGAAGGAGATGATGATTTACTCTTAAATCAATATATGAATACACAGGATGTTTCCTTAAGCGCGTGGAAAAACGTTACAGGGCAAAGAGAATGCTCCACTGAACGATTTCAGGTAGGGAGTCTGGGATCAGAGAAGCCAGCTGAAGGAGATATGGAAGGAAACTTGTCTATCGCTTTGTCTAGCATTACAGTTTCCCAGCTTATTTACAATTAACACGCGTACACGTTTACTGTGCTGTTTATTTACATGACAGTCTTTATTTCCTGCAAGGAAACAAAGAGGACCAGCCTGATTACTGATAAATCACGATGCAGATTTTGGTTACTTTGCTTGTCCATAAGTTGGCTCTGTTGTGTCGTGTTTACAGTGTTCCCTCGGCTGTTCGTGAGAGGATGTGGAGACAACATGAGGGTCCACTGCCTGACTGCAGTGTGGATGTCCGCAACCATCTCAGTGCTGTATTTTCTGGTCGCTGGTTTGGAAGGGGAGGTCCTATTCCATGGCCTCCGAGGCCACCTGACCTAAAAGTAAATGACGTGTGACTAGGGCCTCTCCTCAGGTAGGCCGTTGGCCGGGTGTAAATCTTTCGATTTGACGCCGCTTCGGCGAATTGCGCGTCGATGGCGATGAAATGATGATGATTAGAACAACGCAACATCCAGTCCCTGAGCGGAGAAAATATCCGACCCAGCTGGGAATCGAACCCGGGCCCTTAGGATTGACATTCTGTCTGGCTGATCACTTTTTTTTTTTTAATTCTTCGTTGATTTCATTTTGTTCTATTCTGTTCGTTGTATACGTTCTGGGCGGACGTCTCATGACACCCGTTCAGGTGGTTCATTGATACGTTCACTCAGGTTTTTTTTTAATTACAGAGGGCAGCTAACCCTCTGACCGAACACGCTGAGCTACCGTGCCGGCGTCACTCAGCTACTGGGGGCGGACACCTGACATGAATCCCCTTGACTATTTCCTATGCGGATATCTGTAGCATTTGTGTAAGAGTCTCCAGTGGACACGGAGATGGAAGTAGTTGCCAGAATTGTAGCTTCCTGTCAAGTGATTCGAAACACACCAGGGATATTTGTGAGGGTGCGTCAGAATCTTGTTCGGCGATGTCACGCTTGCATTGAGGTTAGTGGCCGTCAGTTTCAGCACAATTTGGAAGATAAGATACAAATGGTACGTTCATTGCGTCAGTGATGGTATTTGCAGTTCACTGTAATTAATGTAAATAAAAAAGGACACAGTAATGTGATTTTATTCCTATAATCTCCTTAAGCTGGCTTCTCTAACCCCCAGGTTCCCTGCCTCAAACTGTTCAGTGGAGCGTCCTCTATTTTGTATCCTGCCTGGTAGGTTCAAAAATGGTTCAAATGGCTCTGAGCACTATGGGACTTAACATCTATGGTCATCAGTCCCCTAAAACTTAGAACTACTTAAACCTAACTAACCTAAGAACATCACACACATCCATGCCCGGACCTGCGACCGTAGCGGTCACGCGGTTCCAGACTGTAGCGCATAGAACCGCACGGCCACACCAGTCGGCTGCCTGGTAGGCGGCGCGTGGGTCTGCTCCTGTAAACTGAAGGGTAGGCCGAATGTAGGTAGCGAGTAGAAGCAGGAAAAGGTGAAGTACTGCGGTACTGCGTATAAGTTAAAACTCTTTTACTGGTGTATGAACAAGTACAAATAGTATTGCTTAACTTTGGCTGAGATGAGCACGTAGGTGCGAAGCCTCTCAGGCATCAACGCTGACAGCTACTAGTAGTTGGACAAACTATCATTGAAGTAACTGAAGTAACAAAGTCTGTAATGGCTAGCCCCCTATGAAGTAGAAACTAAGTTGCTTGGTCGTAGGCTCGGAATCAAATGGGCTGAATCTGGAGTGGCGGTCGTAGAGCTGCACAGCGCCGGCTAGGTCACTGTCGTCTGTGTCGGTGTCGTAGTGCCAACCTACCAACTTGCACCTACGCCGTGGCATCGTAGCTGTCGATACCACACTCTACGTCCTGTTAAATTTTTGCACGTTCTTACAGAAACACTGTATACAGCATAGTCTCAAGGAGGTTTCACATTTTCATGTTCTATTTCGTTGATGTAAGAGAGGGGCAATTCAGCATACTTACAAAGTATCATGAACCAGAATTAGTTTTAAAATCTAGAGATGTCCTTTAGGATTGTACGGACCGCTACCGTACAGAGCACAGACTTTTTCCCAAGCTGCATACGCAAACGGAACAGTAAGAAACCCTAAGATATACTATCATGCTAAGTGCATGCATTTCTGTAGTTTGTAGAGTATGTATGTAGATGTACAGGGGTTGAACGAAAATACACTCCTGGAAATTGAAATAAGAACACCGTGAATTCATTGTCCCAGGAAGGGGAAACTTTATTGACACATTCCTGGGGTCAGATACATCACATGATCACACTGACAGAACCACAGGCACATAAACACAGGCAACAGAGCATGCACAATGTCGGCACTAGTACAGTGTATATCCACCTTTCACAGCAATGCAGGCTGCTATTCTCCCATGGAGACGATCGTAGAGATGCTGGATGTAGTCCTGTGGAACGGCTTGCCATGCCATTTCCACCTGGCGCCTCAGTTGGACCAGCGTTCGTGCTGGACGTGCAGACCGCGTGAGACGACGCTTCATCCAGTCCCAAACATGCTCAATGGGGGACAGATCCGGAGATCTTGCTGGCCAGGGTAGTTGACGTACACCTTCTAGAGCACGTTGGGTGGCACGGGATACATGCGGACGTGCATTGTCCTGTTGGAACAGCAAGTTCCCTTGCCGGTCTAGGAATGGTAGAACGATGGGTTCGATGACGGTTTGGATGTACCGTGTACTATTCAGTGTCCCCTCGACGATCACCAGTGATGTACGGCCAGTGTAGGAGATCGCTCCCCACACCATGATGCTGGGTGTTGGCCCTGTGTGCCTCGGTCGTATGCAGTCCTGATTGTGGCGCTCACCTGCACGGCGCCAAACACGCATACGACCATCATTGGCACCAAGGCAGAAGCGACTCTCATCGCTGAAGACGACACGTCTCCATTCGTCCCTCCATTCACGCCTGTCGCGACACCACTGGAGGCGGGCTGCACGATGTTGGGGCGTGAGCGGAAGACGGCCTAACGGTGTGCGGGACCGTAGCCCAGCTTCATGGAGACGGTTGCGAATGGTCCTCGCCGATACCCCAGGAGCAACAGTGTCCCTAATTTGCTGGGAAGTGGCGGTGCGGTCCCCTACGGCACTGCGTAGGATCCTACGGTCTTGGCGTGCATCCGTGCGTCGCTGCGGCCCGGTCCCAGGTCGACGGGCACGTGCACCTTCCGCCGACCACTGGCGACAACATCGATGTACTGTGGAGACCTCACGCCCCACGTGTTGAGCAATTCGGCGGTACGTCCACCCGGCCTCCCGCATGCCCACTATACGCCCTCGCTCAAAGTCTGTCAACTGCACATACGGTTCACGTCCACACTGTCGCGGCATGCTACCAGTGTTAAAGACTGCGATGGAGCTCCGTATGCCACGGCAAACTGGCTGACACTGACGGCAGCGGTGGACAAATGCTGCGGAGCTAGCGCCATTCGACGGCCAACACCGCGGTTCCTGGTGTGTCCGCTGTGCCGTGCGTGTGATCATTGCTTGTACAGCCCTCTCGCAGTGTCCGGAGCAAGTATGGTGGGTCTGACACACCGGTGTCAATGTGTTCTTTTTTCCATTTCCAGGAGTGTATGTAAATACGTCGAGAAATGCATGCATGAACAAAACTGCAGATGTTAGCTAAGCCTGCAGGTTACGCTGTTGTATTTGAACACTAACGGGACCTGCGCAATGCCCTCAATACGTTGCAAGTGTTAATCAAGGTCAGAACAGTGTGTCTGTGTAAATGTGAGCGCATTACGTCGGAACCAAGCATTATCGATCTTGGGCAAATTGTTGATGCTCGTTCAGTGCCTGCTTCCGTAACCAACGGAGCCAAAGTGTTTGGTGTTTCGAGAGGCGCCGTATAGAAGATTTATACCACATATCTACATCTATACCTACATTTACACAGATACGCCGCAAGCCACCGTACGGTGCGTGGCGGAGGGTACCCTGTATCACTACTAGTCGTTTCCTTTCCTATTCCACTTGTTCCAACTGCCGGTTCTCTTGAATTTTCTCAATGGTTGTATGGTTGTGGGGCGTTTTGTTTTTTCGTCGAAACTTCAGTAGTTTTCTCCTTCCTAGTGAGTTTCCGCCAATCGGACGCTTTGTGTCCGTTTTAGACGCCTAAATTACATTGACCTTGCTGTGTGTCGCACTCGGTGGACGATATTGCGTCACTTGCTTTTGTTCGTATCCCATTGGAATTTCGAAAGTTTTCTAAAGCTTCTTCTCTGCCCTCGCTACAGGCGGCCCTCCAAAAAAATGGTTCAAATGGCTCTGAGCACTATGGGACTTAACGTCTGAGGTCATCTGTCCCCTAGAACTTAGAACTACTTAAACCTAACTAACCTAAGGACATCACACACATCCATGCCCGAGGCAGGATTCGAACCTGCGACCGTAGCGATCGCGCGGCTCCAGACTGTAGCGCCTAGAACCGCTCGGCCCCTCTGGCCGGCGGAGCCCTCCGGCTTGAATCACCTGGCACGGGGTCTCTGTCCTCTTCCCTGTCAGCCCCTTACATGGTCGCCGGCGTAATTCCCACAGCGCAGTTTCGCTATGCCGTTGTGGAGCTGGCTTTTCAAAACTAAAAGCGACTAGATTCGCGTTCCCTGTTCTACCTTCCACTCAAAGACATGCATTCTATAGGAATGGTGTGTTAATTACCGTCGACTGACTGCCATCCCTTTTTGCATTACATATTGATAGGCAAATGTTCTCATAACTGTCGATTTACGTTAGGTGTCATCTTCACCTTGCCATTGCGATTTGTAAAGGTCTCATGTAAGGTGCGAATCTCACCATTTATTCTGCCACGTTACACCGTGTTTCTCGAAAACAACGTCGTCTTCCCTCCAGGACTTCCCATCTGTGTTCCCGAAGCATCTCTGTAACACTGACCTGTTGCTCGAACCTACCGGTAACAAACCTAGCAGCCCACCTCTGAGTTGCTACGATGTCTTCCTTTAATCCGACCTGGTACGGATCCCAAAAACTCGAGCAGTGCTCAAGAACAGGTCGCACCAGCGTCCTACAAGCGCGGTCTCCTGTGCAGGTGAACCACTCTTTCCTAAAGTTCTCCCAATAACCCGAAGTGGACCATTCGCCTTCCCTACCACAGTTCTCGCACGTTCGTTCCATTTCACATCGCTTCACAAAGCTACGCTCAGATATTTAAGCGGCTCGACTCTTTCAAGCAGAACAATAGCAATATTGCAACGGAACGTTACAGACTCGATCTTCCTACTTATCCGCATTAACTTGACTGACTGTAGCATAGTGGCGGTTCATAGTGTCCAAGGAGCACAATACTTCGGCGATCAGACGTGCCGCCGTCGTCAGGCGCGCTGACGAGCTGAACTTCTGTGGGCGCTTGGCCGACTAATATCCCTTGCCCCCGCGCGCCGCTCCATCTGTGGTCCGTGCACGGCGCGGGAGAGGGAGTATCAATCGGCAAAGCGCCCATGAAGCTCAGTTCGTCAGCGCTCCTGATGATGGCGACACGGCTGATCGCCGAAGTATTGTGCTCCTTGGACACTATGAACCGCCACTACACCCGAGGACTGTTCGGTCAACAAATACACTGGGAGAAATTGAAGAATCGTACCATTATTTCTGAATCGTACCATTATGCTGTTTCCTCAGTCACAACCAGACGTAGCCAGAAGACGCACCCAATGGCTTCCCACACCTTCAGTCCAGGAGTAATACCTCTGTGCCTCTCCAAAACATTAGAAGAACAGGACCTCGCCCCAGGTCGCTGCCATACTCGCTGACGATGGTCGTCTGCGGTAGTGCAGAAACACAGTTCATCACTGGACAAAATGCGACGCCATTCGTCAGCTGTTCATGCTTCCCGAACAAAGCACGCAGCCGTTTACAGCGGCAACAGCAGCCTAAGCATGGTATGTTAATTCATTATCAAGGCTGCTATTTGTCTCTCAATCGTGCTCGATGACACAGAATTTTTCAGGGAGTCCATAACTTGTTCTCGGATGTTGCAAAGGGATTACAACATACTTGGTGCACAATATGGCGATCCTGTTTGGCGCTTGTCAGGTGCGGTCGACCAGAACCTTGATGAGTATGCGTCCCTCACGTTTCCATGCAGCCGAACATTGCGTCACTGTCTCATACGAATGCCCCACAAATGTAGATGTTGTTCCACTCAACCAGTCGGCTAAATGGAAACCCGCAATAAGGCCCCATTCAAACTCTGTCAGGTGCTGATAATGCTGTCTCATAAGAGTGCGCGCCATCTTCGTGCCGTGTTCTCACCCCTTACATATTCTCTGAGGCCAGTTGACACCACTAAACACTAACAACACTAATATACTCTAGCAGACGTTCTACCTCTCATAGAGAACTTCATCTCTAATTATTTACATGCCCACCGGTGATATAGAGTGTTTCCATAAGAGAGTCCAAAAATATGAGAGAAAATTGAGGTATTAAACCAGGGTTCGGAGAAACCAGCTTAAGTGGATAATAGGGATAAAATCACGTTACTGTGTACTTTTTTATTTACATTAGTTGCAGTTAACTGCAAATACCATAATTGACACAATGAACGTAGCATTTGTTCTGTATCTTACAAAATGTGCTGACGCTGACGACCGTCAGCCTCAATGCTAGCGTGACATTGGCGAAAAAGATTCTGACGCACTCTGACAAATATCCCTGTTTCGAATCACGTGACAGGCAGCTACAATTCTGGCAACTAACTCCATCTCCGTGTGCACTGGAGTCTCATACACAGGTGCTACAATTATCTCCATAGGAAATAATCAAGGAGTTTCAGGTCAGGTGATCTCGCAGGCCGTGGAATAGGACCTCCCCTTCCAATCCAGTGACCAGGAAATACTCGTTTGAGACATCAGCATTAAGGTGAGGAGATGCACCGACATGTCGTAACCACACCCCCTCACGAACAGACAAGGTTACGTTCTTCAATAACTCAGGCAGAACTCTTTGCACGGACCTCAAGTACAGGTGGTCATTCAGACGGCCAGGTAGAAGATAAAATAGCACTGAGTAATAATGGGTCTGTCGTTGATTCACAGTACGTTCTGTCATGGGACAATGTAAATACGGTACAACGGAGCCACCTTATGGACGAGTAAAGTAAACAAAACCTGCATCGTGACTTCCTAATAATCAGGCTCGTCCTCCTTGTTTCCTTACAGGAAACGAAGAATGTACGCGTAAATAAACAGCACAGAACGTGTAAACTCGTAAACATGTTCGTTATAAATAAGCTGGAAAACAGTAATGCTAGACTTTAAGGATTTCATTAGGAGTTCATTACTATTCGATAGCGCACTTGAGCAGATATGATTTCGATGGATTGCTCACACGCTGCCTCCGATATGGAATATCTATGCTACAATAGAATCGCAGGTCAGAGCAGTGTTGGCAGTAAGTCGAGTTTAGCAGCTCACAGAGCGCAGTCGTGTTCTGCAGCTCGCACAAGAGAGCAATTGAGTTACGATGTTCGGACAGGGCAGTCCAGCGGTTGACTTGTGTCGGGCCATTAGTGCAGAACGATGACAGTGCCTGAGCGATATATATATATATATATATATATATATATATATATATATATATATATATATATATATATATATATACAGGGTGAGTCACCTAACGTTGTTGTTGTGGGCTTCAGTCCTGAGACTGGTTTGATGCAGCTCTCCATGCTACCCTATCCTGTGCAAGCTTCTTCATCTCCCAGTACCTACTGCAACCTACATCCTTCTGAATCTGCTTAGTGTATTCATCTCTTGGTCTCCCTCTACGATTTTTACCCTCCACGCTGCCCTACAATGCTAAATTTGTGATTCCTTGATGCCTCAAAACATGTCCTACCAACCGATCCCTTCTTCTAGTCAAGTTGTGCCACAAACTTCTCCCCAATCCTATTCAATACCTCCTCATTAGTTACGTGATTTACCCACCTTATCTTCAGCAATCTTCTGTAGCACCACATTTCGAAAGCTTCTATTCTCTTCTTGTCCAAACTGGTTATCGTCCATGTTTCACTTCCATACATGGCTACACTCCATACAAATACTTTCAGAAACGACTTCCTGACACTTAAATCTATACTCGATGTTAACAAATTTCTCTTCTTCAGAAACGATTTCCTTGCCATTGCCAGTCTACATTTTATATCCTCTCTACTTCGACCATCATCAGTTATTTTACTCCCTAAATAGCAAAACTCCTTTACTACTTTAAGTGTCTCATTTCCTAATCTAATCCCCTCAGCATCACCCGATTTCATTTGACTACATTCCATTATCCTCGTTTTGCTTTTGTTGATGTTCATCTTATATCCACTGTCCATTCCGTTCAACTGCTCTTCCAAGTCCTTTGCTGTCTCTGACAGAATTACAATGTCATCGGCGAACCTCAAAGTTTTTATTTCTTCTCTATGGATTTTAATACCTACTCCGAATTTTTCTCTTGTTTCCTTTACTGCTTGCTCAATATACAGATTGAATAACATCGGGGAGAGGCTACAACCCTGTCTCACTCCTTTCCCAACCACTGCTTCCCTTTCATGCCCCTCGACTCTTATAACTGCCATCTGGTTTCTGTACAAATTGTAAATAGCCTTTCGCTCCCTGTATTTTACCCCTGCCACCTTTAGAATTTGAAAGAGAGTATTCCAGTCAGCATTGTCAAAAGCTTTCTCTAAGTCTACAAATGCTAGAAACGTAGGTTTGCCTTTTCTTAATCTTTCTTCTAAGATAAGTCCTAAGGTTAGTATTGCCTCACGTGTTCCAACATTTCTACGGAATCCAAACTGATCTTCCCCGAGGTCCGCTTCTACCAGTTTTTCCATTCGTCTGTAAAGAATTCGCGTTAGTACTTTGCAGCTGTGACTTATTAAACTGATAGTTCGGTAATTTTCACATCTGCCAACACCTGCTTTCTTTGGGATTGGAATTATTATATTCTTCTTGAAGTCTGTGGGTATTTCGCCTGTCTCATACATCTTGCTCACCAGATGGTACAGTTTTGTCATGACTGGCTCTCCCAAGGCCATCAGCAGTATTTCGTAAATCACATCAAATACTGACGAACCGATTCCACAGACCGAACGTGAGGAGAGGGGCTAGTGTAATTGTTTAATACAAACCATAAAAAAATGCACGGAAGTATGTTTATTAACACAAACCTACGTTTTTTTAAAGGAAACCCCGTTAGTTTTGTTTGTACATCTGAACATATAAACAAATACGTAATCAGTGCCGTTTGTTGCATTGTAAAATGTTAATTACATCCGGAGATATTGTAACCTAAAGTTGACGCTTGAAACCTCCGACGTTCAGTTGCGTGTTGTAACAAACACGGGCCAAGTTCGACGAGCAGCATCTGCAGGGACATGTTTACGACGACGACCGTGTTTACGAGTGTGGGTGTAGAGCACTGTTGTGGTTTGGTCTAGCTGTCGCAGTGTCCGCATGTAGCGCTTGCTGCTATTGTTATTCTGCATTCGTCTCCGCACGCAGACAAACTGTAGTACACCGTGTTACCAGACGTCTATGATAGTGTAGTGTTGTAGGAACTGTGACCATGGTGTATGCGAACTCTGAAAAGGCGGAGATGATACTCATCTATGGCGAGTGTCGACGAAATGCAGCTGAAGCCTGCTGGGTATATGCAGAGCGGTACCCGGACAGAGAGCATCCAACGTGCCGCACATTGCAAAACATCTACGCCAACTGTATGCAACAGGTATGGTCGTAGCACGCAAACGGGTCCGTAACAGGCCCGTCACAGGAGAAGCGGGTGCAGTTGGTGTGTTAGCTGCTGTTGCCATGAACCCACACATGAGTACACGGGACATTGCGAGAGCCGGTGGACTGAGTCAGAGTAGTGTCATGCGCATACTGCATCGTCACCGCTTTCACCCGTTTCATGCGTCGCTACATCAGCAATTACATGGTGATGACTTTAATCATCGAGTGCCATTCAGTCAATGGGCATTAACAGAGAATGCGTTGCAGTTCTACCTGTTTACCGATGAAGCGGGTTTCACAAACCACGGGGCAGTGAATCTACGGAACATGCATTACTGGTCCGTGGACAATCCTCGCTGGCTCAGACAGGTAGAGCGACAGCGACCGTGGACTGTAAATGTATGGTGCGGAATCATTGGCGACCACCTCATTGGTCCTCACTTCATTGCAGGGATCCAAACAGCTGCAACATGCATCGCGTTTCTACAGAATGATCTGCAAACGTTGCTCGAAAATGTCCCACTGGAAACGCGTCGACGTATGTGGTATCAGCATGATGGTGCACCTGCACATTCCGCAATTAACACTAGACTGACCCTTGACAGGATGTTCGACGGGCGTTTCATAGGACGTGGAGGACGCATAAATTGGCGAGCCCGTTCTCCTGATCTTACACCTCTGGACTTCTTTCTGTGGGGTACGTTAAAGGAGAATGTGTACCGTGATGTGCCTACAACCCCAGGGGATATGAAACAACGTATTGTGGCAGCCTTCGGCGACATTACACCAGATGTACTGCGGCGTGTACGACATTCATTACGCCAGAGATTGCAGTTGTGTGCAGCAAATGATGGCCACCACATTGAACATCTATTGGCCTGACATGTCGGGACACGCTCTATTCCACTCCGTAATTGAAAACGGAAACCACGTGTGTACGTGTACCTCACCCCTCATGGTAATGTACATGTGCGTCAGTGAAAAAGACCAATAAAAAGGTGTTAGCATGTGGACGTAATGTGCTGTTCCAGTCTCTTCTGTACCTAAGGTCCATCTCCGTTCCCTTTGGATCCCTACGTAATTCGATGCTCTCCGATACACACGATCGAACAGCGGAGGAGTGGTACTCAAGCGTCAACTTTAGGTTACAATATCTCCGGATGTAATTAAGATTTTACAATGCAACAAACGGCACTGATTACGTACTTGTTTATATGCTCAGATGTGCTAACAAAACTAACGAGGTTCCATTTAAAAAAACGTAGGTTTGTGTTAAAAAACATACTTCCGTGTATTACGAGTATTTAATGGTTTGTATTAACCAATTACACTAGCCCCTCTCCTCACGTTCGGTCTGTGGAATCGATTCGTCAGTATTTGATTTGGTTTACGAAATATATCCAGCGGTAATGTTAGGTGACTCACCCTGTATATATATGTATTTGATTTGGTTTACGAAATATATCCAGCGGTAATGTTAGGTGACTCACCCTGTATATATATATATACAGGGTGAGTCACCTAACATTACCGCTGGATATATTTCGTAAACCACATCAAATACTGACGATTATATATATAATTGTTCTTTATTGCCTCGCGCATATCTTAATTGTCACACCGGATTTAACCACAATTGTAACGTTAAAGTCCCATGCAATCCCTTGCAGAAATGTTTCAATAACAACTTTTGTTCTCAAGAAAACTTTTGCCAGTCATTTATCTGAGTTTAGAGATTATATGAATTTTTCCTGTGCATACTCATGTTGATTAAGAAAAGAGAATCAGATGTTTTCCTACAAATAAAAAATGGTTCAAATGGCTCTGAACACTATGGGACTTAACATCTGAGGTCATCAGTCCCCTAGAACTCAGAACTACTTAAACCTAACTAACCTAAAGACATCACACCCATCCATGCCTGAGGCAGGATTCGAACCTGCGACCGTAGCGATCGCGTACAAATGAAAATCTAGTACCCAGCAATGCACTGGGGCCGGGCGGAGTGGCCGTGCGGTTCTAGGCGCTACAGTCTGGAACCGAGCGACCGCTACGGTCGTAGGTTCGAATCCTGCCTCGGGCATGGATGTGTGATGTCCTTAGGTTAGTTAGGTTTAATTAGTTCTAAGTTCTAGGCGACTGATGACCTCAGAAGTTAAGTCGCATAGAGCTCAGAGCCATTTGAATTTTTTTTTTTTTTTTTTTTTTTTTTTTTTTTTTTTTTTTTTTCCACTGGGCTATGCCAAAAATTTCTTATAGGAGCAGATATATAGATAGCGTAATCCAGCGACGTCATTGTGAAGTAAGAATTTTTCAGTTTATTCAGGATGATTTCACAGGGCCATAACGCAGCACTGCTAACGTCAAAACTTATTAATTCGATATGCTGTCAGTCTTTAATAGAAGGTGACATTAAAATAATTTCTATATGCAGTCAGTCTTTATTAGAAGGTGACATTAAAACTTGAAATTTTATTATTGGAAAGAAATTTTTTACTGGGAACTTAAACGATATTTTTTCTGTTGGGAGGTTACAAGATAAAGAGGTAGACGAGTTTACTTTCACATGTCCTTAAGCTGCCTTCTCCGACTCCAGGTTCCCTTCCTCAAATTGGTCTGTGGAGCATTCTCTGTGTTCTGTTACGTTTTTGCATGCTCTTACGGAAACACCCCGTCCGTAAGCATACGAGATTACATTGAATCTGACCATATCTTTTAGGTGTATCTTTTTCTTCTTTTTCGTCGTGCAGTGTAGATTTTCTGTTTCACACCTCTGGTGTCGCTAAATGCCTCCCGTGAACACTACGAGCTGAGACACAAACGGCCCTCCCTCGCATTCGCGGAAATTCACGCAGCTGGGAACCCGCGCTTCGCTCCTTCCGCACGCACGGCAACTGCATTACGCGTGCGGCGGGCAGCTTCGGCTGCAGTCCCGGCGGAGGGAACGCACGTGATGCGACTGCAAAACGTTCACACACGCTACCGTGCCGCGCCTACAGATCAGCTGTTGCACCTGTAGTTGCGTGAACACTGTAACACGTGAAGTCGTGGGCGGACTACCATTACATTTTGTACATGGTGGGCGAAATGAAAATGAATCTCAAAACATTATAAGACTTACTCTTGTTAATGAACAAGAGAATTGCCCATCATGGAGAATGCTGGAAACCATGATTTAGATGCTCCAATCGGTTACTGTCACAGTTCAAAAGAAAAAGCCAGGCAGTAGATGGAAGAGTCTGTTTTGAAAAAAATCAGTCAGATTAAGTTTCACCTAATAACCTCTTGTGAAATAAGTAAAATTATTAAGTCTTTGAAAAATAAATGATCTGTTCGAGTAGATGATATCTCTAATAAGATATTAAAACAATCTGAAGCAATTACAGCTGATGTTTTGAGTCACATATGTAATGCATCATTAACTCAATGTATTTTCCTAGACAGGTTAAAATATGCCATTGTCAGGCCGCTCTACAAAAAGGGGGACACCACAGATGTCAATAATTATCGGCCAGTATCCTTGCTTGCACCATTTTCAAAAATCTTCGAGAAAGTAATGTCCTCAAGAGTGGTTAGACTCTCAACAGTAATGAGATACTTAGTAAATCACAGTTCGGATTTCGAAAATGCTGTTCCACTGAGTCGGCAATATACAATTTTACTATCCCCATAATAGAGTCTTTAAATAGCAAAATATCATCAATAGGAATTTTCTGTGACTTGTCAAAAGTATCTGATTTTGTAAACCATGACATTATGTTACAGAAATGACAGTTCTATGGTATAAATGGAATAGCATACGAGTAGTTTAAGTCGTAGCTACAGAACAGGAAGCAAGAAGTTTCCTTATATGGGTCAAGTGATTTAAATAAGTTTGCCACTTCATCTAACTGGGTGATATTACATTAGGTGTTCCACAGGGTTCAATCATGGGTCCCCTTCTGTTCTTGATATATGTGAACGAACTCCCTTCCTATCTGAAACAGGAAGCTGAACTGACACTGTTTGCTGATGATACAAGCATCATTATTAAACCACTAGAAGAAACTCCAATTGAAAATGATACAAATAAGGTCTTTGGAAAAGTCATTAATTGGTTTTCTGCAAAAGGGCTTGCTCTAAACTTTGAAAAAACACAGTATATCCTATTTGCTTCTGCAAAAAGTACAGTTCCTTCAATAAATATATAACACATCAACAGAAGTCAGTAGGCAGGGTAGAGCATACTAAGTTTTTGGGTGTACATATAGATGAGAATCTTAATTGGAAAATTCATATTTTGCATCTTCTAAAGCGACTAGGTTCAGCAACTTTTGCAATCAGAATAATTGCCAATTCTGAGGATATAGAAATTAGTAAGCTAACATACTTTGAATACTTTCACTCTCTGGTGTCATACGGAATAATATTTTGGGGTAACTCAGCATTTAGACAAAAAGTATTCACTGATCAAAAGAAAGTGGTTAGAATAATGTGTGGGGTTCATAGTCGCACATCTTGTAGGCATCTTTTTAAGAGATTTGGAATTCTTACAACAGCCTCACAGTACATTTACTCACCAATGAAATTTGTTCTCAACAACATGGACCAGTTTAAAAACAACAGTGACATTCATGATTATAATACCAGAAAAAAGAAAGACTTACACTATCCTTTACTCAACCAATCTTTGGCACAGAAAGGGGTAAAATATGCTGCTATAAAAATTTTCAACAAATTACCAGATGAGATAAAATATCTGACAGACAGCAGTAATAGCTTCAAAAATAAATTGAAATTATATCTCCTTGACAACTCCTTCCATACCATAGATGAATTCTTGAATATGAATAAATAAATCTATAAATATAGTATATGCATTTTGTGCCATTTAAGGGAATGGGGTAAGTAATAGAAATATTAATCCTTAACTCTGTATCGTAATATGTACATATTAAAAAATCTTGTTTCATGTGTGCGTTTCTTGTGCACTTGACACGTTCCACATCATAACGGCTACCGCACCGAGCGATTG
The DNA here is from genome assembly GCF_023864345.2 of Schistocerca serialis cubense. NCBI lineage: Eukaryota > Metazoa > Arthropoda > Insecta > Orthoptera > Acrididae > Schistocerca > Schistocerca serialis. The sequence continues at coordinate 1,171,501,175 of NC_064638.1, forward strand.
ATCAATGGAACACGCAACCAACTAACTAACTGTCTGCACATGCGCATCTCCCGCATGTTCTGTCCCGAGATAACTTCGCCGTGTCATTACGTTTGAGTGACTGACAGGAGCAGACACGTTTAGTGACACACAATGTTGCTCACTAAAAGACAGCGTTTGACACAGTACCCCTCTGCAGACTGTTAACGAAGTTCAGAGCCTACGGAATGGGATGCCAGATATGTAAATGGCTAGCACACTTCTTGAGTAATAGAAACCGCAACGGTGCTCTCGAAGGCGAATTTTGGGCAGAGACAAGGGTATAGCCAGGAGTGTCAGAGAGAAGAGTGACAAAACTGATCATGTTCTCGACATGCATAAACTAGCTGACGGGTAGGATGAACAGCAATTTGTTTGCTGATGACACTGTGGAGTGCGGGAAAGTTTTGTCGCCGAGTGAATCTACGAGGATACACGATGACTTAGACGGGATATCTCGTAAGGTCGGTAACTAGGAGGGAGAATGGTCGATTTCGGTTTCTTGGGAGAATTCTAGGAAACTTTAGCTCATCCTAAAGCAGACGGTATATAGAACACTAGTACCACCCATTTTTGAGTACGGGGGAGTGCTTCGGATCCCCGCCAGGTCGGATTAAACGAAGACATCGAAGCAAATCAGAGGGGTGCAGCTACATTTATCACTGTTAGCGCTCGATCAACACGAGAGATTTAAAGAGATGCTTCGTGGACTCAAATGGAAATCTCTGGAGCGAAGACGACGTTCTTTTCGTGGAACATCGATGAGATAATGTAAAGAGTCGGCATTTGTAGCTGACTGTAAAACGATTCTGCTGCCGCCACCAACGCACATTGCGCTTGATCACGAAGACGAGATGACAAAAGTCAGAGCTTGTATGGAGGCGTATAGTCAGTCGGTTTTGGCTCGCTACATTTCCGACTGGAATGGGGGAAGATAATGACGAGTAGAGGTACGAGGTACCCTCCGCCGTGCACCGTATGGTGACGTCCCCAATGTGTATGCTTATATAGATGTTCATTGTCGAATATCACGCGAAGCACAATTCGTGGAAAACGTGTGCCGAACTGTTTTTGCAGGACTTTAAGGCTGTCTTTTGGCAAAACGTCCAGCAAAATCTGTAATGCGAAACTTAGTGGCACAATCGCGTAAAACGAGCTCTGTAGCGAATGAGAATCGTCGTGTTCATTAAAAAGGGTCAATCCCGCATCAGTGTTGTTGTAAACATTTTCCGGGCAAGTTATTTTCTATCCTGTGTAGACACAAGAAATTCCACCATGCAGCAAATACATGTTTTTATTTTTTAAACCGGTATCAAAGCATTATAGGCTCATTTCCAGCGCAAAAACCTCATCATTGATTGTACAAGAAGCGTAAACATTGCAGGTCGTGACAATGAGACGTTTTGTCCTGCGGGAATTGCCCAAGTCCGTCGGAATGGCCGGCCGAAGTGGCCGTGCGGTTAAAGGCGCTGCAGTTTGGAACCGCAAGACCGCTACGGTCGCAGGTTCGAATCCTGCCTCGGGCATGGATGTTTGTGATGTTCTTAGGTTAATTAGGTTTAACTAGTTCTAAGTTCTAGGGGACTAATGACCTCAGCAGTTGAGTTCCATAGTGCTCAGAGCCATTTGAACCATTTTTGAACCGTCGGAATGAACAATGGACATGAATGGATGCAGGTGATCAGACAGGATGCGCACGTACGTGTCACCTGTCAGAGTCGTATCTAGACGTATGGGGATCCCATATCAGTCCAACTGCACACGCCCCATACCATTACAGAGCCTCCGCCAACTTGAACAGCCCCCTGCTGACATCCAGGGTCCATCCGCTAGATACAATTTGAAACGAGACTCGTCCGACGAGGCAACATGTTTCCAGTCATCAACAGTCCAATGTCGGGTTGACTGGCCCAGGCGAGGCGTAAAGCTTTATGTCGTGTAGTCATCAAGGGTACACGAGTGGGCCTTCGGTTCCGAAAGCCCGTATCGGTGATGTTTCGTTGAATGGTTCGCATGCTGACACTTGTTGATGGCCCAGCATTGAAATCTGCAGCAATTTGCGGAAGCGTTGCACTTCTGTCACGTTGAACGATTCTCTTCACTCATCGTTGGCCCCGTTCTTGCACGACCTTTTTCCGGCCGCAGCGATGTCGGAGATGTGATATTTTACCGGCTTCCTGATATTCACGGTACACTTGTGAAATGGTCGCACAGGAAAAACCCCACTGCGTCGTTACCTCGCAGATGCTGTGTCCCATCGCTCGTGCGCCGAGTGTGACACCACGTTCAAACCCACTTAAATCTTGATAACCTGCCAATGTAGCAGCAGTAACTGATCTAACAACTGCGCCAGACACTTGTTGCTTTATATAGGCGTTACCGACCGCAGCACCTTATTCTGCTTGTTTATATCTCTGTGTAGTTGAATACGCAAGCCTATACCTGTTTCTTTGGCGCTTCGGTGTAGCACGAGCTTCATGGCGGAAGTTCTTCTTCGTGGACAAACGAAGACCACAGCAGCGGACCCAGCACATTCTACAAAAAATCTGTCTTGCGACTTGGATTCTCTATTTGTTGCTACGAGCTGTTCCTCAACTCAAATCTGTCTTACTACTTGGATTCTCTATGTTGCTGCTACGAGCTGTTCATCAACTCGCCAAACTATACGGCGTCGTGGTTAAATCCAGGACTCGTGCTATAGAGGATCTGGGTTCGGAGGACAGTCCAATGAGCCTCGTAAAGTTTCCTGACAATGTTTAACACACCTATGCTTTTGCACACCTCATCGGGAATTATTTCTGAAGCTGTATTCTAAGATCTGATATCGTTAGTCGGAGCAGAGACAGCAATTATAGATAAGAATGATCTTGATTGCAATATAATACGACTAAAAACACGTACGGCTAGAAACAATTGCAGTAACAATTATTTCTAGCCATACATGTTTTTATTCATCTCTTGAAATACACAACCAATTAAAGAAATCTTGCAATACTAGGACAGTTCTCGCTCTGTTAGTTACTGCTCCGTCTGGAGTTTTAACTGATGAAATGCTGCATCTACCGTACAAAAGTTACTGTCTCGTTTTCTTCATACTTTTACGATTTTCAAACGTCTTTCTGACCAAATTTCAATTGTTATATTCTCAGAAGACGTTTATGAATAGTTTTGTTTCATCCTTTTCTTATCATCACGGTCATGCTCCAACAATCGTTTGCTGAAATTCTTTCCTTACCTTGAGTAGTTGCCCTACTCCATTTGATAGTTTCTTTTAATTACGGATAAACCTCCACAGAGATACACTGTTCGTAGAAGGTTTTGCACTGACCTTATGATTTGTATAGTCTTAGAGTCAGCTACGTACCGAATATCCATACGACTATCAGTTGTCGTTTATTCGAATGAAAGTCAGTTTCTTTGCAGCTGTATTTTTTTATTTTATTTCGTTGTTGATCTCGTGTATGCATTATGGATTTTCAACAATATTGCCTTAAGTAAGCCGCCTGGACAGCAGCGCGCATTATCATGACGCTTCCGGGAGTGGAGGGGGGCGCCAGCCGTGGATCAAATACGCTCGGCGGCTTAACGACTAGGACCGATCCGCCAGCCAGTCTGAATGTGGTTTTTAGGCGGTTTTCCACATCCATCTTGAAGAATACTGGGTTGGTATAAACTTCCCACTTCAGTTACATTTAGAAGACGTTCGCACACTTTCACGTGGAATAACACTACAAAGTGCGACGCTTAGATCCAGACAAATGAAACTTTTTTTAAACCAAATTTATTAAAACAAAATACAAATGAAAATGAAAATCTTATTACATGTAGGTAGTGGTATCTTTCAAGAGTGACATTACTCGATGAAACTCCCTTCAGCCGCAATGACCGCTTCCAATCTAGTCCTGAAGCGTTTGCGCGCACTCTTTAAATCAGCGCTGTCAATACTCGCGAATGCCGCTTCGATAGCGGTGCGTAGAGATGCGACATTAGGGAGCCTTGTCTCATTGCTGACTCTTTCGACTTCGCTCCAAGCATAGTAGTTGGCTCTGAGCACTATGGGACTCAACTGCCGTGGTCATAAGTCCCCTAGAACTTAGAACTACTTAAACCTAACTAACCTAAGGACAGCACACAACACCCAGCCATCACGAGGCAGAGAAAATCCCTGACCCCGCCGGGAATCGAACCCGGGAACCCGGGCGTAGGAAGCGAGAACGCTACCGCACGACCACGAGATGCGGGCCATAGTAGTTCAGGCGGTTCAAATGCGGGCTATACGATTCGCTGGTGACTTTACTATCCCGAGTGAAAGTGAACAATTACATGATCTGCTAAACGACGTAAACAGTCTAATGAGTACAGAATATGGATTGAAAGGAAATCGAAGAAAGATGAAAGTAACGAAAAGTAGCAGAAATAACAACTGTGAGAAACTTAACATCGGGAGTGCTGGTCACGAAGTAGATGAAGTTAAGGAATTCACCTATCTCGGCAGTAAAATAACCAATGACGGACGGAGCAAGGAGGACATCAAAGGAAGAATAGGTATGGCAAAAAGGCATTCCTCGCCAAGAGAAATCTACTAGTATCAAAAATAGGCCTTGATTTGAGAAAGAAATTTCTGAGAACGTATGTCTGGAGTACGTCATGGTAGTGAAACATGGGCTGTGGAAAAACCGGAACAGAAGAGAATCGAAGCGTTTTTGATGTGTTGCAGACGAATGTTGAAAATCAGGTAGACTGATAAGGTAAGGAATGAGGTGGCTCTGCGCAGAACCGGAGAGGAAAGTAATATGTGGAAAACACTGATAAGGAGAAGGGACAGGATGACAGCGTATCTGTTAACACATGAGGGAATAACTTCCACGGTATTAGAGGGAACTGTAGAGGGCAAAAACTGTTGAGGAAAACAGAGACTGGAATACATCCAGAAAATAATTGAGGACGTACGTTGCAAGTGCTACTCTGAGATGAAGAGGTTGATACAGGAGAGAAATTCGTGGTCGGCGGCATCAAACCAGTCAGAAGACTGATGACCAGAAAAAAAACAAATAAAATAAAATAAATAGTGGTTTCGACGTGACAATATGATCGCGTTCCAACTTTTATTTACGTGAAGAAGGAAGAAAACATTCTTAGGAGGATGCAAAACTGCAGGATAGAAGTAGCTGACTGGCCGACGGGGAAAAAAGCCGACTTGCGCCGTTCTACCGGCAGCAGAAACAGTAGAGTGAAACACAGAAAGCAGAGGACTGGGAGACGGACACAATTCCATTATCTGGTTCCGCTATCAAATGCGGCGAAACGGAGGTTCGCATTGAGACTGAAAGCTCTTCACAATCTGCGCACGCGCTTGTGTATGTGTGTGTGTGTGTGTGTGTGTGTGTGAGAGAGAGAGAGAGAGAGAGAGAGAGAGAGAGAGAGGGTAGGTGGGTGGTCTGCTCTGAATGAAAATTATCTATACAGTACATTTCTTTTCTCTTGTAATTTCCTCACTGATTTGGTATTCCCTTTGAGAGCGTGAGGTAAATGAAAAAAATTTGTCAGTTGGTTACGAGATTTGCAGCTTGCCCGTTAAAGTACTGACGATGTATGGATTTTTTTTAAAGAGCACTGCTGCGCCGATGTTACAGTAAAGAATCAATAATGTTATTCAGCACACTTCCCTTTGTTACTTCCTGGTTTGAATTTCTGACCACGGCAGACTCTACGCCCTGTTTATGTTAATAATTTCGTGTTTCAATTGAACGCCATTTCGGTGACTTGCGTGTCTGTAACCTGCCCTACTAATTATACAGGAGAAAAGCGAACTACAGTTTAGCATTAAATCCAGACCATGTGTCGTTCCTCGTGTCTCTTCGGATCATTGAAAGGTGAAGGCTAAGTTAAAGAGAGGCTGAAAAGTTCTTGTAAATTGATCGCGATTCGATGCCAAGATCTTTAGACCATCACGTTCGAATCCTGTTTGTGTTTACTATAAAACACAGAATTTATTCGTGAGTTATGCAAGGGACGTGTGGACTTGAAATGTGTTATCACTGCTCTGGAATTGTAGGATCAAGCGATAAGAATGCATGAAAATATATAAGCACAATTCTTGAATAAGAATTCGTAATTAAAACTAAATATTAATTTATGATCGATAACAAAGATTGAAATTTCAGAAATGCTACTGACTACATGACACAAAATAACGCCGGATGCCAAATGGTGATTAAAAAGATAAAATATCTACGCTAGGACCGGTGATGTACATAACTCTGCCACATAGAGCAGTCTGCACGCATTAAGCGTATTGATGGAAATGTTAAACATTCACAATGTGCTAATGGATCGCATGAATGGAATATAGTAGGCAACCCGGAAACAGCGCAATCTAGAAATGTTACATTTTATTCCCAACCGCATAAAGCACAGAAAATAATATACTTCCATATTTTTAGCATCAATATAGATACATCCCTGAAAACTGTAATTTTATCTTGAAACTCTTTTATTCGTCCGTATTTGCATTCAAAAACAACAATATGGAATTGTGGGTCCGCCTTGATGGAAAATACTTTTCTCATTTATTTACTTATTCCCAAACTAGTTTCAGGGACAAATATTGCTCTCATCAGTGGGTTCTTTGATCCTTATTTATTATACATTACAGCATCGTTTTACGATTGTTACCGCTTTTTCCGGTATATTTTCTCCTTTGTTTTGTTGCCACTTTTTTCGGCGTACATCGTGTCAGCCGCAAGTTCGTTGAACGGCTTGCAGCTACTTTGGCGCGGCGTTGTAGTAGTATCTGTGGCAATGATACTACACGCTCGATTGTAGAAATCCCGGGTTCGATTCCCGGCGGGGTCAGGGATTTTCTCTGCCTCGTGATGACTGGGTGTTGTGTGATGTCCTTAGGTTAGTTAGGTTTAAGTAGTTCTAAGTTCTAGAGGACTGATGACCATAGATGTTAAGTCGCATAGTGCTCAGAGCCATTTGATTTATTTTTTTATTATAGAAAATGCAGAAACAAAGTTATTCATGATAATGCCTTCTGAATACAACTGTGTTGAAGGAAAGTTGCAAAGAAAGATAGGAAAATGCACTGGGATTTGTAAAATATATACAAAAAGTAACAAACACATTTTAACAGTCAATGTATCGTTGGATAACTGTTGGTACAGCCTATCAACTCAGCTGATCAGAAATGCTATGCTACGTACCATACATGTACAAAGCGAGGTGCCGCAGTGGTTAGCACACTGGACTTGCGTTCGGGAGGACGATGGTTCAAACGCGCTTCCGGTCATCCTGATTTAGGTTTTCCGTGATTTCTCTGAAGCTCTCCAGACAAATGCGAGTAGGTTCCATTGAAAGGGCGCGGCCGACTTCCTTCCCCATCCTTCCCCTAATCTGATGGCACCGATGACCTCGCTGCTTGGTCCCCTTCCCCCAAATCAATCAACGAACCAACCAGACAGTTGCCAAAGTATGAGGTATTGCAATTACCTGATTAACTAGTTTTTAGTGATGCAGCAGTAAGGAAGATATAAACACACAACAGCATATCAAGCTATTAAGGGCAGTCAAATGAAAACCGAACACCAGGCACAACGAGTCAATGGAATGCTTCCTTTCAGAAGTGATCACCACACCCATTAAGACATTTATTCCACCATGAGACGAGACGATCAATTCCTGTTCCATAGAACGCAGTCTGCTGCTGACGGATCCACAACCGCACTCACTCTTGCAATTCCTCGTCTGACGTGCACGCATGTCTTTCTTCAGATCTCCAAAGATGTGAAAATCACACAGTGAAAGACCCGGTTTGTGCAGAGGATATTGCAGCGTTTCCCAACCAAATCGCTGAAGCGTAACCTTCGTCCGATTGAAAGTGTGGGGAAGGAGCAATCGTGCAACAAGATGGTCCTGTATGACAGCGGTTCTGGGCGTTTTGACTACATGGCGTGTCGCAGTTTCGGCAAAAAGTGGTCATAGCGCTTGGCGTTGATTGTGGTTCTACGCTCGAAAAAGCTTGACGAGCAGAAGGCCGCTGCAGTAGAAGACGAAGATGAACAGCTTGGATTTCTCCGGCGGGAATATGTGGAATGCTTCCACTGTTCGGGTTGTCGGAATGCTGTCAGACGGTATCATCCGTTACAAGATAACGCCCGCCACCACACTGGCGGTAGGATGAAGGCTACGCTTCAGCGACTTGGTTGGGAAACACTGCAACATCGTACAGACCGGATCTTTCACTGTGTGATTTTCACGTCTTTGGCAACCTGAGGAAAGATGTGCATGGATGTCGCTTTCAGTTGGATGTGGAAGTGCGGGAGTGGGTGCGGTTGTGGATCCATCAGCGGCACACTGCAGTATACGGAATAGAAATTGATCATCTCGTCTCCCAGTGGGATAAATGTCTCAACGCATGAGATAATTATTTTTCATTGGAACCATTCCACGGTCCAGTTGTGACGGGTGTTAGGTTTCCTTTTGACTACCCCTACAGAAGCACTATAGTTTCAAACACAAGATAAAAGTTAAATACGTAAACTATGAGAAAAAGGTGCATCATATCACTAATCGGAATACTCGTGAAGAAAGAAAAAAAATGAAAGAAAGTAAGAATATCTTGTCAGACCGTAACTTTAAACAAAGCAACGACTCTTTCAAAATTCCGGAGAGGATGATACCTCTGATTCTACGACTGACTGAAAAAGGTAATATTTGTAATTCTTCAGGCCTTCCCGGTGATGTGTTTTCATGCTGGATAATCGGGGTTCTGCCCTATGGGACCCTTGTTCCAGATAAGCCATTTACGTTGTCTACAAGAAGAAAGAAGAAGCTAAATGCAGACGAATATCGTTTTATTTAGGCTAAAGTTGGCAATTGTAATTGTAAAATAAAAATTAATGGTGACTGTATGTTCTATTACAGACAATAAATGTCCTTTTCCTAGTCCTTAATCCTTCCTTCATTAAAAAAAAAACCATATTCATTCAATAGTTTCCCCTTACATCTCTCCATCGGGTTTCTGCCGTTATTCATGAATAACTGGCACAAACCTGATTATTCTACATGACAAGGTAATATTTGCCAGTGAAGTCAGCTTCCATTTAACGAAAAATCATCAACCTGAGTATTTCTATATCGCCACGCTTAAGAATACTAGCACAAGCCGGAAAGTGGAGCAGTCGTAAGTAAACAGTGAAGAAATTTAGATGTACTCGTGAATTAATCTGAGCATTTGTCTCAGATTCATCGCGGCCAGTAACGAATACTCTTACCCAATTTCATCATTGTAGAATCTCCAGTCCAGCTCATGTCGACAACGGAAAAAATCTAGTCTTCCTTTCAAAGAGAAAATAGAAGGAGCTTAACGAAGTACGACGCCAGAAATTCAAACAGTCATAACGCAGAATGGCGGATGCACATTCCAACATGGAACACCTCGTAAACCTGCGAACGCTTCCTGTTTTTGTAAGAAACGAATCGACCTCCCAAAGATGTGAACGTGTGTCAGTGGGCATGCATAGAGGTTGGTCAAAGAGCTTATTTCGATCAGTACAATCTGAGTATAGCACAGACAAGCAAAGCATTGCGGAGTTAACATTCGTGATCAACTAAATGAAAAATATATTGAGTAAAAATAAAAGTGCCAAATGAACAGACAACTTTCAAAGGCTTTCCTAGGTCGACAATGAACGTTTCTTGATTTTTCTTAAAACTTGTTTTCATTGTCAAACGCCAAGTCAGAGCTGCTTCTCTGGCGTCTTCACCTTTCCAAGTCCCAGACCGATCGTCATCTAACAGCTCCTCGTCATTTTACCGTTCTTATGTAGAGTACAGGTTTCGAAAGTTTTTATCTAGGTAGTTGGAAAACGCAACCTCATTAGCACTTTAGCGACCCTCCTCAGTATGGTACACATAAAGCAAACTGCTTTTCTTCTTCAAACCGTTGCCACGTTAAATAAAAAGTCACAACTTGTTCATGTAAGACACTTCCGTTATTTCAGTTTGAGGCAATGGAAGGTCTAACATAAAATTCAATTTTTCATCAGGAAATACTCTACACAGCAGAACCTTTTTTAAAGGAATAAATGGAAGATCTTCCTCCTGTAATGTTTACGATACCCAAAAAACCGTATAGTTAGATTACAGGAAGATAAAAAAATAAAAGAGATAGTATCATTATTTTGTATTTCCTCTGTCGTTCCTTATTCAGAACCGTTCTGTATCTTATCATTAGGTGGAAAGAAGGTCAGTGGAGAAGGAAGACGCGAGAGCTGCTGACCTGTGTCGGAGAAAGGCACCAAGCCAGCATCACAGGCCCCTTCACCTATCAACGAAAAAATTGAGTGGGCGACAGCCTTTCTTCCCGGCAGAGGAACTAAGCTCCCCTCACCACCAAACCGCGCATCTTGGTTCAGACATTGTGAATGTGTAATGTAGCGAAATCGATTATCTTTGACGTAGTTTCCTTCAGTACTGGATTGTTAAACTGAGGAACAAATAACTTGCTGGAGTCCTAATTATTACACTGTTTATTCTGACAATTGGATGTCCCACTTTCTGCAGCACTAATTGTCACATATTGGTAGATGATTGCTGCCGGCCGGTGTGGCCGTGCGGTTAAAGGCCCTTCAGTCTGGAACCGCGTGACTGCTACGGTCGCAGGTTAGAATCCTGCCTCGGGCATGGATGTGTGTGATGTCCTTAGGTTAGTTAGGTTTAAGTAGTTCTAAGTTCTAGGGGACTTGTGACCACAGATGTTGAGTCCCATAGTGCTCAGAGCCATTTGAACCATTTGAAGAAGATTGCTTGAAATTGATTATAAAGCCTTTACATTGGGTGAAGGAATTGTAGGCCACTATCAGTGTGGCTTTATTCCTGGACAGTCGACTGTTAATCACACATTTACCTCGAGGCAAGTGATAGAAAAATTTTACGGGTTCAATCGGGAACTACACCTTACCTTCACTGATTTTCGACAAGCTTTCGACAGCATTGACCGCTCCATGTTATGGAAAACGTTAGAGCGATTTCACATCCCATCGAAATACATCCAAATACGGATTGCTACTCTCAATCAAATTGTCAAGTACAATTTGGCAACAAACTGTCGCCACCATTCAGTATTGAGATTTATTGAGACCAGCAGACTCACTGACAACAATACTATTCAACCCGTTCTTGGAAAAAGTCGTAACACTGGTCGAATCGGAGAATTGGGGACGGTGGGAGTAGACACAATCTTGGCATTTGCAGACGATGTTGCGATTCTTGCTGAGACCATGGAGCAAGTAGGCTCTGATTCTTACTGATTAATCCACACTGCAAAGAAAATTAAGCTGGTGGTGAATGAGGATAAAACCAAATACCTTTTTGTATCACGTCATCAAGTCTCCTTCCCTTCATTGTTGTTAATGGGCATACCTTCGAATGAGTTCAAGAATTAAGTTACCTGGTTTCCACAATGACTAATAGAAGTGAAGAGACGAAAGAAGCTCATTAACGAATGATAAACGCCACTCTCATGTTCTTTAGTCTGAAGAGTTTAATAAAGTAATGACTGATATCATAGAGGCATAAGATCCAGCTGTACATGAAGCAGTGCGGCTGGTACTTTTGTATAGTTGTGAAACCTGGGCTACAACAGCAACAACTGAAGCAGTCTGTGCCTTCGAGAGGAAGGTACTTCGAAACATCTAGGATGCATCTACAATACCGTGGAAGGTATATGGGAAGGAAGAACGAAAGAACGCCTATACCAGCGGGTTTTTAAAGCAACTCATTAACCGAATATTAGGGCAGAAGAGGCTACAGGGGTATGGCCACATCATTCGGGCTGATGAATTCCTCCCGTACAGAGTCCTCTGTTCTCAGCCTGCTTGGAACGTCCAACGGCGCGATGGAAGGATTGGGTGTTATCAATCACTGAACAAGTGGAGCCGACAGCGATGGACAAGGAAGCTAGAGACCGACAACAATAGACTTCAATCTGCAGTACGGGGGGCGTTTGAAAAGTCCGTGCAAAGTCCGAGAGATGGCACCACCGGTGCGTTTCGAGGTCATGTTTAGTTAGTATCATCTTTGGAAAGAACGCACACGAAGTTTCAGCCATAATGGTCTATTTATTTATGTTGGAATCCGTGTGAATCAAGGAAGTCGAGTGATTATCAAAAATGGACGAAAAAGAATTTCGTGTGGTGATTAAACGCCTCAGGAGACTAAAGAGAAGCTTGATAAACATTACGGTTACCCTGCACCTTCGATTAGAAAAGTTTATAAGTGGTTTCAAAATTTTCGGAGTGGCCATACGGGCACAAGTGATGCTGAACGTTCTGGACGCCCTGTGGAGGTTACGACCCCAGAAATCATTGATAAAATCCATGATATGGTGATGGATGACAGAAGAGTTAAGGTGTGTGAGATTGCTAGTGCTGTGGGCATCTCGAATGAAAGGATACATAATATTTTGCATAAACATTTGGACAAGAGAAAGCTATCCAGAAGATGGGTTCCGCGATTGCTCACCTTGACCAAAAACAGAATCGTGTGAAGTGTTGCAAGGATGGTTTGCAGCTGTTCAGAAAGAATCGGCAGGACTTTAAGCGTCGTTTCGTCACTGTGGATGAAACATGGATACATTACTATACTCCTGACACCAAAGAACAATCTAAACAATGGGTTGCCAAGGGAGATTCTGCACCAAAGAAGGTGAAGACCATTCCTTTGGCCGGAAAGGTTATGGCGACTGTCTTTTGGGATTTGCAAGAGATAATCCTCATTGACTATCTGGAAAAGGGTAAAACTATTACAGGTGCATGTTATTCATCGTTATTGGACCGTTTGAAAACCGAGCTGCAAGAAAAACACCTGCGATTGGACCGCAAAAAGGTCCTTTTCCATCACGACAATGCACCAGCACACACCCCAGCAGTAGGAGTCGCAAAATTAATGGAAATAGGATTCCAACTCGTTTCGCATCCCCCCTATTCTCCAGACGTGGCTCCCTCAGACTACTATTTGTTCCTCAATTAGAAGAAATGACTGGCGGGACAAAGATTTTATTCAAATGAGGGGGTGATTGCAGCAACTAATAGCTATTTTGCAGACTTGGACAATTCCTATGATTCGGAAGGGATTAACAAATTGGACGAAGTGTGTAAGTCTAAAAGGAGACTATGTCAAAAAATAAAAAAGGTTTATCCCAAACACGTAAGTAGTTTTTATTTTTGCACGGACTTTTCAAACACCCCTCGTATGTGTCTCTTATGTTGTGACTGATGAACCTTCTTATTAATGTGTTTTCTAATGCATTCATCTATAATATATATTTTTAGTGGCTTTTTATTCTCGTTTTCCTATGTCGTTATTTCTTTCATTTTTCTGCTTTAATGCAATTACGATTACGAAAGTTAATAAATCAGTCAAGAAGTCTATGAGAGCTTTTCTGATAGACAGAGCAGACAAGCAGTTATTAGCATCTCACTTAGACAATGAGTTGGCGTCACTCAATTCCAGTAAGATGGATGCAGGAAATCGTGGTCTGTAGAGTTATGTGGCTAGTAAGTGGATGAAGGATGGAAAAGACCCACCATGGTTTAATAACGAAATTCGGAGGATGCTGAGGAAGCAGAGGCTGTTGCACTCTCGGTTGAAAAGGGAACGGGCAAATGACAACAAGCGAAGGTTAGTGGAGATTCGTGAGTCTATGAAAAGATTTGTGCACGAAGCATTCAACAATTACCAACGTCATACCTTAGCAAAAGATCTGGCAGAGAAGCCGAGAAAATTTTGATTTTTTGCAAAACCGCTCATCGGGTCTGATGCTTCCATTCAGTCTCCTGTTGATCAGTTTGCTATGGCCGTTGAAGATAGCAAAACGAAAGCCGGTTTTAAATTTCACCTTCAAGAAATCATTCACACAGGAGAACCGTACAAACATACCGTCATCTGATCATCGTATAGGCTCTGGTGTGAACGACATAATAATAAGCATCCCAGACGTAAAGAAACAGCTGAAAGAATGAAAGCAAATGGATCACCAGGTCTTGTTGGAGTCCCATTTCGATTTAACACAGAGTACGTACAGCTTTGGCCCCTTACCTAGCTTACATTCGTTATGAATCCCTCTCCAAGCACAAAGTCCCAAGTGACTGGAATAAGCGCAGGTGACTCCAGTATACAGGGTGGTCCATTGATCGTGACCGGGCCAAATATCTCACGAAATAAGGGACAAACGAAAACACTTCAAAGAACGAAACTTGTCTAGCTTGAAGGGGGAAACCAGATGGCGCTATGGTTGGCCCGCTAGATGGCGCTGCCATAGGTCAAACGGATATCAACTGCGTTTTTTAAAAAATAGGAACCCCATTTTTTATTACATATTCGTTTATTACGTTGAAAGGTGGCTACACTGAGTCACAGCGCCAGAGATTGCGCCAAAGAGTATTATTCCTCCGCCTCCACTGGCGCAGTAGTTGTTCAGAGAATGTCGAGAGCACTTGTAATTCTGAGGTTGCCGTGGGCAGTGTTTGTTGAGAGGATGTCGAGAGGAGTACTAGTTGAGACCATGTCGTGTGCAGTTATTGTTCTGTTGGACGAGAGAGTAGATGCTGTTCGGTTGGTGTAATGTACATTTGGAAGATGTTGCAATGATCACAGTGTATTTCTCGTCAATATAATATATGGAGGTAACAAACAATTTTCTTTTTCAAACCTCCTTAATAATAATGCCTCTTGGTCACAGGTTCAGTCAACAAAGCATCTGGCTCGTGTTCATGTATTAGACTTGTAATTGTGGTTTCTATGTACAATTATAGTATTTGTGGTTTTTCAATTAGTTCATTGTAAACGGCGTTTAAAATTTTTTGTCGTATTGAGGAAGAACCGTGCCAGATACATGTACGTTGAACCACACTACCACACGCAGAACAGTTACATTTGTGCTTTGTTGTTTCGTAGCTTTTATAGTTGCAGGGGACTTAATTAATCGATTTTGTTAATGGAAATTTCCTTTCATTCTTTATTGTTATTTTATGCAGTCAAATTGTGTACTAATACTAGTCAGGGCCAACCGGTTACGAGACTTCGTAACCGGACACATAGCTAATAAAATTACTTTTATTGTATTTTTTTTAAATTAAGTCCCCATGCACGTGGCGACCGCTGCTTCGGATCGTCCCTTGGAATTCTTTTGATAGTAAAAATAGCAGACAGTAGTATTGTTGTAGTAATTTGTAGTTTAGTAATTGTAGTCTATATTGCACGTATAGATTTTGTAATTGAACATCTGTAGTTGTCTTGTCATTGTTCTGATGCTATTTTTGTGGAATTTGATTTCTGATGAGTCGTATATGGGTTTGACAATTTTGTGAAATTGTGAAGGTTTTAATTGTTCGTTAGACGTGTTTGTCGGGAAGCCTTTCGTGTGGATGGTATTGTTGGTGATAAAGTGCTATATTGTGTGTAATTCTCGTATAGTGACGAGTTTTGTATGTTTTGTAAATGATTACGAGATCGATGAAAAAGGCAAAAATGATGGACAGTCAGAATGACGAAATTGTTAACATGGCGAACTCGCCAACACAGGAGAACAGAATTATGAATAATGAAGTTGAAAACAATTTAATAAGCCAGGAAAATAGTCCGGAACTAGTTCAAAATTATTCACAATCAAAAAATTTTCAGAATACGAGATTATCGACAGCAGATTCTGGAATAGTATTGAACACAGATAGCTTTACTGCTATGACGAAGGAAGTTAGTTTTAGGGGAAATGTTAGGGGCGAAAAGAATTTCGAACCAGTTAATATGGAGCAGTTGATGAGTGCAATATTAAATTTGGAATCACGGTTAAAAACTGATATGGGAACATTGGCAACACGGTTAGACTCACAAATAGGAACAATTAAAACTGATATGGGAACAATGGAAACACGGTTAGACTCACGAATAGGGACATGTTTCAAAAACATGAAAATGAATTAAAAAAAGAAATTAGAGAAGAAGTACAACCGATTTTGAATGCTCGCAATAACAGATTAATTTCAATAGAAATTAGACAAAAGGAACATGATAGGGAACAAGAAAAAAGAGATCGCGTGATAGTTCAAAAATTTTCAGAGTTAAATTTACAACATGCACACGATAAGGAAGAAATATTTGAAAGAATCGAGGGATCCGTACCAAATAACATAATAAATAACCTAACACAACAGTATGAACAGTTAACTACTAAATGTGTCAATACAGAAACCCAAGTCGCGACACTTACGGAAGACGTAAATAAACAGAAAGAACAAATAGGTGACTTATCGGAAAGAGTTGAGGAGATTTCAGATAAATTGACAAGTCTTAGTTTAAATGGGGACAGAGATTCAGATGATACAGCTCCATTGCCATTTGCAGAAACAGAAGAGTACCAGAACATAAATAAACATGTTGAAAATCAAGGAAAATTTAATGAACGCGTTAAAAGGGAATTTGAGGCGTTACGAAAGCAACTTAAACAAATTGAAAGCGAAATCGTAGGAAAATACAGTAGAAGAAATTTAGAATCACAGACAGCAGCAGGTTTTGAAGAAAATAATTTATTTCATTTACGAGATGCAACAAGAGAGCGCCAGGCGCGCGAACTTGACAATAATCGACATTCGGACTGGGACAGACGCGGTAGGTCTTTGTCGCCACGAGGCGAAAACTTTGACCATAAACACTTTTTAAATGTTCGGAAATTTAAGATTTTTCGCAATTCTAAGAATGACATACATCCATGCTCATGGTTAGATCAATTTATGTACGCACTTCCACCAAATTGGCCACTAAATCACAAATTGGAATTTATGTGTGGCTTTTTAAGTCCTCAGGGGATTCATTACACTAAGTGAATATGTGCCGTAGCGTGCACAGGGCCCCTAGCTGTAGTGGTGCTATTTCCCTTTTAGTTTTCTGTACTGCTGCCTACTCTTTTACTATTCTTTATATCTATCAAAACAACTCTTCAACTATCAGTCTATCTAGAAAAGGAGTCGGTAAAGAATAACCGGATATGACTATTTTACCCAAAAGTGATTTCGGAAATTACCGTTTGGACTTACTGTATCTTCAGCAGCATTCATTCGTGGTTTAAACGAAATTTTACCTGTTTATCTTCGTAACAATATTACTTCATATGTTGACGATATTCTTATTGCTAAACGTTCTTGGAGTGAGCATAACAAAATTTTGGAATCATTGTTACGTATTTTTGCAAGAGTTGGCATTACAGTGAACTTGGAAAAACCTGAATTTGGTCGCTCTCAGGCGAAATTTCTTGGTCATATTATTTCTACAGAAGGTATTCTTCCTGATCCAGAGAAACTAGACGCTATTCGTAATTATGCTGTTCCTACTACAAAACGTGATGTTCGTAGTTTCCTTGGTGTCTGTAATTTTCTTAGACGCTTTGTTAGATTGGACAATTTGGCCACACCTCGTTTATGTGAACTATCTGAAAAGAATTCTAATTGGTGTTGGGATGAGGAAGCTCAATCATAATTTGGACAACTTCGTGATGCTTTAGTTGCCGCTCCACTTCTTTCACATCCGGATTTATCTAAAGATTTTTGTTTGGCGACGGACTCATCATACAAAGGCCTAGGTGCACACTTATTTCAAGAGATAGAAGAAAATGGCGTTGTAGTACAGAAAACTATTGCATTTGGAAGTCGTGTTCTCTCTAAATCAGAAAAGAATTATTCGATTACGGAACTTGAAGCTTTGGCCGTTGTTTGGGCTTTCACAAAATTTCGCATCTTTTTGTATGGCAGACGTACTAAGGTTTACACCGATCATCGAGCTCTGGAATTTCTTATATCAACGAAATTAACACATGGAAGATTGTCACGATGGGCGCTGTATCTACAGGAATTTGACTTTCGTATTGTTTACATACAGGGTTCTTCAAATATTATTGCTGATGCTTTATCACGAGCACCTATGGGTTTGAAACAAAGTGCTGAGGAGGAATGCAAAGAAAACAATTATTGTTTGATGTATATTAAAGGTGTTGCGTTTGAAAATTTTATTTTGTCTTCGCTCCAGGACATAGCTAAGGAGCAAAACAAGGATCCAATCTGGAAGGACATTAAGGAGAAGTGGAGGAGAAAGGGAAGAGTAGCGATTAGACTGTATTATTTAGTTCGCAATGATATTCTTTTTAAACGAAAATCGGTTGACAACTCTGTTTAGTTAGTTTGCATTCCTGATGAGTGGGTTAATAAATTGATTTGGTATACACATTTCAGTTAAGCACACTTTGGTCCCAGAAAATGCTTTCATAAATTACGAGAAAATTGCTACTTCAGTAATATGGAAAAACGTAGTCGATTTGTTCTTGCCAAATGCAAATTATGTCAAAAGACTAAGCCGCCAACTATTTCTCACAGAGCACCGTTGTTTCCTATCATTCCAGCGAAATTAAAGGAGATGGCTGCAGTCGATTTGTTCGGTCCAGTCATTCGTTCTACTAATGGTTTTGGGTACATTTTGGTAGCAGTAGAATTGACATCAAAATATGTGTGTTTTACACCTTTACCCAAAGCAACAGCTCGTTCAGTATCTAATGCTTTCATCAAACATTTTCTTAAAGAAGTGGGTCATGTTGATAAAATTATATCAGATAATGGATCACAGTTTAGCTCTAAAATTTGGCTTCGTACTCTACGGCGTCGTAAGATTAAGCCAATTTCCATTTCACTTTTTCACCCTCAATCTAACGATTCAGAGAGATGGATGAAAGAAAAACGTCTTTATTGTCATCAGAATCACAGAACGTGCGATCAGTATCTTCATATTTTTCAAAACATTCTGAATGAACTCCCTAATGATTCAACTTCTTTACCGCCTATATTGATATTAAAAAATAAAGCACCGACAAATCGCATTTCTGAAATCGTTCCTTTTGCGCCTACACAGAAACTGCGGCATTCCGAAGTTATCAACCTGGCTCTACAAAATATTGCATCTGCAGCTGCTAGAAGAGAGAAATCAGCTAAACGTCCTGGTCGTTTAAAAACTTTGTCAGTTGGTCAAAAGGTGTTAATTAAGTCTCATCGTTTGTCTCACAAAGGAAAAGGCTTATGTCGCAAATTTTTTCTGCTTTATAACGGTCCATATAGAGTTCGCAAAATTATTCATGATAACACTGTCGAAGTAAAATTTTGTGGAATGACATACTTTTGAGAAACTAACAGTTATACGTAAACACGCAGAGAATATAAGGATACCGCGCCGTGTTCTGGCGGCGGCACATACTCAAAGCAACAATCAAGTCTGCGCGCCGCACAAGGCAGTCGTTGACCGCAAACAATTGCTCGTACTTCCTACGTCACGCGTACCTACAGCTGATAGAGCGCTCAGTGCGAATGCACTGACAGCCGTAAACAAATACACGGTCTAATTTCTCTGATTAAATTCAGTATAAAGCTATAGTGACTTGATAAATTATGTTATTAACGTTCAGTTTTTTTCAGGATACAGTTGTATAAAATATTTAAGAACTTCAGGTAAATTCTGTGTGTGTCCGACGTTAAGAGGACATGCTTTCAAAAGATTTTCAGGAAGAATGTAATTTGTAAGAAGAAAGTTATAAACTAAAAAGGTAACTATTAATTGAGTTTATTTTTCAGGTAACATATTTCCACTTAGGTCGTACTATATACGTAATTTGCTGCTCGTGATTACGTGATTTATACTGTGTGTTACCTGATTCTGACAATGATTGATTAATGAACAGGGTTGTTACTTATGTATGTTATGCATCGCTTGGCTGCTCTGCTTTTTTTTCACTGATGTCATATGTTTTTATTGTATGCCTGCTGTGCTTATTTATGTAAATTATAATGGTTACCTGATTAGTCGTGCTGATATGGTTATGTATATAAGTCATACTTTATGATTTATCTGCTTGCGCCTTCATGTTTACTTATTAAGATTACATATGAACATTTATTTGCTTATGCTGATATGATGCTAATGACCTGTTTATTATGTAAGATATATATTTGCTGCTTTGCGTATGGATTGCATATTTACACATTTTTGTTTTGTTTTGATAACTACTCTGTAATTTGGTATATAGAAATGCTGATATACTGTGTACGAACAACGAGTTTAGGTCACACTATGGTATGAATTATAGATTGTTTGCTTGGCAGAGCCTCGTTATAGGGATTGTGCTACATTCACTTGTTAACATTCTGTTCTCTACTGGTATATTTACTCGCTATTGCATGTTTTGTTCACGCTCAGTGCTTTATATTTTAAGATAAGAAAATGAACTGCTATAATTCTACGAACGACATTGGCACAAGAACTTCATTGAAGTCACAAGAGCTGGAGGTTTTAATGGAAGCTGTATAAATTTATGCTAATAGAAAGGAAGCTAACGACATGAAATACCAACACTAGGTTTAGACCATTGACAGTTATTACACTGCATTCTTCGTGAGCAATTGAAGTAGCAAGTGACATTTGACACAAAAAAAACTCCACATGTTTGCTTCTGTTTTGTCATGATTCTTGAAGAGGTGTACACACTGTGAAGTATTACGATCATACACACTCCATACTCGTACTTACTTACTGAAAGTTATTCAAACTAAAGGCTGTTAGAGGTCATGTATGCATTTCTTTTATTTAATGATGGACAAGGTAACCAAAATATATTTTATAATTCATAATGAGTAAAAGATTTGGGTCAGGTGGATTACACAGAGGTTGTGTGTGGACATTGGGTCTTCGGATTGTATGGGATGATGAATTGAAGTTTGCACTAGAATTTTATCTGTGCTTGTTCGAGGAGACTGTCTAGAGGAAAGAGTTGTTATGGAAGTGAAATGATATTGGCGATAAGGTTTATATGTGTCGACGTATTGAAGAGGTGTTATTGAGGTATTGAGATTGTGTGAAGTTGATGATTATTGGAGTTTTGGTGGACAAGAGGTAAGGTAAATGATATTGATGATAAGGTTTATATGTATCGGCATAAGAGGTATTATTGAAGTATTAAGATTATGTGATGCTGATGATTATTGGAGTTTTGGTGGATAAGAGGTAAAGTAAGTGAGGAGCATATTTTTTTTTTGTTGGTTTATATAGAACAAGGAGGATGAAGATGGCAGCCTAGAACACTCAAGTGGAAGGAAGATTATCCACACACCCACTTTGTTAAATCAATAAGCAGTATATACATTTTTTTGGAGAGAGAAAGTATTTGCATATCTTGGCACATTGGCAGTTGTTCAGCAACCGTACATTTGATTTGGCTTGGCAGACATTGGTCTTGACATGATGACTGTGACGTTGACTAACTATTATTGACCGTTATACACTATGAGAGGTACTGGCAGAAGTAATGCTGTGAGTACTGGGCGTGAGTCGTGCTTCGGTAGCTCAGTTGGTAGAGCACTTGCCCGCGAAAGGCAAAGGTCCCGGGTTCGAGTCTCGGTCGGGCACACAGTTTTAATCTGCCAGGAAGTGTTATACACTATGCCACTACTACTTGGTACACATGTTGAATATCAAAATTTGACAGAATTGCATTTACACAGTTAACACTATTCAATTACACAGTAGCACTTAAATGTGGATGAAAGATGAGTGAGTGTGTTTCTTATGTTTTCCTTTCCTAATCCCAAATAATTGGTACCGACCTATCTCCTAAATATTATTTTACTTGTTTGTTGTGGCTTGCACTGACACCCATAAATATTATGGGTTTACTGATATTTGTGTATTTGTAATAGTTAATATGACAATTATCTGATATCATTTGTGTGTTTATTATAATTTGTATGTCTAGTGTAAGAGCATTGATAATAATTGTGTAAAAGCAATTGTGTGTGCATTCAAACTGTTGTTCGTGGTTGCACCTGTTCAACATTGCTGGGTGCCACTGTTGGAACTGCTTCAACTGAAATGATGTCACTTGTTGATGTCTCCACCTGCTCAACATTGCTGGGTGCCACTGATGGAACTGCGTCTACTGAGATGATGTCACTTGTTGCTGTCTGCACCTGCTCAACATTTCTGGGTGCCACTGTTGGAACTGCTTCTACTGAAATGATGGCACTTGTTGCTGTCTGCACATGTTCAACATTACTGGGTGCCACTGCTGGAACTCCTTCTACTGAAACGATGTCACTTGTTAATGTCTACGCCTACTCGTCATTGCTGGGTGCCACTGATGAAACTGCTTCAACTGAAATGATGTCACTTGTTGGTGTCTGCACCTGCTCAACATTGCTGGGTGCCACTGTTGGAGCTACTTCTACTGAGATGATGTCACTTGTTGCTGTCTGCACCTGCTCAACATTGCTGGGTGCCACAGATGGAATTGCTTCTACTGAAATTATGTCACTTGTTGGTGTCTATGCCTACTCGTCATTGCTGGGTGCCACTGATGAAACTGCTTCAACTGAAATGATGTCACTTGTTGCTGTCTGCACCTACTCAACATTGCTGGGTGCCACTGTTGGAACTGCTTCTACTGAGATGATGTCACTTGTTGCTGTCTGCACCTGCTCAACATTGCTGGGTGCCACAGATGGAATTGCTTCTACTGAAATTATGTCACTTGTTGGTGTCTATGCCTACTCGTCATTGCTGGGTGCCACTGATGAAACTGCTTCAACTGGAATGATGTCACTTGTTGGTGTCTGCACCTGCTCAACATTGCTGGGTGCCACTGATGGAACTACTTCTACTGAGATGATGTCACTTGTTGCTGTCTGCACCTGCTCAACATTGCTGGGTGCCACTGTTTGAACTGCTTCTACTGAAATGATGTCACTTGTTGTTGTCTGCACCTGTCAACATTGCTGGGTGCCACTGATGAACTGCTTCTACTGAGATGATGTCACTTGTTGCTGTCTGCACCTGCTCAACATTGCTGGGTGCCACTGTTTGAACTGCTTCTACTGAAATGATGTCACTTGTTGTTGTCTGCACCTGTCAACATTACTGGGTGCCACTGATGGAACTGCTTCTACTGAAATGATGTCACTTGTTGCTGTCTGCACCTGCTCAACACTGCCGGGTGCCACAGATGGAACTGCTTCTACTGAAATGATGCCACTTGTTGGTGTCTGCACCTGTTCAACATCGCTTGGTGCCACTGATGGAACTGCTTCTACTGAAATCGTGTCACTTGTTGGTGTCTGCACCTGCTCAACATTGCTGGGTGCCACTGATGGAACTGCTTCTAGTGAAATGATGTCACTTGTTGGTGTCTGCACCTACTCGTCATTGCTGGGTGCCACTGATGAAACTGCTTCAACTGAAATGATGTCACTTGTTGCTGTCTGCACATGTTGAACATTACTGGGTGCCACTGATGGAACTCCTTCTACTGAAATTATGTCACTTGTTGGTGTCTACGCCTACTCGTCATTGCTGGGTGCCACTGATGAAATTGCTTCAACTGAAATGATGTCACCTGTTGGTGTCTGCACCTGCTCAACATTGCCGGGTGCCACTGATGGAACTGCTTCTACTGATATGATGTCACTTGTTGCTGTCTGCACCTGCTCAACATTGCTGGGTGCCACTGATGGAACTGCTTCTACTGAAATGATTCACTTGTTGGTGTCTGCGCCTACTCGTCATTCCTGGGTGCCACTGATGAAACTGCTTCTACTGAGAAGATATCACTTGTTGCTGTTTGCACCTGCTCAACATTGCTGGGTGTCGCTGTTGGAACTGCTTCTACTGAAATGATGGCACTTGTTGCTGTCTGCACATGTTCAACATTACTGGGTGCCACTGATGGAACTGCTTCTACTGAAATGATGTCACTTGTTGGTGTCTGCACATGTTCAACATTACTGGGTGCCACTGATGGAACTGCTTCTACTGAAATGATGTCACTTGTTGGTGTCTGCACCTGCTCAACATTGCTGGGTGCCACTGATGGAACTGCTTCGACTGAGATAATGTTACTTGTTGGTGTCTGCACCTGCTCAACATTGCTGGGTGCCACTGATGGAACTGCTTCGACTGAGATAATGTTACGTTTTGGTGTCTGCACCTGTTCAACATTACTGGGTGCCACTGATGGAACTGCTTCTACTGAAATGATATCACTTGTTGGTGTCTGCGCCTGCTCGCCATTGCTGGGTGCCACTGATGAAACTGCTTCTACTGAGATAATGTTACTTGTTGCTGTCTGCACCTGTTCAACATTACTGGATGCCACTGATGGAACTGCTGCTACTGAGATAATGTCACTTGTTGGTGTCTGCACCTGCTCGCTATTGTTGGGTGCCAGTGTTGGGGCTGTTTAAATACTGCTGATGAAATGTTATGAGACTGCTATGTGCACCTGTTGATCATTGCTGGGTACTACTGTTGGAACTGTCAACTACTCTGAGGAGTGCTACTTGGTTATTGAACTATGCAAGAGATTTTATCTGAATATTTGTATAAACTGATTTTTTGTGTATTTACTGTTTATGAAATGTTATGAGACTCTAACCGGCACCTCTTCGCCATTGCTGACGGTATTGATTCAATTGTTTAACCACATTGTTTAACAAATGATACTTGTGTAAACTATTATGTAAAATCACATGTATGCAAGCATTTGTAATCGTTACTGTATTTTATATACTAGGTTATTGAAGGGACAGTGCAAAGCCAAAATTTATTGAGTTATGTGATATTTACTTATTAATATCATCTTTTATTTTTGTCTGTATTTTTTTGGTCGAATTTGGTGATATTTTCACCACCAAGGCTGGCAAAAATACCATCAAATTCTAGCCCGTGGAGGAGGGGCATACGAAAGGAGGCTACACTGAGTCACAGCGCCAGAGACTGCGCCAAAGAGTATTATTCCGCAGCCTCCACTGGCGCAGTAGTTGTTCAGAGAATGTCGAGAGCACTTGTAATTCTGAGGTTGCCGTGGGCAGTGTTTGTTGAGAGGATGTCGAGAGCAGTACTAGTTGAGACCATGTCGTGTGCAGTTATTGTTCTGTTGGGCGAGAGAGTAGATGCTGTTCGCTTGGTGTGATGTATATATGGAAGATGTTGCAATGATCACAGTATATTTTTCGTCAATATATATGGAGGTAACAAAAAATTTTCTTTTTCAAATCTCCTTAATAATAATGCCTCTTGGTCACAGGTTCAGTCAACAAAGCATCTGGTTCATGTTCATGTATTAGACTTGTAATTGTGGTTTCTATGTACAATTATAGTAATTGTGGTTTTTCAATTAGTTCATTGTAAATGGCGTTTAAAATTTTTTGTCACATTGAGGAAGAACCGTGCCAGATACATGTACGTTGAACCACACTTCCACACACAGAACAGTTACATTTGTGCTTCGTTGTTTCGTAGCTTTTATAGTTGCAGGGGACTTAATTAATCAATGGTGTTAACGGAAATTTTCTTTCATTCTTTATTGTTATTTTATGGAGTCAGATTGTGTACTAATACTAGTCAGGACCAACCGGTTACGAGACTTCGTAACCGGACACACAGCTACTAAAATTACTTTTATTGTACTTTTTTTTTAATTAAGCCCCCATGCAACGTAAAGAAATATGAATGTTTAAGTTTGACCACTTTTTTCGTTTTGTGATAGATGGCGCTGTAATAGTCACAAACATATGGCTCACAATTTTAGACATTTGCTAACAGGTAGGTTTTTTAAATTAAAATACAGAACGTAGGTACGTTTGATCATTTTATTTCGGTTGTTCCAATGTGATACATGTACCTTTGCGAACTTACCATTTCCGAGAACGCATGCTGTTAGAGCGTGATTACCTGTAAATACCACATTAATGCAATTAATGCTGAAAATGATGTCCATCAATCTCAGTGCATTTAGGAATAAGTGTAACGACAGTCCTCTCAGCAGCGAGTAGTTCGCCTTCCGTAATGTTCGCACATGCATTGACAATGCGCTGGCGCATGTTGTCAGGCGTTGTCGATGGATCACGATAGCAAATATCCTTCAACTTCCCCCACGGAAAGAAATCCGGGGACGTGCAGGCCATGGTACGGTGCTTCGACGACAAATCCACCTGTCACGAAATATGCTATTCAATACCGCTTCAACCGCAGGCGAGCTATGTGGCGGACATCCATCACGGTGGAAGTACATCCCCATTGTGTCATGCAGTGAAACATCTTGTAGTAACATCGGTAGAACATTACGTAGCAGCCGGCCAGAGTGGCCCATCGGTTCTAGGCGCTGCAGTCCGGAACCGCGTGACCGCTACGGTCGCAGGTTCGAATCCTTCCGCGGGCATGGGTGTGTTTGATGTCCTTAGGTTAGTTAGGTTTAAGTAGTTCCAAGTCCTAGGGGACTGATGACCTCAGAAGTAAAGTCCCATAGTGCTGAGAGCCATTTGTACCATTACGTAGGAAATCAGCATACACTGCACCATTTAGATTGCCATCGATAAAATGGGGCCAATTATCCTTCCTCCCATAATGCCGCACCATACATTAACCCGCCAAGGTCGCTGATGTTCCAGTTGTCGCAGCCATCGTGGATTTTCCATTGCCCAATACTGCATATTATGCCGGTTTGGTCAATGACGCTTCGTCGCTAAATTGAACGCGCGCAAAAAATCTGCCATCGTCCCGTAATTTCTCTTGTGCGTAGTGGCAGAACTGTACACGACGTTCAAAGTCGTCGCCATGCAATTCCTGGTGCATAGAAATGTGGTACGGCTGCAATCGATATTGATGTAGCATTCTCAACACCGACGTTTTTGAGATTTCCGATTCTCGCGCAATTTGTCTGCTACTGATGTGCGGATTAGCCGCGACAGCAGCTAAAACACCTACTTGGACATCATCATTTATTGCAGGTCGTGGCTGACGTTTCACATGTGGCTGAACACTTCTTGTTTCCTTAAATAACGTAACTATCCGGTGAACGGTCCGGACACTTGGATGATGTCGTTCAGGATACCGATCAGCAAACATATCACATGCCCATTGGGCATTTTGACCACGATAGCCATACATCAGCACGATATCGACCTTTTCCGCAATTGGTAAATGGTTCATTTTAACACGTGTAATGTATCACGAAGCAAATACCGTCCGCACTGGCGGAATGTTACGTGATACCACGTACTTATACGTTTGTGACTATTACAGCGCCATTTATCACAAAGGAAAAAAGTGGTCCAACTAAAATATTCATATTTGTTTACGTGCTACACGAATGTGTAAGAAATAATGTGGATTCCTATTTTTAAAAACGCAGTTGATATCCGTTTGACCTATGGTAGCGCCATCTAGCGGGCCAACCATAGCGCCATCTGGTTTCTCCCTTGAAGCTAGATGAGTTTCGTTCTTTATAGTTTTTTCGTTTGCTGATTATTTCGTGATATATTTGGCCCGGTCACTATCAATGGACCACCCTGTATAAGAAAGGTAAACGAACGGACTGGCAAAATTACAGACCAATATTCTTAACTTCTGTTTGCTGCGGAATCCTTGAAATATTCTCAGTTTAAATATGTCCACGAATCAGCATGGTTTTAGAAATCATCGCTCGTACGAAATTCAGCTTGCCCTTTTCTCACGTGATATACTCGTACTGCGAACTATGAATGAAGGGCAACAAACAGATGTCATATTTCTAGATTTCCGGAAAACATTTGACACGATGCCCCATTGCAGACTGTTAACGAAGATACGAGCGAATGGAATATGTTCACAGACATGTGTATGCCTCGAAGACTTCTTAAATAATAGACGGCGAAATTTCATCAGAGACTAGGGTATCGAGAGGAGTGCCTCAGGGAAGTGTGACAGGATCGCTGTTGTTCCCTATAAATATAAATGACTTTCCTGACAGGATGGGCAGCAATCTGCCGTTGTTTGCCGATGGTGCCGTGATGTACGGTAAGGTGTCGACGTTGAGTGACTTAGACAAAATTTCCAGTTGGAGTGATGAATGGCAGCTAGCCCTAAATGTGGAAAAATTAATTTGATGCGGATGAGTAGGAAATCAAACCTGTAATGTTCGCATAAAGTATTACTAGTCTCCTACTTGAGACAGTCAAGTCGTTTAAATACTTAGGCGTAACGTTGCAAAGCGATATGGGGTGGAACGAGCATGTGACAACTGTGGTAGGGAAGACAAATAGTCGACTTGGGTTTATTGGGAGAATTTTAGGAAAGAGTGGTTCACCTGTAAAGGAGACGGCATCTAGGACGCTAGTGCGACCTATTCTTGGGTACTGCTGGAGTGTTTGCGATCCGTACCAGATTGGATTGAAGAAAGACATCGGAGCTGCTGTATTTGTTACCGGTAGGTTCGAGCAACACGCAAGTGTTACGGAGATGCTTCGGGAACTCAGATGGGAATCCCTAGAGCGAAGACGACGTTGTTTTCGAGAAACACTACAGAGAAAATTTAGAGAACTGGCATTTGAAAGTGACTGCCGAACGATTCTACTGCCGCCAACATACATTGTGCCTAAGTACCACGAAGATATTGTTGTTGTTGTGGTCTTCAGTCCAGAGACTGGTTTGATGCAGCTCTCTATGCTACTCTATCCTGTGCAAACTTCTTCATCTCCCAGTACCTACTGCAGCCTACATCCTTCTGAATCTGCTTAGTGTATTCATCTCTTGGTCTCCCTCTACGATTTTTACTCTCCACGCTGCCCTCCAATGCTAAATTTGTGATCCCTTGATGTCTCAGAACATGTCTTACCAACCGTTCCCTTCTTCTAGTCAAGTTGTGCCACAAGCTCCTCTTCTCCCCAATTCTGTTCAATACCTCCCCATTAGTTATGTGATCTACCCACCTAATCTTCAGCATTATTCTGTAGCATCACATTTCGAAAGCTTCTATTCTCTTCTTGTCCAAACTATTTATCGTCCATATTTCACTTCCATCCATGGCTACACTCCATACAAATACTTTCAGAAACGTCTTCCGGACATTTAGATCTGTACACGATGTTAACAAATTTTTCTTTTTCAGAAACGCTTTCCTTGCCATTGCCAGTCTACATTTTATATCCTCTCTACTTCGACCATCATCAGTTATTTTGCTCCCCAAATATCAAAACTCCTTTACTACTTTAAGTGTCTCATTTCCTAATCTAATTCCTTCAGCATCACCTGACTTAATTCGACTACATTCCATTATCCTCGTTTTGCTTTTGTTGATGTTCATCTTATACCCTCTTTTCAAGACACTGTCCATTCCGTTCAACTGCTCTTCCAAGTCTTTTGCTGTCTCTGACAGAATTACAATGTCATCGGTGAATCTCAAAGTTTTTATTTCTTCTCCATGGACTTTAATACCTACTCCGAACTTCTCTTTTCTTTCCTTTACTGCTTGCTCAATATACAGATTGAATAACATCGGGGATAGGCTACAACACTGTCTCACTCGAGTCCCAGCTACTGCTTCCTTTTCATACCCTTCGACTCATATAACTGCCATTTGGTTTCTGTACAAACTGTAAATAGCATTTCGCTACCTGTATTTTACCCCTGCCACCTTCAGAATTTGAAAGAGAGTATTCCAATCAACATTGTTAAAAGCTTTCTCTAAGTCTACAAATGCTAGAAACGTAGATTTGCCTTTCCTGAATCTTTCTTCTAACATAAGTCGTAGGGTCAGTATGGCCTCACGTGTTCCAACATTTCTACGGAATCCAAACTGATCTTCCCCGAGGTCGGCTTCTATCAGTTTTTCCATTCGTCTGTAAAGAATTCGCGTTAGTATTTTACAGCTGTGACTTATTAAACTGATAGTTCGATAATTTTCACATCTGTCAACACCTGATTTCTTTGGGATTGGAATTATTATATTCTTCTTGAAGTCTGAGGGTATTTCGCCTGTCTCATACATCTTGCTCGCCAGATGGTAGAGTTTTGTCAGGACTGGCTCTCCCAAGGCTGTCAGTAGTTCTAATGGAATGTTGTCTATAACGGGGGCCTTGTTTCGACTCATGTCTTTCAGTGCTCTGTCAAACTCTTCACGCAGTATCATATCTCCCATTTCATCTTCATCTACATCCTCTTCCATTTCCATAATATTGTCTTCAAGTACATCGCCCTTGTATAGACCCTCTATATATGGTCTTGATATTCATGCAAGTGGTTCTCCTTTCTCCAAGGGTCTCTCTAATTTTCCTGTAGGCCGTATCTATCTTACCCCTAGTGAGATAAGTCTCTACATCCTTACATATGTCCTCTAGCCATCCCTGCTTAGCCACTTTGCACTTCCTGTCGATTTGATTTTTGAGACGTTCGTATTCCTTTTCGCGTGCTTCATTTACTGCATTTTTGTATTTCCTCCTTTCATCAACTAAATTCAATATTTCTTCTGTTACCCAAGGGTTTCTACTAGCCCTCGTCTTTTCACCTACTTTATCCTCTGCTGCCTTCACTATTTCATCCCTCAAAGCTACCCATTTTTCTTCTACTGTATTTCTTTCCCCCATTCCTGTCAATTGTTCCCTTATGCTCTCCCTGAAACTCTGTACAATCTCTGGTTCTTTCAGTTTATCCAGGCCCCATCTCCTTAAATTCCCACATTTTGGCAGTTTTTTCAGTTTTAATCTACAGGTCATAACGAATAGATTGTGGTCAGAGTCCACATCTGCCCCTGGAAATGTCTCACAATTTAAAACCTGGTTCCTAAATCTCTGTCTTACCGTTATATAATCTATCTGATATCTTCTACTATCTCCAGGGTTCTTCCATGTATACAACATTCTTTTATGATTCTTGAACCAAGTGTTAGCTATGATTAAGTCATGCTCTGTGCAAAATTCTACCAGGCGGCTTCCTCTTTTATTTCTTAGCCCCAATCCATATTCACCTACTATGTTTCCTTCTCTCCCTTTTCCTACTCTCGAATTCCAGTCACCCATGACTATTAAATTTTCGTCTCCCTTCACTACCTGAATAATTTCTTTTATCTCATCATACATTTCATCAATTTCTTCGTCATCTACTGAGGTAGTTGGCATACAAACTTGTACTACTGTAGTAGACATGGGCTTCGTGTCTATCTTGGCCACAATAATGCGTTCACTATGCTGTTTATAGTAGCTTACCCATACTCCTTTTTTTTATTCATTATTAAACCTACTCCTGCATTACCCCTATTTGATTTTGTATTTATAACTCTGTATTCACCTGACCAAAAGTCTTGTTCCTCCTGCCACCGAACTTCACTAATTCCCACTATATCTAACTTTAACCTATCTATTTCCCTTTTTAAATTTCCTAACCTACCTGCCCGATTAAGGGATCTGACATTCCACGTTCCGATCCGTAGAACTCCAGTTTTCTTTCTCCTGATAACGACGTCCTCCTGAGTAGTCCCCGACCGGAGATCCGAATGGGGGACTATTTTACCTCCGGAATATTTTACCCAAGAGGACGCCATCATCATTTAATCATGCAGTAAAGCTGCATGCCCTCGGGAAAAATAACGGCTGTAGTTTCCCCTTGCTTTCAGCCGTACCACGAAGATAAGATACGAGAAATTAGGTCTCATACGGAGGCATGTAGACAGTCGCTTTTCTCTCGCTCTGTCTGCGAGTGGAACAGGAAAGGAAATGACTAGTAGTGGTACAGGATACCCTCCGCCACGCACCGCACGGTGGCTTGCAGAATGTCTCTGTAGATGTAGATGATGACAAATGATGATACTGTACATTTTCTCTATCACCTGATAATGTCATGGCCTTCTAACAATCTGATACAATTTCTCACATACAAATGAAATTTGATGGTAGTAACCTTCTCCACAACAGTGTAAGTGGGAACCTCTGGTAAGAGTGGAATCTCTTTGTCAAACAGTTTCAGCAACTTAACTACATCTAATATTGAAATATGTTGCTACAGCTAAAGTAAATATCTACACTCATGCTCATAAATTAAGGATAATT
Organism: Schistocerca serialis cubense; assembly: GCF_023864345.2. Classification (NCBI taxonomy): domain Eukaryota; kingdom Metazoa; phylum Arthropoda; class Insecta; order Orthoptera; family Acrididae; genus Schistocerca; species Schistocerca serialis. The sequence continues at coordinate 1,171,533,130 of NC_064638.1, forward strand.
GAAAAATGTGGTGCCACACAACGTCACACTACACAAAACGCGCTAATAACATAGGCACATAGGGAACACACACGGGACAGATCTATATGTCCACAGTATTGGTGATAAGTTGAGAAAACCGTCCCGAAAAACATGTGCTACAAAACGGCACTGTTTCCTGCGCATGTACCCCGACATCAATATGGGATATGATCACCATGCACACGTACACAGGCCGCACAACGGAATGACATACTCTGTATCAGGTGGTCGAGCAGCTGCTGGGGTATAGCCTCCCAGTCTCGCACCAGTGCCTGTCGGAGCTGCTGGAGTGTCGTAGCGGTTTGAAGACGTGCAGCGATACGTCGACCGAGAGCATCCCAGACGTGCTCGATGGGGTTTAGGTCTGGAGTACAGGCAGGCCACTCCATTCGCCTGATATCTTCTGTTTCAAGATATTCCTCCACGATGGCAGCTCGATGGGGCCGTGCGTTATCATCCATCAGGAGGTTCAAATGGTTCAAATGGCTCTGAGCACTATGGGACTTAACATCTGTGGTCATCAGTCCCCTAGAACTTAGAACTACTGAAACCGAACTAACCTAAGGACATCACACACATCCATGCCCGAGGCAGGATTCGAACCTGCGACCGTAGCGGTCACGCGGTTCCAAACTGAAGCGCCTAGAACCGCACGGCCAAACAGGCCGGCTCCATCAGGAGGAAGGTGGGACCCACTGCACCCCTGAAAAGGCGGACATACTGGTTCAAAGTGACATCCTGATACACCTGACCTGTTACAGTTCCACTGCCAAAGACATGCAGGGGTGTACGTGCACCAATCATAATCCCACCCCATACAATCAAACCACGACCTCCATACAGGTCCCTTTCAAGGACATGAAGGGGTTGGTATCTGGTTCCTGGCTTACACCAGATGAAAACCCGGCGAGTCACTGTTCAGACTACATCTGGACTCGTCCGTGAACATAACCTGGGACCACTGTTCCAATGATCATGTACTGTGTTCTTGACACCAGACTTTACGGGCTCTCCTGTGACCAGGGGTCAGTGGAATGCGCCTTACAGGTCTCTGTGCTAGGAAACCATGTCAGTTCAGTCGTCTGCAGACTGTGTATCTGGAGACAACTGTTCCAGTGGCTGCGGTAAGGTCCCGAGCAAGGCTACCTGCAGTACTCCGTGGCCGTCTGCGGGCACTGATGGTGAGATATCGGTCTTCTCGTGGTTTTCTACACTGTGGACGTCCCGTACTGTAGCGCCTGGACACGTTTCCTTTCTGCTGGAATCGTTGCCATAATCATGAGATCACACTTTGTGGCACACGGAGGGCCCGTAGTACGACCTGCTGTGTTTGACCAGCCTCCAGTCGCCCTAGTATTCTACACCTCATAACGTCATCAATATGTGTTCTTTGAGCCATTTTCAGCACACAGTCACCATTAGCACGTCTGAAAAGTCTGCACACTTACTCGTTGCATCGACTCTGACATGCACCAACACACCTCTGCGTATGTTATAATGGTCGCCCAATCGTTGATATTCCTATATTCGCGCTATATCATTCCAATATACGAATCTTGTTAGCACTTGATGTAGAAAATTGGGTTGGCGCCATTAAATTGTATTGTAGTAGTTGCTGCTGCTTCTGGCTGGTTCACTGCTGTATCTTGATGTTAATGTTGGCTCTGTATATATTCGTCTAGGGGTGAAAAGATGAGGTCCCGTGTTGTTGATGTTCTTGTTGATAAATAATGAACGACAGCATAAGTGAACTTCAACTACTTATTGCCATGGTAGTCATCTTAACTCTGCTGACCACCCAAAGACGTTGTCACAGTACAGAGTAACAGTTCTTTTACAACAACTTTGCGTTGTTTATCCACATAAGACAACAACATACACACTTTACCAAAGTTCTATCAAGACTGAGCTGACGAGGCTTCTTGCTGCTTGTATTTGTAAGCTCGTCAAAGAACTACTAAGAAGAGATGTGGTTTATAAGTCAGGCATCCATCTGTTATCGTAATTTGTGCAAAAAAGTTATTAATTTACATCGAGTGACATAATTTAACAGGTCATTAAAATGACAGACAGATTTGTCAACTTGTCGGAACAATTCTTTGTTGCAAAACGGCCGTTTTTCAAAGGTACATCTATTGACTTCTATCATTTGCATACATAAGTAAATAACGTGAATTATTAAAAATTACAGTGGTTCTCGTTTGAAATAGATGTGTTTACCTGAATAGTGAGTGAAAACAGTCCTAGTGAATAAATAGGTTTCACTGGATAATTTTTATTTAAGGAGATCCAAAATACGTAACTTGACCAATATTATTCGTATTTCAAATTAATTATTTCAGTTGAATATAGGGGTTTTACATAACGACATCTGCTGTATCAGTGTTCAAGTTGTAACCTCCCCACAAAATAATTTAACAAAATTGAAAAAAGGAAATGTGCCATGTGTAACCTCCCTACAAAAAAATGAAAAATGAAAATGAAAATGAGCCAAGTGTAACCTACCCAAAGAATAATAATTAAATGAATTTTAAACGTTGTAACCTCTGAACAAAATTGGCTCCCATTTATAGTCTGTGTGCAGAAATGCATTCACATTTAATGTTCCCACAAAATTCTTTTCTCATTTAATGTCAAGTTCGAAACAGAAAAATTCCTAAACACCAAAATAATAAAAAAGTTTAGTAACCTGATAAATTTTATGAGGACAGCAGCGCTGCCCTTCGGCCCTGTATTCTGAATGAATAAAGCAAAAATTCTTACCTCAATAAAAACTGCAAATATATCTTCTCTTAATTAGATATTTTTCGACACAGCTTCGTGCAATGCTGGCGTATATTTTTTTTTATTCTTGGAAGGAATGATCATGCATTGGAAATATTCTTTAAATTGAAATGAAAGCTTTTCTTTAAAAGAATTACTTTATATTATAAAAATTATTATTGGGGCATTTTTTTAACAAATTAAATCACAATTAACATACATTATTAAATATGCGCAATGCTGCTTCTTTACCTTCTACAACAATACTCATCCTCCAGAGTCCTGGCCAGAGTCGCGAGCAGAGCACACAGCCGACACAAGCCGACTCCCGCCGACTCACGCAGACAACACCAGTCTACTACTGTCGACTCGCGCAGACAAGCGCAGACTAACGACAAGCAACAACTAACGACAAACTACTCTCTGGTCAGAGATTCTGTCACGCCTCGCCCATCGCCGGCAAAGCATACGTCTCACAAAGTGATGTTAACTTTTGTGTGGGTCAGTTATTAATTATACACTCCTGGAAATGGAAAAAAGAACACATTGACACCGGTGTGTCAGACCCACCATACTTGCTCCGGACACTGCGAGAGGGCTGTACAAGCAATGATCACACGCACGGCACAGCGGACACACCAGGAACCGCGGTGTTGGCCGTCGAATGGCGCTAGCTGCGCAGCATTTGTGCACCGCCGCCGTCAGTGTCAGCCAGTTTGCCGTGGCATACGGAGCTCCATCGCAGTCTTTAACACTGGTAGCATGCCGCGACAGCGTGGACGTGAACCGTATGTGCTGTTGACGGACTTTGAGCGAGGGCGTATAGTGGGCATGCGGGAGGCCGGGTGGACGTACCGCCGAATTGCTCAACACGTGGGGCGTGAGGTCTCCACAGTACATCGATGTTGTCGCCAGTGGTCGGCGGAAGGTGCACGTGCCCGTCGACCTGGGACCGGACCGCAGCGACGCACGGATGCACGCCAAGACCGTAGGATCCTACGCAGTGCCGTAGGGCACCGCACCGCCACTTCCCAGCAAATTAGGGACACTGTTGCTCCTAGGGTATCGGCGAGGACCATTCGCAACCGTCTCCATGAAGCTGGGCTACGGTCCCGCACACCGTTAGGCCGTCTTCCGCTCACGCCCCAACATCGTGCAGCCCGCCTCCAGTGGTGTCGCGACAGGCGTGAATGGAGGGACGAATGGAGACGTGTCGTCTTCAGCGATGAGAGTCGCTTCTGCCTTGGTGCCAATGATGGTCGTATGCGTGTTTGGCGCCGTGCAGGTGAGCGCCACAATCAGGACTGCATACGACCGAGGCACACAGGGCCAACACCCGGCATCATGGTGTGGGGAGCGATCTCCTACACTGGCCGTACACCACTGGTGATCGTCGAAGGGACACTGAATAGTGCACGGTACATCCAAACTGTCATCGAACCCATCGTTCTACCATTCCTAGACCGGCAAGGGAACTTGCTGTTCCAACAGGACAATGCACGTCCGCATGTATCCCGTGCCACCCAACGTGCTCTAGAAGGTGTAAGTCAACTACCCTGGCCAGCAAGATCTCCGGATCTGTCCCCCATTGAGCATGTTTGGGACTGGATGAAGCGTCGTCTCACGCGGTCTGCACGTCCAGCACGAACGCTGGTCCAACTGAGGCGCCAGGTGGAAATGGCATGGCAAGCCGTTCCACAGGACTACATCCAGCATCTCTACGATCGTCTCCATGGGAGAATAGCAGCCTGCATTGCTGCGAAAGGTGGATATACACTGTACTAGTGCCGACATTGTGTATGCTCTGTTGCCTGTGTCTATGTGCCTGTGGTTCTGTCAGTGTGATCATGTGATGTATCTGACCCCAGGAATGTGTCAATAAAGTTTCCCCTTCCTGGGACAATGAATTCACGGTGTTCTTATTTCAATTTCCAGGAGTGTATTTTAATGGGTTGACTGTTTATGTAGACATGTTATGCAATCATTGCTAACATACACAATTACTTTTCTATTATCATAATTGCTAGTTAAACTGGTTGAATTAGGAGGGTATAGCATACTTTGTTATAATAAAGCCTTTAATAGGTTCCGTTACAATGTGGACTGCTGCCAGCGCCACCGTGCGGCGACCGTAGGTCAAATGCACCGCATGGTCATACCCCGAGGTGACTTAAACCCGCAAACCGCCCACTAGAACGTTGTTTCGCCATTTATCAGCATTGTCCTTAATTTATGAGCATGAGTGTACTTCGGGATAAATCGTTTCATTATTGTACAGTCCGGGACAAATAGGTGTCTGGAATTACCTTTGAAAAAGTTCGGGATACAGCTACAAAAATCGCGACTGTCCCGGAAAAAAAACCGGAACGTGTGGCTACCTTACCCTCCTACATGTGAGAGGCACTGCAACTGCGCTCGCCAAGTTGCCGCAGGAGCCCCGAGCAGAGCTTCCCGGTGTGCTGCGTCGCGCCACGATGCAGCTGTCGGGCGAGCTGCACGTGCGACCTTGGCCCACAGACAGGTCAGAGTCACCTTGACACTCCCGATGTAAACAAGGCGTGGGCGGGGCGTCGCTCTGCTTCTCTGGTCCCGGCAGCGCCGCAGGTCGCCGTCGAGGAGGGGAAGCACCTGTCAAAAAACCGCTTGCTCTGCTGACGCGAGTCACGCGCTACCTTGTCCTCCACGTTTCGGAACAGGGGAAATCCGACGTCGAGTTGTCGCTCTCACAGTCGGCCATTCATTTCAGCCGCGCTACCGCGCTGTCTGCTCTTCCGGTAACTACACTCATAGAATGAGGTTTTAACTCTGCAGCGGAGTGTGCGCTGATATGAAACTTCCCGGCAGATTAAAACTGTGTGCCGGACCGAGACTCGAACTCGGGACCTTTGCCCTTCACGGGCAAGTGCTCTACCAACTGAGCTACCCAAGCACAACTCACGCCCCCTCCTCAAAGCTTTACTTCTGCCAGTACCTCGTCTCCTACCTTCCAAACTTTATAGAAGCTCTCCTGCGAACCTTGCAGAACTAGCACTCCTGAAAGAAAGGATATTGCGGAGACATGGCTTAGCCACAGCCTTGGGGATGTTTCCAGAATGAGATTTTCACTCTGCAGCGGAGTGTGCGCTGATATGAAACTTCCTGGCAGGTTAAAACTGTGTGCCGGACCGAGACTCGAACTCGGCACCTTTGACTTCGCGGGCAAGTGGTCTACCAACTGAGCTACCCAAGCACGACTCACGCCCCGTCCTCACAGCTTTACTTCTGCCAGTACCTCGTCTCCTACCTTCCAAACTTCCTTTCTTCCAGGAGTGCTGGTTCTGCAGGTTCTCAGGAGAGCTTCTGTTAAGTTTGGAAGGTAGGAGACGAGGTACTGGCAGAAGTAAAGCTGTGAGGAGGGGGTGTGAGTCGTGCTTGGGTAGCTCAGTTGGTAGAGCACTTGCCCACGAAAGGCAAAGGTCTCGAGTTCGAGTCTCGGACCGGCACACAGTTTTAATCTGCCAGGAAGTTTCAACTACACTCATGTTCAGAAAAAACAGAAGACCTTGAACGACTAGAGACAGGACGTTCATATTCACAGGATATGTACGTTAGTATGTTTTGCAGAAATGATTAGCATTTGAGCCATGACGGCCTGCGGGTATAAGGTTAATATCGATATCGTGGTGCAACACCAGCTACCGGTAAAATGTGCCTGCGGTTCTCGATGTTATAAATCGAAGGTAATGGATCTGCGTGACTTTGAAGCAGACGTGCATAATGCCTCACAGACGTATGTGCGAATCGTACTGTCAAGTCAGTGAGTTTGAAGAAGGCCGCATTATTGGCATAAGAGAATGTGATGCATTCATCCGGGAAATTGCCGCTCGTGTGGGACCACCCGGTGAGAACAGCGACGCCTCATCCGAATGCCATTGCAGGACAGGTCTGCGTTCTCCTCTGCTTTGGCGAAACAGCGGTACAGTGTAACACACCGTACACTATCGGGGTTGGCAGTCCGTCGCCGTTTATTACGGCATGGGTTACGTGCGCGTCGTTCCTTTGTCAAGTCATACTAACCGTTTACATTACTCTCATCTTTAATTACCATCATTCGTTTTCCAGTTGTAATCGTTGTGCATGTGAAGATAATTATTTATATATTTTTATTTATCTATCAAAATATTTAAGCATCTGAAAATATCAGCTAAAAAACAAACGACGAAATAATCTATTTATACGTGCAGTGGTGGCAAAAATGTAACTTTCGTTACAAGATGTACATTTTCTTGCATGATTATCGTCATACAAACATCAAAAACATAAATTCTTATTGCACAGTGGACATAGTAACGCAGATGAAGATTTAAATGAAAGAAGGGAAAATTTGTAGTAAGATCCTATGGGACCGAACTGCTGAGGTCATCGGTCTCCGGCTTACGCAAGGTGCCTTAGACCACGCGGTCATTTCAATAAAGATTTAAGAATACGAGATTTCAGAGCACGTAATGAGATCCGAATTCACAAACTTTTGCATCTGTGGCTACTATTATAACCATTACACTATGCAACCAGTTCGTAATACACTACAATTTTAACTGATAGAGCATCACGCAAAATTCCGAATTGTTTGTTTCCTCTATTACTCTCAAACGATGGCTCACAAGGGTGTATGGTTGCAGGGCGTAATACCTGAGACCTATTATATCTCTTAAAAAAATAATGTAACAATTTATTTAGAGGAAACACTCTCCTTGTAAATTTGTTTGTCCTTTGATTTATCGTGATCTGTTACTGATTTTTAGTGAAGTTAGTTTTTACGTTTAGCTTTCAAAAAAAATACAAAAGAGATATAATAAGCAAAATAATGAATTTCGTAGGTTGCCAATTATGTACTATATCTGGTTTTATAGAGCGCCAGGCTCCCTACAAATTACTGTAAATGTAATAGCGTAGTATTACTCAGCTCCAGTTCACTTATGTGAAATTATTACTATCACAGAAAATAGACAAGTTTTAATAACATTATTTCGCTGCATTCGTTCAATTAATAACACTGAATATTTTTACACAATTTCTTCCGCTCCGGCTATCAGACATTGTGCTGTGAAAAAATATTTTTTAAATGTACCGCGTAATGGCGGCTAATTGTTAACAGTCAGAGATCACTGTTACTTGCTCCGCAGCAGCTGGAAACATGCTAAATAATTTTCATTAAATATTCTTTTCATAAGATAAATGTGGCGTAGGTTCTTGGAATAACACATGGAGATCACTTTATACTAATATATTCTTACTAGGACACAGTTTACACCATTAAATATTTGCAATTACGTTACGACAAAAACAAATGCTAGCGCAGCACAATAGCTTGCGTACCTTATTCCAGCTAACACCAGAACAAACAGAACAAAACAGACTAGACAGAAGAATGAGCATTGCATTGTGTTTTATACTCTTACAAAGATAATAATACTTCTTTTAATTACTTACACATTATAATCTCATACAATAAAAATAATGTCTTTTCTGCATCTATCGATCTATATTGTATATTTATACAGTTAGTGTTATTACCTTTCCAAGATAAATCGAGGTTTGTAGTTCAATTTGAGTCACATACAGTCACTTTTATTTATGTTTCACCTCGATAATGGTGAATATTGCAAAAGGGACACTACAGACCTTAGCCGGCCGCGGTGGTCTCGCGGTTAAGGCGCTCAGTCCGGAACCGCGCGACTGCTACGGTCGCAGGTTCGAATCCTGCCTCGGGCATGGATGTGTGTGATGTCCTTAGGTTAGTTAGGTTTAAGTAGTTCTAAGTTCTAGGGGACTGGTGACCACAGAAGTTAAGTCCCATAGTGCTCAGAGCCATTTGAACTACAGACCTTAGCCTACATCACCATATAGGTGGTTTCAAAAAGTCAATCCCACCTCTTCTTGATACGAAGTACAGTTTTGAAAGGGAGCTGTTTGGAACAGAGTAAATTTGACGGTCGGCTTACATTCTTATATCTCGCATTACGGTATGCACATTTTCGCGCGACCATATCAACGGCTGGGAGAAGCTGGTACGTTCGCAACTAGAAGGGTTGGCTGTGGTGCTCGATGGAGTCGCCGTACTCTCGACTTTGAAGAGGACGTCTTCCGTCACGTAGAAGAGAACATGACGACGAATACTCTAACATTGCCCATGTCGTGGGCTCCTCTAGAGCCCGCAGGGTGGCTCTGAGCACTGTGCGATGTAACATCTGAGGTCATCAGTCCCCTAGAAGTTAGAACTACTTAAACCCAACTAACCTAAGGACAGCATACACATCCGTGCCCGAGACAGGATTCGAACCTGCGACGGTAGCAGTGGCGCGGTTGAGGGCTGAAACTCCTAGAACCGCTCGGCCAAGCCGGCCGGCTAGAGCACACAGGTAACAGCTCTTTGTCTCTGGTATGTGCGTACCGTGAAGCGCGAGGTTTGAAATTGATCCGAATTTCAAACTTATTTTACACGCAAACAGTACATTTCCGGACAGGGTTCCTTACCGGACATTTCTCCATAGAACCCCTGTACAACCACTAATACCCTCTAATAGGAACTGTGGAGTACCCTTTTACATGTGAGGAATGTGAATTCGGAGTTTTGACTGATCGTGTAAATCCGTAACTGAAATAAATTCGTATCGGTTGATAAAGAAGTCTAGTGATTCAGCTGTCATGCTCGCTTCTTGTTAGTACGTAAATCACTGAATCAAAGGAATAATTTCAAAGATAACACTGGAGGTTCTCTTGTCGCCAACAGGAGAGACAAAGACGTTAGAATGATATCAGGGATGAGTACAGTAGTTACTCGCCTCAGTTTGAACTGCCGTCAATTAATTCAAATGTCCAATACTGAGCAGAAAAGATACTGTATGTGTCGTTCCAAGAAAGATTAAATAAAATTCTTGACTCACTTTGTAAAACTAAAATAAGTGATTCAGAACTTTCAAGTGGTGGAAGTAGTGGGGGGTCTCAGGGAATGAACTGACGCTGCAGCAGTTGCCTCCGGAACCCTGGAGAGCGCGCATCACTTGCAGCGTGAGTGCGTGTCATTGACCTCGGTCGAAAAGTGGGAGAGGCGAAAATGGAGCAGCGTTATGCGATTAAGTTTTGCATGCGACTGAACAGAACCACGACGGAGACTCTCGGTATGACTCAAGAGGCCTTTGAGGAAGAAGCCATGTCCCGTGCAATGGTGTTCACGTGGCACAAACGTTTCAAAGGTGGCCGCGAGAATGTTGTAGACGACGAACACTCTCGGAGGCCATCATCATGCCGAACGCATCAAAATGTGGAGAGAGTGCGGGAACTTTTAAACAGTGACCGTCGAGTTGAGGGATCGAGTTCGCCGAGTCCGTCTGGCGATCAAGGGTAATTGGATTCTCCACCACGACAACGCGCCCGCTCACACGTCGTGCGCCGCCGCCGAAGTTTTGCTCAAGTTCAATGTGACAACACTGCCGCAGCCACAGTGCAGCCCTGACTTGGCTCCAAGTGACTTTTTCCTCTTCTCCCAAATGAAGACAGGCCTAAAAGGGAAGCGATTCGGCTCCATCGACGCCATCCAGCAGGCTTCGACGAGAGCCCTCGACAGCACGACGCCCGAGGCCTTCCAGAAGGGCTACGAACAGTGGAAGACGCGCTGGCAGCGCTGTGTTGATGCTGACGGATCGTATTTTGAAGAATTTTAGTCCGCTGCACTTAAATGTCCAATAAATTTCTAGTTGTAAGTCTTGAAACTTTTGAACCACACCCTGTACATGATTCGATGAACAATAATCTCCATATTCTCAATAAATCAGTTATTCATTCACAGATATTAATATTCAACTCCACACAAAATAATATTTTAGACTTGCACTCAAAATTGAAAACATGTATATATCTACACGTTCATCTGTGCTTGAACTCCACCATAGTGCACACAGTATGGGATACCTTCTACCACTGTTAGCCTCTCCCTTTAGAGTTCGATTAGCAAAATGGAGCGAGGGAAAAACGAATGTCTATATAGCACCATGGCCAACAGCCGAGCTGCAGTGGTAACACTGGTTCCCGTCACAGCACAGGAGTTAAGCGCTGTCGGACTTGGCTAGCACTTGGGTGGGTCATGTCCAGCTCCGCCGAGTGCTGTTGGCAAGCGGGGTGCACTCTCAGCCCTTGTGAGTCCAATTGAAGAGCGATGTAATTGAGAAGTAGCGACACCGTTCACGAAAACTGACAGCGGCCGTGAGAGTGGTGTACTGATCACATGCCCATTTGTATCCGCATTCAGTGACGGATGAGGATGACATGGCGGTCAGTCGGTACCGCTGGGCCTTCAAGGCATGTTAGGACAGTGGTTGTTTGATTGTCTATGTGGAACCATAAGAGCCCTTATACTGTCTCATGGACTTTATGCGAGATCGGTGGCGTTGGCAGTCAGCTTCAAACTGCGGTTCTCAAAATTTTCTCAACTGTGTTTCGCGAAAAGTTCATCTTCCCTCCAGGAAAGGGTGTCCACCCACACTGGTGGACAAGGGCTGATCGCTCCCCTCCCATCAGGCTCCCAGGGAAAAGGAAAAATACAGTGTTGTCAGGTGTTTTTCTTTCAAGACAACGAATTAAAAGTCGTAGTCCTGTTTTAACAGGATCGAAACAGGAGCGTTATTATGGCTACTCTCAAGTAGCCATTCGTCTTCCAGTATATTAAAATACTCCATATTCAGGTCTAGCCCCCCCCCCCCCCCCCCGTGCATCCGCATTGAAGAAGGTCATCAGCCATTTAGCCTTAACAATATGAAGATGGCATCTGTTTTTCGGGTGTGTTCTTTTGGTCTTTTGGACATGCACACGAATTGCCTGAACTCTTACGGGACTCGGTGGATTATCTGCGGCGAGTAATGGCAGGGGCACTACGGATGTAGTGAGTGGACTATAAGTTGAGAATGTGGGTCTCACGGGGAGCGTGCCAGCGATAAATCCGTGCAGTCGCACTGTCTACTGTTCCCTCGGTGGCTCAGATGCATATAGCGTCTGCCATGTAAGCAGGAGATCGCGCGCTCGAGTCCCGCTAGGGGCACACATTTTCCACTTTCCCCGTTGATGTATATCAACGCCCGTCAGCAGCTCATGGTATTGATTTAATTGTAATTTCGTTCTAGAGAGCTGCGCGGTAGATGCCATGTTGATATAGTTTCTTTGTGGTTAACTTTTGCTGGATATCTTCTTTTCTGTTAGCGCTTAAAACAGATTCAACAGAATTCATCTTGACACTGCACTGTAAACAAGCAACCCCAGACACAAACTGCCGTTTGCGCAAATGATTAAATTCAAGTTGTACTGTCTATCAACAAGGTCACTTGACTAGAATACAAATGGTGTGAGAGTCATAATGGCCACAAGCACACCATCTCTAACCTCACATTTAAGTGAATATCAGCGGAACTAGTGAGACAGTTGTACGTGAATGTTCATATATACAATGTGGGCCTACAGTACAGATAAAGCTGGCCCAACATAATATCAGCAGATGTCGGAAGTATGAATAAATGCTACTGCCTCACAATCGACGATAATGTGCTTTATGGTTTTCAGCGCCTCAAATGTATTACTATACGATAGAATTCAAAAGTTAATATACTATATCTCATTCAGAATCCCACAAAATATGTTTCCCTGTCAGTACAATTATAACATATTGTGGTGTCACCGCCAGACACCACACTTGCTAGGTGGTAGTTTTAAATCGGCCGCGGTCCATTAGTACATGTCGGACCCGCGTGTCGCCACTGTGTGATCGCAGACCGAGCGCCACCACAAGGCAGGTCTCGAGATACGGACTAGCACTCGCCCCAGTTGTACGGACGACGTAGCTAGCGATGCACACTGACGAAGCCTCGCTCATTTGCAGAGCCAATAGTTAGAATAGCCTTCAGCTAAGTCAATGGCTACGACCTACCAAGGCGCCATTAGTAACATTGCATGTATCTAAAGAGTCTCACTTGTATCGCCACAATCTCCAGATGTACCAAAAGGATGGATTAAAGTTAAGTATTCCAGAAGCTACGTTCTTTTCTTTATAGCATTCATTACGTATCCTCTTTCAGACCTCACGCCATCCTGCTTTAACTTAGCGCCTGCCTTTCGGCTTCCTCTCATTGTGTCTAGGCTGTCTTGTCTAGACACAACACATATACTGATGTGCGATCTAATTTGCAATATAGTGAGTGAATTGGCATTTCTGAGGATTTGTGCCAAGAGAACTTAAGTCTGCTGCAGTGTGCTGCCACCTGGTGGCACTGACATAAACTTGTAGTTAAGTGGTAAAGTACTGTACTAACTGTGCACGCCGAGAACCGTGCACGTCGTTTATCAAAGTCCTATGCATTTGGCCCGCAAAGCAATTACGTCCCGCCATTTGCACATGAGCAAGAGCTCGTTACAACGTGCGCAGCCGGTGTGCTCGCGACCCTGATGTAGGGTGACCAAATTATTTCCGGTGAAAACCGGGACACATTCACCCGGGTGCCAATGGACACCTCATTCCACATGTACCCAGGTTTCTTAATTTTAAATATTAATGTTTTGTTGATACATTTTGTTAACCCGATTATTATAACTAATAAACTGTCAGCAGATGTCTGCACGCTATTGTGTAAAACATGTGCAGGGCACCCTATGCCTTCAATGTTTTCATGCAATGTTGCCTTTAATTTGGCAAATACGTTGCATTTGCCTTGTCTTTTTAAACCACCAAAGTTTGTGTTGGTGTTGTCTCCACAAAATGCCACACATTTATTTTTCTCAAGATCAAACATTTCGATAGTATTCATACAAAATCTTGAAATTTTGTCAGATGTTTCGTTAGGTAGGGAACTCACCTTCAAAAGTTTGGTCCGAATTCCCTGATTAATATCGAAAAACTGAACAACAAACGGAAATATTTTAGTGGCCTTACGATTGCTGGCATCAGTGGATATCCCGTAGAAAGAAGACTTTTTGATATATTCAAGGCTTTCCTTTACACTCTGGGGAGCAATAACTCCTTTCACTAAGGCTGACACTTCAGTTCTTGCTGAACTAAACTTTTTTGCAATGGAAGAGTCATGAAACATAATGCTGTTAAGCTTATTAGTACAATCACTAGATATCTAAGTTTGGTGATGTTTTACCGTGTGGTAGGCTAGTGTAAGCTCGGCTGCTTGAACTTACGTCTCTTCACTTGCCTGGTGTTTCACAAAATAATTTTGTAGAGTTTTACTGCAGCTCGATGCACTGTATCTGTTAATGTGTTTCTTTGACCTGCTGTGATCAACTATGTCGGAACGTCCACCACGACTTATACTAATAAAACAATTACATACGGAAAACTCTGCTTCGTAATCAAAACGACCTTTCTTAATGAAATTCCATTCCTTGGAATAACAGTCACTGAACTTGCAGGCACGTTTCGGCATTGCGTTTCACAGTACTGCAGCAAAAATACCACTAATATGAGAAAAAACTATTGCAGTTTGTCTGACAAAACATCAACTACTACACTGTTCTGACAATGAGTGTGTAAGTGGTGCGACAATCGGACGGTTTCATAGCTCTGTTACAATGATACAACTTACTAATTGTTGGCCAAAGTACCGCTCAAAGTAAATTATTACCTGAGTGTATCAATACTGATACTGTGATTACTAGTATGGGACAATGGAGGTTTTAGACAGATAAACTAAAATATATTAATTTCTTGTGTTGTATTTCCTTTAATATAGCGAAATCCCAAAAATTTGAGAAAGTTTCACGAAATGTATTTAAAAACTGAATTCCGGGACTTTTGAGCGTCCCGAAACAAATTTTCGGGACACCGGAACACAGGGATGAAAACCGGGACAATCTCGGTTTTCCGGGACGTTTGGTCACCCTACCCTGATGCCAAGTTCCACAGAGTCTATAGTAGGAGCAATGTAGCGGAGGGCGGTAGATTTAGTGCCGTGTATTTCAGAGTAGCGCATCTACATTACGTCTAACAGCATTCAAAGAAAAATAACCAATAAATCCGCAAGGTGTCGAAAGTTATGGTGTTCACGTGCTCTTGGCCTCTTACATAACAGCCGCCACTGGATGTTATATACCCTCCATGGTCCTTAGAAAACAAAAAAAGGGACAGATGTGATGTCTTTTTCTCCTTGTTGCTCCAGTTTATTATGCTACAGACGCTGCCCTTTTTAAAAACTATTCCACATTTCGCTTTCACAAGATCCCACCAAACTCAACGGTATCACTTGCTTGTGGCTTGACGCGCTGCTACCGCAGTGGATAACAGGAGACGGAATGTCGCGTACGACGGTACCGGGCACTACACATTGAAGTTTAGATAGTTTAGCTCGAGCCCCCACGTGGTATGGCACGAAAATATATATACTTCTTACACTTTGAAACGTCCCCCTAGAAAAATTAATGAATTACTGTGCTGATAAACCTCTTACGTTATTTGATTTTCAAACAGCTGAGCTGAACTGAACGTGCACAGACATTTCTCTCTTTACTTATTCTGATCAACACTAAACTGACACACAATATTTTTAGTGGAACGCAATCTGACTTTCAATAAGCCCTACAAAAGAATGGCCCTGACTAATAATAACTTATACCTTTCATGAATCACTTACCTCACAAAAACCTTCGTTACTCGAACTACTGCAATGCAGCGAGCGCCAATACTGCCGGCTAAATACAAGATTCTAACTGCTGGAGGCACTAACTACTGATAGGCATAGTCAGCAAATGAAAGATTTTGGTAGAGAACAAACAATGCATTTACCTTAATAATGTTCAAAAGTCATCATCAGTTCATGACATCCAGTCTTACAAATTTACTCTTTCTGATGGACACACGTCCAGATTGTCCGCTCTCAAAATTCTGCCATCTCTCTTCCGACATCCACCACTGCTGGCGGCTCACCTCCAACTGCGCAACGCTACGCGCTGTTCACATCCAGCTGCCCACCACCACAATAGCAAATATTCCAACAATGCAAACCAGCCACAGACTGCACACAGCACAGTCAGTGATTTTCATAGAGAGCGCTATGTGGCGTTACCAACATATAAACCTAAACAACCTACTTACAACTTAGCTTAATTGAGCGGCCCAGAGATGTGGCTGGTCTCAATGTTTGGCTACGTTTTTCGTCATAGGGTGCCAGCTCACACCTGTTGAAAAATCAATTTTTAAGCTGAAATAAAATATAACAAAACAATGCAGGCAG